>NC_141698.1:657894977-658623864 GCF_964263255.1 Lissotriton vulgaris | reverse complement strand
AGTAGCCAATACCGTGTCCTGTTTGATGCAGTGTTCTCTGCAATACTGGGAATTCAAAACTACTGTGCGAGCCGCCCACCCTACCACAGGATCATGCAAGGTAAGCCAGGGCATTCCTAATATGAGGCAAAATTGGGGAGCGTCTATGACGTCGAATTGGATCTGTTCGAGATGGTTTTCACCAAAACGCATCAAGAGTGGGACGGTATGGTACGTAACAGGCCCAGACGTTAGTGCAGTTCCATCTACTGCACGCATGTTGGTTGGGGCTTTTTTCTTTCTCTATGAAATGCCGTAGTGCAGATCAATGAAGTTACCTGTGGCCCCAGAGTCCAGTAAGGCTGCCACAGCTATGATCCGGTCGTCGCTCGTTTGCAAGAAGACGCTCACAGTTATATGAGCTACAGCAGTCTGTAACGTATTGGCAATCATTGATGAGATCGTAGTTTTGTGGCCTACTGAATCAGGGATCCCTTTCTGACTCAGGCCTAGTAGTTTTCCGATGATTCTTTGGGTCCTATGGATGCTTGTCCTCGAGGGGTGGTACCTTTATCAGGCAACTGAGCACGGGCACGGCATTCTCGAATGAAGTGGCCTCCTTTTCCGCAATAAAGACACAACTTCATTTTCCTCCTTTTCTCTCTTTCTTCTGAGGTAAGAGGCCATCTGATGCCCCCTACCTGCATGGGTTCAGGTTGCTGGGATATGTCTTTCGTCGAGGGCTTAGGTCTAGGAAGGAAGTACCGGGTTTCTCCCTTGGATCGGTCTCCTTTTCTTTCTTGAACCCTATGATCAAGTTGAACTGTTAAGTCGATCAGTTCTTCACAATTTTGAGGTAGCTGTACCACTTGCGAAAGGACGTCTTTCAGTTCGCCCCTCAACCCTTGGTAGAAGAGAGAGGGCCTTTTTTCTTGTGGCCAATCGGTTTCCACAATCAACCGATTGAATGTGGTTATGTAAGTAAGTAGGTCTTGAGACTGTCTAAGAGACATCAATTCCCAATCCTGGGTTAGCATGTGGGATTTCCAGTCAAACAATTTTCTCATTTCTAAACAGAAACCAGGGAAATCGTGCAACACTGGATCGTTGCGTTCCATCAAGGGGATTGTCCAGTTCACCGCATTACCGCCCATATAGGACATCATAAACGCGTTTTTAGTGGCGTTGTCCTGAAATACTGCAGGCTTGCAGAGGAAATGTAAACGACATTGGTTCAAGAACGTCTCAAACTTCTTTGGGTCTCCGTAAAATCGCTCGGGAGGGGCTAAGGGTATCTCTGTGTTTTGGATGACGTGTACTATGGGGACAGAGTCAGGGGGTAATGGTTGGGTAGAAGTGGTAGCGAAAAAGCCCCCATAGGGGTAGAAGCTTGGGCATGTGTGGTAGGTGTAGGAGGAGGCAAAGTTGCTTCTTTGATATAAGACACCTTACCCTGCCTAGATATTTCTGCCACTTCCCTTCTTAAAGCGTCCATTTCTTTCCTTAGTTCTTGATTTTCTAAACGTGAGGTTTGGACCTCCTGCTGCAGTGCGTTTAAGCTCTCCAGTAAAGAAGCCAAGACCACGTTAGTGTCCATCGTTCAGGCTGGATGTCTTTCTTGGGCTCGACAATCTGTCGCAGCTGTCAGCAGCTCAAAGTAAGATGTACGCCACTAACCTGTCTATCACAGCCAGGAGGAACAATGTCGTGAAGAGAAGCCCCCCTCTTACACTAGACACTCCAATTCCCTCAACATAAATAAAACACTGTGGAAACAGGGAGACCCCAAGGGAAAAGGGAAGTGGATAAAATAATAAAGATTTCCTGTTGCCTCACAGGTCTGGTCAAGAGCGCTGGCTTCTTATCTGGGACTCTGCATGTAAGATAAGGAAGAAAGACAGTAAGACGCACAGAATACATGCACACCTGACAATAAACACCTTGATGTCATATGCTTATACACTTACATCCCATTCCTAGAGTTTGTATCACAAATGAATCTCAGCAGAGCAGCTAGGAAACAAGGCTTCATGTTCATCCCAATACAGCGCCCTTCAGAGTCAAATAATGTTGTGAAAATTAAGAAAGGAGATGAATGGCTCTATTCCGTCATAGAGCACGAATGGAGTTTAGCTCAAAACTTGTAGCCCCATGACAGGCGCAGTTGACACTAGAACAAGAAATGTGCAGCGCGATACTGAACTGAGGAAGTCTCACACAGGAGAGCAACTCCTATTACACCTATTCCAAAATGTTTCGGTCTACAAAACACCCAGGGCGGAAGACCTGCAAAAATAACAATGACACAGAGCCCCTTGCTGCGGGCCGTTCCGGTTTCGAATTCCAAATGTCTCCTAATTACCTCTGGGCTGATGGCAGGCAATGCACCCAATACACGGAGCCCCTAATTGCGGGCTGCTCCGCTGTTCATGGTGCTTTAGTATGGCTGGTTTGAGGGCTGCAGTGAAGGCGCCAGAAAACACTGAAGCCCCGAATTTGCGGGCGTATCCGCGAATGTTAACCCCACGGAATATGTTGGTATCCCCCATGCTGTTTCCGAGAGGAGAACTCAGTCAGGAGCGGTCTGCCAATCTCGGAACAGCGATTACCTGTATTGAAGCAGTATCACTCGCGGCTCATGGCGTCTTCTGAAAAACTCAAGTAGGCACGATGCAGTCTCAGGGTAACATAGAAACAGGCTGCAATCCTCCAGTGGGGAAGCACCATCTGCTAAGCAGCTTCAGGATTAGATTGTCGAGCACCATGTTTTTCCTGAGGCGGAGCTATATGGCAAACAGGGAAGGGTCAGTTGTTTACTTCCGGGTGCGGTGCCTCTAAGCTTTCTGGGATTGGTAATCTTCTGAGGGTATTTACAGATTTTCACAGACATATTCGAATCAGAGAAGGGTGTTGTGTGTTGAGTGTTTGATTTAACCCTTACCCCTCGCTACGAGCTAGTGATTGCGACAGGTTTCCCATGTAGTGTGTGTAAAGGCTGGCGACAAATGGAAGGCAGCTTTTTGTACTCTCTTCAGACATTTTGAGTTCAGGATCATGCCCTGTGGACTTTGCAGTGACCCAGCCATTTTTCAAAGGCCTTTGAATGCTGTATTAGCTAATCTGCTCCTGCATCTTTGATTATCTATTTAGATGAGATGTTGGTCTTTTCTAAAGGTCCAAACTACATACTAAAAATGTAAAGGAAGTCATGACAAGATTATACTAGTAGGATCTGCTCGTCAAGCCCACAAAGTGTGCTTTTCACTAAACTTCTGTTGAATGTTCTGGCTATGTTCTGTCTGACAAAGAAGTAGCTATGGACAATCTTAAGGTAATAGCTATCTGTCAAAGCCCAGCTCACCTGAGTTTCTGTTCAGTTCTGATGGAGGTTGAAGACAGTCCGACCCCACCCTGAAACTGCTTGTTCCAGCACACTATTTTTAAAACTGTGCACTAAGAACCAGAAGCTCAAGAGAAGGGTGGAAGTGGATAAAATAAAAAAAAGAGAGACAACACCTTTCTTGCATATTTTTCGTCTACCTCATCTTCAAAGCATTACATTATCTGATTGTATGCTTTCAAATCCTGGTGTTGGTTGTGCAAAACACTCAGCATCCAAAGAGCCATGACATATGGGTTTGATCTTCAATCAAAAAGATTAAATAAATCATCTGAAGAATTCCTTTGATGTTTTAGAATTGCTGCTTATGACAAATTGAAAGAATCCTATGAACAGCTGAATATGCATATTATCCAAGCATTCTTCTACCAGTTTCAATCTACACTTTACCATGCATTGCTGTTTGTTTTGGTCATATATTTTTCTTAGTGTCAAATAGGATTCTGTTCCTGCAATCTAAGATTTACTTTGTAATATTGAGCGAAAAAGAAATATCTTTTATCCAAATTACATATTACATGGCAAAGACAAAACAAAAACATTACAACAGACACATACAACTACCCCCTGCTTAGAATATAGGGTACAAAGCTTACTTGTCTTCAACTAATTTACCCACTTCCATCCATCACTCCAAATTAAGTCAGAAATACTATGGCCATTTCATCATATACAAGATAACTCTACCAGTGACTGTCAGATTAAAGAAGGAAGACTCACCATTCTTTTCATGTTTTTTTTTACTACAACCAGTAATTTCCAGTTATTTTAGTAGGAAGTATAATTCATCTGAACCTGTTTTGATCATCAATCTGAATATGAGGTCAAAGAGACTTGTGACTCCTACTTTCATAAAGGTAGACTGGAAGAATTATGGTTCTTGTGAGTGTTCTTTTGAACCAGTATCCTCTGTTCATGTCCCCATTCCTATGAGACATTTCTTAGGTCTCCATTCTAACAAACCAAGAGCTCTGGGAAGGAGACAGAGTATCATGATCTCAAAGACTCAGGAGAAAAGACCCTCATTTATATAAGGCCGCCTAATTTATAAATGACCACTAAACAGGCAGTCATTTATAAAAGCATTGCCAGAAACAGCAGTCACAGCGCTTCCTGTCAATGCATTTTACTCTGTGCTACGTGGCTGTGTCAGCAGGACACAACCCTGTAGCACAGTGTATTCTTTTTTTCTTTACAAAAGGAAAATACCAAAATTTGATTTTGTTTTGTAAATAAAAAAAGCAATGCTCCCCTTGCCATGGAACTCTTCTCTCATTGCAGGGGGAAGGGGGCATGTGAAAGATAGTAAAAAATGACTACATGTACAGCCATCTAAATTGGTCAAGTGGAATGTAGCCATTTCTTTGTCGACCATGGCAGAGCCGGAGTAGTCTCCACCATAGGTAGACTGAAGGTCTGCCAGCACATAGACTGAGCTGGTGGACCACAATGTTGGTGGGGAGGGAACTTCATCGCCAACATATAAATTGTGACTTAAGTTCTTTACTAACTGCTGCATGCCACAAGGGTTAGAAATCGGTATTCTGATTCCTGTCCCTGACATACAGCCTTGCCTAATGGTTATAGTTGCAAAGGAAGGGCTATTACAAATCATGAGCAGCAACCCCTGAGATGTCATTCTGAATGTATACGTTTTTCACATTTGCCATCTTCTTCCCCACGGGAAACAGCCTTTACCACCCACACATTTACCACACATTTAAGTATATTTAATGTAAGTGTATGTATATATGTACTACAGAGTGGTAGTAGCCACTCATTAATTTTAGGTAGGCTTGACAGAGATAGGAATTCTGTGGATTTGTGACCGTTAATAACTTTGCCCTCAATTGACAAATCTTCACAAAACTTTACAGACCTCTACCTTTTTCTACATTGGCGGATGCAAAGTTTTGTGTTTATTGGTCAAGAGGGTACAAAGAAAAATGGGGGTCTCAAACCAGGTTTTGGCACCAATGCATTTTCCATAGACTTTGTACTCACTTGTAGCAAAAAAGTTGGCTGAATGGATTGCAATGAAATTTAGCAAGAAAATTCATTAGTGTGTATAGATGGTCCATTTTGGTGTTTGAAGTGAATTGCTTCAGTAGTAGTAAAGTTATAAGGCAGAAAAATGTAGTGATATCCTTTGTCTCTGTAGTACCCGATAGTACCGCTGTACATAGTGATAACAAAACACAGTGTCATTGCTTAATCAAAACCCTTCCAAAATGAAAAGGCAGCCATCATGATTACAGCATAATTTGACTGTGTTGTGTCTTTACATAGGAAATAAAACAGATAACTTATGCTGGACAGTAAATAAGCCACTGTAACAAAGTATGCAGTGGTAGGCAAAATTAGTTTTATAGGTTTATACCTTTCAAAAAGTTCTACAGAGTACCGAGGTACTACCGCGATCGTATCTAAAGAAGCACCACAATACATGTAATATTAATAAAAAAGTATTTCACAATAAAAAATAAATTATGCATAATAAATGGTGTCTTGTTAACATGTCCGCAAGTCTTTTCTAATGTAGTAGCAATTAAAGAAGACCACTTACACTTTTGTCTCTGACAAATGTTGGTGAACACAAAATCATGTGTTGGTAAACAGAGACATTAACTTTAAAACTATAGCCATCATTTCTATTTCTAGTCTTATTCATATTAAGTGGCCAGTATAATATCCACCAAGTGGATGATCATAAACTATAGCCATCATTTCTATTTCTAGTCTTATTCATATTAAGTGGCCAGTATAATATCCACCAAGTGGATGATCATAAAGTGTGGATATTCACAGGATCTAACAGAGGAAGGTAGTGGGAGTAACTGATGCCATCTCAAATATTTTTCACCTTTCCATGGAATTGTTATTCCTTTCAAACCTAAATTAGCCTCCAAATATGCCTTCTTCACATGCTCTCTGGCCTAAAAAATAAAACTGGGACCAACAACCAAAATACGAACTATTATCTTGCTTATGCACTGACTTATAATAATGTAGAACAGTCACCCACAGAAAAAGATATATGTAGGGTTACATCATTAGCTAGTAGGAAACAACTTTCTATTGACAAATTTTAAAAGGATGCCAATGATTGGCTCACATTTATTTTGGGCAACAAATGTAGCACGATACGACCAATTTCTAAAATGATGTCACTAAATAAAATACTGCAATAAAGTTGCAGACGTACTACAAAGGCATGTAAAGCACTCGTTTCTGGTTACATGACACTGAAAACCAATAGAACATTAGATAAAACGTACAATGAAGAAGTTAAGCTAAATCGCATTTGTTTATAATTAGGGCTCCTGGTTATATATTATTTATTTTTTTGCCATTTACGGCTGTATTTATCCATATTTATTTTTTGCTAATTTTATCTGAATTTATCCATATTCTTTTTGGGTTTCGTGGAAAAATTAAGCTGAAATTAGTTTATTTCCACATGTATTTAAATGATAAATATGCCCTCATACTTAAATGTCTGACAGGTTTCAGTGCTGTGAACACTCGCAGAAGATATATCAGAGCACTTATATGAAAATATGTAAATTTCAGTATCAACCTTGTGCATATCTACTGCTGTTAAAGCCTCTTTACTAAAATTCCTTTCTTTTTTAACCCCCTTATCTCTCAATCCACACATGTATTGGCCTGGCAGACAGATATTAGAATTCAAAAGCAACCCAATTTCCATTTTTATCCACATTTAAAAATAAATACAGACAAGAAATTAATGTTTTCTGCCTGTATTTATCTGTAAAAATAGGTAAAAACGGAAAACAGGGAGCCTTATTTATAATGCTGATTGGGCTATAAACAGAGCCCAATAGTACCAAATGCCAGCAACTTCCATTGCAGCTCTGGTGACTGTTGGAAAGCAATGCAACTGTACTTCCTCTAGACAGATCTTACACACAATTTGGATCTAGAAACTGCTCACTTCTATCAACATTGTTCTACATAATACAAGTATATTGCTTAATTGAATATTGTTTTCAGACACAATAAGGAATATAAACTACAAATAGGTGTCATGATCCCTCTGTTCCTGGACTTATCACTGCCAAGATCTAACTCAGAGGACCTTAGCACTGCCAAGATCTAACTCAGAGGACCTCCTAAGCGGCTGCTAAGGAGATCTAATGACCTCTTATACCCTTTTAGAAACCCGCCCCTGTCCCGTGCATCCTGCACTCCTGGTGTTTATAAGTAAGTGCGATAGTGCATGTAATTGAACGTAATGATGATTGTGTTTACCAATGCGCTGTGTTTACCAATGCTTTTTGTACTGTTACCGATTTAACACCAAGGGTTTATTTAGCTTTAGTGGGAGAGAATGCTGGAAATGTTTGTCTTTCAAACCGCCTTTTGAAACAATGCCTCTTGAATAGAGAAAACCAGATGAAGAGAAACTTCCAGGACGAGTTCATGTCAGAAATGCTCTCGCGCTGTGTGAGGTTCGGAACACAGCGTGAAAGCAAAGATGACGCATACGTCAGAACGGACATCCTGGGTGTGGCTGGGTATAAAAACCACACCCTCACTTCTAGAAGATGCTTAACCTTCTAGCTTGCTTCGAGGGAACATTGCGCTGGCCGGAAAACACTCACCTGAGCACTTCAGAGATTCTCCAGAGCTCCAAGCTGTTCAGAGTCTTCGAGTCCGATCAGGAATCCATGATGTTTCTGCAAAAAAGAAAGAAAGAAAGCTAAGTAAAACTCTTTTCTTAAAAGGAGCCCACCGCTAGCAATAACTTACCTTTTGAAGATTAAGAACAATTTTTGGACACTCTTTTTAAATAAAAAGGGGAACAATTAAAAACCTACAGATAGTTAAAAAAAACTGTTGGACAATTCAAGGTGTACACCTAAAATATGTTAAGATGTTATAGAGATTGTGTTTGTTTTAGTTTTATCTTTAGTTCTTCTAGAGAGAAAAGCAGTGAAGAGCATCAAGCAGGAAATTACTAAGTAAGTCAAATTGAAGGAACGATAAGTAAAGTAAACAATCTGAATTTGGGATTGGTACAAATGTTATTTGTTGTCTCTCATAGAATATGAACAACGCTATTTGGCGCAAGTCTCAAGGGGCGAAATCCAACTGAGTCAAGCCTCCCAAAAACAACATCTCCAAAAACATCATCCCTGTCACTTCCTATGTTACAAAAGACATCAAATGGAGAATAAATCAGGGTTAAGGCCTAAATCAAATTGGACACCGTCCATCACACAGGTCAATAAAGACATAAAGGCTTTTGATAGGAGTGTTAGCAAAAGTATAGAAAATCTCCTTAATAAAAAACTCTGGAATAGTAGTAACCTTAATAAAGAAGAACATTTGGCCCTCAAAAAACTGGAACAAGACGTATCTTTAACTATAAAACCAGCTGATAAGGGGGGAGTATTGTGCTGATGTCTACCATAGACTATAATGAGAGGATACAAAAAATCACCAACATTATTGCAAGTCCAACAGATCTGAATGGACACATTTAGCGGATAAAATTAGGGAAACCTTATTATTTTGCCAAAGAGGATGATATCATCTGTAGTGAAGAATATAACTTCCTTTTTAACGAACATCCTGTTATCCCAGCACTTTATGGTCTCCCAAAAGTCCACAAATGCATCACTGATCCACCGATGAGACCAATTGTTTCCAGCATAAACTCCTTAACAGAACCCCTAAGCCAATATGTAGATGTCTTCTTACAACCATTGGTAATGCAACAAAAAGCCTATATAAAAGACACCACAGCCATGATTAGAAAAATAGAGAATAATGTATTTAGCCCAGATACCCAAAGCCTTGTGACTTTGGACATCGAGGCTTTATATATATATATACCCCAAGAAAAAAACATTGAGATGATCAAAAAATTACTAGCATCAGGAGATGAAGATTTGTCTGCTCCCGCCAACTTCATTGTGGACTGTGTCAGCTTGATCCTTAAAAACAACATCTTTATATTTGAGAAAGAATTTTACAGACAGATCAAGGGCACCAGCATGGGAGCCACCTGTGCTCCCAGCCTGGCCTGTCTTTACGTGGCTAATTTCGAAAATAGACATATCTATAACACCATGGCACCATTCTACGAGTACATTTCGCAATGGTCACGTTATACTGACGACATGTTCTTCATTTGGACAGGACCTAATGAACTTCTCAATTAATTCATTACTTGGCTTAATCTTGGTGATGAGAATCTTAGGTTCACCTCTAATATTAGTAAGGATAAGTGTGAATTTCTGGATATTTTAATTAAAAATGTGGATGGCAACCTAAATGTTGAACTCTTTACTAAGAGCACAGACAGGAATACCATGCTGCATTATAAAAGTAACCATCCTGCAAGCCAAAGGGATAATATTTCCTTTGGCCATTTTCTTAGGCTAAAACGCAACTGCACTAATATGAAAGATTCTACAGACACGCTGCAGCACTGACCCACAAATTTACCTCTAGATGTTATCCAAAAAAATTGGTAAAACATGCCTACAAAAGGGCAAAGTACTTCAATAGAGAGACTTTTTTCATAGAAAAAGAGAGAAGTCCCATTGAAGAAGAAAAAAGACAATTAATTTTTGTCACCAATTTTTTAAATGCTAGTAATAAGATCAAAAACATTATCAATAGGAACTGGCAATTGATTAATGACCGTAATAGAGAAATGCTAGCCAAACCTATGTTTTCATTCAGGAGAAATAAGACTATTAGGAATTGTCTTGTACATACCTATAGAGAAAATAAAGCACAGCCACAAACTAGATTACCTAATACAAGCTTACCTGTTGGTACTTTTCGATGTCAAGGATGTAGTATCTGTCTGCACATTATGAAAGGAACTGATATCACTATAAATGACATTAAGTATAAGATGGGTAATGTTATCAACTGCCACTCAAGTAATCTGATTTACCTAATAAAATGCCAGTGTGATTTGGCTTATATAAGTGAGACCTCTAGGGAGGTCAAAACCAGAATTTTAGAACATAAGTCTGCAATTAGGAAGAATAAGAAAACTGCCCCATTAGTTGAACATTGGCTAAAAGAGAAACATTCCATAGATGATCTAAAATGGTGTGGCATTGAGATTATGAATAAAAGTTTCCGTGGAGGAAACCATCAGGTAAAAAGAAAAAAACGTGAACAATATTACATCATCCCTGCTGACCTGACTTCACTCTCAACAGCTTCCAGGACGCGAAGTCTAACTTGGTAGATCGCAGGTAGGAACCTTTTAGATGTTACAGCTCGGTCTATGTTAGATGTTTGTTTAGGAAAGTAGGGAAATATAATTGAACAACAATTCCTAGGAGTTTCTCGTTGCTTTGCAGGTCGACTACAAGAAAACTCAGTAGCGTCAGATTCCGGCCTCCCTCCCTAGCTGCTATCTTCCACCCTAGTGTAACTATAAGAATCACAGGTTGTAGGATAGGGTTTCTGGGAGTTTGGCTCATAGCATCTCTGCAAAACCTATCAAGCACCTTACAGGTAAGGGTTCGAGAACTCACAGGTAAGAGTGCCTTGATATACCTGACAATAGGTAGCTATTGTATCACAACCATAAGTACTCAAAACTATTTTGGTTTATATATTTCTTGTGATAGTTCTTCTGACATTAAAGACATTGTAACAAAACAATAGCTGAAGAAAAAAAAAATGACCATGGTACAACACAGAAAGAAAAAATAAAAATATGCAAAAGAGATGTATAATGCCTATTGAAAAACAAAAAATATTACTGTTTGTAAAAAAAGTTGTCTTATTAGTAATAAGGTTAGGGTAAAACAATTGGCAAAAAAAACAACTAAGCATACTTAGCAATTCCAAAAAAAGAATTGATGCCCCTCCAAAAAACATTCACTTTTACAGGAAGAGACAAGATTTGGAATATAGCTGCAAAGCATTATAAAACTTGTGTCCTCAAAATCTACTTCATACACTTCTATCTATAGGGAAATAAATAGAGAAACTGGCACATAAACCATATGTTGAACATATTATGAAAAAATTATTTGTTGTGAAAAGAAAACTGTTTAGTTTCATAATGAATTGCATTAAAAACCTGGACCATTTAATTTCAATCCATAAAATACACAAATTCAGTCAAAACAAAACTAACTAAACTCAATTTCTGTAAACTTTTCCAAGGCACTTGGAGAGGTACCTCAAACACTCAACCACCCTTTCATGAGTAGATTTACCGTCAACAGAATAATTGTGTCCTTTCAGTGACAAATGAAGGCCGGTGTTATGAAATTCTACATGGGAATATAGTAGGCACTAAAAATAAACAAAGAGAACTGTATTTTCTAATAATGATTTGTATAAGGAAAAAACACTAAAACCTGTATAGGAATGGAATTACACTTCTATTTGCAATGTTCGTGATACATCCATTCAGAAGCTAAGGACATTTCTGGTGACATTTAAAAAAGAATCACTACTTTGAAAAATGTAAATACTACAAGAGGTAGACATCTGCCCATTTCTGATGGTTACTGACCTACGAGTCATTCCTTATCTTGCCCCAGAAATCACTTGTGTGACACCGCATTCTATCACATTAAGATGCTCTCCACACATCATTCTATAATAAGAAAACATGTGTGGACACTATACTTTGTGAAAATACCATCATGGTTGTTAGAACAACTAAATTCTGCTCTATTGCATTCTAACCCAGCACCAGCTGACAGTATTACGGACTACATACAATATAAATACGTTCATGCACTTTCTGATACTAATATTTGCCCAGAAGATATTCTGGAATTTCAAGACAAAATCTTGGAAATATATAATCAGATTTGCATTTGTTGCTGAAGAACAAATTATAAGAATCAAGTTAAAATTATTGATCTCCTTGAGAAAACAGAAAATGATGAAAAAATAGCATGGAGAAATGTAACTTTTACAATTTATGGAAGAAAAATATGATGTATGTGAATATCAGATAATCTGCAATTACTGTCAGGGAAAACTAGATCATAACTTAACGCCTTTACGTGGGATTCCCAACAATTTGGAAATGCATCCTATTCCATCCAAACTAATGCAACTTCTTTTATATGAAAGCAATTTAATTCAAACTGTGCTTCCTTTTCAAACTATTGTGAGAATACAACCTAAATCTGGATGAGTCCAGCCACATGATTTATTAAGTGCACTCAAACAAATTGTTTTACTTACAAAAAACATAAACACTCTTGGGATACAATGGAAAATAGAGGAACCTTTAGCGGTTATAGTCAATGGAGCACCTACAAAAGACAAAAAATATTGGCAATAAATAATAAGCATAGACAAAGTTTATATTTGGACATTGATAACCTTATCTCTTCAACATACTTATCATTTGAGAAAGAAAATTATATTGGCCAATTTAAACCCATTAATCAGGTACAAGCTGAAGAAATATATGAACATTATAGTATACACCCACTACACTCAAGAGAAATGAAGGGTGATGCTTTAGAACTTTATCAGATGAGGGAAGCTAGGCTATAGCCAACTAGTGTCTGGCTAAAAACATATTTATTCCCCACTGGGAAAGCTGGATAATATGATGATCGTCCTGTCCAAATTTCTACATCATAGTGCAGAGCAACAAGTTTATATGCAGAGGATCCACACTTTGTCAAGGCATTCCTTACATTTTCACACTGCTGTATGAAAGTTAACTTCCCATCACTTCTAATACTGTTACACATGTAATATGAACTGGAACTGGGGTTATGATTATAACAGCACAAGAGTTTGTTGAAAAGTTTCACAACAAGGATGAGAATCTGGAATTTAACTTGATCAATATTCTGGCATGTCACCGAGGGGTATATGATTATTGGTTTAGAAGACGTGGAGAATTGTAATGTATGCTCAGAAATTTAGGACCACCTACTTGGTTTATTACTTTAAGCTGTGCTCAATATGCATGGGACAATTTGAATCAATTTCTGCAAATGCTAAAATTGCAGATCTGGACATCAAAACACCCGCAGAGTTATATTCCTTAGATCGTATGTCAAACAAAAATTTCAAATAATGCTTCACTACTTAACAAACAGAAATAAAAAAAAAACTTTTAGAGATGCTTGATTTCAAGCAAGAGGGAGAGAGTATCAAGCAAGAGGTGCACAACATATTGATATGCTTCTACGTATCAAAGATGCACCTAAGTTTGGATATGACTCAAATGAATCTGTTCTATAATTTATTGAATGTTACATCACTTGTGTTATCCGAAAGAAAGAGCAAAACCATAAACTCTTTGACCAAGTGTTACACTACCAATCATATATGTGTGTAGATGTAGTGAAAGCATTCGACATGGTGCAGTGCAGCGTCCTTTTTCTGTGTTAATCAAATCCACTTTCCCTCTCAAGTTTGTACAAGCAGTTAGCAATTTATATGTCAATGCCAAGTTGTCTATAATAGTAAACAGAGAGTTAGCAGGGGTAATTTCTATTAGCCGCAGGACCCGTCAATCCTATTTTCATTATTCAAAGAACCCTTGGCCTGTGCTCTTAGACAAGATCTGACTATATGACCTCCGGTAGTAGGAGCAGCAACATTTAAACTTTTTTGCAGATGACATGGCTCTTTATTTGGCGGCGGAAAACAATAATATTTTGCATGCTTTTGCTAAAATGAGTGAATATAAGGAAATGGAAGGATATAAAATCAATCATTCAAAAACAAGAACTTTGCTTTTTAATTGTTTCCAAGAGATACTGTCATTATCTAATAAGGCGCATTATTCTCCTGCCACACCATTAAGCTACATAGACATTTTTGTGACTTCCAAAATAGAAAATGTATTCGGCCTTAACTTCAAGGCATCATTACATAAAGTACGCAAACTCCTACATCAATGGATTCTTCCTCTGTTTATTATGGGGCATGTGGTTCTCAATGAAATGTGTATAATCCTTTTGTTTAAATATTTTTTTGTTGAATATCTTGATTAAGGTCCCTCAAACTTTCATTGACTTAGCTGAAAGGTAAATTAGACAATTTTTATGGCAGGCAAAAGAGCCTAGATTGAAAATACAAGCCAGCCCTACAGTTAAATTCTGAAGAAGGGGGGTTAGCCCTGCCAAATATAAAAATATATTATCAGGCATTGTTACTTGATTGGCCTTCTAAATCCTCCTCTGCGAGTTTAGAGGAAGCCAATTTTTATTTACAATGCATTGTGAAAAAGTCAGAGATAGAGATTGCCCCCTTTCTAATGGTGCCCAGGCTACCTAAGAAATCCAGATACAAGACTCCCCATACTATCCTGGACTGTTTCCATAAAATATCGGAAGAACATAAGATTTCCTGGTTTCAGCCCCAGCTGAAACTGGTACAAAGTATCCCTTTAGGTCTACCTATTTCGGTGGGTAAATGTTCTCGATTGTCATGCCTGGGGTTGCCTAGACTTGCAGATTCTTTCTACAATAGGGTATTTGTGCAATGGCAGAGATTGGAAGATGTAATTGTGTCATGCGAGTGGGATTACATTGGAAGAATCTGAGAGTGGAAAGGGGGTGAAGAAGGCATAATCTATAGTGCTGTTTATTTATAAAGGTGACCTAGAGTATAATAATTGAATTTGCATTATTTGCTAGAGCAATGATGAAGTGCGATTCACGCGAAGTATAGGCTGTCATCTATCTGTGCTGTTCATAAGTGAATACAAATCCCAAAAATCATATAAGTGTGGTAATTACTGCTTAAGGAAATATTGGAACAAATCAAAATATTACTCTACATATCGGTTTGGATTTTCAAGACCAATTCTATATAAAGGATCAGGGAACAATTTAATGTCGTCTGTAAGATATGGTGTTAGAGGGAAGTCTCCAAAGAATATTTGAAATCTTAAGAGGTCACTAGGATCACAATGCATCAACAAATATAATCTGTTAATTCTACACATGTGGGATGTTTACATGGATATACAATTTGCTACAGATAACTCAAGAGCAGCTAAATGTTCTGTCACTTCCTATGTTACAAAAGACATCAAATGGAGAATAAATCAGGGTTAAGGCCTAAATCAAATTGGACACCGTCCATCACACAGGTCAATAAAGACATAAAGGCTTTTGATAGGAGTGTTAGCAAAAGTATAGAAAATCTCCTTAATAAAAAACTCTGGAATAGTAGTAACCTTAATAAAGAAGAACATTTGGCCCTCAAAAAACTGGAACAAGACGTATCTTTAACTATAAAACCAGCTGATAAGGGGGGGAGTATTGTGCTGATGTCTACCATAGACTATAATGAGAGGATACAAAAAATCACCAACATTATTGCAAGTCCAACAGATCTGAATGGACACATTTAGCGGATAAAATTAGGGAAACCTTATTATTTTGCCAAAGAGGATGATATCATCTGTAGTGAAGAATATAACTTCCTTTTTAACGAACATCCTGTTATCCCAGCACTTTATGGTCTCCCAAAAGTCCACAAATGCATCACTGATCCACCGATGAGACCAATTGTTTCCAGCATAAACTCCTTAACAGAACCCCTAAGCCAATATGTAGATGTCTTCTTACAACCATTGGTAATGCAACAAAAAGCCTATATAAAAGACACCACAGCCATGATTAGAAAAATAGAGAATAATGTATTTAGCCCAGATACCCAAAGCCTTGTGACTTTGGACATCGAGGCTTTATATATATATATACCCCAAGAAAAAAACATTGAGATGATCAAAAAATTACTAGCATCAGGAGATGAAGATTTGTCTGCTCCCGCCAACTTCATTGTGGACTGTGTCAGCTTGATCCTTAAAAACAACATCTTTATATTTGAGAAAGAATTTTACAGACAGATCAAGGGCACCAGCATGGGAGCCACCTGTGCTCCCAGCCTGGCCTGTCTTTACGTGGCTAATTTCGAAAATAGACATATCTATAACACCATGGCACCATTCTACGAGTACATTTCGCAATGGTCACGTTATACTGACGACATGTTCTTCATTTGGACAGGACCTAATGAACTTCTCAATTAATTCATTACTTGGCTTAATCTTGGTGATGAGAATCTTAGGTTCACCTCTAATATTAGTAAGGATAAGTGTGAATTTCTGGATATTTTAATTAAAAATGTGGATGGCAACCTAAATGTTGAACTCTTTACTAAGAGCACAGACAGGAATACCATGCTGCATTATAAAAGTAACCATCCTGCAAGCCAAAGGGATAATATTTCCTTTGGCCATTTTCTTAGGCTAAAACGCAACTGCACTAATATGAAAGATTCTACAGACACGCTGCAGCACTGACCCACAAATTTACCTCTAGATGTTATCCAAAAAAATTGGTAAAACATGCCTACAAAAGGGCAAAGTACTTCAATAGAGAGACTTTTTTCATAGAAAAAGAGAGAAGTCCCATTGAAGAAGAAAAAAGACAATTAATTTTTGTCACCAATTTTTTAAATGCTAGTAATAAGATCAAAAACATTATCAATAGGAACTGGCAATTGATTAATGACCGTAATAGAGAAATGCTAGCCAAACCTATGTTTTCATTCAGGAGAAATAAGACTATTAGGAATTGTCTTGTACATACCTATAGAGAAAATAAAGCACAGCCACAAACTAGATTACCTAATACAAGCTTACCTGTTGGTACTTTTCGATGTCAAGGATGTAGTATCTGTCTGCACATTATGAAAGGAACTGATATCACTATAAATGACATTAAGTATAAGATGGGTAATGTTATCAACTGCCACTCAAGTAATCTGATTTACCTAATAAAATGCCAGTGTGATTTGGCTTATATAAGTGAGACCTCTAGGGAGGTCAAAACCAGAATTTTAGAACATAAGTCTGCAATTAGGAAGAATAAGAAAACTGCCCCATTAGTTGAACATTGGCTAAAAGAGAAACATTCCATAGATGATCTAAAATGGTGTGGCATTGAGATTATGAATAAAAGTTTCCGTGGAGGAAACCATCAGGTAAAAAGAAAAAAACGTGAACAATATTACATGAGTTTTTTTAATACTGTAGGGAGAGGATTAAACAGCCGTGAGGACTGGGAAAAACTCCTGTAAATGATCGCTTTAACTGAAATAACCCCTGGGTTTTATTGATAATTCTGTAAATCGACACCCACAATAAACTACATTTGAGACACCAACAAGTTCATTCTTCTATACAGATAGCTTAGGAACCCTGACTACATTTATATTTAGAAACTTGAAAGGGATTTATATTTAGAAACCTGAGATGGAATACATGCACACAGTGTGATATTCTTCTTTTCTATTCTATGGCATAAATTATTGTACCAATATGAGATATCCTCGATCCGATGAGATACTCTTGATTCGTTTATTTAGTTAGTATGACAAGTGGACATTTACTAAGAGCTTGCACCCTGTGTCCCGTTTCCCATTCTAAAATGGCAGACGGATTTCTTAATCGGGAGTATTGAATATTGAATCCCTAATCAATGTATTGTGGGGGCAGATATTTTGACAAAGATTTAAGATAAAAGATTTAAGATAAAATACACATATAAGTGATGTGGATTAATGCTTTACCACCGTGATTATAAATCGTGGCCAAAGCAAAACATAATAAATCGCCCCAAGCTAAGATGGCCGCCACATATTTGAACATTAAGGGCCCAATTAGGATGGCGCCATCCTATCGGAAATCGGGACCGCCCGCCCTAAGGGCGGGGGTCCCGCACGCAGCATTAGAATGTGCCCGCCACTGTGGCGGGCACATCCTGTATTTTTAGTATTGTGGCGGGCGGAGCTCTGTGCTCCGCCCGCCACAATACTAAAAATGCTGTGCAGCATTTACATAATCAAAGCGGCAGGCACTGCGCAGTGCCTACCGCTTTGATTATGTAAATGCAGGGGGGTACCACAGGTACCCCCCGTGTGCCACCCCCCTTTGGCCTTCACTGTGGGGGCCCACAGGGGGCCCCCAGAGTGAACACCGCATGCCTTTCCGTGGCGGCAATGCCGCCACGGAAAGGCATTGTAAAATGCCCATTGTAATAATGCGGGCGGTGTCTGACAGACACCGCCTGCATGTTACTCGTTTTCCGCCCTGGCTGCAAGGCGACCGGGGCGGAAAAGTGGCGGGCGGTGTTTTGCAGGGAAGGATGGCGGGCGGATTTCCCCCGCCAGGCTGGCGGTGGCTACCGCCAGCCTGGCGGGGGCAATCCGCCCGCCATCCTAATGGGGCCCTAAGTTCAGATAAATAGATATAAATGTTTTCCACATTACATACAGTACCATTACATGACCATATGGCTTTATAATCTGGTCAGCAGCCGAATTGATTGCAGGTACATAGTGTGCTTTTATCGACCGATGACCTTTGACCTCTGCTAACGCATTTTTAAAAAACGCTAGATTGCTCGGGTTTGGAATCTGAAAGGAGTAAGAAGCCGTTCTAGGTGCCGGGATCTTGTCGGATACTCTGCAGGTGAGGAAGTAAATAGCCATCTCGTTGTAGCCTATGTAGCCCACCTTGAAGGTACCAGGTCACTAGCATTTCGATAAATTTAGCCGGTGACTGCGTACTAGCATTTCTGTAAGCAAACTTAGAATTCATTAGAAAGTATAGGGAATATCAACATTGGGTTGAAGTTTTCATACAAAGAACTAACACAGAATATGAGGAAAGCTAAGGATAAACAATATGCAAAAATATTTCAAGGCATTCACCTTGTCATTCTCACAAATGAGGCAAAGAAGATCCTAATGAAATTAAATATAACTACCTTGTTTCCTAAGCTTCAATAGCCTGATCAAGTAATACATTGTCTTCTTTCCCAATCATAACCTGTTGTTTCCTTAATGCCAACACTAGATGAGTGTGCTCAAATAAATAAAAAAAATGCTACACCTTGAAAAATAAGATATTGTACATCTCCCTTGCACAGATCAAGTAGAGAGTCACAGGCTGAACATCCCTGTAGGCTAAAGTTTAGCTAAAAAATTATAAAATACTGAAAATTTATGTCACATACAGTGGGATTAGAGAAAGATTTACATTTGTTTAAAAATTGTTGGGTTATTTTACTACGCAATTTAAGTGTGAAAAAAGTACTCGCAAATAGAGTAATGGGATTTGTAGTGGACCTTCTGACATCTGCAAATAATGAATTTATTATTGTAAAATTTGACAACATTGAAGAACAAGTACAAGTTGGTGTACTGCAAGATTCTTACTTATTAAAGATTTGTATATTAGATAAGAACAGTTTCCTATATATTTGGCTTCCACAGTAACCATACACAAATCACAAGGACCAAGGGGCCTATTAGGATGGCGGACGGACCTGCGTCTGTCCGCCACCCCCGAGGTGGAGGGACCGTCCGCAGGGGCAGCGGCGGTCCTATCCTGTATCTTTAACCTTTAATCTTTAATCTTTAACCTTGCGGCAGGTGCTGCTTGAAGCAGCACCCGCCGCAAGGTTAAAAATGCATGTTTTACATTTACATGCACAAAGCGGCAGGCATCTTGCGGTGCCTACCGCTTTGTGCATGTAAATGCTGGGGGGTACCATAGGTACCCCCCATGTGCACCCCCCTCCCCCCGACACCCTGGGGGCCTGCAACAGGTCCCCAATCACCAAAGACCACATGCTTTTCCACGGCGGAAAAGCTGCCATGGAAAAGCATGTTGCAATGCACATCGTAATTGGCTGACGGTGTCTTGCAGACACTGCCACAAAATAGACCTCCACACCCCGCGGATCAGCGGCGGACGGACCTGCCCTTCGCCGCTGGTTCCACCGCAATCCCACCGCCATCTTAATCTGGCGGTGGGTGTTTTCTGTGGCCGCGTCGGTTAATCCGCATCCTCCAGGCTGGCGGTGGCTTGTGTCGGCCCGGAGGATGCGGATTCACCGCCATCCTAATCGGCCCCTAAGTTTGGATTATGCAATTATTAACATTGGCTCTACAGTATTCAAAGAGGGAATAGCATATGTAGCTCTGTCTCGTATTGTAAAAAAGTACAGGATTATAGATTATCGATATGGATGATATGAAATTTCATGCTGGAGATACCTGTGCCCAGGAATGCAATTGTTTGTGAAAGACATATGCTCCTCATCGTGTTGAATATAAAAAAAAATCAAAACCTAAAATGTGGCGCAAAAGAAAAATTACATCAGACTTCACTTTTGAAGAAGATTTGGAACAACCAAAAAAGAAAACTCAGATAAAAACCACATGGAAATCACTGGACATCTACAGGAGCCATACACACCTCCCAGCCCCTGTCACTCAAAAGCCAGACATGCAATTCACAACAGGCTGGCAGACACATAGCACACAGAACTGCCAACTTCTAAAAGTGGTATTTCTAAAATAGTTATAATAAATCTGTGCACACCATTGCACAGCATTTATTATGACAATTCCAAATATACTAAACTTGGCCAGGCTACTCCTCCCATATCAGAAATTACCACTGAAATACTTATCAGGGAATCCCCAATGCATTCATATCGGCGGGCAGGCCAATCTTACCAAATGTACACAGAGAGCGCACAAACTTTACACTGGACAGCAGTGCTAAAGTTCCCAGAGGCCTAAAACCACCAACACCATGTAGGAAATAAGGCTGGGAGAAAGGCAAAAAGTTTAGGGATGACCCTGGAAAAAGGGCCAAGTCCAAAAATGTTGATCAGCCATTCTGCACAAGACTTGCAGCAGGAATAAAAGAAATAGCAGCATAACGTAATCAGCACCTTCACCTTACAGGCTGTCAGTGTAAGTGATAAGAAAGTGAAGTAAACTTCCTGTTTGATTTAATTGACCGTTTTTTCAGCCAATCACAATGTGTTTTGTATTTGGAAAGTACATTAGTACGACCACAATGGTATCTAGGAAGTGCAGCGGTACCGGCGAAACACAAATATAATAACAAAAGGTCGTACATTTCACAAACACATATTAAAAGCAGGCTACTAAAACACAATATTTGCGTTTGTACATAGTACTTACATAATACATTCCAGTCAAGTCAAGTAAATCTTTATTTGGCTAATATTAGCCAAAAAAGAGCCAGGTTTAGTAGTTGTACAAGTGCATTATGTCAATTAACTATAGTCATCATAAAATCAATTAACATAAAATGTTAAAAGAAAGGAAAAGAAAAAAAAACAAATTCAGTGATTAGTTTAAAACATGCTAAAATACAGTACAAAAAAAAGCCTCATCATAAATTAAATATACAATAGTAAACTAATCATTCTAGAGGACAATTTGATTCAATTCTCTTCCTCAAAGTAATTGCACTTCTAATAACATTTAGCACCATGTAACATACATCAAATATTTAAAATCTCTGCAAGAAAGACATGGTTAACTTGTGAGTTCTGGTATGTGCCTGTCGAGGAATTGGCCTCAAGAACATGTGCTGTGGGATAGAATCTGATGTACAGAAGAGCATAAAATGATGTGAACTTTGACTCACAATATTATCAAAAGGACAACACAGTAATCTGCAAAAGAAAGTACCTTGCAAGGGAAAGGCAACATTAAAGTGTACTGTGCATAGGCGAAGATAAGTTAAATAAAAATGATTCCTTATGAACAACAGATAAAGTTCCATCCCTGAGGACGTACAAATAACAGAGTCCCTGTAAATACTAGGCATAGTGGCTGCACAGGCCCTCCTTAGCGCAAATGAAGAGCCAGATTTTTGCTTTACGCATCATATTTATATCCTCAAGGTTGTCAAGCGGTTCAGGAACTCCTTGTTGATAAAACATGTTCCTAATATATGCAACCCAAGGTATGCGGTATTAATTGGCAAGTAACAAACAATCCCCAATAAATTCCCTCACAATGCTCGCTTCCTGTTTACCCCAGTGGTAATCCATAAAATCAGAGGGGCAAGGCCAATAGTGTCTTCTAAGTAGGGTAAGCCATCTTCTTCTTGGCAAATAATAGATGCTGTACTTTCTGGGGCACATAGTAATTTGTAGATAAACTGATTTTCAGTATGTTGTAAAATACTTGCATTACTGTAGCCCCAGATGCCTTCCCCATATGACCCAACTGGAATACTCTATCTCTTATAATTAAACTAAATAATCAATAACTAATAATAAACTAATTCATTGACTGGCTTCTGGTGTAATGTATGTGCAAAAGAAAACACAGCCTTGTTAGTTTTGAGTAATTATTAGTTTCTCAAAGTTAGCAATGAATTCCATGTAAGTTTTGTATTAAATAAAATGCACAAGTAATTAAAAGTCCTGGTTCTGCCTAGCCTAACTACCCTCACCTTATGATGTTTAAGTTTTGTCTTTGGAGGGCCACATGTCATAACAAAGGATTTGTTTTCATTGACCTTTAAATACAGGCCTTCCATAAAGGATAAAAACAAGTTCAATATTATTTGGAGACCAAAATAATTCATGTGACTGGAGATCGTTGGCCGTTCTCGAAATAATTACTGCATCATCAGCATACATTAGAATTGGGATTGGACGATTTCCCATCCTGGGCACAACAAATTTCGGGTAATCAAGGGTACAGTTAACATTATTAATATATATATACAAAAAAGAAAAGGTACCATGATACAGCCCTCTCCTGTCACAGCATATCAGACTGAAACTGAAATATCAAAATGCAAACGTTTTAGCAGTATAAGTCGTTTTTTTTCTAAGTTGGTGTTCCTCCTAAAGGGTGTAGGAGCCTCGCTCCACCTGCGGCGTGTTAATAAATAAGGAGGAGGATGACTTGCCAGTGAAGAGCGAGTATGTCTGATTGGCCGGCTGTCTTACGATGACCAGCCCAACATGCGCACTTCAGACTGCAGCAATCACAGCGGTGTTAAACTGCTAAGGGATGCAGGCGCAGGCCGCTAGCCTCAAAAGGAGTGCTGGGCTAGCCTGTCCAAGCCAATCCTTGCACTTCTCTCATGCTGAACACATCATGTGAGCAGCTCCATGATTGGTTAGGTTTGCGTTGACTTTTGAAGGAAATCAATCCCGATGGCCTAGAGCAGACCCTTCTGCCTCACGGCTCCATGGTGAGCAAAAACTTTAATATGTGTATTTATTATTTGGGTGCAGAGTTTGGCCTGAGGCAAGATGTGTGTGACAGGCTGCCATTGCTTGACTCTGAGCAAGTGGATCGATGCAGACTTACTAACATTTACTCCTCAGCACTTTCGAATGGCACCAGCCACCACTGCTTTTTCTACCCCCATTTGTTCCATTATAATCCATAATTTACTTTGATTTACAAAATCAAAAGCACTTGTTCGGTCCATAAATGGGAGATGGAGTGCCTCCTCTTTTGCAAGGACATACTTTTTGGTCAAAAGAAACAGATTCAGGCACTGTTCTACAGTGCCAATCCCTGGTCAGAAGCCAAACTGAACTCCGTAAATAATGTTACTTTCGTAAGCCCCAGCTTCCAGGTGGGACAAAATATTTCTCCCAAGGATCTATGAATGAAGATAAGTACCAGAATTGATTTGCTCAATGACCCTGGAAGGAGGCCCACTATAGCAGCTCTTATTACATTGGTTAAAAAAGGGGCCCATAATGGAATTTTATCTTTGAAAATGTCAACTGAAATGCCATCCTGGTGCCTTTCATGCAGTGCTCTAGAAATACGTAAATAACAAAAGAGAGGAGAGAGAGTTTTAGATGGATTCGTTCTCCCTGATAATATATGAATAAACACATTTTATCCACTAATATAATGGAAGGGTTTCCCTACAATGGTTGGGAGCACCCAGTGTTGGTAAAATACCCCTCACACACCAAAAAGACCCTTGGTGTCATGCTTCATCATTGGGGTCTTCGCACCCCTCTACCGGATGCGGCGTGCTTTGACCTACGATTACGCTGGAGCACTTTCAATGACTATGTGTGGTGGGTGTGAGGGTTTATGTTTTATGTGCGTGAGTGGTGAGGTTATCGACGAGTGATGTGTAAAAAGGGCCTGGCTCGTGGGGTAAACGCAAACATTATTTTAATGGGCCCCCGGGCTGGCCCTGTTAAAAAAGGGTGAAAGAAGCGGAGTGTGGTATGCAGATCAATGTGCACCTCCTCCTGTGTGTGTGTGTGTCAGCATGTTTTGGAGTCGGAACTCCTTCTTCAGGACAGGGTACACAAATCCCCACCTTACTCACGTTTCTCTACTTTTTAAAATGTGTTTTATTTACAAAAAGTGAGATATGGTGCAGGTTATGCAATGTACCTACAAATTCAGATTTTTTGTCGCTATTCAGCGGACTTTTATGAATCGATTTCAGTGCCTCATGAGCCTCAGGAAAACGTAGGGGTCCTCGTGCTGGTTCGCTACGAAGCCTGAGGGAGAATTCCTCCTGACTGCCCCGTACGCGGCTCCGTTGAGAGTGCTCTAGAAATAGCCATTGTGACTTCCCTCACGATGACTTAATTTTTTTACTCTTTTAATTCAGTCTCAAATAAAAGCCATTTATCCAGTAATGAGTTAGAGACAGATTCTAGTTCCTCTACATAAAAAAATGTCAGTATAATGTTTCTCCTATGTCTCTGCCGGTATTAAAGATTTCACCTAAGGTGTACCCAATCCTTAAAAAATTGGCAATTCACAACCTCCTAGCATTTCATATTATCCCTAGTTTTAAAAGCAAGTATTCCCAGGCTTTACACCTAATCTCTTTTTTACGTGCTTCCAGAGTCTGTTTATATCTGCGAAGTGCTTGCTTTATTGTCTGTGGCTTCTGGGATTCATATGCAAAGCTATTTTTTTGCTGTTTGTGGGTTGTTGTGCAAGAGGTATCAAACCAGCCAAACAGCTCAGCCTTGATGCAGACATGCCTAGTTAATAGCATATCAGAAATAGAAAGATAAATGTTTTTAAAGATTTCTTGAATATCAAATGGATCAGAATCATCTGACAGACATCTAGAAAAGACCTCCAAATTTTCATTTAAGAGTTAAGTTATAAAAATATCAGGCACCACCTTTTTCCATTTTAATCTTACACCTTTAGATTTGGAGTATTCACATTCAGGTTACTTGCCATGCAAGTGATTGTGATCCTACGACAATTACTGACAATCTCAAACCCCTTAAGAAGCATACAAAGATCTGTTGTAGCCAATATGAAATCAATTGTGCTCCCTTTGTCACTTCTGATGAAAGTAGGGACTTGCGATGTGGTCAGCTCATTAACAAAGATTAGATTAAATTATATTTCAATACAATTTTATTCAGAGATTTACTATGCCCTGAGTGTCAAAAATGGAAATGTCATTTTCACTCCAATCAAACAATCCACATGCACGTAGGCCATTTAGTTCACGCATAGGAATAATAAACTCTCCAGTCCAAATCAAGAAAGTGTTGTGGGATCTCGTGTTCAGATAGCTTTCTAGAAAATCATCAAATTGATGTATAGACTCTCCCGATTTATGATTACAACTATTATAGTAGAAATTAATGAGCAAGCTATCAAAGGGAGTCTGATGTGAAAAGATTAGGAACAAAAAGAATGATGAGGACCATACTTTACTTATATGGATCAGGTTGGCTTTAACTGAGATAAACGTGGTCAGCCCTCCTTTTGCTGTACCTGCTGGTGACGGGGTTGCTTGATGGAAGAAAGCATAGTACTCATCAATATTGGACTCATACCTCATTAAAGTCTCTTGCCAGCAGATTATATCAAGCTTACTCACCACAGATATCCAGACATTATTGCCTATTTTTGTACATTCACCAGCAATATTCCAAGAGGTGAGAACTAAGCATGTCTCTGTTTCAAAGGAGCAAGTAAGAGAGTCTGCATTACTAAAAAGTTGCATGTTTGATGTAACATTTGTGGTCAGTGTATCTGTGATGGTTACAGTGTGTGGTTGTGCAACAATATCCACAACATTATCAGAACTAAATTGTCAACTGTTGGTATTTAGGCCTGCCTTCAAGTGCTTCTAAATGATTTGATGTTAGACCATTCAAACTGATATCCTTAGCCCTTGTGGGTTGATCTCCATGACTGTCAAAAGTGGCCAGCTTAATATCATACTAAAGGGTCTAAATAAATATCCAAAGGAACAGGCTTGAATGCCAGTCTGTGACCGAGCTATACCATGCAGATCATTTAGCAAATTTACGCGTTTCGACCCCATACCCTTGATTTCTCTGGTTCTGCGAAGGTTTTGCCTTGTCCATGCCCAAGTCATGTTAATAGCCCCAGACTGGCCACGAATGGTGTGGTACACAGACCTTCTTCACCTTTCACTGTACCGTCCACTTCATCTCCTTCATAGGTCAGACCTCCTTTCACAAGAGCATATTCTACACTACCACCTCCAGAGCCTACGCCTACATGCCTGGATATTGAATAGGGCTACCTGAGTTCTTTTTCCCTCTCCCCCCTGATGTGGTGGATGTTGTTTTATCGGACAGAAGACACTCCACCAAGTCGGTTTATGCTGGCTGTGAGAAGTTGGCCAGGTATATGCTCACCATTAATTATAGTGGGCCCCTTGTACCAGTCCAAACAACCCCATTGATGATTAGGTTAAAGACAACCTTTATTGAAAGCTATCCTAATGGTAGCTATGGAGACCAGCCTACAGGCTAAGTCTCGAAGGAATATAAAGCAGCTTGGTTTACCAAATTATAACCTCCTGAATGACCAAATGAAAGGAGAACCACACAAGGAATATCTAAAATATATGTTGTTATTACTAAACACTCTCTACTAGCCTCTTTATGAGATTAGAGAACAAAGCACACCATATTAAATAACTAGAACGACAGTAAATAGCACAATACACAGTGGGCTCTAGGGGGAGACCAAACCATATATTAAGAAAATGGTATAACAACCACGACTTGACTAGACACAGTGCCTAGAGCACGTAGAATCACTGGGACCCCAAGGAATCACCCACGGTAGT
Source organism: Lissotriton vulgaris (assembly GCF_964263255.1). Classification (NCBI taxonomy): domain Eukaryota; kingdom Metazoa; phylum Chordata; class Amphibia; order Caudata; family Salamandridae; genus Lissotriton; species Lissotriton vulgaris. Next base: position 658,596,547 of record NC_141698.1, on the reverse strand, counting down.
GACACAGGGGACCCACGGAGGACGGGTGCAGTGTGAGAACACAGACGCGAGCTCCGTACTACTCTATGGGAAAGTCGCGGTTGGAATTTTAGTGATTAAGGACACTTAGAAGCGGACTTTAAGCAAACCCTTTCAAACTTAGAAGGTTTTAAGGCCTGCACCCTTGTGAGTACTGGAGTACCCGTGTTACCTCTCCCAGGGAAGCCCGATGCAAAGGTGTCAAGTGGTGTCGGGAATCTTCATTGTTGTCAATGGCAAAATGCTTAAAAGTGCTGCTGCCGTGAAGCTGAAAAGTGTCTGGTGTGATCCAAGCCTGAATTGGAGATGAGAAGAACCTGAAAGCAGAGGGGACAGAGTCTAGGACACTTCAGGGTGACCAGGGGCTCGGTATAGAAATGCCACCGATGTCAGGTGTTTCTGGTGAGAAGAGGTGAAGTTTGACTCTGCAGCCACGGGGATCAAGAGACTTTGATGACAACCAAAGTCCGGAGGTGAGCTGTCCCACAAAGGATGTCGAGTGCTGAGGGGGGTCAGTGTCCGGATTGAACACCAACAAGCCCTGGCAACTGCAACCCACACGGTCAGAGAAAAGATGCTTCGGTGAGGACCAGAAAGGTCCTGGGGACTCCCCAAGCAATGGAGAATCAGGGCCCCTCTGAAGCAACCAGGAAAGCCCACGGAAAGTCAAAATTACCTTCACAGGGACCCACAGGCCAATGGACCAGGGATCGCAAAGAGACCTCAAGCTGATTCACAAAATACCATCCCACGGAACACTTGTGGAGTGTAGGCCGGAAATCTTTAGTGCAATTACTGCTCGGGGTCAGGACTACAAGTCGCCCATAACACAGCCTCAGGGATCGCCAAAAGCATATGCTGCTGCAAAAGGACAGGGTCCGCACGAGGGCTGCAGGTCTCAGGTTTGCTGAAAGCACCAGTCCACCTCGGGGACACTTGGGAAACCCACCTCCTGTGTTGCAGAAATCTTCAGAGTCCTCAGGAGCTTCGTAGATGCAGTCCGGTCAGTAGCGTTTCAGGTGCCTGCCTTGCAGGGGAGTAACTCCTTTACTCCAAGGGAGATTCCTTAGTTATCCAGCAAAGCGTAGATCGTCGAAGGATACTTGGTTTCTGTAGCAGAGTTTAGTCCAGGTAAAATCGAAAGTCCTGTAGTCAGGGGTTCCTACTTTTTACCCAAGGAAGGGGTGGGGCAAACTCTGGGAACCCACCTATGGGAGGGTCAGGACAGAGGAGTGGCTACACCCGAATCTATGACATAATATCGAAAGACACAATATCGTAGTACAAAAATATCGACACAAATATATCGACATCAAAATTATCGACTTCCTATACATAATTAAAAACATACACAAATATCAGAAAGTAAATATCGCACTACAGAAACATCGATATCACTAATATCGACAACATATTTAATTATCGAAAACTAAAACATATAAACACTAAGTCAAAAATATCGAGAGTAAAATTATCGCAAACAATAATATTGTAATTTTGGAAATATCGAACATATTTATTAATATTCTATAACACTTTTTAACATTAAAATAATACTAAAACACTAAAATAAACATTGCACAACAAACTATATATATAAATAATTTCACTATGAAAATATAATGATTTAGAAATGTAATAAATTATTAGTAAACATTTTATATAGAAATATGTATGCAACACATTAATTAGCATTAACTTTATATGGTCAATAATTACTATAACTGTTTTTTAAAAATACAAACCAACCAATAAAAACACTACTAACTTAAATTAACCAATAGCAATCTAATTACTAACTCCAAAACACTATATAAACAATTAAATCCAACAAACGAACTACCTGACAAAAATTAAAAGACAGGAGAGAATACATTGGATACATTCGACAACACCTACAAGAAAACCAAGATTCAACCTACAAATCAGAGGTTTAAAAGTAAGTAACTAAAATTAACTTTAGTAAAGTAACTGCTAAATTAAATAAATAACTAAAAAGGATAAATAACTCATACATATGTATTATATTCTATCTCCTACCACTACAGAAAACTTCACTACTAAAGAACAGGAAAAAACGCAAAGAAAACTAAGAAACAACTAAGAAAGTAAGCATGTTCATATATTTCTCTAACTACATTAAATACATTAAACATAAAACATAAAACCTAAAGCATAAAACATGACTGCAACCTAAAAGATTTTTCAAAACATTGAACATAAATAAATCCTTTTTTTTACAGAGAAAGAAACCAAAAAAATACAGGCCTCAACTGAAAATTGGATAGAATCGACTACACCTACAAGAACATTAAAACTCAACATAAACAGCAATTAATAAAAAGTAAGTCAATAAAAAGATGTGACTAAAACTAACTGCTAGACACATAAAAATTACAAACATTATTTACTGACTAATGCATATATACTTTTTATTTTGTAGCACCACTACAAGATACTCTACCAACAAACACCAAAGAACTGAATTCAACAAACAAAGATACAACCAACAAAGTAAGTATATCCAAAGACTTCTCTAAAAGCTAAAATAAGTATAAGCTAAAACCTATACCTAAACCTGTAAAAGCAACCCAAAAAATTATAACTGAACAATTAACACAAATAAATGTTTTTTTTCTCCAGATAAAGATAAAACAGAAAATACAGACCACATCTAAAAGAGTAAAGAACATCAAAATCACAGACTAAACTTCTACCAAAGGTAAGCATGCACAATATAAATGTTTATAATTCCAACTTAAAATACTTACAACTATAATTCAAATAACTATAACATATATTTCTTATAGATTAAAAAAGAACAAAATGACTGCAGGAGCAGAATTTGTTACCAGCCAAAAAGGGAAACTATTACTCTGCTACATGGGTTACACTTATACTCAAGAGAAACAATTTGGGATGAAAGGAAATTGGAAATGTTGCAAATATTACTCCAACAAATGTTATGGAAGAGCAACAACTAGAGAAGCAACTGTCCTTTACACCAGAGAACACAACTTTACACAATACATGGTTTATATAAAAACTGTAATATACCTCTACTGTATGCACTGCTTCCAAATTAAACTAATTCCACATATATGGAATTATTAAACATTATCAAACAAAAAACAAATGACTATTCCCCTGAAAAAATAATACTGGATTTTGAACAAGCAATGCTCTCAAGTATTTTAAAAATACACCCCCATACCTGTATCCAAGGATGCTATTATCATTTTAATTAGTGTCTTTGGAGGCATTTACAAAAAACAACCCTAAGCATAGAATATGCAACAAGCTCATCTTTTGCGTATCAAATAAAAAAACTGATAGCACTAGCTTACGTTCCTGAAACAGATGTGGCCGAACACAACAACCTTTTGATAGACAGCCCATGTTACAAACAAAATGAAGAACAACTAAGTCCTCTCTTAGACTACTTTGAGGATACTTGGATAGGTAGACTCCATAGATCTGGCCACAGGAGAAATCCAAAATTCTTAATACCCTGGTGTAACGTTTACAGAAGCACCTTAAATGGCGAAGCAAAACTAACAACGCCATTGAAGGTTGGCACAATGCCTTCCTCCAATCAACAGGAAGAACTAAACCAACATTTGAAAAATGTATCCAATGCCTCCAGAAAGAACAAAGTTATCAGGAATTCAGAATGGAGCAATCCATTACTGAACTAACTCCAAAAACATCCAAACAAATGCACAAATACCTAGAGCATCAAGTAAAGCTGTACCCTAGCACAAGAGGCATAGAATACCTCAATATAATAGCCAAAACACTACTCTAAACTACTCTAAGCCACAACCAATTCCTTTTAAAAATCTAAAATTACAATACAATAACAATCATACATTTTATTTCGAAAATAATTAATGTATGCAATATATATTGTATTCTAAAATATATATACACACATTAATAATCTTTGAAATAAATAAAACAAAACAATATTCATTATAACATTACCCACCCACAATAAGTAAAATTTAAAACACTTACCAAACATATTTAAAATGCTGTAGAATCCTTTTCCACCAAAACAATCCGGTTTCAAAATAAAGTTACCCAAAAAACAAATGAAAAAATACAACTGTCCCAAAACAGATAAATCCATTCCACGAAGGTCGTTCGAAATACCATAGAAAACCCGAAAAATGTAAAAATATAGAATAAACGCTCCAGGAAAACCGAAAAATTTGAAGAAGTGTCTAAAAACCATTAGCTAATAAAACTAACAAACACTTCTTTAAAAAAAAAAATGCTTCCTTCCGACATCACGAACTCCTGCAAAAGAAATACATAAAACAAACATTCCCACCCACATAAAGTAAAACATGAAATCCTACCAAAAGTTATACTTACATAATATTTCTATTATGAAATTTAAATATCGAAACACTAACTCTACACACAAGCGGATCTAACACTAAAAAGTACGTACAATTAACATCCGCAAATACAACATATCATAATGGCTAATACAACAAACTTACTTCTAACAACACTAAATACTACCAAACTTCTCTCAAAATTACATAAAAACACACTTAAAACATATAAAACAAACCTTACCTTCAGAGACGTGAAGTGTTTCCCAACCGCGAGCTGAACTTCTCCCAAATGACACAAAAGACCTAAAGCGGTTACAAAATAAACTACCCAAAACTAAATAAAATAATAGAAATCACAAACTTATTATTTAAAGTAAACAAATAATTACTTATTTAAATAAACAAATAAATACAATGAATTTTTTTTAATTTTTTTATTTGTATTAAAATACTTACCAAAATGTACAAATTTTGTAAAATTATAATAATAAATATTATAAAATACATAATATTTATTATTATAATTGTAAAAATCAGGAAATGTTAAAAAATGTTATACATTTTTGTAATAAAATGTATATAAATAAAGCTGTAATATAACATTTTCTTCATTTCAAATGTTTGTTAAAAATAATATTAATATTGTTATATTAATATTAATAGAAAGGTTTTATGTACAAACTACATGTATTTCAATATCTACATTGTATATTTTTTCAAATAATATTGTTTATTTACAACTAACAATACTTATGTCTATTACAAATGTTTTCTTTGAAAAAACAATATTTCAAAAGTATTTTGCAATGTAAAATCAAAAATAACATAATTGTACAAATATATAAATAAATATGTTTGTAAAAAATAAAAATGTTATACAAATGTTTAATGTTATTTTTTGTGATGTTAATAAAAATGTTACATTTTTCAACAACACACAAACTGTATAAAATGTTTTAATTGACTTAAATAATTTTATAATCACATATCATTCTACACTCATTTACTATTCCCACTCCAATGTACATTAATTTATAAGTAGGTGCTGGACACTAATTACATATAAATTATTAATAACAATCCAGTCTACATTAATTATGAGTAGGTGCTGGACACTAATTATATATAATTTACTATTCCCACTCCAGTCTACATTAATTTGGGGTAGATGGTGGACACTAATTAAATATTATTTACTATTCCCACTCCAGTCTACATTAATTTGGGGTAGGTGCTGGACACTAATGAAATATAATTTACTATTCCCACTCCAGTCTACAACAATTTGGGGTAGTTGCCGGACACTAATTACATACACATTACTATTCCCACTCCATCATACATTAATTTGAGGTAGGTGCTGGACACTAAATACATATAAATTAATATTTACACTCCAATCTACATTAATTATGGGTAGGTGCTGGACCCTAATTACATATAATTTACTATTCCCACTCCAATCCACATTAATTTGAGGTAGGTGCTGGACACTAATTACATATAATTTACTATTCCCACTCCAATCCACATTAATTTGGTGTAGGTGCTGGACACTAATTAAATATAATTTACTATTCCCACTCCAAACCACATTAATTTGGGGTAGGTGCTGGACACTAATTAAATATAATTTACTATTCCCACTCCAGTCTACATTCATTTGGGGTAGGTGCTGGACACTAATTAAATATAATTTACTATTCCCACTCCAGTCTACATTAATTTGGGGTAGGTGCTGGACACTAATTACATATACATTACTATTCCCACTCCATCATACATTAATTTGAGGTAGGTGCTGGATACTAAATACATATAAATTAATATTTACACTCCAATCTACATTAAGTATGGGTAGGTGCTGGACACTAATTACATATAATTTACTATTCCCACTCCAATCCACATTAATTTGAGGTAGGTGCTGGACACTAATTACATATAATTTACTATTCCCACTCCAATCCACATTAATTTGGTGTAGGTGCTGGACTCTAATTAAATATAATTTACTATTCCCACTCCAAACCACATTAATTTGGGGTAGGTGCTGGACACTAATTAAATATAATTTACTATTCCCACTCCAGTCTACATTAATTTGGGGTAGGTACTGGACACTAATTAAATACAATTTACTATTCCCACTCCAGTCTACATTCATTTGGGGTAGGTGCTGGACACTAATTAAATATAATTTACTATTCCCACTCCAGTCTACATTAATTTGGGGTAGGTGCTGGATACTAATTAAAAATAATTTACTATTCCCACTCCAGTCTACATTAATTTGGGGTAGGTGCTGGACACTAATTACATATAATTTATTATTCCCACTCCAGTCTACATTAATTTGAGGTAGGCGCTGGACACTAATTACACATAATTTTCTATTCCCACTCCAATATACATTAATTTGCTGTATGTGCTTCTAATATATGTTTTTTATTAAACCAAAAGCAACCATAAAACACTATACACAATACTACTGTATCCTAATATTTTTTTTATAAAATAATATAATTAAAATTTACATAATAAATTTTATAAAATGTGTTACATTTATTTCATTATAGATTGTTTACTAACTAACTCACTCCTTACACTCAATAAACAATGCAACTCAATCATATTTTATTTTAAATATAAAATACATTTTAGAAATAATATTTAAAATCTTTTACAATGTTAAAATGTTTTAATCAAAATTAAAATTTTTACCTTATTTAAAATATTATTTTTTAATTTATAAAAAAAATCTAAATTATTTTTCAATTTTCAAATTATTTACAAAATTGTTCTAAAATATTTAGAATTGTAAAATATTTAAAAAATTGAACAAATGTAAAAAAAAATTAATTTTTTTTTCTAATTTTGTAATTTTTAAATTTACTTTGAATTACATATATTATTTTTAACACTCCCCACCCTTATCCTCTATTAAACTAACATCCCACTCCTAAAATTATATAAATATTTTAGTAAAAATATTTTACATTTTAATATTAAAATGTAAATTTTTTGAAAATTATAAAATTTTTCTTTCTAATTATAATATGTACAATTTTAAAACACTCCCCACCCTTATCCCCTATAAACTCAACATCCCGCTCCTAAAATTATATACAATTATTTAAAAATATATTACAAATTTTAAAAATAAATATTACATTTTTATGAATTTTATTTATTTTGTTTCCAAAAATTTCACATTATAATATATACATTTTTAAAACACTCCCCACCCTTATCCCCTGTAAACCCAACATCCTGCTCCTAAAATTATATATGATTTTTTAAAATAATATAAAAAATATTTATAATATAAATTACATTTTTTGACAAATTTATTATTTTTTTTGTCAAAATTTTTAAAATTATAATATATACATTTTTAAAACACTCCCCACCCTTATCCCCTATAAACACAACATCCCACTCCTAAAATGATATATGATTTTTTAAAATATTATAAACAACATTTATTATAGATACACATTACTATTGCAAATTTAGAAGACAAATAAAAAGAATAAAACAAAAAACACATACTGATTTCGATATTTTGCTGTCGATAATTATACTTCCGATATTTTTTAACGATATTTATACATCGATATTATGTCACATCGATATAAAATTTTCGATATTATGTCTACTTACCGCTACACCCATGTCCTTTCTCCAGTTTCACATCAGAGCAGGAGCAAATGGCTCCTGCAACCGGTTTGAGCTGAACTATGCACAAGGACACCAAATGTGCCCCTAGTGCAGACATCAAAGCACTCTCAGAGTGCACCCACCCAGCCTCAATACACTAGAGCCTGTCTGGGAGGTGGTCACACCTCCCTGTGACAGGAAACCTATTGTCAAGCCTTCCTTTGCTGGAGTTTCGTCCAGCAGCAGGATAGCAGACTCGTGCCTGTGGCTGGCAGCATCCATCTTGAGATTCCTCTGTTGAGAAAGCTGGTACTGGGTATACCGGTGTGGTCATATTTCTCCCTCTAGGAGGGTGGAATCCTACTGGTGTGGAGGTATGTTTCCAAGGTATTTGACACCAAACACAACACATTTCCATGCAGCCGTTTTAAAGTTAGCATTTACTGCGAGGTTATAATGCACTTAAATATATATGGTTTGGCTGCATCACTAACAACCACGGAGGATAGATTCTGAAGGCTGCAAAGGGGCTCTGCTCATGCATGGGCACCCTTTCACATAAAACCCAGCACCCTGCCTTCAGGATTGATAAGGCCTGCCATAGGGCTGACTGATAGGTTTATATGTGTAGTGATATAAGGTAGATATAGTGAACCTATATCTAAGTAAGGGGTGCATGCACCACCTTACACAGGTTGCAGTAGCAGACCTGTGGTGTCAGTTTGAGTGGTCTCTCAGGGGTGGCACAATACATGTTGCAGCCCCTGGGAGGCCTCTGGGATACCTATGCCCTAGGTACATAGTATACCATATACTAGGGACTTATAAGGGTACCCCAGAATCCAATCTGGAGTATACCATAAGCACATACAATCAATTTAGAGGAGAAAGCAGCTAGGCTGGGGTCCTGGATAGCATGATCCCAGCCAGTCTAAGTCGAAAACAGTGAAACATCAGCAAACAGTGGGGGTAACTATAAGAAGCAGATCCTACTCTCCTACACTGGCAATTAGGTTAAGTTCGTAAATTGGCATGGAAAGAATTCTATTGACCCCTTATAGGCCCATTTATCTGATGTTTTACGGTGTGCTCTTTCCTTGGCGCAGCAAAGCTGTGCAGTTGCAACAGTTAAGGGCTATTTGTCTGCCCTTTCAGCATTCCTTTGTTTACCCTTCTCTATTTAAGTCCCCTATAGTGTTAAGGTTTATTAAGGGACTTACTAGCACATATCCTCCTACTCCGTACATTATGCCTCAGTGGGATCTTAATTTAGTTCTTACTTATCTTATGTGCTCTCCATTCGAACCTTTACATAGTTGTCCTTTAAGACTACTTACTTTTAAGAACATTTTTCAAGTGGGTATAACATCTGCTAGAGGAGTTGGTGAGTTACAGGCCCTTGGCATTAAGCCGCCTTTCATGACTTTCTATGCTGATAAGTTGGTTTTGAGAACCAGGGCAGCTTTCCTGCCAAAGGTGGTTACATCACTCAGAGGGTTGTAGCTAGCACCAGGACACCCTAGGGTAATAGTCGCGCTTTACAAATGTCTCTAACATAACATAACATAACCTCAGAGTGCGCGTCTGCTTGGGGATTCTATTCAAAAGGTGAGGAATGTGTAAGTAGATGTATCCATCTGGAAAAAAAAGAAAAAGTTACCTCCCCTTTGCTTGTCTGCATATACCAAAAAGAACCTATTTGTATATTATGTATGCATTCACCATTTCATATATATATATATATATATATATAATATATATATGTGTATATATATGTATATATATATATATGTATAAATATATATATATATATATATAAACGAGGGCTTATGGCTCCAATGACATCACTCGGAGCGGCGTATGTAGCCATGGGCATTGTGAGATCCTCGTTGACATGGAAGAGCTATCAAGAAAAAGTTTCAGTAGAATGCTGGCACATTGGGATATCCAAAAGTTGATAAATCTGCAGGTAGATACTGTATCCACCAGAAGAAGCATTATCAGAGGTAAGCAACTGGTTCTTTATTATTATTATTTTGACTTGTAAAGCGCACATGGCTGCCCTAGAGCTTCCCGGCGCTGTGCGGTCAGGTACTGAGTACGGGCAATTTACTCAACAAGGAGCTATAGTGGTTCTGTATGGATCAGGTCAACCCCCGACTCAATAATTCAAATCACAATATGACCTGACCCTACTTGAAGAACAGATTCATTTGGATTCCATGCGTATCCTTAGCTCCCACAAATTTTGTGTGCTACGTTGGCAGTTATTCATATACTGTCTCCCACCTTGAATCCCTGTTCTATTTGTTATTCTGTTTCCTCCATGTGCAACCCAAAGTGTAGTGCAACACAAATTCTAATAAATGAAAAAATGTGTGAAAAGGTATGGAGTGCCTCAGGGAAGTACACCATGGGAGTCCACTGGTAGGTTCTCACCAGTGGGCTCAGGTTCTCCTCATTAGCACAGCCATACCAAAACAAAGATAATGTGCAGATATAGTGAAAAAGTAATAAAACCAGTCGTTGGATTTACTGGTAATGTGAGTGCTGGGATGTGTCTCCCTAGTGCTTGTAAAATCTGACCCCAAATAAGGTGGAACCTGAGACTTTAGGACCATGTTATTTACAATTAAAAACGAGCTAAACCTACACCAGCTAATCCTCTTTTATTCTGTGCTGTGGGTTTGCTCACGTTAACCCCTCCCCTGCTGATGACGGAACCGCTCCGTCATCAGCTACGGTTGGGCTGTGCTGATGACAGAGCGGTTCCGTCATGGCCCGGCCGCCGCGCCTGCGCGTCGCTGATTTCGCGCCTGCGCGGCAGTTGTATTGAGCGGGGCGGGTCATGACGGAACCGCTCCGTCACCAGCACAGCTCAACCGCGGCTGGTGACGGAACAGTTCTGTCACCAGCATGCGGCCGCCCCGCCCCTTTAGCGCTGCGGCGGAATAGCCGCCGCAGCGAAAGGGTTAAAAGACACTCTGTTGCCTTCTATCTCCGTAGAGGGCCAACATGTTTCATTGCCATGGATTGTATTAGGCAATTTCTTCAGGGTGAGGGTCAGCATTCACCCCTCTGCATTCATTTCATATGTAGTCACCGCTATAATGCCCAGCTTTGACATACCGGTGACCCCCTTCGTTATCACTTTAGCAGTCCGATCCCAGATAATTTCTGAGTTTCCTTGAGTACAGGCAAACCATGCCTTAAAGATATTGCATAAACAACCAAGTCTTAATCTCTTTGCAGAACTGTAGCTCTCTGTCTATCAGTTTGTATTTCAACGGCAAAGAGTTCCAAAGTTTGGGGGCTAGGTGGGAGAAAGATCTTCCTCCCCATTTATTTCGCCTGACTTTTGTCTGTTTTAGGCGTTCCTCCATGCTAGATCACAGCGGCCTCTGTGGGATGTAGGGGGAAACTAGCCTCCTGACTTTTTTTGGACCTCTATTATGTCGTGCTCTGTGTATAATAACCAGTGCCTTGAATTTTATTCGGGCTTCTACCGGGAGCCAGTGAAGTCTAAGTAGATCGTTTTTTTACTGATTCCCGCACTGGGATGTTACACAGCAGTCTTGCGGCTGCATTCTGGGCCACCTGCAGTTTCTAAGTAACATATTTAGGTGCCCCCAGGAACAATGAGTTTCCATAATCTAATTGCGAAGAGACCAGAGAATGGACCACTGTTTTCCTTAGTTGTATGGGAATTCTGTCTAGGATTTTGCGCATACTTCTGAGAAGTCTGAAGCAAGTTGCAGTGACCTTCTTGGCATGTGTAACCATAGAGAGATCTGTTTCTAGCCAGAATCCTAGGTTTTTTACTATTTATGCGAGACTGGGTGGTTTACCTAGGCATGCAGGCCAGTCTATAATGGGCCTGGGTATTGCTTTATTTCCAAGGAGCAGTATCTCCGTTTTATCACTGTTTAACTTTAAGCAACTTGCTGTCATCCACTCTTTAACTTTTACCAAGCAGGAAGATAGTCTCTCACCATCCCTGCAGTTTTTTGGGTCCATGGAAATAATCAGCTGCATGTCATCGGCATACGAAGTCATGGATATTTCAAATTCCAGTCCAATTTTGGCAAGCGGCTCAACATAGACATTAAAAAGTGTTGGACTCATTGACGAGCCCTGTGGGACTCCACACTTCAGAAACATGGTTTTGGATAGAGTGGTATTTTCCTGTACTTGAAATGTCCGATCACTCTGAAATAATGAGTGCCATGTCCCTGATTCCAAAGTCTGCGTGCCTTCTGCGTAATATACGATGATCCACGGTATCAAAAGCAGCGTTCAGATCTAATAGGAGCAATACGGCTAGTTTTCCCTGGTTTAATGATTGTCCTAACTCCTTTATGATCCTTAGTTCTCACCTCCTATCAGGTTACTGTCAATGTTTAGTCAGAGAAATGACAACATTTAGTAGTATTGCCATTGCATTCAACAACGTACTGCAAGACAGAGTCACTCGTAAAACATATCATTTGACAAACAGAATGGATCATTCAGATTCCTTATACATGGGATACAACAGATTTGAATTTGAGGAAAAATAGAGCCACAATGTAAATAAGCTCCAGACACAGGAGGGGATACAAGGGTGAGCCAGGTTCATCAAACCCATCGCTACTGTCACTACATAAAGAGCTATGGGAATGAGGGAACAAAGAAAAGGAGACAGACAAGAGCAGAAGGACAACCATCACAGGAGCCAGGAGGAAGCACAGGGCCAAGGCCAGTCACTCGACACCATATCCCAAAGGCCCAGCACTTGAAAACACTGTCAATAAAAAGCTAGCATTTACTCCCAGCCCAGAAATGCAAAGGAATGAAGGGGGTGGGGTTAATGGGAGGCCCTCAGACAACCAAACGTCCGTGGAGCAGCACCCTAAAGAAAGAAAGGTGATTTTGCCTCAGGGCACGTAGACTCTCCGAATCTAGAATATATCTGAAACAGTAATTGCAGTAGGGAAGATTAGTTAATTACACGGCGCATTTCCAATGTCACTTCTATAACCTCGCTGAAGTTAGAGTAGAATTACAGGCTTCTGTTGCTACTTTGCATTAATTAGGTGTTGATTTGTTCATCTAGCCCTGTGCTGAGCGTTTGTTGTGTGCCTCATCGAATTTGCTTCCTGGCTTTGGCAAGCTTCGAACTGATCAATGCTGCACAGTGATGAAGTGATTCTGACTCTAGGCGGAATTGTGATAAGGTCACTTCAGTACTTTATCGTGATGCTTGTCCTTGAGAGAGAGAGAGAGAGAGAGAGAGAGAGAGAGAGAGAGAGAGAGAGAGATCGCCTATGCTTCTGCAATAGTTTATTTTGACATCAGTGTGTGATAAACAATGCTTGCCTTGAAATATGCTATGGTTATTTTCGAAAAAGGCGCCGTTTTTGTAATACTATGGCTGTAAACATGATAAAAAAACAGTCCACAAATGGCGTCAGCGTATTAATGCTTGACTTAAAGTGGCGTAAAAACAGTGTAAATCTGTGGTAATTGGATTACTGTACATTTTTGCCTTTTCAATAGATTTTGATTAAGCAACAATAGCCACATTACAAACTAGAAAATGCCACGAGAAAAAGACCACTAATAACAAACTCCCAAAAGGTGATCAAACTTGCTGTTCGGCAGGTGCAGTATTAGCACCTGCTGGTGGAGTTCTGGACTTTTTGGTTCCGTCCAGAGGTGTCAGGGTACAACACCCAAAGACCCCGGAGTTCCACCTGCCTTGGTGCACAAATGAACAGAAACACGGGCTTCTCGATGGTGGCGTCAAAGACCAAAGGTTTATTACTGCAGGGACACAGAAGTCACAGAATCTACGCACGGGCAGAGACTAGGAGCCTGTTCGATTTGTACAAAGTGGGTCGCTCCTTATATACTAAAAATTGTGCTCTAGGCAAATATTTCACATGTCGGTACATTCCCAAACCTTTGTGTCTCTAAACAATAAATATTTGACGTTACACAGGAACCGTCGATAAAATCTGATACCAAACATCTACGAAGAGGGGTTCCCACTAGTTCATCACAATCCCCTGTCAATATTGCATTCAGGACCCGGACCGCCTCATCGTAAAGTTCGTTACCTCCCCCTAATAAAGATTCAGAAAGAAAGAAACAGAGCCAGGTGTGGAAGATAGAAAAGTGGGATAAGGGATGTTTGTAGGTCGTAAATGGGCAAGGCTACCGGCTTCGGCCGCCTAATCATGATCAGGTACAATGGACACGAAGACCAGTTTGGCAAGACTGGCCTTGGGCAGAGGAGGCAGCCTTTGTCGAGTCATGCAGCTACAGCGTGATCTGGTTTAAGGTGCACGTGTCATGTAAGAGGTGAATCTCCGGCTAAGGCTACGTGTCCTTAATCAAAGTGGAGTAAATGAAATGATCAGAGGCTATTGCATATGTGAGGGCAAGGAAACACAAAATGGCGGCCATGATCTAAGATGGATGCCGTGGGTATATCAGAAATATGTCAATGGAAGGAGTGCTCTTGCTCGTAGCGTAGCGAAAACACTAGGATATACTAAATGGATCATTTGCGGTTCACTGATACCAATATTATGTATTTCCGACAAACTTGAAAACACGGGTTCAAGTCGTCACGGAACCGTCACGGAACCTCAGACCCTCCTTTTGCCCTTACATAGGCAATTACTCAGTCTATGTCAGAATCTAGTTCTATGCTCATCAGGTCAGTGACATGTTGTTGTATCATCATCCTTTCTCGTGTCTTTTCTCCAAACGCAGGTGGTTTTCTGAGACAAGTCGCAGCACAAAGACTACACAGAGCAGGACCACACTGGATAATCAGACAACATGAGAATAGGAATACTAGGATGACACCAATGACCATTAGAACCTTCCATCCCCACGCTGAGATCAGAGTCCAAAACCACTCCATGAAGGACCAGTTTCCCTTGTCTACATGTATGGAGTCTGAAATCTTGTGCAACTTAGAGATCGCCTCATAGACTGTTGGAGCATTATTAGGAATAAAGACACAGCAGCTCGATTGGATCATTCTGCATACCCCACCTCGATCTGCAAGTATAACGTCTAGAACCATACGGTTCTGCAACGTCATAAGCCTATCCGCCTGAAGCTCAGCTGTCAGATTGCTAAGGGCACCAGCAGTTTCAGTAATAGTAGATTCAACTACCCGTGTTAGCTGACGTATGTTTCTACTATTGGCCATAGGTCCCCAGAACGGAAGGAAGCCTTTGAAGAAGTCTCCGGCTTCCTGACCAGCTGTATCTTCCTTGCTGAAGACACCTCTCGCTACTCTTGTTCTGTGGTAATCAGGTGAAGCAGTGTATGTCGGAGGCAATAATCGAGCAATATAACATGATCCTGAGAAGTCGGCAGGCAACCATGTATAAGCTCTGTCTCGACAAATGAAATAGGTACCCCTAGCAGTAAGAAAGGCAGGGGAAGAGTTAGCCGGAAACACATAAGTCTCTACGCACTCACTCCTCCCTAGCTGAGCTCTCGGATTTCTCCCATTACCTTGCAAACAGACCTGACCTCGGTGAGGTACGACCCAGATTGGAGTTGAGCTTTTACGCTTGCTTTCTCCTAAACTAAGGCGATACTCTGAAGTATTCCAACTTAAATATACTCGCAATTCGTCTCTAGGGTATGATGGAGTATTATTGACGTCCTTGACCATATCAATAATTCCCTGGACTAAAGCTTTGTTAGCAGAGTTATATTTAGTGGAACGTGGTGGACGTGGAGGATAGGTTTCGAGAGCATAAGCAAAGATGGTTTGGAAAGCCTGAAATGATCCATTATAGCTGTAAGGCAAAACCAGATATGGAATACCTTTATCCATAGTGTGAGGTATCAAGCCACATACCCAGCAGTCTGTAGTGTTAACTACCAGTTGGTGTTGGTGCAAGAGCTGTACAAAAGTATTATTAATGAATTCTGAGCGTCGAGCTTGCTCATGTTCTGGAAATGAGTGAAAAGAGTGTATAGAAGAAACAGTAGAAATAGCAGGATCAAGGGGAGGTACTGTAGAAACTGGCACAAAAATCAAATTTATGCTAAAGACGATTCCACCCACCAATGTTGCTAAAACAATCAAAAATGTAACGGCACATTGCATCAAGAAACATTTGCTGTGAAGAATTCTATTAAGTCTGTTTCTGCGAACGTAAATCACATTCTTTCGTTGCAGCGCAGGAAGCTCCATCTTCTACAATCCGCTCGCGACCACTGATGATGTGTACGTAGATGAAAATGCCTCTATCAGCCCTGGGAGTTCCCAGAACCAACAGAAAGATCGACCTTGTGTCAGACCCCTGCAAATTCAAACTAGGCACACAGCCACGACCCTACGGCTACCCAGACGGCAAGGCAATTTTAAAAACAATAAACAATAGCAAACTTCCTGGCTGAAGGCAAAAAGTTCAAAATATATATAAATATATCAAAATCACAGTATGCAGTTGCCTGCTTTATTAGTCCTTTTTATGGCTTCTAAGGTTGTATCTTTTCTTCGCTGGTACTGTCTGATCGGAAAATAGTGTATTACTAGCAGCTGTTGTAGAGTTTAAGTTCGCAGATAGCAAAGTTTCTTGTGATGCTGGAGACAAATGTTCAGTGTTCAAAGGAGTCCTTTCAGGAGGAGAGTCAAGTTTCAAAGTGTCAGTAATCAAATCGGCATCGCTGAAAGGGACAAATTTCGGAGTTGTTTCAGCTTCGGAGGCACCAATTCCCTTCTTCACCCAGTCGTCGTAAGGCAGCGGCAAAGGAACACGCTTTACATGAGAGGCGTGAATCCAATGTTTACGGCCAGCGACACGTACAGCTGTCCTCGTTGCCAGTAGGACCTGGAAGGGGCCGATGTAGCGAGGCTGAAGATTCTTTGTCCTCGCAAAATTTCTGACCACCACGTGGTCGCCGGGTTTCAGCTGATGCCCTGGACTCTCCGGAGGTTTTGGCAAAGCATCGAAGACCTGTTGATGAATAAGACTCAATTTAGCAGTCAAGTCGTAAAGGTAGTCTATCAACATAGGATATTCAATGGAGCAAAAGTGTTTAGGCCTCGGCACACCCCAGATATTTGCCGGACGGCCAAACACAATCTCATATGGAGAAAGCCCTATTCTAGAATGCACTGTTGCTCTCGTTGATAACAAGGCCAAAGGAAGTGCGTCTGGCCAGGCTAAACCTGTGGATGCTTGTATCTTGGCTATCTTAAGCTTCAGAGTGCCATTGTAACCCTCGACTAAACCAGCAGATTGGGGATGGTTTGCACTGTGGAATTTTTGTTTCACTCCTAGACCAGCACACACACTCTGCATAACTTTCCCTATAAACTCACTTCCGTTATCTGACCATACAATCCGTGGCATTCCAAACCTAGGGAAATATTCCTTGAGAAGAATTTTGGCAGTTGATAGGGCAGTGTTGTCCTTTAATGGGTATGCTTCTATCCACCTGGAAAAAGCACAAACTACCACCAGGACGTACTTTAAATTGTTGCAGCGTTCCATGTAAATGAAGTCTAACTGAATCACTTCAAAGGGGCAGGAAGGAGGAGCGAAATGACCAGCTGGAGTTGGAGTTCCCTTGCCAGGATTATGCATCAAGCATACCATACAATTTTTCACCACTTTCTCTGCACACTTACTGATTCCCTCATTCTTCCAGACCGGAGCTAACATCTTACATATCCCTTTAGAACTTATATGCGCCACTCCATGCGCCATCGTCACTACTGCAAGCACATATGCATCAGGCAACATCCAACGCTGCTGTTCTGTCAAATCAATCCAACATCCATTCGAGTCCAACTTGCCCGTACTTTCTCTCCATACACGTTTCTCTTCCTCAGTCGCTTCTTTCTGAATCTCTTTCACACTTTCCATAGTGTCCTCACACATTCCAGACTCAGCAATCCATCTTGCAGACGTAGCAACGTACATTCTACTCATCGTGTCTCTAGCTGTCTGTTTAGCAGTTTCATCAGCAAAGGCATTCCCACGACCAACATCATCCGTGATTGCTTTATGAGCACTGCACTTCACAATCGCAACTTCAGTCGGCAAGGTTAGAGATTCCAACAAGTCGTTAACTAGCTGACCATGTTGGATCTTAGTCCCATGGGACGTAATGAAACCTCTTTCTCTCCACAACCGGCCAAAACTATGGGCCACGCCAAATGCGTACTGACTATCTGTAAACACATTCACTCTCTTTCCCTTAGCTAAAACACACGCTCTCGTTAGAGCTATTAATTCTGCAGCTTGGGCAGAATTCTGACTCACTCTTGCAGTCTCCACAATCGTCTTCAAAGTCGTTACCGCGTAGGCAGCAGTCACATCACCATTCTCCAATTTAAAACATGACCCGTCCACATATAGCGTACCATCTGGGTCGGACAGGGGAGTATCTTTCAAATCGATACGTCCTTTTGTCTCTTCCTCCGTTTTGAAATAACAGTCATGTGGCTCAGAATCACTCGACTCTTGATCAGTCGGCAACAATGTTGCTGGATTCAATACATTGCATCTTTTGATCTGAATATGACTCACTAATAATGTCAGCTCGTAACCAGATAATCTCGCACTAGTAAGGTGTTGTGTCTTCGTTCGGTTCATGAGTGTATCCACTGCATGAGGAACCATGACCACTAGCATATTGTTCATCACCAAACCAGCAGATTGTCGAATGGAAGCTGCAGCTGCCGCTGTAGCCCTCAAACAACTAGGTAACGCTCTGGCTACCGGATCTAATGTTGATGAAAAATACGCACAAGGGCGTTGTTTATCACCAAATTTCTGTGTCAGAACACTCAACGCGCAACCTTCTCTTTCGTGAACGTAGAGCGTGAATGGCTTGCTGTAATCAGGTGTACCTAATACAGGAGCTGAACACAGTGCTTTTCGTAACTCAATAAAACTCTCTTGACATTCATCAGACCATGGCACCGGACTCGAAACATTTTTCCCAGTCAAAGCTACCAATGGTTTTGCTAAAAGAGAAAAATTTGGGATCCACTGCCTACAGTAAGAGGTAATTTGGGATCCACTGCCTACAGTAAGAGGTAATACCTAGAAAGGCACGTACCTCTCTCTGTGTGCGTGGAACACTCATCTGCGTAATGGCTTTTATTCTTTCTGGGGTCAACTTCCTTCCCTCCTTTGACAAGAGATGACCTAGGTAGGTCACTTCTTGGCAGCAGTATTGCATCTTGGAAGGAGACACCTTATGATTCAAATTAGACAAATGATGCAATAGGGAAATTGTAGCTGCTTTGCAAGTTTCCTTGTCATCGGCAGCCACTAAAAGATCGTCTACGTACTGTACTAGGGCAGAACCTGGAGGAAGGACAAAGGAATCTAGCTGACTTTTTAAAGCTTGACTATAAATGGATGGACTTTCACAATAGCCTTGTGGAGCGCGTTTAAATCTGAAACTTCGACCTCCTAAACAGAAGCCGAAAATATCCCTACTTTCTTCAGCTATCGGAATGCTGAAAAATGCATTCTTGAGATCTATAACTGAGAACCACGTAGCTGTAGCAGGAATCAATGTTAATAAGGCAGTAATGTCTGGCACTACAGGAAACTGCGGAATTACAATCTTATTAACTTCTCTAAGGTCTATGACAAACCTATAAACTGGAGGTTTTGTAGGGTCAGTTCGCTTCAGAATCGGTAATACAGGACTGTTACAGACATTTCCTCTAGTTTCTTCAACTACACCCTTCTTAATCAAGTCTTGCACAATCAATAAAAGTGCACGCTCACCTTCACTCGATATTTTATACTGGGGAATTCTTGGAAATTTCACATTTGCTTTCAAAGTTACTACATACGGTGGAATTTCTAGGAGACCTACATCATTAGGACCAGTCGCCCAAAGAGAATCAGGGAGTGAACGGAGCTCCGGCGGGAGTGCGTCCATTGACAAGTACATCGGAGAGGTGATATTTTTACCCAAAGTAAGCTGTACTCCTTCCGGAGAACAGTACAATGTCGCATATAGTCGTTTTAACAAATCTAAACCAAGCAGATTTTCATTACAACCTGTAGTCAAAATCAGGGGTGCTTTCAATTGGCACGGTCCAACAGAAATAGACAAAGGACCAGATATCGGATTGTACACAGGGGCGCCTGAAAAACCTACGGAAACATTTGTTGAGCCAGACAAAGGTGCGCCAGGGAGTTTCGCATGCATGATAGAACTTTTTGCGGCACCAGTATCCAACAGAAACGGTTCGACTACACCTGATGTTGCTACTGCGACATAAGGCCCACTCTGATCCACTGGAACTGATACTACTCCCTCTCTCTGTCCATGGCTGTCCTAGTACCCATTTTGTTGAAAACCCTCTTCTACTTCACAATAATCTTCAACAAGATATTGCTGAGATCTATTTTGCTGAACAGATTGTCCATTTCTCTGATCAAAGTGATTGGAGGGACGATCATTCGTTTGTGGAGGCATAGCACCTCGTCCTCGTCCTCTAGAATTCTGCACAAAACCACCACGACCTCTCTGAGCTGCTGCTGCATTATTTTGCGCTAAGATCGGACATTCATTTTTATAGTGACCCTCTTTCTTGCAGTACGCGCACTGATTCCATTGATATTGAGGTCTTGATGTACTATAATCTGTCCTTTGGTATGAGTTTTGCTGCGTATTAGTCTGATTCGCGCGAGGCGGATACGCCTGCTGCAAAAGAACTTTAGTTTTTAAATCTTTCGTTTTCTTTTCTGATTTCTCCTTTTCCTCTTTATCTCTATTTTCGTAGTACTGTGCAGTCGCAAGTATTTGCGCTGTCGTAGATACAGCCCACGCACTTTCTGAGTCTTTTAATTTATTGCATAATTCAGGTAACAAATTATGCACAAATTTATCTACAAACAGTCTTTGCCCTCCTTCTGTACTCATGTCCTGACCACTATGATCCACAAAAGTCTCTTCGAACCTCGTGAAGAAGTCAGAGACACTTTCGTCTTTCTTTTGCCTACATGCTGACAACTTGTCCCAATTAACACGCAATGCTGGCATCAGAGTCTTCATTAGATCAATTATTCTACCTGGCAGATTAGCGATCAAAGGTTCAGGTTTCGCACCACCTATTTGTTGATTATCTGCTGCAGTGATAGCTGCCCAATCACCACCTAAAGCAGCCTGATGATCCTCTCTACGAATTTTAGCCCACACTGGTTGCGGAACTACATTACCAAACAACATATCAATGTCGGCTAAGTTCATTATACAAGCCTCAACTGTCTGTGTTAATTCCTTGTAATATCCGGCTGGATTCTTACGCGGATCTGGCAAGGCCTGCTTTACTGCTAACACTTCTGCTCGCTTCCATGGAATGTGTATCCACACTCGTTGGAACTGTGCTGGAGCAGCTACAACACCATTCGGTGCGTCAGCTTGCACAGCTTCGCGCCAAATTGGAGGAACCTCCCTCATAGGATATTGGCGACTTAGCTTCACTTTACCTTTCTCTAAATCTCTCGGTGAACGAAGAGATGGATCATTCCTAAAACTCAAAATGAGTTCCATCGCTTGCTTTATATTCTCACCCACTATCATTCCAGCAGCAAACTCCTTTTGAACCCTAATTAAATCTTCCAAATCTGATTCGACATCGTCTTCTTCTATCTCTTCACGTAACAACGAGCACATCTCATCAAAGACGTATCGTTGCGTTGGTTCTCCCCATTGCATAAATGTGTCTAACACATCTCTCGTACTATATCTTCTACCCTTCGAAATCCATCTGAGAGCCGTGGAATCTAAAACTCCCCGTTCCTCAGTACTTGGAAGCTGACTCCGTCTCTGAACAGAGTCAGGAGTAGGAGTCTTAATCAAAGTTTTATATATAGGAGACAGCATATTAGTAACTGAATCAGTGATTCTTCGACGAACAGAAAGTGGAGTTAGTACACTCGCAGACATAGAGAATGCAGTGGAGGTAGGAATAGATGAGGAAGCAGTAGGAGTATCGAGGAAAATAGTTTCTGGAGCAGTAGGTACAGGGGTAGGTATAGGGGTTGGCAGTGTAGGAAGAGGAGGAGCTGTAGGAACATTTACATTCACCACAGGAAGTACAGGAACTTGGTTCTGAGGGATAGGAGCAGGAGCACCAGGTTGTCCAGCAACCGGCAATTGAACATTCGGGACGAGTGGAGTCGTAGCACCTTGTGCATACGGTGGAGGTGACCGTAACAGATAAGATAGCAGAGGATCGTTTTCGGAGTCCTCCAGTATCTTAGCCATTTTCGATGGCAAGGCAGGATAGCACTTGTCAATCGCTAAGTTATGCTCTCTAATGGCTACATCTATGACCTTCTCACACTCGTTAGCCTGCAACTGTTTAGTCGCTTGTTCTAGAGTTAACTCTTCTTGTTCTTTCTGTTCTTTCTTCAACCTTTTCATTTCTCTCTGTTTGGATTCTTTCCGCCAATAACGGAAGGAATCAAACATTGCCGGCCGGGCTTTCTTCTTGAACAATTTCGCTTCTAAATTGTCGAGAATCTCTTGCTCAAAACTACCATGCAGTGGCCAACTAAGGACACCATCCTTCTTACAATAGCGGACCCATATCTCATTATAAGTTATAGGACCCACGCCATATTTGCAATATAAATCATATAGGGGAGTCCCAATCGGAGGAACCAGACAAGAGTCCTCCAATCGTGAGTCACGGTTGCAACCAAAACAAGACAACATTTTCCGACTTACCATTTTCAGTCCGGAACACAAAACAAACAAAACACGGAACAAATATGTGCACTCGAACCAAGAACTTAGGCCTACCAAAACGAACTGATGTATCGATACCCAAAACTAAACCAAATAGATTATCGTAACTAGAACAACCAGTGATAATCTAACAAAACCAAACTAAACCAAGAACCGATCAAGGATTTTTAACAATCCTCACAAAAGTAACCAGCTAGCTATCACTAAATACTTAACTGAGTCACTGAAGACGTCACCAAGGAGAAACCCGTCACGTTTCGCCGTACTAAGGACTGCACCACTTCGGGTCCAAGACAGGGCGACGGTCAAGGCAACGGCCCACTGCAGCCGTCCTGAACGGGAAACCCTCGTGGAAGAGAACTTTGGGCCACTTTTGCGATATGCCGGGATCGATGAAGTGGGGCGCCTCCCTCAGGAATCTTCACACGAAGCTTCTCGAACTCTTCAGGCTTTTGGACCGGTACCGAATGACGTCGCCCCACGTTGGGCGCCAATTGGAGTTCTGGACTTTTTGGTTCCGTCCAGAGGTGTCAGGGTACAACACCCAAAGACCCCGGAGTTCCACCTGCCTTGGTGCACAAATGAACAGAAACACGGGCTTCTCGATGGTGGCGTCAAAGACCAAAGGTTTATTACTGCAGGGACACAGAAGTCACAGAATCTACGCACGGGCAGAGACTAGGAGCCTGTTCGATTTGTACAAAGTGGGTCGCTCCTTATATACTAAAAATTGTGCTCTAGGCAAATATTTCACATGTCGGTACATTCCCAAACCTTTGTGTCTCTAAACAATAAATATTTGACGTTACACAGGAACCGTCGATAAAATCTGATACCAAACATCTACGAAGAGGGGTTCCCACTAGTTCATCACAATCCCCTGTCAATATTGCATTCAGGACCCGGACCGCCTCATCGTAAAGTTCGTTACCTCCCCCTAATAAAGATTCAGAAAGAAAGAAACAGAGCCAGGTGTGGAAGATAGAAAAGTGGGATAAGGGATGTTTGTAGGTCGTAAATGGGCAAGGCTACCGGCTTCGGCCGCCTAATCATGATCAGGTACAATGGACACGAAGACCAGTTTGGCAAGACTGGCCTTGGGCAGAGGAGGCAGCCTTTGTCGAGTCATGCAGCTACAGCGTGATCTGGTTTAAGGTGCACGTGTCATGTAAGAGGTGAATCTCCGGCTAAGGCTACGTGTCCTTAATCAAAGTGGAGTAAATGAAATGATCAGAGGCTATTGCATATGTGAGGGCAAGGAAACACAAAATGGCGGCCATGATCTAAGATGGATGCCGTGGGTATATCAGAAATATGTCAATGGAAGGAGTGCTCTTGCTCGTAGCGTAGCGAAAACACTAGGATATACTAAATGGATCATTTGCGGTTCACTGATACCAATATTATGTATTTCCGACAAACTTGAAAACACGGGTTCAAGTCGTCACGGAACCGTCACGGAACCTCACTGGGCTGCCCTTTTTTACTGTATTTTCTGTCCTTGGTGGACCATAAATCCTTGGCCAGTTTCTCACTTTCAGAATCCAGCAGGCCTATTATGGTATTAAGATTTTGCGCTTAACTGTAAATGTGTGCCTAAGAATGGAGCGACATCAGTGTCTGTCTCAAAACATTTTTTTTAACCAGAGGAGCGGCTGAAAAGGGATTTACTTAATACAAAATTTGAGGGGTCCAGGGAAATTTGAAGAGGGGTTAAGGAGGGACATGTTAATGCTAACATACCTACAAATGAATAAGACCATTGCTATTCACAAATTACACTTCAAAAGTTGCCACAGACGTGAACGTGTCTAAACAAGTTTAAATGTACTCCAGCCGAACCTTGGAGTAAGTCAAACACTATCCACCCCCACTGACAGGAACTAATGTTAAATTAATTACATTGGGAAACATCCATTACAACGCAGTCATTACAACGGACTACCTTTACAACGCAACTGCCTTTACATCGCATGCCATTACAACGCAGTCATTACAACGGACTACCTTTACAAAGCAACTGCCTTCACATCGCATGCCATTACAATGCATGCCATTAAAACACATTATAAGGTAAGTAATGGAGATTATTTTAGTATTAGGGTGGGTATGGTTTTGGGTTACAGTAATTTTTACTCCTACACTATCCAACACTTTCCCTACTGTTGCACTGACTAGAGTGGGAATAGTAAATTTTACCCCTACACTATCCAACACTTAGTAATTTTTACCCCTACACTATCCACCACTTACTCCACTGTTGCCCCTAAAAGTATTATGCGTTGTAACGGAATGCGTTGTAATGATAGTTTTTAAAAATGCATTGTAATTGCATGCGTTGTGACGTCATATATTTGTTACATTATTTAAGGTAAGTAAAATGTTAGTGTATAAATAAATATTTCTTTACAAAAATAACAAACATTAAAAACAACAGAGCATTTGTAGCAAATGATCGATGTTCAAAAGTTATACATTGCAGTCACTGAGAGTATGCAACCTTTGCAATGTGACGGGCGCAGGAGCGCCATAAAGAGAGCTGAGGAATCCCACGGGGCGGACGCCCTTGTGAACTGCACTAGCACTTTGGAATCGTCCCTTGCTTTACCGGACCTGAGAGGAGGGGCCACGTGACGTGACGGGTGCAGGAGCACCATAAAGAGAGCTGAGGAGTCCCGCAGCGCGGGACGCACGTGGGCGTGCCCTGGGCAAAGACGGGCCCGTCTTAGCCCGTCAGAGACCAAAGGAGGCCAGGCTGGGCTACCCCTCTGGGCTCTGAGTGAGTATAATAGCGAACTTGGAGATGGGATCACTCCCACTACTACAGGCTTGCGGTACAGTTTTAAGATTCCCGAGGAGGCCAACTGTCCTAGGGAAGACTACAAAACCTAAACACGGACACACTGGTTTAGCTGGAGACTGTAAGCTTTGAAAAAATTAACAACACATTAAGGTTTAAAATTCGACCACTAACCTGTATGATTTGTTTATATTGTATAATTGTGGAGTTCGGGGATACCTGTAAGACTCGTGACGATCCCTGAAAGACGTTATACTTTAAAGATGGGAAAAAGAAAGGCTACAAATAACCCCCATCCCCCGTCCCAGCGGCAAAGGGATCTTTTGGCCAGACACTATTGAGCTATCTGACTAGGGCCGTTGGAGCTATTGAAAAGCAAATCATTACGGTAGAAGAATCTATACAGAAGGATAAACAGGGGGTTTCAGTCAGGGAAACTGATGAAGACAGATATCCAGGGGGGCCCCTCTGGGCACTTAGAAGGCACACAGTTACAAAATGGCTGCATTCATAATGTGTCCGACTATATTTCTGTTAGCGATCAGGAGCAGGATTCGCAACCTCCTTCTAAGCGCCCAAGAACTCCGGGGGCAAAATGAAAATCAAAGACAGCCGCCAAAGCTGACCAGACACATGGAGGGGCTTAAGCATCACTATTAAAGCCTCAGAAAAAACAAGTATGTGTGGTAAAATATCGATTCTACCTAAACCAGGAGATAAGTTAAGTCCCAAAGCACAACCTACTGCGCCCCCAATTCAACTAGAAAACCTAACTACTTTAGTAAAAGAATTAGACCTTTTTCTAAGAGACATATTAGTGAAAATAGTTGACAGGGTCTCCATGATTGAACAGAGATTGAATAATTGTCAAGGAGCAAGTATTAGCATGACACGTGTTAACCAACCCCAGAATAAAGAGGGCCGCGGGGAAATAACCAGGACGGGGACAATAGGCAATGCTATCACAAGCTAAGCATCCTGAGTTAGCCAGCAATAGACAAGGGATACAAGGTAAGGGCAATAATGAGTTTGAGTTTGAGTTTAAATTATTTTTAAAGCGCACGTACACCTGGCGGTTTCATGGCGCTACAGTATACTGAGTCCTTGAGAAACAGAACGGGGGTGACAAGGGAGAGTTTATTGGGGGAAAGCTTTAGAAAATAGAAAGGTTTTTAACCCCTTCCTGAAGAGAGAGTATTGGGAAGAGCATCTGAGATGGACTGGGAGGGAGTTCCAGAAGATGGGGGCCATGTGGAAAATTTAGAGCCTCCCCATTTTTTTCGGCGAAAGCGGGGAACTATCAAAAGGTGTTGAGAGGAAGAGCGGAGTTCCCTGGCGGGGCATAGGCATTGATCGCTGAAGAGATGAAAGCAGGAGCGGAGCCTAGCTGAGCCTGGAATGTGAGGCAACCCACCTTGAACTGGGAGCACTCACGAATGGGGAGCCAGTGCAAGGATTTTAGGAGGGGGGTAACGTGATGGGATTTGGACAGGTTGTGAACCAAGCGGGCGGCTTGGTTTTGTACCAGCTGTAGTCGTCGGATGCTATAGGCTGGCATGCCGTGGTATAGGGCATTGCCATAGTCCAAACGAGAGACAACCATAGCTAGCATGATTAGTTTTAGGGCGGTGAAGGAAAAGAAGCGGGAAACCTTGCGGATAGTGCGGAGAGAGAGAAAAGAAGAGGAAACCACCGAGCTCACCTGGGAGTGCAAAGTGAGTTGGTTGTTGAGTTTGATACCGAGCGTTTTGACAGAGGAGGAAGGGGATGGAGGGGGCCCAAGGGAGGAGGGCCAAAAAAGAGGGGTCCAGGGACTGGAGCAACCACCTGTCAAAACCAGCTCTGTTTTATCTGGGTTTAGTTTCAGGTGGTTGAGATTCATCCAGTCCCGGATAAAGAGCATGGTGGATTGGAAATTGGATTTAGAGTCACAAAATTGAGAGAGAGAGAAGATGAGCTGGAGGTCATCCGCATAATTGTATACGGAGACCTCCCTTTGCTGAAGAGCAAAGATGAGGGGGGCTATGTACAAGTTGAATAGTAGTGGGGAAAGGGAAGAGCCCTGAGGGACCCCGCATAAGACCTTCCGTGGTTCGGCCGAGAAGTCGCCCAGGCGCACCGCTTGGGTGCGATCACTTAGGAAGGAGGACAGCCAGACCAAGGCCGAGCCGCCGACACCCGCCGCCCCGACACAGGAAAATAAGATGGAATGGTCCACCGTGTCAAAGTCGGCGGACAGGTCGAGTAGGACCAAGGCCTGGGGGGTGTTTATGTCCAATCCCTCTCTGAGGTCGTCAAGTACCGATAGCACTACTGACTCGGTGGAGTGAGCAGGGCGAAAATCGGCCTGACGGGGGGCTAAAACTCGGTTTTCTTCCACATAGGTGGTGAGTACTCTGGTCACGTGTCGCTCCAGAACTTTCCCAAGGAAGGGGAGTAAAGAAATGGGGCGATAGTTGGCGGGAGCAGAAAGGTCCGCGCCAGGCTTTTTGAGAATGGGGAGGATTATAGCAGTTTTAAGGATAGGGTTAACAACGCCCTGAGACAGGGAGCAGTTGAGAAAAGTGAGCGGGGTAGCGGGCAGTTGGTCAAAATGTGACAGAGAATATGGGCAGGACACGGGTCAAGTGGGGACCTGGATTTAACCAGAGGGAGAAGGGAGAGAAGGGATTCTTCCGTTAGGAGAGGGAATGAGTCAAGATGAGCCTCGGAGGGCGGGCAGGGCAGATTAAGGAAGGAAGAAGGAGGGGGGGGATGTTTGCTCTGATTTTTGCGATTTTATCCAGGAAATAGGTATTCAAGGAGTCGCATAAAGATTGTGACGGGGAAGGTTTGAGGATGGTTCTGTCAGAGTAAGCTAGTTTGTTGACAATAGAGAAAATTTCTCTGGGCTTATTCTCAGCGACTAGGATTTTGGAGGAAAAATAGTCCGTTTTGGTAGTCAGAATGGATTTTTTGTATTGCCACAGAAGGGAGGTGTAATGGGCTTTGAGGATGGGGCAATATTGTCGTCTCCAGGCTCGTTTGGCGTGACGGACTGAAAGCTTTAGCGCCTTCAGTTCTATGTTGAACCAGTGGTTGGAGTCGTTCGTACGTCTGGAGGAGACGCGCCTGAACGGGGCGAAGGAGTCACAGCCTGATGTTAGCCAGGAATTGATGGAATTGGCTTGTTCTGAAATGGACTGACCAGATAGGTCAGGGCTGGAAGAGGAGAGAGAGGTGGCTAAAGAGGCCACATCCACCCGGCCCCAGGAGCGTACCCAGATGTTTTTGGGATGTGAGGGCTTGGTGGGTGGGCCAAGTTGTGTGGAAAAAGAAATCAGGGAGTGGTCAGACCAGGGGCAGGGGGAAATGGATAGAGACGCAATGGGGCAGTTGAGGGACCAGATCTGGTCGAGGATGTGGCCCTGAGTGTGCGTAGGAGAGAGGACATGTGAAGTAAAGTTGAGAGAGCGTAGAGTATCGGAAAATTCTTTAGAGGTGGAACATTCCGCTGGGTCAGAGGGCCAAAAGTTGAAGTCACCTAGCACCATAATGGAGGAGTTGTTAATCGCTAGGGTGGCCACAAGCTCTTGAAACCCAGCAAGGAAGGTTTGAGAGGGTTGGGGGGGGCGGTACAAAAGTAGACAAGTGAGAGGTATATTAAGGGAGAGTGATCGGACAACTAGGAAATCTGAGGTACCGATAGGAGGAAAATTAAGAGGCTGAAAAGGAAGATCCTTCCGAGCGATCAGGGCGACGCCCCCGCCCGGTCTGCCAGAAGGCCGATCAGCACGGAGAGCGTAGAAGGTGGCGGGGAGAGGTGCTAATAGGGTAGGGAGGGAACTATCGCGGAACCAGGTCTCCGTAAGAAATAAGAGATCAGGTTTGTGGAGATCAAGTAGGACAAAGAGTTCGTGGTAATGCTTGACTGCAGAGCGCGTACTGAGATAGTAAATGGAGAGAGAGGTAAGTATGGGTACAGCTGGGGAATCGGGGCAAGAAATGGGGGGGGGAGGCAAGGGGTGGGTCGGAGCAGGAAGAAAGGGAGGGGGGGTTGAGGCTGTCAGTCCCAAGCTTTTGATATAGTTGGTCACAGAGGCATCAATTGGCCAAGGGCCTTGGAGACCATGTAGTTGCGCCGATGAGTATTGTTGCAGTCGGGCGTAGTAGGGTGGCCTAGGCCCTAGGTGCGTTCGGTCGCGGACGGGCGCAGACGGGCTTGCCTTAGGCGCGCCTTCGGCGCGCCCGCTGCGCTCGTCCACTGCACTCGTCCGCTGCGCGTTCGATGAAAGCACATGATTTATAGTGTGCAAGAAGATGGAAGGGGGCGTGGCCTCAGTAAGGGGGCATGGCCTCCGCGCTCGCCAAAGTGGCGTCAGGGGGTGAAGTTGATCGGTATCCTACCGCAGCAGCGTTAAGTCGGCTGCGCGGGGAACCTTGATCAGATGGTGAGTGATTTTTAAAAGCAGAGAACACAGGTGCAAGAACAAACAATTTCAATATTTTTAAAAAACCATCAGGTCGCGCTCCCGGCTTCCCCTCAGGAGGTCTCAGTATGGCTGGGCATGCGCTTGTAATCAGCGCCTATTTATTCGCGATGGAAGGGGGCGTGGCCTCAGTAAGGGGGCGTGGCCTCGGCGCTCACCAAAGTGGCGTCAGGGGGTGAAGTTGATCAGTATCCTACCGCCGCAGCGTTAAGTCGGCTGCGCGGGGAACCGTGATCAGATGGTGAGTGATTTTTAAAAGCAGAGAACACAGGTGCAAGAACAAACAATTTCAATATTTTTAAAAAACCATCAGGTCGCGCTCCCGGCTTCCGCCTCAGGAGGTCTCAGTATGGCTGGGCATGCGCTTGTAATCAGCGCCTATTTATGTGCGATGGAAGGGGGCGTGGCCTCAGTAAGGGGGCGTGGCCTCGGCGCTCGCCAAAGTGGCGTCAGGGGGTGAAGTTGATCGGTATCCTACCGCAGCAGCGTTAAGTCGGCTGCGCGGGGAACCGTGATCAGATGGTGAGTGATTTTTAAAAGCAGAGAACACAGGTGCAAGAACAAACAATTTCAATATTTTTAAAAAAACATCAGGTCGCGCTCCCGGCTTCCGCCTCAGGAGGTCTCAGTATATGCTGAGAAAACGCTACGGACACCAGTAGAATCCCCGCATCTTTAGGCCCAACCATTCCAATGGCAAACCAGTTAATGTGAGGCAATCATCTAATTGTAGAAATGTAAGTTCTTCACAATTATTTAATAATGAGCGCCCTAACTATCCAATTCGCATGAGAACCCAAGCTATTCCTGACTGTCTGGATTTACCACCAGCACCTACACCGTATTCAGTTATTATTACTAATGTCCCAAATTAATGGCGCAGGAAAATGAATCCTGGGACTCTTTAAGAAACAAAGCATTGCACTGGCTGGGGGCCAAGACAGGGTTAATCGAGATACTTTTCGTGGACCTTAATAAGGCGAGAAGAGTTAGTTGACTCAGAAAAGATGAAAAAAACATTAGCGGGTGACTGTTGTCCTGTCATTTGAAACACCTAGACAACTAGAAAGCATTCTCTGGAAAATAGGAAACAATAATATTACATTGCAAGGCATTAATGTTTCACTTTTGGGTTATTTTTATCAGTCGCCCCACCATATTGTCTCCAGAAAGATGAGGGGAGATTGTTCAGGGAATGATTATAATACTTTCAACGTGGTAGTAAAGAACAGGTTTGATCCCCTATCTACGTTAGAGGAGATAGATTGACTCAATATTAGGTCAGGTAACCCCACGCCCCAATGGAATTTTGACATATGCCCTTCACTAGATATAACTGGCAATAATTTGAAAGCTGCTCTGAAGCCAGAAAATAAACCCTCATCTGTTTATGTAGGTGAACCATTTGGAAACATCACCATAGAGCCATTTAGCGGAGTGAGTAATACAGGGGAGTACCACCCAAGTATACGGAAAAAAACAGAAGTCATTCCTCTAGATATCCCAGCAGACAGCTACTTAAGCGAGTTGGGTGTGACCCAAGAATCAACATACCCCAAAGGAGAACAGCTTGAAAGGCCAGAGGTCGATGAAGACAAGATAGGGAATATTTCTATATTATTTTGGAACATTGCCAGTCTTCGTTCAAAGCGCACAAACCCAGTCTGGTTAGAGTTTATCGAAAAGTTTAACATACTATGGGCCAGATGTAGGTAAATCTCATTTACCGATTCATAAATACGAATTTTACCGATTCAGTATTTATGAATCTGTAAATGAGATGTAGGTAAAAATTCTGTATTTTTTACAGAATCGGTAAGATTCGGTATTTGCTATTGAATCCTATGGGCCTTGAAGCCCATAGGATTCAATAGCAAATACCGATTCGGTATTTACCGAATCGGTAAAAATACCAAATTGCTAAGGGGGACAAGGTGTCACTTTGACACCCTGTTGCACCCCTGTAACTGGCTTTTGCGCCATGTGGCACACAGACATGCCCTTAGGGCATGTCTGTGTGCCACATGGCACAGGTGTACATGCACAGATGTGCATGTACACGAGAATTCGTAATTTACCATGCAATTGTATTGCATGGTAAATATCGAATTCTAAAGGCCCTGTAGCACTGTTAGAAGTGCTACCTACATCACAAAATACATTTTCGGTATTTTTACCGAATCGTAAATTTACCGAATCGGTAAAATGTACAGAATCAGTAAATTTACAGATTCTGTAATTTTACTGATTCGGTAA
Organism: Lissotriton vulgaris; assembly: GCF_964263255.1. Lineage (NCBI taxonomy): Eukaryota > Metazoa > Chordata > Amphibia > Caudata > Salamandridae > Lissotriton > Lissotriton vulgaris. The sequence goes on along the minus strand of NC_141698.1, from coordinate 658,564,232 downwards.
AATTACCGAAAATGTACGTTTTTTTGGCCCCTACATCTCCATAGCCCTTTACCGGTCGGAAACGGCCGAAAATCTGTATTTTCGGCCGTTTCCGACCTGTAAAGGGCTACCTACATCTGGCCCATAGTCTCCAGGAAACTTGGATGGCAGATGAAACCCATATTAATGGATACATGACGTTTCATACACCTGCTGTCCCTGTCATACATGGAAGATCTAAGGGGGGTTTATGTATCTACATATCAAATCAATTGAACATTAACAAGATAGCCATGATAATCTCTGCCAATTATTATCAAATGGTGACCATGCATGTAGAAAAACATTGTTGTTATGCATTGATAAACTTTTATCATAATGCTGAAAGGGACCAAATTGTGAATGTTCTAAAAAGTTTGATTAGGGATTTGAATAGGTTACAGTGTGGGAATGTAAGAGAAGTGGTTGTTGTTTGGGGGTGATTTTAATATTGGCTTGTGTCCATTAAGCAGAGGGAAAAAATTGTAAATTTCATTTAGAGAACAATGATGAGTATTCTCACTTCCCCTATTCAATATATGGGGAACTTTGAAATGAGATTTTATTCTCTTTTGATTTAGGTTTTGCGAACAATTTTTGCTTCCCTCCAGTCCCTTTTACCCAGACATTTAACAGAAGAGGCACAAACTCAATTATAGATTATGTAATATTAGCTAATAGATGTGCCAAAAGACTTACAAACTTCAGAACGCATAAGATCGCCGTAGGATACTATTTCCCTTAAAGTATAATTCTAACTTGTCCCAACAAAGTATAATATAGTATCCACAGTTAAAAATATATCTGTGAGCAAAACTAATGGTTATTCCTTACAGTGGGGGAAGATAGATTCAACAGAATTTATTAGCAAAATTGTGGACAAAAGTTATGATTCCTTGATAATCAGTCTGGATGAGACAAGCGACATGTCGACTGTGAGAAGTTGGCCTGGTATATAATGCTCACTAATTCTTAGTGATCACTTTGTACCATGCCAAGCAACCCTTATGATGATGGTTGTAATTCAACCTTGTAGACCAGTTATCCTAGTGGTAACGTGGACAAAGCAGTCTTAGGCTAAACTCTGAAAGGCATGTGAAGCCAGCTGTTATACCATACACAACCCCCTTGAATACCAAATGAAAGGGACACCACACAGATATATATTGAAAATATATATTGATTTATTAACTATAAAATCCCCTGGACTCTTTATGAGCACAGAAGCACAAGCGTTAAATCACAAGACAGTTTAAAATACACAAAAGTTGCACAATATGGATGAGCCCTAGGGGCCACCTAAACCATATACTAAGAAAGTGGTATAAGAGATACCAATAGGAAAGGGAACAGGCCTAGGGCCTTGGGAATCGCTGGAGCTACTCGAGACTAGCAATGATTAAGTCGAGAAAGGCCCGCAGGACTCGGGTGCAGTGTTCAAAGTGCACGCACTTTCCAATGCAAAGTCTATGGTGCGTAAAAAGTACAAAGTTAGAAAGTTAGGAACCTTCTGAGTGACCTACGGAGCTGAAACTTAAGACACAGGCCCTTGAGATGTGTACCAGTGCAGGAGCACCGGCGGAGCTGAGTTACCTCACCCACAGGAAGCGGGTGCACAGGGTCGAAGTAGTGTTGGGTTTCGTCACGCTGGTCGATGGTGCTTGGAGCTGAAGATGCTGCAGGCGGCTCGATGTGAAGAGTTCCGGTGGATCCAAGGGTGGATCTGAAGATGTGAAGACCTGAAAGCAGAGGGGACAGTGTTCAAAGTCACTAGCCAGTGACTGCCGTGGAACCAGATTGGAACCAGGAGAAGTCGGGTGCAAACAGGCGTTGTCGGGTAGCTTCTTTCTGCAGCCACGTGGATACCCGGGGTCGAGGACGTCCAGGAGTCGGTCACGAACTGTCCCACGCAGGCTTCTCGCTGTTGGCGGTATCGGCGACCTGATCAGAGCAAACAGGCCTTGGCAAATGCAAGCCATGCAGAAGTTGAAAGATGCTTAACACTCGGACCAGCAAGGTCAGAGCGGGTGCTCCTTTTTACAGGAGCTTGGGTAAGTCTGGAGCAACCAGACCTGCTGTGTAAATTGTCGGTTTCGTCGCCAAGATGGCCGCTGACCACGTGGCTAGTGGCCGGGATGGCGCGCCGAGTGGCACAATGCAAAAGGGCCCCACGCAGATCGTGGAGATGCTGGAGGGCTGATCTTCGGTGCAAGGGCTGCTCGGTGGTGGGGGTTCTCAGTCCCCAAAGCACAACATCGAGGATGCCTCAGAAGCTGCGCAGTCAGCTTTTCGAGTGTCTTCCAAGAGGTCCGGTCCCACGTCACTCGGTGCCTCCACGGGTCCCTTCTTTGCAGGGACTGTGGATCGGGCTCTGCGAGGTCTGGGAGTTTGGTTCTTGTCAGGTTCTGGGCTCGGGCTCCGGCGGGAGGCGGCGGCAAAGCAGACGTCGAGATGCTGGTTGGTACCTGTGTTCACAGGGTGGCCACTCCTAGGCCACAAGGGAGATTCTTTTTCAGTCTTCTGTGCAGCAGAATGTCGAAGTCCAGTCGTCTTCTTAGTTTTAAGTTGATTCAGGATGATCTGCTGTGCAATGGCACTGCTCCCACTCTTATTCCCAATCTGAAGGGTGGATCACCTACTAGGTCCCTCCTCTGGGTGGGACCAGGAAGGGGAGTGGTTACACCCCCTCTCCTTTGTCCAGCTCCTCGCCAGGACTGGGGCTGGAAAGCCCCAGAACCGGTTTGGGCTGGCTTATGCACAGGGACACCTTGTGTGCCCCAGGCATGTCTCAATCTATTCAGCCCTGTCCTACCCAATACACAAAACCCTGTCTGGGGTGGTGCTCGCACCTCCCCAGGCAGGAAACCCTTTGTCCAGGCCCTCCTCGCTGGAAGGACTCCCAGCAGCAGGAGGTCAGACATGTGTCTGTGGTGGCAGCATCCATTTTGTGATGCTGAGGCTCTGGTTAACTTTAACCGGGGTTAGGCTACACACATGTCGTGTCCCTCTAGAAGGGTGGAATGCTATCCCCGTCGACAGAACTGTCGAGGGGATAGTATTCCAATTCGTATGACACCTTACTCGACATGTTTTGATAAAGCCAAACCAAAGATAGCATATAACCGCGAGGATTATAATGCACTTAAGAGTATATGGCATGGCAATATCCCGGAACAGCTTAGGGAGTGGTTCCCGACAGCTGCAGACAGGCTCAGCTCACGCTAGAGCACCATCTCACATATTTCCAAGCACTCTGCCTCCAGGATTGATGAGGCCTTCCATAGGAGTGGCTGATAGGAACATATGTGTCCCGTTTAGGGTTAGATATAGGGATACTATATCTAAGCAAGAGGTGATTACACCAATTTACCCCAGCTGAGTGATCAGCCAGTTGTGTCAAATATGGAGGTCAGGCCAGGGGTGGCACAATACATGCTGCAGCCCCTGGTAGGCCTTGGATACACCTATGCCCTGGGTACCTAGGGTACACTACTACAGGGGCTCATAAGGTGAACCAGTTCCAATTCGTAATGCACCTAAAGTGCATTGGCAGTAATTTAGAGAGAGAACAGCAGGCTGTGGGTCTGATTAGCAGGCCCACAGCCACATTAAGTCAGAAACCAGTGAAGCAAAAAGCAAAAATTTGGGGTGACCATAGGATAGCAGACCCTACTCTCCTACATGACCCCCCCAAACGCAGGGACATTAGACTAACCTTGACCAGTTGTGTCTTCATGCTCTAAGTGGAAGTACCTGGAGAGACCATCTGCGTTGCCATGGTCAGTCCCGGGGCGGTGCTCCACTGTAAAGTCCATCCCCTGTAGGGAAATGGACCACCTGAGTAGTTTGGGGTTTTCACCCTTCATCTGATTAAGCCATAGGAGGGGCTTATGGTCGGTCTGAATCTTGAAGTGAGGGCCAAACAAGTATGGTCTCAACTTCTTCAGGGCCCACACCACAGCAAAGGCCTCCCTCTCTATAGCTGACCAACGTTTCTCTCTGGGGGTCAGCCTTCTGCTAATGAAAGCAATGGGCTGGTCCTGGCCATCTACATTAAGCTGTGAAAGCACTGCTCCCACTCCCAACTCAGAAGCATCTGTTTGGACAATGAACTCTCTTGAGTAGTCAGGACTCTTCAGGATAGGTGCAGAGCACATGGCCTTCTTCAGGTCATCAAATGCCTTTTGACAGATCTCTGTCCACTGAACCTTTTTGGGCATCTTCTTGGATGTCAGATCATTAAGAGGAGTCACAATGGACCCATAGTTCTTAACAAACTTCCTGTAGCACCCAGTCAGGCCCAAGAAAGCTCTGACCTGAGTCTGGGTGGTTGGAGGGGACCAGTCCTTGATGGTCTGGATCTTACTCTCCAGTGGTTTAACTTGGCCTCCACCGACAAGGTGGCCCAGGTATACAACCTTACTCTGCCCTATCTGGCACTTTGTTGCCTTGATAGTGAGGCCTGCCTTCTGCAGAGCCTCAGGCACTTCCTTCAGGTGGACCAGGTGATCCTCCCAGGTGGAACTAAAGACAGCAATATCATCCAGATAAGCTGCACAAAAGTCATCCAACCCAGTAAGGACTTGATTCACCAACCTTTGGAAAGTGGCAGGTGCATTTTTCAAGCCAAAGGGCATCACCACAAACTGATAATGCCCACTAGGGGTAGAAAATGCTGTTTTGGCTTTAGACTCCTCAGCTAACCTGATTTGCCAGTAGCCAGCTGTCAAGTCAAATGTGCTCAAATATTTGGCAGAAGCCAACTTGTCAATGAGCTCATCTGCCCTTGGAATAGGGTGTGCATCTGTCCTGGTGACAGCATTGAGTCCTCTGCAATCCACACAAAACCTCATCTCTCTCTTGCCATCTTTGGTGTGAGGTTTGGGGACCAGAACCACTGGGCTAGCCCAGGGGCTCTCTGAAGGCTCGATAACACCTAATTCCAGCATATTTTGCACCTCAGTCTTTATACAGTCCCTGACGTGGTCAGGTTGCCTGTAAATCTTGCTCTTTACAGGAAGACTGTCACCAGTGTCCACCACATGGGTACACCAGTTAGTCTGACTGGGTGTCAAGGAGAACATATGTCTGTATGCCTGCAGAACTTGTCTGCAGTCATGTTGCTGATGCTCAGTGAGGCTGCCACCTAAGGCCACACCATCAACTGAACCATCCTCAGGGTTCTGAGTGAGCAGGTCTGGGAGAGGGTCACTCTCTTCCTCCTGTCCCTCATCTGTAGCCATGAGCAAGCCCATGTCTGCCCTGCTGACATATGCCTTCAATCTGTTTACATGGAGCACCCTGTGGGGGCTCCTGGGAGTTCCTAGGTCCACCAAGTAGGTAACCTCTCCCTTCTTCTCCAGAATTGTATGGGGTCCAGACCACTTGTCTTGGAGTGCTGCTGGGGCCACTGGCTCCAACACCCATACCTTCTGTCCAGGCTGAAATTCAACAAGGACAGCCTTTTGGTCATGCCAAGCTGTTGCGTGCTTATCTAGGTTCCTGATCGATACTGTGACCTTATGCCCCTATTCGGCTATAAAGCCCTTTATTCCCTATATTGGCATAACCGTTCAAGTGCGATTTTCTGAAAAGTCATCTCTGGCCTCACACGAACAGAGCCACAGAGCCACATTCCAGCATGACTCTCTGCTACTTCCTTTGCGACCAATTAGTGCAATGACAGAGCAGCAGTCACTATCTGATATTCCTAGATAACACTCCGAGTTCTTCAACAAGATAAAAACTTAGCAAACCTGGAAATCCCCGCTTGCTATGTTTTGATTAGTAATGGAACTCTAATGAGCAACTGATAACTGTCACTTCCTAGTGACATCTTTAATTGACGTCTTATGTCCAGCAAACTTGCGTCAAACCCGGCACCTGTCAGGTATAAATATTACCAACGTTGCCTTAAGCAATGAGCGAACCTGTTGCTGATGCCAGCTGCCTGCATGACCCCGTGTTGGTAACAACTAGCACTCTGTCGCTGCAGCCTGCTATCCTGTGGTGGTGAAGCTACTGATTACCATTATCGCCGCTACAGCGCGAACTGTGGTTCAGTACGCTTGAGGAGCCGTGCAGCCGTCCTCTGCGAAGACATCCAGCCCAGCTGCCCGCGGACGCTGTCACCCCTCCTTCCTCGACGCGCTGAGAGAAGCCGCTGCATTTCTCGTGCAGAGAAATCCAGTCCCGGCGCTTCCGGTTTACCCTCGCAGGTGACTGGGATATCGAGAGAGACCCCTGAAGGAGATACCAATCCTCCATCATTCTATTCAGAGGTATGGTGTTGACTAAACCCTTAGAAGAGAATTCTTGAAACAAACCTTGGCAAAACCAACTTAACTTAAGCTACTTACTTACTCCCCTTCTCACGTGTTAGGCTTAGGTCAGGCACACTGGGGTAGGCTTAGTTAGAAGCACCAGTTGAGTATGTTAGCCTAATGTATATATGACTGTAGATATGTTTTATTACTTTTAAACCATTGTATGGCTAAGAAACCATATCAATGCTTTTACAGTTCTATTTCGCAATACTTATCTTACTGTACATACTTTTTATAATAACAGTTATTGCAATTGTGGCAATACATTTCTCTTGTATGAGAAGAAAGACTGTTCAATAAATGTTAACCCTTTATTGATACACGCCCGTCTCTCTATTCTCTACATATTGTGAAAGTAAACTGCACTAGACTGACTGAGTGAAATCTATGTCTATTGTTTCACACGACCCTAGAGATCGACTCTTGATCTGAGGAGCAAAGTTGTCATGTTGCACGGTTGTTGGAAAACTGAATCCCTTCTTGTCTGTGCCAAGGAAGCTGATCACTTCCTATGCAGAGAAGAAAGTTTCCAGTGACCTCTGAGCTAGTTGGTAACACAACCCAATTAAGTTTAGCATAGTCAGTGGAGGCCTGGAATATAGCCAGTTCCACGTCGATACTACTGTTTATGTTATTCCAATGCGCAGGGCCTAGTGGGAAACTAGGAACTACACTACATGGCGCCCAACGTTTGGTAAGGCGATAAACTAACGTAAGACTTGTAGAGTAACTCAGTCGTGCATATTTCACACCCCTTTCTCCCGTAAATACTCCAATAGACGTCTGGAGTGGGTGAAAGGTTAAAATCCGCCCGACCTTAGTAGGAAGAGATTCCTATGTAAAGCTCTGGTTTATTCAACGTTGAAGGATACAGTGTTCCAAAATATTGTGCATCTAATCTTTGTCTCCTTGGAGACCTACTCTGCAAAACCTGCATTTTTAAAATGTCAGTAGAAAACAACGGAACCTCTGGGGCCGCAGCAGATGCGACTCAGCAAGGTCCCGAATACACAGACCCGGATGCTATTATCATCCCGGTCCAGTTAAGAAGATCTATAACTTTAAAACTTATAGATAACGGACTGCCACCTCAAGGTGGTACTGTAATTTTCGTGATAGAGGCTCACGAGTATCGGCAGACAGAGGTATTCTATTCATGGATAAACTTTCCAGCGGTAAACGCTATAACACAAGAGTTTCACTATTACAAAATAGAGGAACCTCCGGATGAGTACGCCCCTTTCGAGGAGGTTGAAATTCCACTTAAATTTCAAGAGCACCTGCTCTGGTTTAATGGCGCCCTAAAACACAATGATCACATTACCAGGCTCGGTCCACTAGGTAGACCAGGAGCCACGTGGCCGGTTCTAGCCAGCTACACACCACATCCTGACATTGCGAAAATGTCTAGAGAAGAGCTGTTAGCACAGCTAAACACATTAATAAAAATACATAGGCAATTAGTCCAATATGTAATACGGACTGCAACAGTCCAGCCAGCTGTTAATACACCACAGCTGACCCCTCATCAGGGGAACACAAATAAAATTACACCACAGAACATACAGTCATGTCTTGGTAAAACACCCGTAAAACGGGAACAAATTCCTTTCTGGTTAGCCCAGAAAATCACTCAAATAGAGGCAGTATTTCCTGATACTACCCCTATTGAGAAACACAGAATCTTGACCATCTGCCTTCCTATGGGAATCGCACTACACGTGGAGGACTGCGACACTTGGGGTACAGTCTTTGCTTCCATTTACACAAAAACACACGGTGTTCCGTCTATGGCGGTAATACCAGACGTGCTAAAACAGATTCAAAATGAATTCGGTCCAGAGCCCGCTTTAAATCTAGGTATGAAATTACTGAAAGACTTCAAGCAGGTCACGGCTATATTATTAGCCAACGTAAAGGGAGAAGCAGCATCTGTGGCGATCCGCCAGAAGTTGAAGGAAACAGATATAAAAGATCCTGTTGAGCTTGCAAAAATCATAGAGAAGTGCTATGAAGAATTAGGTAAGACAGCTTGGGTGGAAAACCAGTTAAGCCCCAAATGCTCGAAAATCCTGAAAAATTATTTATTAAAAATAATTTAAACACTCCTAAAAAGAGCTGGGATGGAAATAAACAATCCACTCCCAAGGAAAAAGTTTTCCAGTCCAGAGGAAGGTCTCCTCGACGGAGGGAAAGAACTCCGACTCGAGAACGCCAGTCTCCCCAACGGGAGCCCTCTGAGAAAAGATATAACCTTAGAAATAGGGATAATATAAAAAAACCTGACAGATATCAAAGTATTGATACACGTCCCTCTCGATCTTCTCCACAGAATTCGGAAAGAAGAGGACGGTCAGACCCAGGAGAGCACACCAAGTCCAAAGACAAGGAACCTGCTCAAAATAAGAAATCTCAATTTCAGAAAAAGAAGGTAGCCAGTATTAGAGTAATCAACCATGCCGAGAATACTGAGGACACAGTTGAAAAACGGGGAGTGGGCATTGACAATGTTGGACAGTGCAGCAGAAATCAGTATAGCGCGCAAGAACTTGATGAGTCATCTGGAGACAGTGGACACGAATGAATACATTCAGGTTGAAACTGCCGACGCCAGGCTTAGCGAGCCCCATAAAATATACGAAATAACATTACGTATAGAGGGTGATAAGACTAGGAAAATTAAGGGTCTATTTTGGGATAAGCTCTCAAAAGGCTATGATATTCTGTTAGCTGAAAAAGATTGGCCCCCGGAGTTTGTCAGGGAGTGCCCTCGTGGCGAAGAAGTGATTATGCCTGCCTTCCCGAATCACATTCCGATTCACAAAAAATATACATATGCAAGGAAATGGGCAGTAGCCCAGGCACCTGCATTGTATAAAAATCATGTAGGATGGGATGAGGATTCACCGCCTCACAAAATCCAACTAAAAAATGAACCAACTGCCCAACGGCAGTATCCCATAAAGCAAGAAGCTAAAAAACAGGTCAGGGAGATCTTAGATCAACTTGAATACCAGGGGGTGATTGAAACATGCACCTCTCAAATGAACAATCCTTTGTTTCCTGTCTCCAAGCCAGACAATTCATATCGTCTAGTTTTGGACTACAGACATCTTAATACATGTTGCAAAACCTTTGCAGTACAAAACTCACATAGTGCAGGCCTAATGAATAACATAGTTAGGAAAAAATATAAAACAACATTAGACATTTCTAATGGTTTCTTTTGTCAAAACATTGCACCAGAAAGCAGATACTTGACCGCTTTCTCCGCATTTGGGTCGCAGAAAAAATTCTGTCGACTCCCACAGGGGTTCAAGAACAGCCCAGGACTATTCTCAGCTAGGGTAACAGAGTTACTACAAATCTATGATGATGAAGCATTATCTTACGTAGATGATATTTATCTCACAGACGACGACTTGGATACTCACTTGAAAAGAGTGAACACCATCATACTTGGGTTCGCAGTAGAGGGTTACAAATTCAACTTTAAAAAGTCCCGAATTGCCCATCTGACAGTACTATTTTTAGGGTACAAATTATCAAGTGAAGGGAAAAGCCTAGCGGACAACTTCTTAGAGAAGTGCGCTGTACTCCAAGCTCCAAAAACGCTGAAGAATTTACAATCAATACTAGGTTTTCTGAATTTCGGAAGAACTTACATTATAAATTACGCAGAGAGGGTTAAACCTCTCTACGAACTAATAAAACCTGATTTAAAACAAATCAATTGGACTCAAAAACACACAGAAATTTTGAGATCACTGCAAACAGACATGTTAGCAAAAACAAAATTAGATACACGTGACAACACACGTGATCTTGTAATCCGAGTCATCCCAGGAAGATCCGGATTCACGTACCTAACCTCTAATGAGGGAGAAAAGGTACCAATTTCAATTAAGTCTCACTTGTACACACAAGCAGAAAAAACATTCAGTCACACAGAAAGAACTGTGAACGCAGTGCAGATCGCATTAGCAAATGAACGAGAACTAGCACACGGCAAACGGATTAATATCCTTACAGCGGAATCCGCCTTCGAGGCGCTATTCAGCCCAGTAAACCTGCCTACTGTGTCATTGGATCCGAAATGGATACAGTGTATAGATTCTCTAGGAGCGGAAGATGTGAAATACTATTTTGCCCCTCAATACGAAGAACTGAATGATTTAGAATATAAAGAAGAATATCCTCTGCCAATCGAAATCCTGCCTCTCCCACAATACGCCTGTATAATCTATACAGATAGCTTTGTACAGCATTTCAACGTAGAGAGAAAATCCTACGATGCAGCATGTGCGATCATTAAAGGTCGTTGGCTGTGCGGTAAATTCAGACCGAAAATAACAAAAACCGAATCAGTAAAGTACTGTTCGGTTCAAAGAACTGAAATCAGATCTTTAAAGATGGCGCTCGAGAATGTAGAACGCGAATTCCCCACACTTATCGTGTGCGATTCTCATTTTTGCGTCAATTCTTACAATAACAAACTGCAGAGTTGGATCGAAAACAACTACAAAGATGACACAGGTGCCACAATAAAGCATAAAAAGCTCTGGAACGAGGTAGCTCTTTTACACAAAGAACTACAAAAGACTCACGTGATTCACGCACAGAGTCTTCAACGTGATGGCGTTCACGTTGCAGGGAATTCATTGGCTAATACAGCCAAAGCGGAAGCAACTAAACCGGCTTCCGTAGCCACAAAAAAGCGTACAGATAAGTACATAGACGGGGAAACCATGCTGGCAGTAAGAACGACCGTAAAAGGCGACTGTGCGGCACTACCCGTAAACTATCCACTCAATTATGCATACATAATCGATGCAAACTCCGTTCCTTTTGCTCGAATCCCTGGAGTGGGGGACAGAGTAATTCCAAACAGGAGCAGGAGGGGCTTCCTCCTACTGGAAGCACACATGGGGTTGGGTCTGAAACACCAAACAATCAAAGCCTCTCTGAAAGAATTGCAATCAGAGTACTGGTGGCCAGGAATGAGTATAGATATTCAATGTTTTGCTCAAAATTGTGAAGACTGCAACAGAGATCGCAGTAATGAACAGGCCAGTGCAGTTTCAGGATCCCTTCTAGACAGCATAAGGCGGTCTATCTGCGCAATCAAAGAAGAGAAGCGCGTCCCAGTGTACAACGTTTAAGACGAAATACACTTAAATAATGAGGCCTCCAGCGCTCGGCTGACGCTAGAACGGTTATAAAAGATTTGCGAGTCTTTATCGGCACATACGCAATTACCACGTTCCATTCTGACCAGGGTCCTGCTTTCAGCTCTCGAGCTTATAGGGAGGCCATGGCCAGCATGGGAATTGGGTTGCGGTATTCTTGTCCGTCGCATCCCGAAGGGAATAGTGTGGTAGAAAGAAAAAACCGGGACATAAAGCAATCTATAACAGCGAAGGTATTAGGTTCAGGCGCTGGGTGGGTCAAACATTTAATAAGTGTCCAGACTAGTCTTAACAACATGCCAAGAAATTCTCTAAAAGGTTTCAGCCCATACAAACTATTGTTCGGAATTAGAATGAACGTTCAGGACCTCGATAGTCAGATGTCAGTGGTACAAGAAGAAAAAACGCAATTTGAAGTAAAAGACCGTTTGGCTGTTTTACAGGAACTGAATGAAACAAGAAAATCATTAAGCAACATAAAGTTAAAGCAACAGCCAAGTACCACTGACGAGGCACCACCCGCAACAGCCCCAGCAAGGCCTGTCTGGGTTCCAAAGATTGGGGATCTAGTCAGAGAAAAGATCGCGGTTAAGAAGGAATTTGGGCCTTCTTACAGAAAAGCAGTACCTGTCTTGGCAGTCACCGGAACAAGATCAGTTGTGCTACCGCCCCTTGCTGGTAAAAAGGAGAACAGAATCGTGTCCATCGATCTGGTAAAACCACAAGCATGTGGCCTATAATCAACAGTAGGCCCAGTGGACTCCCAAGAAACAACAGAATACCCAAACTTGCAACAATCCAAGAGGTTCAAACTGAAAGACTCATCACATTCGATCAGCCTGCAGTGCACAATGAAGGACTATGCAATAATGCCATGGAACTCGTGCCTCTTGAAACACAGATTGAAACAGTTCGTCAGGAAACAACACCAGTCTACAATGATGTGGCATCAGAAAGTGCTACCGAGAGAAAGATTGAAAGAACAATCCCATCAATTGACAGAACTGCCTCTGGTTATTTCATCAACTTCGACAACTTCTCTGAAGATTTTAACGACCCCGAAGTGATGCCAGAAACAAAAAAGTATACTAAAGAAAATACAACAGGACTCCTTCAACAAATCAAAGAATTATATCTGGATTCACCGTTGATTGAGCATTGGGTTATTTCAGGGGTATTCATACTCCTACTCTGCCTAATTTTAGTTTTAATTTTAGGAAAGTTCATTACAATTGAATGGACACAGCAAGTCAGAACATCAACCTAGTCCTGAAACCACACAGATCATCCCACGTGAAGAAAAGAGAACTGTCAACAGTAAATGTCACAGCAATTCCAATACCTGGTGGGGTAGTATGGGAGAAAACAGACTATGAGATCTATGGTCCCGTCGAAATCCTGAAGTATCCTCATCATCTAAAGGTTTCCTTAAGTGACTTTGTGACACCAAGTACATTCTCTGATGATTGGGACTTTAACAGTATTAATGACATGATGTCTGATTTAGTAATGTCAGCTAGATTCACAGATCATGATTATTTACAAGGTTCATCTAGTTATGAGCAGTTATTCTGTTACACCCACTATGGGGATCATTACTTGCATAAATCTGCACAGCCTAGAAATGTTTTTATGTATAATCAATGGGTACATTGTTCTACACCACCTAAAAGCAGTTCTAAAGCATTTTTTGAGAAATTCAAATATTTTTCAGGGTTTAACACCAGTAATGCAGAAACGTTTTATTATAAACTGTTAGATAAAACAGGAATGAAAACAATGCTGACAAATTCTAAATTGATATATTCAGAAGCATTTTATGACAAAATGATGACATTTGGTTTTGATTATTGGAAAAATAATATTGAAACGAAAACAATTTGGGGTACAAAAGATTGGCAGGTGCAAGGCTTAGAAGCACTGTTTAGAACCTGCATGATACCAGAACAAATGTTATTTTTAAATGACACTGTACACCAAACATCTTGTCTTGGCCTAGCTAAGATCAAAGAAATGAAAACACCGTCTATACCAAAGCCAATACCTGAAAATACAACAGCTGATATTGAGTTAGACGTGTCACACATTTTACATTTCAACAGAACACATCCTGATTGGAATAAGTGGTTAATCTGGCCTACAGACACAAATAACTGTCAAGATAGGTTCCTGAATAAAACACAGGGTTTAAAAATGACCAGATTAGACTCTAGATACTCCCAGAGACAACATCCAGGGATTATAACCACATACAGTGTAGGGAAACTCTGCCTAGAATGGCTAACTACATCCACACTGGCTGAAATTAAGCAACACTTGTCTTTATTAAAAGATGGTGCTGATTTGCGCGATTTCATTCTTGGACCACGCAAACAGCGTCAAAAGCGTTTCATAGCGACCAGTATCTATGCTGCTTACAACGAGGCTTGGAAAGTAAAGCAAATTGAAACTGCTGAAAAAATACAAGAAATTGATCGTATTAATTTGGAGAAATCACTTTCTGTGGTAGACAATGGGTTAATGACTCTGTCTTCCAGAATATATTCTTTGGACAATATTGTATCCTCTGCCTTTGATGTGATAGACAGAGATTTGCTAATGTTACAACATGGCCAGTCTCAATTACGCTCTATTATAGAACTAGGCTGGACGCTGCAAAATCTTCGTTCAGGCTATGTGCCTTGGCGTTTGATAAACACAACGTCATTATTTTCCATTTTTAACCTTACTGATAAACAGATCAGTTTGGCACAGAAAGGAGCAGACTATACAATCTTGAGCATCGAGAAACTCGAGAGATTACCATTGACAATGTCAGAGAGCCCTGTCATTGAATGGATAATACACGGAATTATCACAATTCCGATAACAACTTTCCGATTTCATAAATGCCTTGAGTACATACCTGCTGGCCAGTATGAACAATTGGGTAAGGGATATATTAAATCCGAATGGAAATTACCATACACTCATTCTTGCTATAGTGACAGCGACAAAAATGTATTTCTTAGTGGTGACAACTGTAAACACTCACTAAGCGGTATACTTTTGTGTCAGGGTATTAATTTACACGGAGCATGTGATGGAAATTCAAACAACATCTCATGCCACCAGCTAGTCACACCTGCAACTCAGATAGAGCCCTTCTTTATGCAACTTTCGAACGGGAGTTACATTCTTAGAACGGATCACAGGTGCTGTGGCCTCGCGCCCGGAAAAAGTTATCTAGTACAAGTAACGTCCATGGTCAAATGCTGTATGCAAGCATTGTTCCCGAGCGGGCCTCCAGACATAGTGACTCCCCTCTGGCCTCGTCTGAATCTCTATTCTATACGAATTGATACATTAAGCAAAATGAAATCTGTACTTTTACAGACAACAGTGCCTATAACGTCATCTAAAGAGACGTATGATCTTCTAGTCGCAAGGACGGCTACTGAGGTTCATGACCTTTTATCAACAAATTGCCCCGTGCATTTCGTAGAAATGTTTAGCCAACTCCTTAACATGTCTAGTGCAACAAGCATCCCAGGCATATTTAAGACAGTCTTTACGGGACTGCTAACACCCTTCCAGGCAATTTTGGGAATCTTTCCTAATTTTGTGCACTCCATCTTTGGTGGTATTCCACTATTTTTGGGACTCATCGCAGGGATTCTATTTTTGACCATCCTGCTACGTTATGGCAAGCCTCGGCTCAGACATAGCTCCCATGGGAATGGAAGAGACAATCCTAGCAATGCGCTACAGGGACAGGATAACTAACGTCCTCGGATTGGCCAGGCTGAGAGATCTAAACATGACCTGGTTCCTTTCATTCAGACCAATATGGCAAAATTGCATTTTACCTGTGCTACGGTGTATGCTTTGCGGCGAGGAATGCGTGTTGGACATCTGTCTTTCACTTCCATCAGCAGTACCAATGGACGTCGATACTTTGCTAAGTCCAATAACGGCTCACGCATTGTGTTGTCCCCAGCGGCTACCAATCCTGATGACGGCATTCGTGGAGACTCCTGTACTACAGCCAAGTGGTAACAGTGGAGCGAGTGACAAAAGCAACATCATCCAGGTACAACGTTCTGTGAGCATTGCTGGTCCTGCCTTCGATGACAGCAATCATTCTCACACCTGCCAAGTTACAGCGCTATCTAATTTGGTTGAACTATCACCTGATTTTGTAGACCAATTCTTTGCGAGCCTGTCTGATACGATGTTCTCACCCATAGAGAAACAATAACTTTTGAAAAGCTTTCCGATACACAGCGTTCCCATGAACTCTGAATTCGGCCTTCAGTTTTGATCAACAAAAAACTGCCAGGAGCTTTGGAAATCTATTTTCTTTGAATTGGACAATTTTTTTTAATATTGACCTTTTTTTGGCACGAACAATTCTTTGCTTAACGTAAAAACTATTCTTAGAGAACAGAAGCTTCACACTTCTATTTCTAAACACATCTAGAGACATAACAACATAACACCAGCCTCTAGCACACATGTTATTACAATGCATTTTTATGTGATGATTTATCTTGCATTTCTTCTGTCAGAGATACTTCATGTGTAATTCTTTTTGCATAATCGTTCATTGATTTTATATGCAATAACCTTTTGAATGATTACTATGCTTTAAAAAACGTACAGTACCTAAATTCCATGTATTACAAGTACGCCTATTTCGAATGCATTTATGTATTTTGGGGTGGGCTATGTTACACAATGTTACACATGCATCTAATTGCTTAGTTTTAGTAATTTTGATGGACATGTATACGTGGAGTGGGTGTTGCGTGCTTATCTAGGTTCCTGATCGATACTGTGACCTTATGCCCCTATTCGGCTATAAAGCCCTTTATTCCCTATATTGGCATAACCGTTCAAGTGCGATTTTCTGAAAAGTCATCTCTGGCCTCACACGAACAGAGCCACAGAGCCACATTCCAGCATGACTCTCTGCTACTTCCTTTGCGACCAATTAGTGCAATGACAGAGCAGCAGTCACTATCTGATATTCCTAGATAACACTCCGAGTTCTTCAACAAGATAAAAACTTAGCAAACCTGGAAATCCCCGCTTGCTATGTTTTGATTAGTAATGGAACTCTAATGAGCAACTGATAACTGTCACTTCCTAGTGACATCTTTAATTGACGTCTTATGTCCAGCAAACTTGCGTCAAACCCGGCACCTGTCAGGTATAAATATTACCAACGTTGCCTTAAGCAATGAGCGAACCTGTTGCTGATGCCAGCTGCCTGCATGACCCCGTGTTGGTAACAACTAGCACTCTGTCGCTGCAGCCTGCTATCCTGTGGTGGTGAAGCTACTGATTACCATTATCGCCGCTACAGCGCGAACTGTGGTTCAGTACGCTTGAGGAGCCGTGCAGCCGTCCTCTGCGAAGACATCCAGCCCAGCTGCCCGCGGACGCTGTCACCCCTCCTTCCTTGACGCGCTGAGAGAAGCCGCTGCATTTCTCGTGCAGAGAAATCCAGTCCCGGCGCTTCCGGTTTACCCTCGCAGGTGACTGGGATATCGAGAGAGACCCCTGAAGGAGATACCAATCCTCCATCATTCTATTCAGAGGTATGGTGTTGACTAAACCCTTAGAAGAGAATTCTTGAAACAAACCTTGGCAAAACCAACTTAACTTAAGCTACTTACTTACTCCCCTTCTCACGTGTTAGGCTTAGGTCAGGCACACTGGGGTAGGCTTAGTTAGAAGCACCAGTTGAGTATGTTAGCCTAATGTATATATGACTGTAGATATGTTTTATTACTTTTAAACCATTGTATGGCTAAGAAACCATATCAATGCTTTTACAGTTCTATTTCGCAATACTTATCTTACTGTACGTACTTTTTATAATAACAGTTATTGCAATTGTGGCAATACATTTCTCTTGTATGAGAAGAAAGACTGTTCAATAAATGTTAACCCTTTATTGATAAACGCCCGTCTCTCTATTCTCTACATATTGTGAAAGTAAACTGCACTAGACTGACTGAGTGAAATCTATGTCTATTGTTTCACACGACCCTAGAGATCGACTCTTGATCTGAGGAGCAAAGTTGTCATGTTGCACGGTTGTTGGAAAACTGAATCCCTTCTTGTCTGTGCCAAGGAAGCTGATCACTTCCTATGCAGAGAAGAAAGTTTCCAGTGACCTCTGAGCTAGTTGGTAACACAACCCAATTAAGTTTAGCATAGTCAGTGGAGGCCTGGAATATAGCCAGTTCCACGTCGATACTACTGTTTATGTTATTCCAATGCGCAGGGCCTAGTGGGAAACTAGGAACTACACTACAAAGCTTTCTGTAATTCTTGGCTAGCCTCAAGGTTTTTGGATGCCTTTTCCATGTACTCTGCCATCCTGGAGCGGAGACCAAGTACATAGTCCACTATGTCCTGCTTAGGCTTTTTGAGAGGTAACTCCCATCCTTCCTTCACTAGACACAGGGGTCCTCTTACAGGATGCCCAAACAACAATTCAAAGGGGCTGAAGCCAACCCCCTTTTGAGGGACCTCTCTGTAAGCGAACAAAAGGCAGGGCAGTAGGATGTCCCATCTTCGCCTGAGCTTTTCAGGTAATCCTTTAATCATGCCCTTAAGGGTCTTGTTAAATCTCTCAACAAGCCCATTGCATTGTGGGTGATAAGGAGTGGTGAATTTGTAGTTAACACCACATTCCTTCCACATAGCTGTCAAATATCCTGACATGAAGTTGGCATCTCTATCAGATATTACCTCCTTAGGAAACCCCACTCTGGAGAAAACTCCAAGTAAGGCCCTGGCCACAACAGGAGCTGTTGTGGTCCTAAGTGGAATTGCCTCTGGGTACCTGGTGGCATGATCCACTACCACCAGTATGAATCTGTGCCCAGATGATGTAGGGGGATCCATTGGACCAACAATATCAATCCCCACTCTTTTAAAGGGAACCCCCACCACAGGTAGTGGTATCAGGGGGGCCTTTGTTGTTCCACCTGCTTTACCACTGGCTTGGCAGGTTTCACAGGAGCGACAAAACTCCTTGGTGTCTTCAGACATGTGAGGCCAGTGAAAGTGAGGGACAAGCCTGTCCCAGGTCTTGTTCTGGCCTAAGTGTCCTGCTAGAGGAATATCATGGGCTAAGGTGAGAAGGAAACCCCTAAATTGCAGAGGTATAACCAACCTCCTGGTTGCACCAGGCTTGGGGTCTCTACCCTCTGTGTAAAGGAGTCCTTCATCCCAATAAACTTTATGGGCACCTTCAGCATTCCCAGCAGCCTCAGCAGCAGCCTGCTGTCTGAGGGGTTCAAGAGAAGGACAGGTTAACTGAGCCTGCCCCGAGTCTGCCCTAGAAGGTCCCCCTGTCCCCAGAAACTCAACCTGATCAGGTTCAAGTTCTTCAGAGACAGTTCCTTCAGGGGTCTCAAGATCAGTTTCCTGTGAAGCCTGATCGTCACTTGTAGGCAGTTGGGAAGGCGCAGCCTTAACCCTCCTGTTCTTCTTCTTGGAAGGTGCTTGGTCCATTGTTCCAGGATCCAAGACCTGAGGTTCAGAGAGGCACTTTTTGGCCTGTGACCTGGTCACAGCAAGGACATGTGATGATATCCCTAACATCTCTGCATGAGTCCTGTACTCAACTTCTGACCATAGAGAGTTCTCCAGGTCATTGCCCAACAAACATTCTACTGGGAGATCAGCACTAACCACAACTCTTTTTAGGCCAGTTACCCCTCCCCAGGAAAAGTTAACAAGTGCCACACTATGTGTAGTAGTGACATTGCTGGCATTGGTCACCAGGTAATTATCACCTGGCATGTATTGTCCAGGGTCCACAAAGTTAGGTGTCACCATAGTGACACTGGCACATGTGTCCCTGTAAGCTTGAGCCACTTTATTGTTGATCAAAGGCGTCTGTCTGTATTTGCCCAGGTTACTGAGACTTATGTCAGGGGTCAAATCTATGTCCCCTTCACAAATCAGAACAGCCTGTGTAAGGGTTCTGACTAGGTCAGAATCTCCTTCAGTTCCCAAAGTGATACCCACTACCCCCTTGGTTTGAGGACCAGCACTGCTAGCTGTACTAGTGGGTGCAGTTGCCTTAGGGGCTGCAGTGCTGGGGGCTCCACCCTTTTTACACTCACTTGTCCAGTGAGAGGTGTTCTTACAAGTTTTACACCAGGGTTTCTTCTGACCTTCTTTCTTCTTCTTCTTGGAAGTTTGGGACCCACCCTCTGTCTCAGTTTGGGGCCCTGTTGAAGACTTCTGGTCTTTAGATTTCTGCTCCCCACCCTTCTGGTCTGTTTTCTTCTGGTCACCACCCTGGTTCTGGTTCTGGTTCTTTTGCTTAACTCTAGTTCTTACCCATTTATCTGCCCTCTTTGCCAATTCTTGGGGAGAGGTCAAATCTGAGTCAACCAAATGTTGATGCAACTGCTGGTTCTGACAATTATTTAAAATTTGTTCTCTCATCAGCAAATTATACAATCCTTCATAGTCTGTAACCTTGCTTCCCAGCAACCATCCCTCCAGAGCCTTAGTGGCACACTCAACAAATTCAGACCAGTCCTGAGTCTGTGTCTTCTGGGTATCTCTGAACATTAACCTGTACTGTTCAGTGGTTAAGCCTAACCCATCAATCAGAGCACTCTTAAGGACCAGGTAGTTTCTAGAATCCCCATCACTAACTGTGAGGAGTCTGTCTCGGCCTCTACCTTCAAAGGAGAGCCACAAGATTGCTGCCCACTGCTCCTGAGGGATCTGCTGTACTCTGCAGGCTCTCTCCATTGCAGTAATCCATTTATGGATGTCATCCCCAGCTTTGTAGGGGGGCACAATCTTACTCAGGTTTCTGTTATCAAAAGACCTGTCTTTATCCTTGTGGATATTGCTGCCACCAGTGGGTTCTATTACCCCACTCTCTCTAGGCTGTCTTGCTCTAGCAAGTTTCTCTTGGGCCAGGGCAACCTCTAGTTCTTGCCTCTGAATCCTAAGCTCAGCCTCTCTCATCTTGGCCTCATGTTCCCTTCTCTGAGGGCTAGTCATCTCCTTTCTGGAGTGACCATGAGAGCCTCTAGAGACATGGGAGGTATTGGATTCACCTGAGTGATTCCTCCTCCACCTATGCCCCTGGGTTAAGTCCATTTGGGTGGCTGGGCAAGGTCAGCCTTGCTTCAGTCCCAAACACACTTAAGTTAGCCTGGTTCAGCCTACTGACCAGCACCTGACTATTTCTGTCATCATCTGACTCACTGCTTTCCACATCCTCCTCTTCTTCCTCTTCCTCTTCCTCTTCATCTACTTGAGGAGCTCCAGTGGTGGAGGCTTCCTCATCTACCAGGATGATAGGACCAGGGGTGTCTACAGTGTCATCCTCTGAAGGATGGCCTCCTTCAGCATTCCCTGTGGGGTTTGCCTTAGAGGGCTTTAGAGTCTCAGACTGGTCTAAGAGCTCTCTTAGGTGGTCTGTAGTAGGGGAAGGCCCTATCTTCAGACCCCTTAAGACGCAAAGCTGTCTTAGTTCCTTAAAGGAGAAAATAGCAAATTTGGAGGGTGCCCTTGGAGGGTCACTCTCAACAGGGATGTTCCCAGTGGAACCCTCTGCTCCAGACATTGCTCTAGTGTGGGTGGATGTGTTGCAATCTACCTACACTGGTGTTTACCTACTAAACCTATCTAGTAGTTGTAGTCAGGGTGTGCTACTCCCTTTGCTCTACAACAACTAAGTTCAGTAGAACTTAAGTATACTAGTCTTGTTTTATATGTACCTAGCAGGTACCTGTATGATCTTTCAAATGATAATCTCAAAGATTGCAATGGTAAAACAACAGCAAGCTCAGATCCCAATCCGCTGCTCACCAATGTGAGAAGTTGGCCTGGTATATAATGCTCACTAATTCTTAGTGATCACTTTGTACCATGCCAAGCAACCATTATGATGATGGTTGTAATTCAACCTTGTAGACCAGTTATCCTAGTGGTAACGTGGACAAAGCAGTCTTAGGCTAAACTCTGAAAGGCATGTGAAGCCAGCTGTTATACCATACACAACCCCCTTGAATACCAACTGAAAGGGACACCACACAGATATATATTGAATATATATATTGATTTATTAACTATAAAATCCCCTGGACTCTTTATGAGCACAGAAGCACAAGCGTTAAATCACAAGACAGTTTAAAATACACAAAAGTTGCACAATATGGATGAGCCCTAGGGGCCACCTAAACCATATACTAAGAAAGTGGTATAAGAGATACCAATAGGAAAGGGAACAGGCCTAGGGCCTTGGGAATCGCTGGAGCTATTCAAGACTAGCAATGATTAAGTCGGGAAAGGCCCGCGGGACTCGGTGCAGTGTTCAAAGTGCACGCACTTTCCAATGCAAAGTCTATGGTGCGTAAAAAGTACAAAGTTAGAAAGTTAGGAACCTTCCGAGTGACCTACGGAGCTGAAACTTAAGACACAGGCCCTTGAGATGTGTACCAGTGCAGGAGCACCGGCGGAGCTGAGTTACCTCACCCACAGGAAGCGGGTGCACAGGGTCGAAGTAGTGTCGGGTTTCGTCACGCTGGTCGATGGTGCTTGGAGCTGAAGATGCTGCAGGCGGCTCGATGTGAAGAGTTCTGGTGGATCCAAGGGTGGATCTGAAGATGTGAAGACCTGAAAGCAGAGGGGACAGTGTTCAAAGTCACTAGCCAGTGACTACCGTGGAACCAGATTGGAACCAGGCGATGTTGGGTGCAAACAGGCGTTGTTAGGTAGCTTCTTTCTGCAGCCACGTGGATACCCGGGGTCGAGGACGTCCAGGAGTAGGTCACGAGCTGTCCCTTGCAGGCTTCTCGCTGTAGGCAGTGTTGGCGACCTGATCGGAGCAAACAGGCCTTGGCAAATGCAAGCCACGCAGAAGTTGAAAGATGCTTAACACTCGGACCAGCAAGGTCAGAGCGGGTGCTCCTTTTTACAGGAGCTTGGGTAGGTCTGGAGCAACCAGACCTGCTCTGTAAATTGTCGGTTTCGTTGCCAAGATGGCCGCTGACCACGTGGCTAGTGGCCGGGATGGCGCGTCAAGTGGCACAATGCAAAAGGGCCCCACGCAGATCGTGGAAATGCTGGAGGGCTGATCTTCGGTGCAAAGGCTGCTCGGTGGTGGGGGTTCTCAGTCCCCAAAGCACAACATCGAGGATGCCTCAGAAGCTGCGCAGTCAGCTTTTCGAGTGTCTTCCAAGAGGTCCGGTCCCACGTCACTCGGTGCCTCCACGGGTCCCTTCTTTGCAGGGACTGTGGATCGGGCTCTGAGAGGTCTGGGAGTCTGGTTCTTGTTGGGCTCTGGGCTCGGGCTCCGGCGGGAGGCGGCGGCAAAGCAGACGTCGAGATGCTGGTTGGTACCTGTGTTCACAGGGTGGCCACTCCTAGGCCACAAGGGAGATTCTTCTTCAGTCTTCTGTGCAGCAGAATGTCGAAGTCCAGTCGTCTTCTTAGTTTTAAGTTGATTCAGGATGATCTGCTGTGCAATGGCACTGCTCCCACTCTTATTCCCAATCTGAGGGGTGGATCACCTACTAGGTCCCTCCTCTGGGTGGGACCAGGAAGGGGAGTGGTTACACTCCCTCTCCTTTGTCCAGCTCCTCGCCAGGACTGGGGCTGGAAAGCCCCAGAACCGGTTTGGGCTGGCTTATGCACAGGGACACCTTGTGTGCCCCAGGCATGTCTCAATCTATTCAGCCCTGTCCTACCCAATACACAAAACCCTGTCTGGGGTGGTGCTCGCACCTCCCCAGGCAGGAAACCCTTTGTCCAGGCCCTCCTCGCTGGAAGGACTCCCAGCAGCAGGAGGTCAGACATGTGTCTGTGGTGGCAGCATCCATTTTGTGATGCTGAGGCTCTGGTTAACTTTAACCGGGGTTAAGGCTACACACATGTCGTGTCCCTCTAGAAGGGTGGAATGCTATCCCCGTCGACAGAACTGTTGAGGGGATAATATTCCAATTCGTATGACACCTTACTCGACATGTTTTGATAAAGCCAAACCAAAGATAGCATATAACCGCGAGGATTATAATGCACTTAAGAGTATATGGTATGGCAATATCCCGGAACAGCTTAGGGAGTGGTTCCCGACAGCTGCAGACAGGCTCAGCTCACGCTAGAGCACCATCTCACATATTTCCAAGCACTCTGCCTCCAGGATTGATGAGGCCTTCCATAGGAGTGGCTGATAGGAACATATGTGTCCCGTTTAGGGTTAGATATAGGGATACTATATCTAAGCAAGAGGTGATTACACCAACTTACCCCAGCTGAGTGATCAGCCAGTTGTGTCAAATATGGAGGTCAGGCCAGGGGTGGCACAATACATGCTGCAGCCCCTGGTAGGCCTTGGATACACCTATGCCCTGGGTACCTAGGGTACACTACTACAGGGGCTCATAAGGTGAACCAGTTCCAATTCGTAATGCACCTAAAGTGCATTGGCAGTAATTTAGAGAGAGAACAGCAGGCTGTGGGTCTGATTAGCAGGCCCACAGCCACATTAAGTCAGAAACCAGTGAAGCAAAAAGCAAAAATTTGGGGTGACCATAGGATAGCAGACCCTACTCTCCTACATACGACATCCTAGTATCCTATGCACAGATCAAAAGCAAAGTAAAAGAGGCCTTGTGGGTTGTGAATAGGAAAGGCCAAATGAGTAGTCGTGAGTGGTTTGACTCACACTGCACCAAAGCTTATGCAAAATTAAAACATGCTCTGCATAAATCAGACAGGAATATCAACAAGATAAGGTTGTATAGAAGGGAATATAATCAGACCCAGAAAGTCCGTTAAAAGGAACTAAAAGATGAGACATCGGTAATGCTGCATGAAGCATCACAAAAGAGGGACAGTACAGCATTTTGGCGAGCAGTAAACGCCCCAGTCCTTACAGCTAAATATACGCCAATTTTAGAGATTGCCATCAGTGAACATCAATGGGAGGATTTTTTCTCCAAAGTATATAAATTGTAAAATGAGAATAGTATCTCTAATAACTTACTCAGCTCATAGGGACTGACAACCACAGTCAATTATCCAATTGACCTTACCTTTTCCCTCGAAGAGGTAACACGTGCAATAAATGAAAGCAAGGGAGGCAAGGCACCGGGCCCGGATGGTGTCCGGGTTGACCTTTTTAAATCTAATCTGCTCTTATCGGGCCTACTTTTAACACAGGTTTTGGCGGCCTGCTGCTACACTGGATTTATTGAGATGTGGTCAGAATCTATTCTGGTACCTATTTTTATAAAAAGTGATTGGCAGAATCCAGCATGCTACCAATCAATATATTTGCTGGATTCTCTAGTAAAGATAGCAGGACGGATTGTGGTTAATCGGTTGCCAGATTGGACGAGGATAATCATGTGCTGTCAGATGTACAATTTTGGTTTCGCCAGGGTCTGAGTACATTTGAACAAGGAATGAACCTTAATATTCTGATAGAGAAGTACACGCTGTCCAAAGAAGGTAGATAACACCTTGCCTTTGTAAATCTTTCGGCAGTTTTCGACTGCGTGATACACAATAAATTATGGTAGACTTTAGACACTATGGGGTTGGAGACGTCAGTGATTAAATTTTTAAGACAATTGTACTGTAACAACAAAGCAAGGGTCCGCTATGGACTTAAGGTCGAATGCACTGCACCGTTCGACATAGAGAGGACAAGCACTGATAGAGGAGTGCTAGGACTTGCTACAAATAAATAAACGTACCATACCCGCCCTCCTGTACGAGGACAATGCAGTGCTGATGGCCCGCACTCCATTAGGTCTCCAAAGGGTACTCACTAGTTACACCCAGTATATGGAGAAGCTGGGTCTATGCGTTAATATTACTAAAACTTTTACAATGAAGTGTGGCAAAATTAGCTCTAGGTGCAGGGGCATTTTTATCTGTAATGAAACGGTGAAACCTACTATAACTTTTCCTTATCTGGGTATTTTATTTGACAATATGGGGACATTGTACCAGGCTGTAAAAAACAGGAGTCTGCTTTTTATGAAAGCCACTCCGGCCCTAGCCGTCTTTGCAAAAGAGTTGGGTAGAAAACCTCCAGTGGAAGTTTTGCAAATCTATACGGCAAAATGTACTAGCATAGCAATGTATGGCGTGAGTGTGTGGGGCTACCATGATACTAATCCTTTTCAACATGTGGAGATTGCCTTTTTAAAATAGCTCCTGGCGGTTCCAGATATCACCTCCACCTATGTATGCCACTCAGAACTAGGATTGCCTTACATCTCAGACTTAATAAAAATCCAACCAGTTCCGTTGTGGCATAGGATCTGGACTTCCCCAAAAACCACTTTTAATTGTGATATATTAAAAGGTAGCCTTATGTTCGTTCGGGCTCTGGAGATTCCTTGGCTGAATTATATAAAAAGAAATTATGAATGATTTGGGTCACTCTGAATATTTTAATAATCCCGAAAGTTTACATTTTGTTACCAGAAAGCATGTTAAAACAATTTGTTTGACACATATGGAGGCAAATAGATTTGCCACAGAGACAGTTAAGTCGTCGGTACAATCTAATCAACTTATACTTACTACTTATGGTACACAGCCATACCTAAACTTTGCATTAAGTGAGTTCGACTTATATGTTTTAACCTGTTTCAGATTCTGACTTTATCATCGGTTGATAAGTTTTCCTGAACCAAACGATTGGTCCCCAACATTAAGTAGTTGCCCATGTGATAAATAATCTCAGCAAACAACTATTCATGTGGTTTTATTTTGTAAATTTTATGTAACGCAAGAAAAAGATGGATTGTACCTGCTTTAAAACTGTTAGGATTGAGACAATGGAGGCCAGCTTTTTTAGCACTGCAATTTTTAGAAAATAAATGTTTCGCTAAGTCAATAGCATCCTTTTTGAAAAGCATAGTCAATTACAGGAAAGGAATCATTATATGTAATTTACTGGAGATGACAAAATGAATTTGTAAATTTTTGCTGAAACTAAATACTGTATCTTAGAGTAACTTGTCCTTAAAGGTATCCGGTCAAGGTTTTTACTATGTAATTTGATGTTTTAAACTGTTTGCTTTTATGATTTTATGCACACAAATCGAATAAAGCTGTTATTGATTGATTGATTGATTGACATTGCAGTCACTGAGAGTATGCAACATCTAAAAATGTAATCAGTTTGCTAATAAATCTATTTCCATAGTTCTGTTTCCCTATTTCCCTCTGTTTCGTTCATGACTACGCAATCCACCCCAACATATGATGCCTTTGTTCAACATGTTTCCCAACCATGTATTTAGGGTATTTTTTTTTATTGCTCGTAGATGCTGTTCTAAAATTATTTTCTTTATGGGTAAAACAGTACTACCCATATATCTCTTACTGCAATGGTAGGATATCCTGCCCATTGTAAAATCAGATTTACATGTGATGTGTTAGTGAATGTCATGTCTTCTATTACTGTATGGGACCTGAAACTCCACCACTTGCCTACTGTATTCGCAGGTTTTACACTTAGGACAGGGAAAACACTGATGGATTTCTCTTGGTAGCTATTGGTAGTTATGTCCATGTGTCAGTCAGACAAATCCTTAAGATCAGTTCAATTCTCAATTATGTTTAACTCTTGATAGCCTAAATTCTGAAAGCCTGATTAGCACGGAATTTTGAGGTGATCGAGCGAGGGAAAGGGATGGGGATGGGAACAGCTGGGAAGGAGACCTGCCCTTTAGCCTTATTTATAAATATCATTTAATACGTAGTACCTGAAAATAAAAGGGCATGGATTGTATGCATATCGCCTAATGTCTCATTCTAATTCCAGCACTGGAAATTTTCTACTAATGCCTCACTGAAACAACACAGGTATAAAGTGTGAACGTTATTCTGCCTTATTTCCCATAATATATATCACAGAGAATATCATGGTTCACTTATAAGACACACCAATAGAAATCTGTAACCTTGAATTACAGGGTGAGTTTGTACATAAGCACGTCTTCGTTTACACCCCCGTTAAAACAGTAATGCAAACAATAAAATGTTTATAGCCAAACTGCACAAAGCACTCTTTTCTGTGTCACCAGCGACTTTATGCGCGAAATGTGACAGTACATTCCTTCTGGCAGGGCTTTGGCTTATCCGAAGAACAAGCATGAAATGCTTTTATGAGACATGGTACATGGACCATGGATGCAAGTTCCCATGAGTTCTCTTTGGTTCCATATCCTTTCCATTTCAACAAATACCATAAACAAGAGCTTCTTTTCTTGGAGTCTAAGTTAGCTTTGATCTCGTATTCAGGTTTAATATTTATCTAGATAGGCAATGGTGCATTTTTTCCTGGAGTGTATGAAGGTTTTATTAACAACGCATGAAATACTGATTGAATTTTCATGCTTTGAGGCAGAGCTAGTTTCACTGCGACTGGGTTAATTCATTTCACTATAATATAAGAACAGGAAACATCCATTACAATGCAGTCATTATAACATACTACCTTTTCAATGCAACTGTTACAACGCAACTGCCTTTACATCGCATGCCATTACAATGCATGCCAGTACAACGCATGTCACTACAACACATGCCATTACAACGTACACCATTACAACACATGCCGTTACAACGCATTATATGGTAAGTAATGGAGATTTTTCATTTTAGGGTGGTTATGGGTTTTGGGGATAGCAATGTTTACACCTGCACAATCCAACATTTTCCCTACTGTTGCACTCACTGGAGTGGGAATAGTAATTTTTACTCCTACCCTATCCAAAACTTACCCTACTGTTGCACTCACTGGAGTGGGAATAGTAATTTTTACCCCTACATTATCCAACACTTACCCTACTGTTGCCCTAAAAGTATTATGCGTTGTAATGGTATGCATTGTAATGGAATGCGTTGTAATGGTAGTTTTAAAAAATGTGTTGTAATGGCATGTGTTGCAAAATCATGCGATGTAATGGTAATTGCGATGTAAAAACTGGGTTGCAAAAGCCTGTGTTGTAATTGTTTGGGTTGCACCATCATATATTCAGTAAGGACCAATGAACTTAATGTGGAGCACAGAATGTTTATGTCTCGCCTGTCGATGCGCATGCGCATCGAGCTTGCGAGACTATGGGGGCTTAACCACTCTTTAACTGACTTGCAAGGAATCGTGGCGATTCCTTGCAGTGCCCGTGACTTTTAAGCTCAATGCGCATGCGCATTGAGCTTAAAAGCGCGTGCACATCAGTTCCCTCAGCCGCACTCCAGGCCCCCGCTCCGCCCCCTCCCCTGCCCGCCGTGTCGCATTTCTCCTCCCCCCTCCCCTTATCTGCCTTCCCTCAGTCTGTTCCCTCTCCCTGCTCCGCCCCCTCCCCTGCCCGCCGTGTCGCATTTCTCCTCCCCCCTCCCCTTATCTGCCTTCCCTCCGTCTGTTCCCTCTCCCCGCTCCGCCCCCTCCCCTGCCCGCCGTGTCGCATTTCTCCTCCCCCCTCCCCTTCTCTCTCTTCTCTGACATGCAGTGTGCGGCCCTTGCTGGTAGAGCAATAGCTGCACCCGAAGAAACAATGTTGAACATGAAGCCCCATTATAGCGTTCCCAAATTCCTGACCAAGATCTGGGCTTTGGTGGAAGATCCCAAGACTAACGACTTCATCTGTTGGAGCCAGGTGCGTGGACAGTCTCATGAGCGCAAAAACTCAATAGCCAGGTGCAGCCGTGAAAGACAACCACTTGAACATAACCTCCTCTCAGGAAAAGTGATGTGCACTAAACCAAAACCAGGCATTCTATCTAAACTTTTCTCGCCCAGTCAAATGCTTGCTGTTGGTTTGTTCAATCCTACACTATAAGATATGCAAAATACGTTATACGGCAAGCAGGGCACACAATATTTTTCTGCATGTATATTTCTCTCCGTTAATTCACCTTTCGTAATGCACGTATCTCAAACCCAACTTAACTAAAAGCCAAATGTTTACAATATGGCAGAAATTGTATCATATCTGCATCTTCTACGGTGTTATAAAAGGACACAGGAGAAGAATGTCAGCCTTCACAGAAAAAACAGAAACCAAGGATTATTAACATTTCAATTTGTAATTGATTCATCCATGAGAGATAGAGCCAGCTTTAACCTCTTTTTCTTGCATTCACTATAAACACACAGAAGGTTTGAACAGACCGTCCATTCTTTCTGCCACAGTACCAAGCAGTGTGTCTCCGGGAGCGGAAGTGCCTGGAGAGAAGCCGTGCGTCGCCGCTGGCCTCCTGCTGCGGGTTGTTGACTTTAAAGAAGGCTGACAGCCACAGCTGGCGTTCAGCTCCAGCTAACTGGAGAGCGGTCTAGTTGTTGTTTCTTTGTTCTGCCGGGGTTAAACGCCAACCCAAGATTGGAGCAAGGAGATTACACCAATTTTAAAGGTCAATTTCTGTCAGTTCTAATTACTTCCCCATAAACTCTGCATTCACTTACGTTTCCTGTCCCACAGACTGTATTGCATTGTATTGGCAGTAATAGCGTTCTTCTGTCTAACACTAGTAAGAACAAAATCCACATATACAAAATAAAGCTTTGCTAAAAACAATTTATTTTTACAATGAAGTTATATCTGCGTTGTGAAAGAATAGCGGACAGTGGGTGACCGGACTATGCCATTCTCACCTTTCTCTTTTTATTGGTCATAGTGGTTATTGGAGGAACATGATTCAAGCTTTCTCCGCTGAATTGGGAAGAGCCGGACATCCAGCTAAAGCTACCCACTCTTCTCCATACACCGTAATGTACCTTCAAGACTACAAGTCAGTCCTGGGGATCATAGGCAATAATTTAAAGTGTACAGTGATGTTTTTTGATACCATTCTTTACTACGCTCACTCTGAAGTTTCACAGGTGAAGTCCCACAAATTAAACAAAACAAATCGCTCTTTTGGCCTTGCAAGATCCCTGTGGGACCCCCCCCCCCCCCCCAAGAGACCCGGGAGGGAGGGCAGTTCTCCCCGCATTGCTGCGGTGGGAAATTATAGGCCTTTACAAAAGAGGCAAATGAAAGGAAACCCTCAAAACCCTCTCACCCTCACTCAGCCTCACACCCTCACCCTCACAAACCCTCACCCCCCCTCACCCTCGCACCCTCTCACCATCACACCCCCTCACCCTCACATACCCTCAGTCACCCTCACACCCTCACCCTCACACCCCCTAATCCACACCCTCACTCACCCTCACACACCCTCACCCTCAAACACCCTCACCCCCCTCACTCACCCTCACACCCCCTCACTCACCCTCACACCCCCTCACTCACCCTCACACCCCCACTCACCCTCACCCCCCCACTCACCCTCACACCCCCTCACCCTCACACCCCCTCACCCTCACACCCCCTTATCCCCACACCCCCTCACCCCCACACCCCTCATCCCTCACCGCCCTCACCCCCCTCAACCTCATCACCCTCATCCCACTCAGTGCTACAACACATATTGTGTTACAATAGGTGTCACATTTGCGAAAGATAAAACTATTGGCATTGTAAATAACAAAGCTATTAATTTCGCTATTTTCAAAACACGCACATAAATAAAAAATGTGTCTTTTACAATACCAATAGCTCAAACTTTCCTAATGCGAGACCTATTGCATTGCTGTGCTTCTCTCCCCTGCTGCACTCTCCTGCTCTCTAGAGATGCGGTCTAACGACCAGAGCTGCCATCTAAGTCACGTAAATACAAAACATGTTGCATTCCAAATGCTATAGGTGTCCCATTCGCGAAAGTTATAACTATTGGCGTTGTAAATGACAAAGCTATCAATTTAGCTATTTTAAAACCAACAAATAAATAAAATATTTGTCATTTACAAGACCAATAGCTCCAACGTTTCTAATGCGAGACCTATTGCATTTCAAATGCTTGTTTTAGGATGTAAGTTTTTAGTAGCGAGCCACACAACACTCCTTTCTGATACTCTGGACTAGATATCCGATGTTTATCAGCATTTCTCATACACTGTAGTTTTGCTTCTTATAATTGTTTTTGGGTTAATTTCAAGATTTGCTGTATGTTTGTAACTCATTCCTGTACTTCAGGCAAATTGTAGGAAAGCTTGGGATGAATCAGAGGCATAAACCATGGATGAAAACCATCAGTACAGTAGGAAGGAGCCATTTTAGTTGAGCTATGTTTGGTGCTATTGTATGTCACTTCAGCACATTAGAGTAGGGCAACCCATGAGTCTGAAGTTTCAGCGTTTGATTCCAACATTCTGTCTGACCGTCTGTCTGTGAATGGAAACTAGTGGATTTAGCAGAAGAGATTTGTAATGTTGAACACCATACTTGAACACCATACTTTCCAAAAATGTGCAGTTGTGTTCCTCGATTGGATGCTGTAACCTTTGGGAGCCCATGTAATCTAACTATATGAGTGAGTAACAGATAAACTAATTGTCCAGATTTAGGTAGTTGGGAGCAGGCTGTAAAATGACCTAACTCAGTAAGGCTGTCAACCACTAAATGAATTGTAGTGCAACATTCATCTTTTGGTAGCCCTACATAAAAATCCAAAGATATGTGTTCCCAGGGTACATCCGGAGTAGGCAAGGGTTGAAGTGAACCTTGTGGTTTCATGTGATAAGTTTTTGCTTGCATGCACTTTTCATATCTTTGTATTAGAACCTTAACATCTGGTCATACTGTGGGCCATCAGAATTGTCTTAAAACCCTTTCCAATGTCTTATTGAGACCATATGTACTGTACTTGGCAAGTCGTGACACCATTGAAGAACTTGTTTTTGCAGGTCTACAGAGGGTATTTACAACTGAGTTCCCCTCAAAGGCAGGCTTTGCTTTTATTTCCATTCTGGACGTTTTCGTAACCATTGTTTCCATATTGGTTGTTGTATTGACTACGATACGTTTCTTAAAAATATCTCGACTGGAGAGCACAGATCACTCTTTGAGAGCCTATGATTGCATTAGGTTTTTGGTTGTCTTCGACAATGGTGAATTCTTGCCTTGTTAAGGCGCCCGCTTTTCTATCTTTTACCCCTGGTTGATAGATTACAATAAAGTTGAATACTGCAAAAAATATTATCCAACGAAGCTGCTTTGGCGACAGCAACCTGACCATTCACAGTAAACATCTCTCCTGGCCAACAGTTCTCTTTCCACTATTGTATAATGAGTTTCTGCTTCATTTAACTTCCAGGATATGTATGCCACAGGATGAGTTTACCCATTTCATTTGTATTTTTGCAATAGTACAGCCCCTATCGCCACATTGGAGACATCCACTTGTATGATTTATTATTTTTTTGGGTTTGGGTGTGCCAGAATGGGGGCAGTAGTAAATGCTTGTTTTAGTTGGCAAAAGGCTTACTGAGCTTTGTCTGTCCACTAGAATGAGAGGTATTTCTTTAACAACTTCATAATGGGTGAGACCACTTTTGAGAATTGACTGCTAAATCTGCGATAAAAAGTTTGCAAATCCTAAGAAACATTGCACATCATATAAATATTTTGGTTCAGTTTATTCTTTTACTGCTTGAATTTTGCTCTGAGCCTTTTCTTGTATAACAGGTGATAGCATCACCCTTACGAATTCCACTCTAGTAACAAGAAATTCCCACTTGCTGAGCTTACAAAGCGCGAACATGTTGTTCCTGAGTTGCAAAACTGGAGGAATAGATCAAAATATCGTCAATATAGGCCACCACTAGGATGTCAAAAATTCTCTCAGTATGTAATTCAGAAAAAAATTGAAATACAGCTGGCACGTTACATAAACCAAACAGCATTACTGTGTATTAAAATAAGCATACCGTGTCAGGAAAGTCATTTTCCATTTGCCTCCGTTTTTACCTTTATCTAAAAGAACTTGGATTATTGGTAGTGGGTAATGGTTCTTTCCTATTACGTTGTTCAGGGCTCATTAGTCTATGCAAGTTCTTAATTTGTCATTGGCTTTTGGTTGAAAAAAACAATGGTGACACAGCTGGAGACTCAGAGCTTGATTATGAGTTTGGCCGTGCAGGAGTGGACCTCCGTGCTGGCAGCCCGCTCCTGCACTTCCAAACCCACACATGCACCACCCACCAGGCTACGAGTTTCCAATGTAGAGTATTCTTCACAAAAGGTTGATTTAAAAACAAGTTTTATTTCTACCTAGTCAATCATGAGATTGTGCTCCCTTAACCACGGAAGGCCTTATATGCTGTATTGTTGTTGTACTGTAATGAATCTCGATTAAGAGTATCAGTAAGAAGTTCTATTTCTTTACGTGGAAGTGGATAGGACCAGAAGCAAGATCCCTACCATCCACTGCTATGACCGTTTCTGGCACAAACCTGTCAAGAAATGGGAATTGAAGGTGTTTTGCCATTCTTTGATCAATAAAATTCATGGTTGTTCTGAAATCCAACATGACTTTACTGAATGCCATCGTTCTTGTCATGTCATGTCAAAAATTTGTATATAGCGCAACTTTTCACCGTAAGGTCTCAAGGCGCTTGCAGCATAGGAAACCAGATGGTGGTGGCAATGTCAAGGAAAAGATAGAGGTGGCTAGCGAAAGGGGGCTCCTACTTAGGGAAGATCCAGGTTTTCAAGGCTTTGCGGAAAGGCTGGTGCTCTACAATGGAAAGAAGACGAGGGGCAGTTTGTTCCAGAGTAGCGGGGCAAAGTAGGAGAATGAGCGCTGCCCATACCTAGAGGTGCGTGCGCGGGGTTGTGTCAATAGAGACTTATTACTGGACCTTAGGGACCTCTTAGGGGCATACCAGTTGAGTTTTTTTTGGAGATACCGAGGTCCTTCGTTGTACAGAGAATTATGAGATAAGCACAGGATCTTGAATTGGCTTCTTTGCCGAATGAGGAGCCAGTGCAATTTTTTCAGACATGGCGATAGAGCAGTTCTGGGGGGCAGGTCCAGCACTAGTCTGGCCGCGGCGTTCCGCAGAGTCTGCAGCTTTGCCAGTAGGTCCTCATTCAGGCCATAGTACATGTCATTGCCATAATCGAGATGGCTAATGATGAGGCCCTGGACCAAAGTTTTCTGGCTTCAATGGGAAGCCATCTGAAGATCTTTCTGAGGCTGCGCATTATGCCGTAGCAAGTGCCAGTCACCTTGGCGACATGATTTTTCATTGACAGAGTGCTGTCTATTATAATTTCTAATGTTACGGACCGCCAGCTTGGGGTCCGGGCATGCTCCCAATTCAGCGGGCCACCACTCCTGTGTCCAGCACCTCTCTGCCTTCCCGAACAAGATAATCTCCATCTTGCCCGCGTTCAGTTGGAGTTTGTTGAACCTCATCCAGCTGCTGATCTCAACCATACAGGTTTTAAAGTGTGCGTAGGTGTCGGCGGGGTCTACACCGCACGTGATCAGCAGCTGGGTGTCATCGGCATATGACACAGTTTCAAAACCATAGGAGTTAATGATTTTAGCCAAAGGTGTCAAGTACAGGTTGAAGAGCAGCGGGCTCTGAATCAGCCCCCACAGTTACAGGACGACTGCCGGAGACCAAAGTGTCGACTCGGACGGTGGTGAGGCGACCTGTGAGGTAATCCTCAATCCAGCCCAGGGCCCCTCCTCTGACACTAATCTCCCACAGCCGATGTTTCAAGATAACGCGGGGGATGGTGTCAGATGCCAGGGAGAGGTCGAGGAGGATGAGAATGGCTGATTCGCCCCTATCCACCGCGATTCTGATGTTGTCCACAATCTCCACAACAGCCGTCTCTGTACTGTGGATGGCCCGAAATCCGGACTGAGAGGGATCAAGTACTCCACATGCTTCTATATAGGCTGTCAGCCGATTGTCCACAAGAAGTTCCAGCACTTTCCCAAAAAAAGGCAACAGAGATATTGGCCGGTAATGGGATGGCAGGGTCGGGTCGTCTGAAGGTTTCTTCAAAATTGGCTTCACTTGAGCATGCTTCCACTTCGAGGGAACACGAGTCTGCTCAAGTGAAGCATTGAATATGGCCGTGAGGGAGTCGGCTAACAAGGGCATAATTTTAGTGCAATGGCGTGGTGGAAATGGGTCTATAGGGGATCCCGATTTTATTTTGCTTAAGCCCTCCAGAGTTTCCTTGACAGTAATCAGGGTGAATTCCGTCAAGTAAAAGGCTTGACTATGGTTCCCCCCCCTTGTGGCAGGGTCCCCAGACTGCTATCTAGAGAGGGCTGATCGGGGTCTGTGATGGGGAAGGCAGAGTATATTAATTTAATTTTACTCTTAAAAAACTCAGCCATTGATTCAACCCATTTTTGAGAGGGACTAAACAGAGATTGTTCGGCGCGAGGGGACGTAAATTCTTTCAATATTTTATATAGTTCCTTAGTGGAACTAGCAGAAGTATTTATACGCTTAATCAAATTGCCTTCTTGGCCGTTTTGATATTTTTCACATATCTCAAGTGTAATAGTTTATACTCTGCTCTATCTTCCTTTGTTTTAGTTTTCCGCCAGTGTCGCTCTGCTACTCTGCTGGCTTGTTTGTCTTTCTTTAGGTCAGTTGTGAACCATGGGGAGACCGCCGCCTTAGCTTTGACGGTGGTTTCAGGGATGACTCGATCTAAGGTTTGTAAAATAGAGGACTCCAAATTGGTTACCCTTTGTTCTAAGGAAAGAGCCAGGCTATTTACGGGTTTAAAATGGGCCAGAAATGCTTCCGGTGTAAGTTTGCGCCATGGGCGAATCCGCACTTTTCTGCCACTCATGCGTTTGGTCGAGGTCTGACTAGGGAGACTGAACTTTAAAAGATAATGATCAGTCCAGATCATCGGGAGAGGGTCTTCCCTACTGAGTTTGGAGGAACTGGTGAAAATCAGATCAAGGGTATGGCCCGCACAATGGGTGGGGCCCATAACTCTTTGAGTGAGCCCGAGGCTTTCCATAGTTCTAATTAGGAGGCATATCTCTGGGTCTGAGGAAAGCTCCGCATGATAATTGAAATCGCCAAGTAGAATTAAGTTCTCAGTTGCCAGGGCATGGGTGACTATTGTTTCTAATAGTAGATCAACAAAACCTGTTTTAATGCCCGGCGGCCTGTACACAAGCGCACCTCGCCAGCTGTCAGACTGGGAAAGTTGCATATTAACTATCATGGCTTCAAGCGTTGGACTGGACAAGGACTCCAGTAGCTTGATCTCAATGGGGGTTCTAGCTACAATCGCTATAACGCCACCCCTCCTCAATTACCTGCCCACCCTTGTTACACGATATTCCGGGGGAAAGGCGGACACTATGTCTGATGATGCCTGACTATGCAGCCAGGTTTCTGTAAAAAAACAGATATCTGGTTTGTCTGCTTCAAGCAGGCTCCATACTTCCGTAGCATGCTTAGGTATTGATCGTGCATTTAGGTACAGCGCAGAAATGATCTCATCTTTTACTGGGCTATTCCTGACCGGTATGGTTGGCGTGTTTGTTAACAAGGTTGACTTTGCTCTGCTCTTTGTCTTGGCGGGGGGGAGATTTCTGAGTGCCGCAATCTGGGGTATCACAAAGGGGAGCGTTAGCGGCTGAGTCGACTGGGAAATTGATTGCAACTCTACTGTTCTACCCGGATTCAAGAGTTTCAGTTCCACGCTAGAATAGGTTAACATTGTACTCCTGCCTGGAGGATATAGTCAGCTGGATGAGCGACTCCCACTTAAAGCTCAACGGGGACAAAACCGAGCTAATGGTACTGGGCAACCAGTCCCACTTCCGCCCGGAGTCTCTATGGCCTTCCAGCATGGGCCCACCACCAATCCCCAAAACTGATATTAAAAGCCTGGGGATTTGGCTGGATGACAAACTAACCCTCAACACGCAGGCCAGGAAAACCGCAGGCACATGCTTTGGCCTACTTCGTTCCATCCGTAAGATCCTCCCATTGCTCCCATTCCAGTCAAGAAAACTACTCATACAGGGTCTCATACTGTCTAGACTTGACTACGGCAACGCCTTATATCTCGGTTCCCCCCAAAAAGTCATCTCTAGGCTACAGGTGGTGCAAAATGCGGCCGCCCGAATCCTCACAGGCACAAAAAAAACGCTGCTCTGCTAAACCTGCACTCAAAGAACTCCATTGGCTTCCGGTGGAGCAAAGGGTGCAATTCAAGGCCATGTGCCTAACTCACAAAATCCTGCATGGAAAAGCCCCTCCGGTCCTAAAAGATCTCGTGACTCCCTATACGACAAACAGAACCCTACGCTCAACCAACGCCCATCTGACCCAAATACCCAGGATCAAGAGAACACGCTTTGGAGGTCGGCAGTTCTCATTTCAGGCGTCCAAGATGTGGAATACTCTCCCACCGGACCTTCGGCCCAACCTAATCTCCTGTCATTTCGTAAATCCTTGAAGACATGGCTGTTCCCCATACCTTTTCTTCACCCCGCCTGACCCTACCTCTGGATATTGAAGTGGATTTCAGTTAGCGCTGGGACGCTCTCGGGCAGCCATGCGCTCTATAAATCCCCTTCAAATTCAAATTCAAATTCATTGTAACGCAGCTTACCTCGGAAAGCTGCGTTACACAGCTTTCCGAGGTAAGTAGAATTGTTCTGTATGTGAAGATCCTTCACCACTCAAGGAAGGGATGTCTGCTTTGCTCAAAGATCCCCCTTCCACTAATTTTGAGCTGACTAGTTTTCTGTGTTCTTTTCCATTGTACCCACAGCCACTTTGGTGGCCGCAAATTTGTTCTTGGGCTTCAGTAAGCAATCTTTCACGAAATGAACATTTTGCCCACAGTAGAGGCAAAGACCATTGTTCCGTCTGTGTTCCCTCTCTTCTTTAGTCAATGAGGCTCCTATGGTTCCTATTTCCATTGGCTCAGATAGTGAATCAGTTCCCCTACATTAGTTCTGTGTTTTTCAAATCTAGGTAGGGGTCAATATGTTATCCAGTTATTGCCTCTGTACTCACTGATCCAATGGGCTAATAGTAAGTTAAGATTTATAAGGTTAGCACAAGTTTTGGGTTGATTATTGATCTGTACAAGCATATCCTTCAGTTTGTCCTTCATTCCTTGAAGAAACAGCGCTGATTGCTTTGCTTCAGGCCAATCCGTCTCAGCAACCAACCCCTGAAAAGCATTAAGGGGCACATGCATCATTGAAAATACCAGTCGCAAACGGGCCGATTCTGTGAATCGCAATTTAAGTAATGACAAATTTTGCGAAAACATAAATTGCAATGCATTTAGGGAATCAAAAATAGTGATTCCATAAATGCAATATATCATGCACTTCTAAATAGCGATTTCGCAATTTGGAATTGCAAACTACCATCAAGTTGATGGTAATTTGCAAAAACATTGAAAAATGCACAACAGTAAATTTTTCAAAGTGCCGTGTGGCGCACACACATACCCTTGGGCATGTGTGTGTGCCACATGTGCTCACATGCCAATTTCAGGAGTGCATCAGGGTGGCCTTTTGGTCCCCTTGCTCCCTTGAAATTGCATGCGCAATTTGTGAGTACCTTTTTGCTACTCGCAAATTGTACATGCAATGTGCCCCTATGATAGGATATTAAATCCTTGACCCCTGCTTTAGTTGCAGTATTTCACTATCGGTGGAGAAGGTGGTATTCTTATGATCAAAAATCTTGTCAAATTCGGAACGAAGGCTGTCCCAATTATATAATATTGGATTGTCTATACGTACTAGAGGTACTGCCCACTATGCTGCATCTCTAGCCAAATACGAGAATGTAAATGGCACTCTAGATTGAGCTGTGTGGAAGGCTCAGACAGACAAGTAAAGTGCGGAAGAACTTGAGCGAGAAACACCTCAACCTTGTTTACATCTCCCTGGAGACGTTCTTGGGCTGGCAAGGGAATGGTGGTTGGAATCATTACTGCAACTGGGGTAGTTTGTTTGGAACTTCCCTATGCCTGCATTGTGGGGCCCGTCATAAACCTCCCTGAACTAAACTAAACTAACATCAAACATATTCCATTGTATCCGCTCGACTTTGTCTCGCAGAGCAGCATTTTCAGCTTGAGATGCAGCCATATTTTGTTGACTATAAGCAAACGCCGCTAACACATCATCCAGCATGGCCATTTTTGCCTCGAACTGAATGGGGGTAATATAGTTTTTGGGCCTGTTATTCTGTGTGCCAGACAAATCATCAGGATTAGTTCGATGCTCAATGATGTCCACCTCTCGATAGCCTCAATTCAGAAAGCCTGAGTTGCACAGAATTTTGTTTGAGGTGATCAAGAGAGGGAAAGGGATGGGGGAAGTGAAGAGGTTGGAAGGAAACCTAAAAAGAAAGAGAAGGTATAAACAGTTCTATCCATAGAAAGCTACTGATGCGTCACTTTTGTTGCAAAGTACCTGTGGTGTGTCAAAATCACAAGCAAAACAAGTGCATGGAAGATGATGCGTCTGTTCCTTGTCATGGGGAGGTTTTGCGTCGGTCCCTTACTGCCATGAAAGGGAGGTGATGCTTTGGTTCCTTACTGGAGAGAAGGTGATGCGTTGGTTTTTTATTGTGCGGGGAGGTGATGCATCAGTTTATTACTGCAGCCCCAACCTTGGTGTGGATTTGGCACACAGTTGCGATGCATGGAAATCTGGATGCGCTGGATATCGATGCGGCGGGGGAACACATGCGCTGTGTCGATTTCTTAAGCCGCAGTGTAACAATGTATCAGTTCTTTTAACTTCATAGCAGGGCCTGTGTTAGAGTCGGAGGGGTGATCTTGGATAGTGCATGGGACTCGTCGTGCGGGTTTTTTTTGGGCCACGGGCAGGCGCTGCGATTTTAGCAGCAAGAGGCTATGCTTCAGAAATGTCTCCCGCACGGTGGTGCTGCATTGAAATAAACAGCCGCAAGCAGAGCAAAGTGTTGATTTTCAGACTTTCACAGCTTTCAGTAGCAGGAACAACCTTCAGGGTCTCAGAACTGGAATTGCACCACCTTGCAAGTCAGAACTCCCAGCAGGGGAGTTCAAGAAAACTGTAGGTGATGTCTTTGTGTCCCTGAGACTTCATAACAGGAGGCAAACACACATTAGCCCTTTGAGATTCTCCTCAAGCAGGTTTTACAGCAAGGTCCAGTCTTTGTCCTCTCCTTGCCAGAAGCAGCAACTGCAGGCCAACCCATCAAAACAACACATAGCAAAGGGGCAGTACTCCTCCTCATAGCTCTTTAGTTCTTCTTCTTCCTCTTGAATCTAAAGTTATGGGGTTTTAGGTCTAATACTTATACCCCTTTTTCCCTTTGAAGTCTTTGGGCCAGATCTAAGAACAATTTTAGCATGAGCAAATGGGCTAGTGACCCATTTGTACATGCTAAAATTGTCATGGCCAAGTACCAACACAATTTTGTGAGTCGCAAATGAATTGCGACTCGCAAAAAGTCTTTAGAGACTCGCTATTTGGAAGGGGCGTTCCCTTCCAAATAGCGAGTCTCAAACCCATGTACTAATCTTTTGCGACCGCAATTGCAGTCGCAAAACACTAGTAATTACCACCTAATGCATGCAAAAAAAATTTTAAGGGCAGGCAGTGGTCCCAGGGACTACTG
This sequence comes from Lissotriton vulgaris, assembly GCF_964263255.1. NCBI lineage: Eukaryota > Metazoa > Chordata > Amphibia > Caudata > Salamandridae > Lissotriton > Lissotriton vulgaris. The sequence goes on along the minus strand of NC_141698.1, from coordinate 658,523,163 downwards.
CCTGCCTTTACAAAAAGGAAAGGAAAACGTTTCATTTTTAAAAAAAAAATGCATCCTGTTTTCCTTTAAGAAAAACGGGCTGCATTTAAAAAAAAAACTGCTTTATTTAAAAGCAGTCTCAGACATGGCGGTTGGCTGAGCCCAGCAGGCCACCATCCCTGGGAGGGCCAGTCATTCCCAATGGGCTCGCAAATTGCGAGAGGCTCATTAATGTTAATGAGCCTCGCAATTTGCGACCCAGCACACTGTTGATTTTGCGACTCGCAATTTGCGACTCGCAATTTGTCTCAAATTGTGGGGCGCAAATTCAAATGGTCGTACATCTGGTCCTTTGTTCAGAAAGTCTCTTTTGCTCAGAAAAACCTGTTCTGTTCTCCATGCTCCAGCTTCACTATGGGAGTTGAAGACAGCATTGTACAGAGCATACACAGCCTGTTCAGCTGCAAGTGAATACTCCTCCCACCACTCTAAATGCATAAAGGTCTATTCAGCCTGGCTGTGAGTCACCCAGGAAAAGCAAGAGACACCTAACCCCTCTTGTGATTGTCTAGAGCAGGGGTACTCACAAGCATTTTCCCAGGGGCCACAAAATATGGTCTGTGATGTGGCCGAGGGTTGTAATGAGGTCAGCAGGGTGGGAGAAGGATCTTTGTGGGGAATGGTGTAAGGTGGGTGTAGGGAAAACCTGGGATCAATCGCAGTTTACCCACTTGACCAAATCGTGTAATCCTCGGCAATTGTTTTATTTCACTCTGCCTCCCTTTTTTTCATTATCATATTTAAGAACACCTTAAAATACTTGACTTCTGGATGTACGCTGTACAAAACCTTCTCCTGTGTTTGATTTAATGTAGCCTTATAGCCCGTTGTAGGGGGCTATATTGGCCATTAAAGGTCCGCTTCAACTTTTCGTCTCGGACCTTTAACAAGGCAGTGGGACTTTAATGGCCGGTTTACCCCAGCTATGGAGAGCTATAAGGCTATTAGAACATCCTGCCACTGGAGGGCAGAATGTTCTAACAAATAAAGCAAAGGCCTATCAGAGCCCCAGGGGATTTAAATACCCCGGGACTCCAAGAGGCCTTTGTTCACAGCAGCAGCTGTGAATGAAAAAAAAAACATTAGAATGTTGCTCTGCAGGCTTCTACGGGCCTGTAGAAGCCCGGTGCACTCCATTGTCTGCAATGGAGTGCTCAACATTCTAATAAACTTTAATGTTAACAATGTATAATAACAACCAAGGCAACCCAGGGAGGGTTAACATGACCCTGATGATTTACTGACTTACCTCTTAGTTCACTACTGCAATTGTTGTCAGGGTGGGAAGAGGCATGAACGGTTCTACGCTCATTAAAAAAATGCTTACTAATGTACTAATTTAATATGATGTACTTAGGTGAAATGCCTCTGCATGTTGATAAAATACGCTTTTATGAAATTTGGAGAGGCTTTTATCTTATTTGGTACACATTTAATGGTAGATATCCTAAAAGTAAATGTGTTGCTAAAGTTAGTGGTGCAAGACAACTTATTTGCATCTTTACTTTTGTTTATTTAACATCTTTCTGAATGTTAGTGCTCTCTTTAGAAATTACAGCAGGCTAGCGGTGTTCTTCAGCAGGCACGTGAAGTTTAGGAGGGCCGCAAGTTGCCTCTGGGCCATACTTTGAATATCACTGGTTTAGAGTAAATGCACATCTCCAACTCCTATCACTCCAAAACCAGATGGGGAATACATAAACTGGCATAGGCACGAGGATAGTTAAACAAGAAAATGCCAACTTTCTAAAAGTGGCATTTTTAAACACACAATTGAAAAAACACCTTCACTGACCGGTGTGTTATTAAATTCTGGGTTCAGAGAGCCTAAACTCCATTCCTCTATCATATCCCAATGGAAAGTTACTCTTGTAAGATGCCACAAGGCAGCTCCCATGTTAACCTATAGGACAGACATGCCCTTCGAAGTGTTTCACTATCAGGACAGGTAAATCACACCACAACATGTCCTACTTTTCACATATACTTCACTGTGCCAACAGGGCTACCTTGGGCCACCTTAGGGGTGAGTTATATATAACAAAAGGGATGGTTAGGGCCAGGCAAGTGGGTGCTCTTGCCAGGTTGACAGGGCAGTTCAAATCTGTGTGCACAGACACTGCAGTGGCAGGTCTGAGACACATTTGCAAGGCTACTTGTGTTGGCGGCGCAATCAGTGCTGCAGGCCCACTGGTAGCATTTAATTTTCAGGCCCTGGGCACACACAGCGAACTTCAATAGGGACTTACCAGTTAACCAAATATGCCAATCATGGAGAACCAATCAGAATTTACACAGGGAGAACTTTCACTTTGGCACTGATTAGCAGTGGCAAAGTGCCCAGAGCACCTAAACCAGCAAGAACAAAGTCCAGCATACAGGCAATAAAACAAGAGGCAGGAGTAAAAAGTCAAGGAAAACTGGATGCATCATATCACATGAAGTTCCCAATATACATTTACAATTCCCAATGCTATCTATCGTCTATTTTATTACTCTTGTGTTACAATAGCAAGGATTCAATCCAATTCTTAACCTTAGGACTTCTCTTCTCAGCCATTTATTTGGTAGTCTATCGATGTAAGGAAAATATACATCTTTTTGCCAGGATTGGGTCAAAAACTGTACCGACTTTTTCGTCGCCAGGTAATCTTGATCCTTGGCTCGGGATACTTAATTTCCTACTTCCCTAAGAGCCCTCCTCGCAATCTCCATTTGTAGGGTCACGGGGCTTACCTCCAGTCTCAGCAATTTACCAACTAGCCTAAGGGAATTTCTTACCCCTTTAAGCCCATCATAGTTCACTCATCATGGCTTCCCTCCTACACCATTGCGAGACTTTGTGATCTTCTTCAAATCCCAGGCACTGCCAAAATCTAACTAAGGCCATACAAACTGTTATTTTCCATGAGGTTACACCTGTTTCTAATGTAGCAGCTTGCACCATTGAGCATTTAGGAAGTGAAAACAGATTTTTCAAAACTTTTCCCTCCTCAGCGTCCCAATTATGTTTACCACCCAAAAACAATAACTCGGCACCATATAAACATTGCGGAGCGACCATAGCTAAATATGCCTTTAAAACCGGCCTTTCTGATTTTTCTCCGTAGATTCCGTAAAATTTCTTTAGGCCGTTTAGTGAGGTGGCTGACCTTATTTTTAATGCGTCAAGGTGGGTGGTCCATTTCAGATTTTTCTGAAACCAAATGCCCAGATACCTATATTCGTCTACTGTTTCCATCTTCTCTGAACCTAAACGCCCAAAACATAAAATCTTTGTTTTATCCATGTTTACTACAAACTTTTTATAGCTACAGTACTCATAGAAATTATTCACTTTTCTCTTTAGCCCGATCTCTGTTTGGTCGAAAATCACCAAATCGTCAGCGTATAGCAGACATGCTATATGTTTCCCATTTATCTTAGGACTTGCCCCCTTGCTCCATCTACAATTGAGGGTAAGTCTGATAAAAAAAGCGAAAAAAGTTGGGGGGCCAAGACACACCCTTGTCTCAGTCCATTTCCAATTTGAATTTTTCTAGAGATACTCCCATCTTTGTCTAAAATAATCCGTGCCCAGTTTGCAGAATGCAAAAGCTGTATTAGGCTCAAGAGATCTCTAGGGATATCGTAACCATTCTATTGTGTATACTATAGTTTTTAAAAAAGTGAAAAAAGTTTGGGGGCCAAGACACACCCTTGCCTCAGTCCATTTCCAATTTGAATTTTTCTAGAGATACTCCCATCTGTGTCTAAAATAATCCGTGCCCAGTTTGCAGAATGCAAAAGCTGTATTAGGCTCAACAGATCTCTAGGGATATCGTAACCATTCAATGTCTCCCACAACTTCCCACGGTCCACCAACTCAAAAGCCGCACGGAAGTCCACGAAGCAACAGCACAATCTACCATTCTGCTCCATTGACTTCCCCGCAATGGACTATAGTGCTAAACAGTGGTCAACCGTTAAATGGCCCTTCTTAAATCCCCCCTGTTCTGGAGGTACAACCTGATTCTTCTCTGACCATTCCTTTACTCTTTCCAGAATCAATTTGGCAAAGACTTTTTCGCCTATATCCAATAAATTAATTAGTCTATAATTTTTGGGAAAATTAAGGTCACCTTTTTTATGTATAGGCCTTATAATTGCGCCTCTCCAGTTTTCTGGTATTTGGCCTGAGGTAAATATCCCCTGGAACATTTTTGAAAAGAAAAGAGCCCACCACTCCGACCTCTTTTTTATCACCACTGCAGGGAGATTGTCTGGGCCAGCTGCGCGAGTCAAATTTAGATTAGATATAATTTTTTTGACATTAGTAACAGAAAAGTGATCCTCCATTTCTTTACTTACACCAGACCATACTTTTGAATTTCGATCTTCATTTTCTTTCCAGTCCCCATAGATTTCCCCCAAGTATATCGCCCATTCATTTTCAGGGATCACACAGTTCAAAACTCCCCTTACTTTACTTGAACTTTCTTGTACCAACCTCCAAACCCCTTTCAGATCCTTAGACTCTATTGCATTCAGCAATTTATCCCAGCAACTCTCTCTATAACATCGTTTTTTATTCCTCACCAACATTTTATAAAGTCTCCTTTGCTTCTGGAGATTATACAACAGTTCTACATTGTATTTTACCTTTAATCTTCTTTCCTGTTGCCTAATAAGGGTTTTGGCCTTCCTACATTCCTTGTCAACCCATCCCCTCCCTTTCTTATATACTGAGTTTTCCCTCTCACATCTGGGGTTTCCTTCTTTAATTTTTACCTTCAAACAATCCACTAATACACTAATTGAGTTCTCAAACCAGGCGCTTTCGTATACACTCGGGATATCTTCTACCAGCAACGTCTGTTGAGCAGCTACTAATTTTTCCAAATATTCTTCCATAATCCGAGTTGTTAGTCGTCTGGGGTAATCAACTTGGACCGACAACACTGTATCCCTTTCTTTTTTCTTTAGCTCACACATTTCAAACCTCAACGGGAAGTGATCACTACCTTCTTCACATAGCAGCTCAAATTTTTTGAGCAACTCAAAATTCCGGGCTTGTATATAAACATAATCAATTGGGCATCATTGCTGGCCAGTCTTAAAGGTTCGTTTTGTGGGTCTATCTACATCAAATCTACCATTTGCACAAATCAACCCCAAGGCCCGCAACATTTGACCTAAAGTCGAGTCATGTTCTGACATTACCACCCTTGGAAATATTGCATTCCTAATTTTATAGACGTGCAATAGATCCTGACACTAATCGTCAGTCCTCACAGGGTTTAACTTATGATTAAAATCACCCAGCACAAGTACGACATCTCTTGGGTAGTTCTCAGACATAGTTGACAAATCTTCATTACATTTTTCCATGTCATCTTTGTACAGCCTCTCTTCCCCCTTCTGAATGTACACATTTACGATAATAATACCATGAAACCGAGGGTCTGGGTTCAACAGTGACACTCTAAATCCTATCACCCATTTACATTTTACCTTCAACAGAAACACTTTCTTAGTGATTTTGGTTGATACCAATGTTGCTTGCCCTCCTGATGGTCTACCAAAGCGTCTTCTTATCACTACCTTTGTCTGCTGAACATACCCTACCCTTACTTGGGTATCGTCACAAAGCCAGGTCTCTTGCAAACACACTTTTTCACAGCTATTGATGATCTTTTTAAAATTTACATGATTTTCTATTCTTTTAAACCCATATATGTTCCAGGATAACTCTGTCAGGCTGTGTGACAACCCAGATACCTAGTCAATTTCATTTAGGCTCCTGTTTATATCATAATCATACTGGGGAAATGCCAAGGCTCCATATCTATTTCCAGCTAATATTGCTTCTTCGCCTGCCTCCTGATCCCTATTTCTTATCGTATTTTCTATATCATCTTTTTCTTCCCAGCAGGCACCCATCATTCTGACCTGCCTTTGTCCCAAGCCAGCATGGTTTAATAGGAATGGTCTCTCCTGTATAATTGAACCTTGCATTTCCATTTTTTTAACCAATCTGATACCTTCTTTATGCAACTCTGGTTCCGCCCTAATTATTGCTGACTTTACTAATTCCGAGTACAGCAGAACCTTAGTATCTTCAGTACCTTTATTGTTAACAGAGAACCCCACTTCTTTAAGATCTGCCGAGCCGATACTACGTAAACTTTTACAGTTTGCAAGAGAGAAAAGCAGTTGGGATCTATTTAGCGGGATTAATTTCCTCACCTTTTTTCCCCCTTTTCCCAGGTCATTAGGCTCAAAATATAACCATAAATCTGATCTACCTCTTACCTCTAAATCACGGGGGGTCCTTAATGGGTCCCTTACACTTATACTTCTCTCATGGGGAATCCTAGTTTAGACAAGCCTTCAGTAGAGCTAATACTTTCACCAATTTGCGATCTAACTCCTTTTTTTATTAGCCTTTAACCCCTCATCTGGTAGCACATAATCCTCATCGGGACTATCTTTCTTATTCCTGTTCTTATCTTTCTTATTCTTAGGGTTTCTTATGCCTCTTTTACTTTTACCTACCGTCTCGGGCTTATCATGGAGAGTTCCTTTACCTTGCTTGTTTTCCTTTATCTAGGCAAACCTTACTGACTCTTTTTCCCCATCTTGTTCTTTCTCAGAAACTTCCTTTATTGACCACTGCTGTGTGAGAGGTTGGGTACATCTAATTTTTTTCTTACCTTCCCACACTCGGGGACGTGGGATACGTAATTTCAAAGCCCTCATCTCACACCTTTTTTTTTATTATCATTGGATATCTTGAGATGTACACGTTAAGTTTGGACTTCTCTATCGGTATCTTGGGTGGCTGTCTACCCCCCTCACGGAGTTCCTCCCCAACCGGTCTAACCATAGAGGGCATTAGATCTTTGATTTGTTTTAACTCCCCTATCATAGTGTTAAACTGGGCCCTTTGAGCCATTAGGGCTTCATTATTTAATACTGCTACCTCTACTAAACCTTGTAAAGTAATTTGCAGTATCATAATCACTTCCAACATTGAAGCACTAGAAAACCCTGTGGCCTCTAAATTGGACACAGATGGACCGGTGGAATCAGTTAATTTGTCCTGATAGGTTTCCAATCCGTCCTTCTCCCTCTCCTCCCGATGTTCTTTTGAAAAGTGATTATTGCTTAAGTACTCCTCTGCCTCTATCCCCCGTTCCTTTGCCTCCCTTCCTATCTCATGGACTCTAGGCGAGGCATTTGGTGAGGCATAAAGTCTTGAGGAAAGTCTTGGGGATGAGGATAGTCTTGGATCCAGCGACGCTCCAGAGAGGTTAAGTTCGAACAGGACCTGTGAATCTTGTCCTGAAAAAACTGTATTGACTGAAGTTAAGTCTACTGTATTTGCTGAGGTTGGGAGATTTAAATCAGCACTTGGTTCCCCATCCTTCAAGCACTTTCTTTTATAATATTTCCCCACAAAGTCTTTAATTGATTTAATATCAGGGAGACTGCCCATTTCCCTCCTTCGGCAGGCCTGTTGGGGGTATGGTATGCGGGGATTTTTGCACCTTCGGTGAGGCTTTTTTACGTGCCGGTATCTTGCCATGTATACCTTTTATGAACCCCTTGGCCGATTCTTTGCTCCTTTCTTTCGAGTCCATAGCTTCTCCATCTGACATACTGAGATCTGGGTTTAGTTTCTTCTTTTTTACAATGCCCTTCCGGGCTCTTGTTCTCCCAAGGGCCATCACCTTCGATGCCCTAACCAGTTTAATAGGACCTTCGTAAGACTTTAGTATCAGAGCTCTGTCGTCTCCTTTTATACCCCCACAAAATTAATTTGGCGGTATTTATTTCCTTAATCCTCCCACTCTGTAATTACACTCACCTCTGTTCCTCGGCTGCGAGCTGCTTGCTGCACGCTGGTCGACTGCTATTATCGGAACAGAGTCCAGGGCTTCACGTTCCCCCCCGCTCTGTGTACAAATGATTCTTAGCGCCCTGTGCAGTGCCTCCTCAAAGATCATGGCGTTTGGCGGGTTTTTTGGAAGCCTTCCACTCTCCTCCGCCCTTCTCACTCTGCAACCCGATCCGGTCCAAGGATGCCGGTCACGAAGGTCAGCGTAAGCGTTGAGCGTCGTAGAGCAGCGCAGCCGGGAATCACGATGGGCTCTTCGAGTCTCTCCTCCTTGACATTATACAGGACAAGACTATCCTAAAGAGTCTCATTTTACTGACACTGCCAGAAAATGGAATAATAAAAAGTGCTAAGAATCTGGGAGGGTCTCTGCCCATCAGCTAATGAGATACAATTTGGTATTAATGGCAAATAGATTTTCTAGGTGGCAGTGGAAAAAAGAATCCTTTATCAGTGATAGTTACATACCACTTTTATTTCCTAACCTATGACCCTGCAACCAAATAGATCAGATTTATGTCCTAGATATAGGCAAGGCACGATGGATTTTACACACGTTTTGTGGTATCCAAAACTGGTCAGACATTGGCAAGCAATTCAATTTTTGCTGTTGATATAATAGATTATCTGGTATTATTTATCAGAGGACATATATTCCGAGCTTTGACCTGGAGTTTAGCACATCTCTAAACACATGATATTCAAAGTATGGCCTGGGGGCCGCATGCGGCCCTCCTGACCTTTACATGCGGTCCCCTGAGCAGTAGCAGCACTGTGCTGTTGTTTACTCCACTCAGCATTAAAATTAAATAATGCAAAATATACAACAAGCACTATATTCAGGGTTAATTGCCGTTAAACAACAGGAAGTAACTAGCCCCTTAACTTTAGGAACACAGTCATTATTATAGACAGCAAATGTAAAAATACTCTAGTCTTCAAAATTCAAAAAGTGCATTTCATTGATTTGTAGAACAATTTCACCTTAATAAATCAAAGTGTAGCAGTGCATTCAGAAGTAATGTTTTTGAATGGTTTTCATCCATGAATTTAGAAATGTTCATCCTCACTACCCCCCAACACCTCCTCCACCCTGACAACAATGCCATTAGTGATTACATCCAAGTACAAGAGATGGTGTTCTACAGCACGCATCTTGAAGTCATGTGTTTCGAGGTCCTCATATATGTGATAATGAAGAAAAAGGAGGGAAATTGAAAAAAAAACTATTGCCCAGGGTCACACAATTTGGTCAAGTGGAGAAGCTGGGATTCATCTCAGGATTTCTGGTTTCACATTGCACAATTGAGTTCAGGCACTAGATATATATGCTCTGCTTCCACTACCACTCCACCCACTTTACACCCCCCGCTGGCATTAGTGCAGTCCTCTGTCATACCAAAGGACAGACTTTGCGGCCCCCAGGAAAATGTTTATGAGTACCCATGCTCTAAACAGTCTCAGGTTTTGTTGTTAAGGGTTGAAGCACAGGATCATAAGATAGCTTGCACAGGTTAACACAATTTGGTTAAATGAGTTAAACAGGACTAGAACAGAGGTTTCCTAGTTTCACAGCCTGTGATACCACAGTCCTGAATTTAGACACAAAGTTAATGTTAAAGTTAATGTTAACTGGGTTTTCTAGAGGGCATATTCACTGACAGGTCTCTTAGCGCTGTGAGAGAGAGCCTAACCTCACCACATCCACATGTACATCACTTCCTACCCCACAAAGAACTCTAGTAAAGGAACATAAGATCTTGTAAGATTTTGGCAGAATCCTCCTAGTTTCATGTTTCATTAATTTCTCCTATACGGAGTAGTTTTTCTGATCATAAAGACTAAAATCATGTATTGGAGTATTGGATTGTTCTGCAACAACAGAATAGTCTAAACACCTTTCTAATAGTTGAATGACATTTTTTTAATCTACAACTTTTGGAAAGCACATACATGATTCTTTGAACTTTTTAAAAACATTTTTGAACTCTCTCTGGTTTAGGGTTCAAATGAGATTGCATCTAGGTATGGGGAAATTTCCCAGAGGAGGAGAACTAATAAAAATATTTAATCCTAAAAAAAGGACAGTGTGAACAGACACTGAGAATGTGTTTGTGCGTTCAAACTCCTAGGCGGCACAGCAATGAAGACCATCAAAGAAACGTGCTTCAGTCTATTGGAAACTGCCTATATCAAACATGTTGTCAACATAAGCAGCTCCCTTCAAATGTAAGATATCCTCACAGCCAGCACCAGCCTCACCTGCCACTCACCACAAATTCTCAAATGTTCCAACCACGCAGATATTTATTTTGACATTAACCACTACAGGCCCATCTAGAGATGACAACTAAAACCACCCAAACATCAATTTGGGCCTCTGATAGCTTCATTATGTCAACAACTTCCACTTCAACCACATGCTGTCTGATCTCAAACACTCCATCCAAGTCACAGTTGGCACCTATACCCCAACCAAATCATGCTTATTAAAAGCCAAGCAGAGGTCTCCATCCAAATTGTTCCATCTTTTAGTAATGAATTTGGGAGGAAAAGGGGAGTGGCTGTCAAATAAGGAATACTTAGTATAAAATTAGAGGGATTAAGTGAGGAGTAAGGAGGGGTTTATGGGGGGTAAAGAGGGGTTTAGGGAGGGACTTGAACCCATTCACAAAGGATTAAGCCCAATTGCTGTTTACAAACTGCAATTGTATAGTTTCTGCAGCCTGAAAGGACCCACAACAGCCTTAACTGTACTCTAGGTCAGACCTGGAGTAATTCCAGAACACCCTATGGTCAACCACTGGTACTGCAACACCCTCCCATAGAAAATAATGGAGGTAGATACTTAAAATAGAACACCATAGGAAATAATGTTTAAACAAATTAGTTTGCTTTAACTTTTTAAAAATATATATGCTTTCAATTTATTGTTAGAAGTCTAAAATATTTTATTTACTTTTTTTAGGTTAAAAATATGTGTAACTTAAAAATAAATTCTAATTCATTCTTCGCATATATTTTGATAATGTTACTACATATTAAATAAATATAAAAAAAAATCCTTAGTATTTTGTGAAATAAATATTTAGAAAAGAATTGTAATCTAATATCTAGATTAATTTAAAATGGAATGCAAAATAAAGTTAATAGTGCACTAGCAATTTTAAAATGCTGGTCTACACTAGTAAAGGGTGAATAACCAAATGCCGTAAATTTACTGTAAAGAATAAGTGCACTTACACATGTAGATTACACTTGTGTAAGTTCATCTTTGTGTATGGATCCCCTAGACTGCAAACTCACCATTAGAAGGAAGTAAAGGGGCTGCCATCAAACACAGTTGTAGTAAGACCTTTCAGCCTGAAGAACCTCCATGCACCCCACAAGAAGCTCATTGAGGAAGCCCGAACCACTCACTACATCTTAATCATAACTAAAGCATACAACAGACACAGAAAACTCTTCAAAGCAATCATGCACTGTTATAAATGCAACTCTGAGCCACACACCAGTCACCTCTAACTAGAAGGCTTAGCAACACTCCAGGCACACAAACTCAAGATTCATGCCACATGGACAACACCCATAGGCCCATAGGAATGAATGGGAAGCCATTCCTTAATTACGACTTGCAATTTGCGAGTCGCAATCAAGGAATGCTTAGGAATCGCTATTTTTATAGCGATTCCTACATGCATAAGCTTTTGCGAGTCCTTAATTGCGATGCCTTAATAATCGCAATTAAGTACTCGCAAACGCCCACCTTGATGCATGTGCCCCTTAGTCCTTTAAGTCCTAATCCACCACAGGATTACAGTTCTAAAGCTGCCAGAACCTCGGGGGATGCATGTAGAGACTCACAGGCTGACAGGCACAGGCCAACAACAGGGTCTAGTCAAGGTTCAGTTGCTACTGGTCAGCTGGGTACTTCCAGGAAAAGTCCTCTTGTAGCTTGCTGTATTCCTGTAGCTTGTATAGGAGGTCAGCCTGAGGACCCATGAAGTCCACTCAATTGTCTTGGGCACAAGAGGGAGCAGGTCAAATCAACCAGGGTTCCTCTCAGGGCACAGACAGCAGGTCCAGTCTTTTGATCTTCTGCAGGTTTAGGAAGTGCTCTGAAATGGGTGCCTGAAGGTGTCACATTTATCAGTGGCACTAATACGATGGTGGGAAGGACTACTGGGCACACCCAAACCAGTGCAGAAAAAGTTCCTAGGGCCAACCCTACCCACTTTGGGCATTTTCAAGATAGCAAAAACCTTTGACCACAATAAACATGGGCTATGTGGGCCGGGGGTGTGAGGGGGAGTGTACCAAGGTAATACTAATGTCCTCCCACATCTAAGATTAAAATCCAGTTTAGGCAGCTACTGTACTCAGAACAATATCAGAGACAGAAGGCTGGTTTAACAAAAACAGAGCCTTTCCACAAGAATTGTCTTTGCATCCTGTTCTTGCCTCTTTCACTTGTTTCCCAGGGGTTTATGTGAACGTTGAAAACGCTTCTAGCAGGATTTGACACTCAAGCAGGATTTAATGTCTACGCAGGATCCTTATTGCCATGGAATGAGACACTCTGCTACACAAATTACAAGAACACCCAGAAAACACACTGAACTGAAAGTGCCCTTAGCTGTACCATCAGCTGTGCTTCTTCCTTTATACTCTGCACAAACCTTTAGTCTATCTCTATCCCCGATCTGTCCTTGCACTAGAAATACCACGACTAAAAGCCTGTAGGGTACTACCCATCCCATACTGTTGGCTATGCATTAAGATTGGGTACTCACCATTAGGAATGGTGCATATATTCCTCGCTTCTTAACTGCTTGTATCGTAGGTACAACTGGTATGATGTGTCGGTTGGGTTTATTTTATTTGTTCATTTGTTTATTGTTTAGGACCAATACCTCTTGTTGATAAGTACTTGCTGTCACCATTTTTTTCTCAGGCCCTCTTTGGCTGTCAGTTTTTCCATGCTTAATAGGTCCCAAAGTTTATAGAGCCAATCCATGTATCTTGGACCCCATCTAGACAGTAAAACCTGTTTCGCTGCACAGAGTGCTAATGTAATGGCTTTCCCCCTGTTAGAGTGTGATGGATATGTCTGAATATTGGGGAGGCCTAGCAAGTCATAACTAAAGAAGCGTGATATATCTGCATGAAGCATTTGATCTATATCCATTAAAACATCTTCCCAGTAACAATGAAGTTTAGGCCAATGCCATAGCAGGTGGACAAGTGTGCCTGACTGATTGCAGTGAGGCCAACACTGTCCTTCCTTTCCTTTCTGCCATTGGGCCAGGTGGGACTGATTGTAATACCAGTAATGGACTAGTGTTAGTAATGTTTATTTGCTGGAGGCACTGGTGGCTGACTTGCGTTTTCGGTGTAATATGTCCACCCACTCTTTGTCGGTGTAATATGTCCACCCACTCTTTGTCTAACCGGCGTATCCAATAGTAATCGATGATCGTCTTTCCTAGAGAGTATCCAGCGCTCAAATAAGTTAAATTTCCTGCAAGCATGTGGTCTAACAGACTGCGTTGTGACCCAGTGTCGCACTGCAATGTAACACCAGCGCTCCAAATACGAGAGTCCTTTGCTTTTTGTCAAAGTCTAATAGGACATGTACATCGAACAGGTCACCAATTTGTTTACAATTAGCTTCCTGCCATCAGGCGTACGTGCTTTCATTTTAAGCCTGTGGAAAGTCTGGGTTCCCCAAGATCGGAGTCAGTGGTGAGAGAGGAGTAGAAAGTTCTTTAGAAGCACAGGTTTTATCCCAAGCTGCCACCATGGCGCGAACCACTGGGGAGATTTACACACCCACAGGACGCAATTGGCATGGAAGTCATGGGAATTTCCATATTTGTATCCCTGCTGCTGCTTGATTCAGGAAGCACCAATGCTTCTCTGTGAGTGGGCGCGGCCACTCCACCATAAAGCGTAACTGCACTGCTTAATAATAACGCTATAGGTGTGGTATGCCCAGCCCTCCTTTGGTGAGTGGGAGCTAGGTTAATTCTCTGGCAATTCGTGCCCGCCTGCCCCTCCAAATAAATATTTCAATTAATTGTAGCTTTTTTATCACAGTTATGGGTGGTTGTAGTGGCAGCACCTGCAACAGGTAAAAAATCTTGGGCAAAAGCAACATTTTCACAGCAGCTATACTCCCCAACCAGGAGATAGGCCCCCGTGCCAAGATTGAATGAGTGTGTGTACTGTTCCCAATAGTTCGGAATAGTTGTGGGATAGGATTTATCTATTGTTGACGTTATGGTTATACCCAGATAGGGGAAAACTCTAGTAGCCCATGTGAAAGGGAACTCCTGTGCAGTCATGCCTGTTCGTCAGGGTGGATAGTAACATTTAAGCTTGAGATTTTGCATTGTTAACTTTAAATCCAGAACCTGCTCCAAAAGAGGAGAGTTCCCCTAGGAGTGGGGGTAGTGACTGTCTGGGTTTGGTCACAGTTAATAAAATGTCATCTGCATATAGCGCTATTTGGTGTGACTGGCCTCCGTATGCAGCACCATCGTCAACGAGTGATTCATCCCTCCCTTATAGATGGGTGTGTAATTGGCCAAACTCCACTGCTATGTCCTCATCCTAGGTTATCGGTACCTGATTGTGTTCCTTCAAACTGTGGATCGACAGGCCTGAGTCTGGGCTCACAACCTGTGAGCCGCAGTTTCCCTGCTTTGTTCCCTCCTGCATAGTACTTCTGCTGCATACTTAGCAGAGCGTGCTCAGCAGCATCCATATCCTAAGCCTTAAGTTGTTTGCGGGCTATAGTCAGCTGACGTCTAATATGATGCGAACCTGTTGTTCTATGTTTCGCCTCCAAGTCTTCCACTTCCACCTCCAAATGTGCTCGCTTCGCCCTGAGTTCCCTATTGAGTCATGCAGCTATGGCACTATATGTCCCCCTCACCACCACCTTAAGCGCATCCCACAACATCTCTATCTTTGTCTGTGCATCGTCGGTTGTCGCTACATAGTCTTTAATAGTTTTCTCTATCTCTTTGATAGCCGGCTCGTAAGATAGTAGTTTAGGGTTAAGGCGCCAGCTTCTGCCTCGTGTGTAAGGCAGGGGCAAATGAAGCGTGAGGTGAATGGGCGCGTGGTCTGAAATAGAAGCCACATCAATGTCGGACCTTGTCACCATTGGAAGCAATGTGGCTGACACCAAAAAATAATCAATTCTGGCATATGATTGGTGGACAGCTGAAAAGAAGGAGTATGACTGTATGGTGTGGTGTAATGTCCTCCAAGCATCTATCAACCTGCGTCTGTGTCTGCTAACCATTTACTTTAAACAACTTTTTTGACTTTATTTCGGATATATTGCAATCCATAAAAGTACAGTACATTATACATTTCATTTAAAAACATCACAGAATTACAAAGTCAATAAAAAATAAGTACATAAGACATATGAATTTCTTAACAGAGTGAGTAGACAAGATCGATACGAAGAAAGTGCAAGTCGAGCCCATATACAACAATGCAAAAGAGTACTTCAGGCAGAAAATCACAGTTATTCATCTAGGCATTTTCTTATTCTCACAGATAATTTTAGATATTCTAACACCTGGAGAACACAATCAGAATGCAGTAGCTGTAAATATACAAGGGCGGGTCTAATTTGTTTAAAATTTAATTTCCTTAAAAGAGTAACGAGATACCGCCTACGGGGGTTCTCATAAAATGTACATAAAAATATAAAATGCAGCATGTCCTGTGGAGACTTCCCGTCGCAGCCACAGGGTGCTGCAGATTTTTTAAAAATGTCCAGCTTTGGTCTGATTAAAATGTGATGAAAGATGTTGAATCTAAATCGAGTCAGCAAAAACTTGTCATGGGAAGTAAAGGAGCCTGTTAGGTACAATTCCATAGTGTCACATGTTCTCAACATGATATACTTTCTAACATTTGGTTTCAAAAGCTCAACTTCATCTCTTAGGGCACTACGGTTCATAAAAAAGGCCCTCTTAATTGCTGCAACATCACCCTTGACTATATCCCCCGGATTTTCAAACATGTTTGGGCGCCCAAGCTTCAAAAATTGGGACTTCAAATATTTGAGCCAGGGTACACACATGGCATAATCCATTGAAACAAGATCTTCCAATATCTGGTGGGTTAAGGGGATATCCTGGCTTAGCCATAATTTTGTCCAGCATAACAGTGGTTTCAAGCCAACAATATCTGAAATATACTGACAGCCAAGCTCCTCATGTGCAGCTAAATTCGGAGTACTACCTGGGACACACAACAGGCGCTTTAAGAAATTATTTTCGGTTATTTGTATTTGTTCACCATTTGTGTAACCCCATATCTCGCTGCCATAAACTGCGGTGGATATGGATTTAGC
Source organism: Lissotriton vulgaris (assembly GCF_964263255.1). Taxonomy (NCBI): domain Eukaryota; kingdom Metazoa; phylum Chordata; class Amphibia; order Caudata; family Salamandridae; genus Lissotriton; species Lissotriton vulgaris. The sequence goes on along the minus strand of NC_141698.1, from coordinate 658,506,859 downwards.
GCTATATAGTTGCATCATGGCCACCATCGGCTTTTTCCCCAATTTACTGGCAAAATTAAAAATCGAGGCATTCACTCTGGTCATTTCACCCTTCTTTCTGGCCAGATGCGGAGCCCAACTGAGCTTAGTATCAAATAAAACACCCAAATATGAGAATGTATTAGTAACAGGGATCACAACATCATTTAATTTAAAAACGAACTTCTTTTTTGGTTGACGGCCAACATGCATAATGTAAGATTTCGAATTATTGACCATAAGGTCCCTGTCAAACATAAAATTGTTAAAAGCATTCAGCAGTGCTTGGAGACCCTTCTCTGTTCGTGATATTAAAACCGCGTCATCCGCGTATAAAAGTAAAGGAATGCCCCTCGCTCCAGCTCTAGGACAATCTGATTTTATCTTTTGCAATTCAGACTCTAGGTCATTCATATAAAAGTTAAAAAGAAATGGGGCCAAGATACACCCCTGCCGTACTCCTTTATTAGTACTAAAATTTCCTGTGGTTTCCCCATTCGCTGAGAACCTCACATTGGCTCTTGTGTCATTATGTAGGTCCGCTAGGAAATCCACAATCCCCCTGTCAACGCCTTTGTCCCTCATGGTCTGCCACAGCCTCCCCCTGTTGACACAGTCGAAGGCTGACGACAGATCCATGAAGGCTAGGTGAATTGCTCCTTTTTGTACAACAGTATATTTATTCAAAATAAGAAACAAATTAAGGCATTGGGTTATGGTAGAGCGGCCTTCACAGAAACCATATTGGCAAGTCGACATAATATTATTATCAGTCGCCCAGCTTACTAAACGTTGAAGTAAAACTCTCCCCATAATTTTAACCATTGAATCGATCAGGGATATTGGTCGATAACAAAGAGGACTTCCCCTGTCACCTTTCTTAAAAACAGGGACTATGGTTGATAATCCCCACGTTCCCGGACAACCTACTCTGGCCGCAGCATTAAATACGGTAGCCAGAATTGGAGCCCAGAAAACTGGATCATATTTGTAAAGGTCCGGCGGAATTCCATCAGGACCGGGCGCTTTATTTGCTGTAAGGCCCATAATGCCAACCCGAACCTCGCTTATTTCAAATGTTATATTACTGCTTACCACAAGGGGGGCAGCAGCACTAGTTCCAACACCCTCTAAAAAATACAAGCTTTTAAAGTGACTTTCCCATTCATCTTTTGTTATACAACAAGCGAGTCCATCACACGGGTCATCGGTCAAAAAAGGTTTTTTAACCAGTGCCCAGAACTTGGTGCTGCTCTTCAGGGTGGAGGGATCAAGTAATTCCTGCCAAGCCTCCTTCCTAAGGAGCTCCTTTCGGGCGACAGTAATAGCCTTACATTCTTTCCTACAGGCTTTTACCTCCTCCTGATTCCTCGGTGAGGCTGCCAAAGCGATCCTTAAATTGCGAGCAGCTTTGGTACAGTCATGGCTGAACCATTTCGGGCCTATTTTAGCCTGATTTTTATTAGGGACAGTAAGAAGCGCTGACACCTTCTCCGACACATTTTGATAGGATTCTAACACTAGCCTGGGGTCGCCCCCCTCAATCATGCAGACTTTGAGGTCCTCTGTAAAGCTTTCAACAATATTTTTATAGAGGATATCTGCAGACTCCAATGACCATTTTAACCTCCTCCTCCCGTCAGTTGTTCCCAAACTGCCTTGACTAATGATCTTATTTCCCTTCTTTGCCCAAGGGCATTTCAAGCAGATTGTTAAGGGATTATGGTCATTGAATTCGCTCGAGACAATGCAAAAAGAGTCTAAATAAATTTGCATCGTCTGAGAGGCCAGTATATGGTCTATAAAGGTACCCCTACCATGTCCCTTAAAGGTTGGGATATCAAAACAATACAAAGGGTCTTTAAAAGACATCGCCAATGAAAGGTCAAGATCGTCCATTAGATTGTTGCACAATTCCCCCTCCTTAGTGTGTTCCATATGGAGATAACATGCACGTTCACAAGACATTTCTGGTAAGCATTTGTATAGAGGATCTATACAGGGATGCAAATTAAAATCCCCCATAATCAACAAATTATGACCTAGGTCCTTCATATTATTGGTAAGAAAGGAATGTAGAATAAAAATGTCATTCCTGGCCTCACCGGTCATAAGTAGCATTGTAGAAATTCACCAAACCCACACTGACATTTCCTCCAGATAAGACCAAGCCCAATACACCTGTGTGCTTGGCTTCAACTCTAGGTACTCCGCAAGGTATTAATATGGAGATAAAAGTTACAAGGCCCCCCTTCGGCCTACCCCTTAAAGATGGCAAAGCGGGTACATAAAAAGCCTTGTAACCTTCCAGGAAAAGGTTACAGCCCACCTCCCAGGTTTCTTGTAAACAAATGATCGAAAACTGTTTGATATAAGTCACCCAATTTTCATCACACATTTTCACCGCAAGACCTGCAATATTCCAAGAAACAGCCTGGCATCCTGGGTTAGTAACCTCCGGGATATCTGAATTTATATTTGTAAGTTCACCTGTAGCCACAGTATCCTGAGCCGCAGGTGCCATCCGTCAGTCGCACATCTCAAGGCCAGATAATGCTTCATACCTGTTCTGTGTAATTAGATCCGTGCCATAACGATAAGTACCAACACTATTACTCCTGTTATAAACATCAATGGGTCCGTCTGACCTACAAGGATTCATGATGTTATAGAAGAATTGAGAATCTTGAACAGGGGTATATGGTTCAAACGCCCGCCTGGTTAAGCTCTGTTGTGGTGTAGGTTTACAGAGATGCGCATAAAAGTAGCCTAGCGGGCGTACACAGATACTATTTTCATTATAGACCAGTGAAGAAGCTCTCAAGAGAACAGTTGCCACATGCTGAGGGTGTTTGAAATTGATGACTATACAGTCTCCAGAGCTAGATTTTTTAGAAGGTCCCACCCAATTTACGCGTCTAACTACCATTATCTGGTCTGAATATGCTATGGGAAAACCACAATTTTTGTTAAGCCACGCTACAGTCTTGTTTTTCAGTGAATTGTGGGATTCATCATAAGGAGATGCAGGATGTGTGCCGCAAGGAGGGACATTAGTTAACACTGCCACATATGGAGCACAGTCAGGTGGTAAGTTTAAATAGCGATTATGCCTTGGGTGACTGAGGGTTCTACTGTTTTGAGATGTTATAGGTGGTTGTGACTGCGGGGCTGATACCACTGGGGCATCCAATATATTAGGTCTATCAGGCTCTACTGGTGCCACTATAACAGAATTCCCCCTAACTTTATTCTGTGTGTCTTTGGCTTCAACAGATTCTTTCCCTTTCCCCCCACAGTGAGCTGTACCACCAGGTATTGCAGTCTTCTGTAATGATAACAGACCACCCAGCCTTGTAACTTCCTTTGCTAAGTTATCAATCTTTTTAGTTAAAGGTTTGATAAGCTCTTCAATTTTTGATGTTAATGAAACTTCAAGATTTTTTATTAAAGAGGCAAGCAAATCAGAATTTAGATGACCCCCATTACCATTAATGCCCGTAAAGACAAAAGGGGTTATAGCAGCAGGGCCACTAGTCGTCTTACCATCCTTTTTTTTAGCCTTGGAGTTATTAGGTTTACCATTAGCTTTTTGAGATACTGTTCTACAGGTTCTCATGGGCCTAATTTCAGGTTGGGTTACAGGTTGGGTCTCATTCAATACATCGGTATCATCAATTAGCTGCACTAGTGGATCAGAATAGACCTCAGCACTCACTGTAATGGGCACTGGGGGGTCAATAGAGATGATATCGTTGGTATTAGCAACAAAGTCTATGGGCGGGGTAATATCAGGGGGTATTTCTAGTAAGTCCCCTGTCACAGTGGCCTTCCCCAACGATGCACGTCTATTATTGTTAATCTGGTTTACTTTCCTAACCAGGAAATTATCCATAGACGCTAGGCCTACCATAACCTTATCAGATTTGGGTTTAGACATCATAAGCAATGAGGCTATCAATTTACAAACTAATACGCACTAGTGTACTTACTCACAGTTAAGTATTAAAACATCAATACTAACAATTAATGATAAATAAGTCTTACATGCACACAGCACGATGACAGTCAGGTTGAGGCGCTACAGGGTCCCTGGCCCAGTCCAGTCTCCTCAGGCCTCTGAGGGCCACAGAGGGCCCGCCCTTGTCCCGGGCTTCTCCCGCGCGCGACTCGCGTGGCGAGTGGGGTGTCAGCCGTTTTCTAGCGCCTCCTGGCGCTCCTGGCGCGTCACGGGCGCGCTGTCCCTGGGGCTGCTGGGGAGTGTGGTCCGGTAAGCTGTTCTGCCGGTCCGCTCCCGCCTCCGCCTCCGAGTTTGTCAAGCCGTTCCCGTCACGGCACCGCCCGATGGCGTCTCGCGCTACTGTGAAGGCTCCTGGTGTTCCCCCTGAGCTTCGCGGGGGTCAGCCGTTTTCTAGCGCCTCCTGGCGCTCCTGGCGCGTCACGGGCGCGCTGTCCCTGGGGCTGCTGGGGAGTGTGGTCCGGTAAGCTGTTCTGCCGGTCCGCTCCCGCCTCCGCCTCCGAGTTTGTCAAGCCGTTCCCGTCACGGCACCGCCCGATGGCGTCTCGCGCTACTGTGAAGGCTCCTGGTGTTCCCCCTGAGCTTCGCGGGGGTCAGCCGTTTTCTAGCGCCTCCTGGCACTCCTGGCGCGTCACGGGCGCGCTGTCCCTGGGGCTGCTGGGGAGTGTGGTCCGGTAAGCTGTTCTGCCGGTCCGCTCCCGCCTCCGAGTTTGTCAAGCCGTTCCCGTCACGGCACCGCCCGATGGCGTCTCGCGCTACTGTGAAGGCTCCTGGTGTTCCCCCTGAGCTTCGCGGGGGTCAGCCGTTTTCTAGCGCCTCCTGGCGCTCCTGGCGCGTCACTGGCGCGCTGTCCCTGGGGCTGCTGGGGAGTGTGGTCCGGTAAGCTGTTCTGCCGGTCCGCTCCCGCCTCCGCCTCCGAGTTTGTCAAGCCGTTCCCGTCACGGCACCGCCCGATGGCGTCTCGCGCTACTGTGAAGGCACCATTTAATACCCAGCCGGGAATAGGCTCCGATAGATCCTGTCCTCTGTGTCGATCTATCTAATGATTCAATCATTTTTGAAGGGAGAGCACAAGCACATTACTATTGGTTAGCAGGGGTGAAGTGCACAGAGTTGTAAAGTCACCAAAAATGTAGGGTCCATCAAAAAGTGAATAATCTGCGGTGCCCACGCAAAAAAAGATGAATATCCTACACAAAGGATATCCACATGGATTCATTCAGACAGGCAAACAGAGATTTACATTCACGCCCTCAAACAGAAACACATAAATATAACGCCATTGAGTCCCCCAGGTTCTTCATTGTGAACACAAATACATGGACATGCTCATTCACATGCTTACATTTTCGACTTCTATACCCTTCCCTTTTCCGGCACGCCTACAGGATGAGGGTAGGTGGTGGTCATAGTTCATGGCTGTAAGACTGCAAAATGGTTCGCTTTCAGATTTCCTGGCTCTAAATTCGTCAAAGCAGAAGGCTTCCATCTGGTACCAAGAGTCGACTAATGCATCTACTGCAGGGATCTGTGTTTGACCCCTGGTCACAGGTTCATCTCCCTGTAGATCCACTTAGGCCATCATCCTCCAGAGGATCCGAAAACGGGTACCATTGTTATTCAGCATCAAGATACCCACGGGTGAATGTGCACTTTACAAATACATGTCACATTAGTGTGCATTGGGAATGTGGCTCCAAGCTACATGGCACTACCCCTCTCCTGGCCTCGGAAATAAATTAATCTTGCAGCTCTCTGCCTCCTCATTCAAGAAGAGAAACAGGCACTTACACACAGTAGTCTGGGGCGGCAAGGGTAAACTGTGGGATACAGGCGACAAGTTGGGGTGTAGGTGACAGGAGAAGGCAGGCAGTGGCGAGGGGCTGTAACATACGCAGGTAGTACCACCTACTTCTCATTCTGTCCCACCTAAAAGAATCTGAAAAAGAACCAGAAACAAAATGAAACAAGAACTGCATAATGTCACTTTCTTTGACAGAATGTAAGTGATAAGAAGTTGATAAAGCAGAATGTGAGCCCAAATTAGCTTTACACTAGAATGAGGCTTATTCTAACATGGTATTCATGCAAAGATGCCCTTATCAGAAAGAAGCAATGAAACAGGAGCACCGTTTTTAACCAGCTCGAGGAACAGAAAAGAAGGCGTCTCGTAGATTGTCTGTGGGACCCTGCCAGTCCACGACAGAGAAGAAACAAATGATGTTCAATAGGATTCTGAGTCCTTACCAAGGCGGGATACAAGTTTCTCCTCTACTCGCCTTCGTATTAAATATGTATTCGCATTGAAGGCGGATTACTCATTGCTAACAATGTAATGAGTGTCTGCCAAAGTGGAAGTGAAATGTCAATTAATTGTCAATTGCGTGAGCATTGATTGTTCTATGGTAAGTGATTCATTGGCACAAAACTCATTTTTAAGTCATCGGAGGTAATGTATTATGTTTTTGAAGTTGACTGTTAGAGTGATGAAGTGATAACTGATTAGTGACACTGTTAACCCAAATTTGCATCTTGATATATTTCTTACTCGCATTTTCACATTCCTCAGCTTGCCTTTCCCTCGAAAGGCGGCAACAGAGCACTGCAGAAAAAGAAACACTTAAAGGATTCAGAAAGCTGAAAGTAAATTTAGACTAAAGCCAGGGCTACTGAAATTATGAGATTCGGAGGCGTTTTCCATTTAATCAAGGATTGACAGAATCCATTTTACGATTTTAGCAAAAAAAAACATTTTGTTTCTTGCTCAAAGGAATCAAAAGTTATTTAAAAACTAAGCAACACGTGTTGTGGCGCAGTGGAGTGCCCTTCATAAACACTGAATGGCTGCATAACGGGGTCCTCCTTCTGCATACACCCAGTGGCCCTGACTAAAATGGTGATGGTTGAAGAGTAAAGAGTTGCAAAGCCATATTTGATATCCCTTCCACGTCCTTGATTAATAGTTCTGTTTTAATGAGAGTTACTGTCTGGACCCATCAGAATTGTGAGTGCTGTCAGAACACTATGGGCCCGCTTTCAATCACCCAGTCTTCGGGTGAAAAACCGATCTTGAAATGCTAAATAACGACAGGAACCAGAGTTACTGAAGGGCTTATTCACAAGGCAATATTGCCGCTTTAGCTGCACTTTTATGCCGATAAAGCAGCGATATTTCTATTGCAATATTTACAAGTTGTCTCTAACAGCCGATAGCGACAGCTTTTAGGCGAAATGGAGCATTTACAACATCGCAACTCCTGTCAGCGATAATTAACGCTAATGATTTGCAAGGGAGGCATGCCCTTGCAAAATCTGACGTTAACCCAAGATTTCCCTATTCACAAGGGGATTTCTTAATTTAAGATGACCACAAAAAGTGGCTATATTTGCAACTAGAGGCAGTTTTTAAATACCAGGAAATATCTGGTCTTAAAATGGAGATAACCATTGGGGCCTCATTTCTGCAGGTTTTGTTGCTGGACCGCGCTGCAAGCAATGTTGCTGCGCTGCCCTTTCACAAATTTACAGGGCAGGACTGCGCACCATCAATAAGATAGTGCGCATTCCAGTGCCCCAGTCATGAAAAGTGTTACAGCGCTGCGACAATACTGAATTGCAACACTTCTCAGTACGCCCTTCTTGCGACAGCATGGATGCGCTGTACTCACTGGATAGCGCTCCATGACGCAAGTAATGAGAGTTAAGTCAGGAATCCCGACGTGTCTGTATGCGCTAAAGTCACGCATCACTGCTGTTGTGTCACAACCATGACGCAACTCCAGCAATTCATGGGCCCAGCCTATCCTTGTGGCACTGCGTCACCCTCACGCCTGACATCAGGCAGGTGGAAGGTACTGACGCAGTGCAGTTCATTCGGGGTGCCTGAATATCGACGCTGTTGGAGATCCTTCGGTGTGGGTTATGCGCTGCGGTGTCATTGTTTGGAAGCAGTGGCAGAGTGTTGGTGCTGAGAGAGTTGACGAGATGTCCAATGGTGGCCTTGATCCACCTGCGAGGGGTTGCGATGATGGCGTTGGTGTCTGGTGGGCAAGGTGAAGACGTAATGCATCCAATGATTGTTGGTCTAGGAGAGTCCGGTGTTGTTGCTGAAGCTGAAGCTCCCACTTGCGGTGCTGACATTCTCGACCGTGTGTCCTGCTATGTGGCCTGTTGATGTGAGTTGCTGCCTGCGTCTGATGTTTGTGAACTGCCTCAGAAGCCAATGGTGTCCTGGTCACTGGGTTTGTCCAGGTGGGACCTAAGATCACATAGTAGGATGCCATCGGTGGATGGGAGATCCTGGGGTATGATGATGTCAACAATGTGTTTGAGAATGGGGGTCCAATGTCCGGGGGTCCTGCACATGAGTGTGCCGCAGTGGATGTGCTTGGGGTTTGTCTGGATCTGGGAGATGAGGTGGCCCATAGTCACCATTGGGTCATTAGAGTGCATGGTCAGTTGATGTGTGCCTCTGTAGGTGATGGCAATGCCTTGTCCTTGAAGGGCGTGCTGCTCCTTACGGGTGACAATGCATCCGTCAGTGATGGTGAAGTCCGGTCCGGAGCAGATGTTGGTCCTGGCAGGTGATATGGCATCCAGTGTTGATGACGAGGAGGGTGCTGGTGTCGTAGCAGTGGAGTGTCCAAGAGGAAGGCTCCTTGGTGCTCAGCGCAGTACAAGGGCAGATAGACACAGACAGGCCAAGCTATGGTTTGCCTTTGGCATGGGAGACGTCCAGTACAACGCAGGCAGTACATCATTAACTATGCAACTCAAACAATGCAGGTGCCTTTACATTGCATTTGAGTGCAACACATTGTGAGGTCAGTAATGTGGTAATTCAAATTATTTTGTGTGGATATGGCTATCGGATGTGGGAATTGAAATTTTGTGTGTGCAAATGATGTAAAATATTAATTTTGGGGTGTGATTTGGGATAAAATATGAATTTTGGAGTGTGATGGGGTAAAATATGATTTTTAGGATGTGCAATTGGGTTAATTTTGAGTTTTGGGTGTGTATTGGGGGCTCAAAAGGAATTCCTGGGTTCACGTTTGGGATTGGGGTGAAAACATTATTTTTGGGTTGCACTCATTGGAGTGGGAATAGTGATGTTCACGTCTCCGCAATGCAACACCTAACCTTCTGTTGCAATGTGCCTAGTATTAGTATGTATTGAAATGGAATGGAATGTCATGTTATGCGTTATAACTATGTATGTGCCTTTGGCACTTGAGAGTTAATCCCACTGTGCATGTGTGTACAGCGGCCACCATTGAGAAGTTCTGGGGGGGTGCTGGACAGCTGTGACGTGGTTAACACCGGAAATAATACTGGATGGCGCAGGGATGCAGGTATATGTGTGAGCGGGTGTCGTTAATATTGTAATGAGGAAAGTCTTACCTCGAAGCCGTGCCCCGTGTCTTCGTGGCTCCTCCTCCCCTGGGGGCCGAACAGCGTCACTGCAAAGAGATGCAAGTGGTTGAGTAGCCTCACTGCAGAGAGAGATGCATGCGCCAGGCAGCGGCACTGCCGAGAGATGCGGGTGGACAGCGTCACTGGAAAGAGGAGCTGGGTATCGTCACCGCATAGAGATGCAGGTACAGTGTAGCATCACTGTAGTGTGGAGCATGGGTGGAGCAGTCATAGTGGAGGCCTGCTGGGTACAAAGAAGATCACTTTATGGAGTCTGCAAGCAGCAAGTTGGAGAGATGCACTGGCCACACACTGTCAGTACCTAGAGGTGCACCAACCGGCAAGACTATTCACTGCAAAGAGCTTCATGCGCTGATCCATGTCACTGCAGAGAGAGACACTGGATTGTGAGGTGCATTGTTGCAGAGAAGTGTAGGGGCAAAGCCATGTCACTGCACAGAGGTTTTCTAGCTTGAGAGCTGCATCCGTGCAGAGAAGAGGAGCCGAACCGCATATTTTACCACAAATACCTGTGCTTTGCACTCTTTTCCCTGCACAGCACTTGGGGGCATGATCTCAGGGCAATATCGCCTGGAGTGAAGATGGGATTTTTTTGGCTTATGTGAGGTGCACAATTCCCATGAGGGTTTTGTTTTGATATCTGTTTTACCTGCCTGACATGAGATACACACATTGCCTAGAGCGGGTTCCTTTTTGTTTTATTTGGCAGTGATATAAGGTGCACTTGCCGCAGAGCAGATCCCTCTGCCTTGTGAGTGAGTTGGAGTGCACATTGCCCTAAAGTGGGTTATTTTGCTTTGTGAATATAAGATGTACATTCCCCAGACCGGATTTCTTTGGCTCTGTGAGTGAGGTGAGATACACATTGCATCAGAGCTGGTTTCTATGGTTCTGCGGGTGAGGTTGATGCGCAGTGCCCCAGAGCTGGTTTCTATGGTTCTGCGGGTGAGGTGAGATGCGCATTTTCCCAGAGTCAGTTTCTATGGTTCAGGGGTGGAGTGAGATGCTCAAGCCCCAGCTTAGTTGGTACTTTGGGTGAGTTGAAGTGAACATTCCCAGAGCTGGGCTCTTTTTTTTGCAGGTGAGTGAGTTCATGTGTTTGCTGCCAGTGACGCAGGTCCCTCTGTTTTCTCGGTGGGTGCTCGACGCCTCTACAACCTGCCTCATTTCCATGTCACATTTCTCCTCACACCAAAGGCGGCACATTCATGAGGTTGTCTCTTTAATTTTTCTCCTTTCCCCTTTCTTCTATTTTCCCCTCAGATGCCCTCTTTTTTTGGGGTATAATCGCTTTCTTCGCCTGTTTGCTTTGGGGGCTTTTCATCCATGCTCAGTTCAGAAAGGCGTCCAGCCCCCTTCATATGCGTCCTTTGAAGCAACCTTGCCTGTCCGGATCCTGGTCCGGGTCTGTCACTGACACTTGGGGGACCTTTGTATGCCCCCAGCACTCCCCCACCTCCTCCGGAGCACATTCCTGTCCCCTTCCTCCCAAGAATTACAACACTAAATAGACCTGATCTTTAGGTGAACAAAAATACTCGGAAATTCCTTCATCAATCTATGGTCACCCAAATTTGTGTGACTGAACAGCGGCTACACTTATACTGTCTATTCTAGGGAATCCTTAGTCACCTATTATTCTCTAAGAGAAATGTTAATGGGCTCTGTCTCCCATAGTCTGGACTACCCTATAGTGTGGATGACAAAACATATAGAAAGGAAGAAAAAGTGGTGAAGAAGGTTGACAGTGCCTCACTGGAGTAACACCATGGGAGTCTGCAGATTGGTTCTCACCTGCATCCTCAGGTTCTCATCATCAGTAACTGCCAACCCATAACAAAAAAGTGTGGTGAAATAATAAAAGAAACAAGGTGCTCAGTGTGGTGTATCGTGATGCCAGCACTCAGGATATCTTACCCGCGTGCCCGGCAGTAACAGTACCAACCCTTTAAGGAGTAGCGGGATCTGGACTTGAGTACCGTTATTCCAAATCTAAAAAAGAGCTAGACATCCACTAGCTATCCTATTTTATTATGCACTGTGGGTCTGCTCACATAAAAACCAAGACACACTGTTGCCTACTATCAATTTAGTCAGGATTAAAAATAGTGAGGAGCTCTTCTTTCACCTATCGAAAACTACTTAACAATTTGCCAGACCCCCCAGGTATATTGAAAGAGAAATGGACTGCAGCGGTAGGTGACATGGAAGACCCAGAATGGAGGGAGGCCTAAGGAAGTAGGCATCTCTGCCAGGCTGAGGTTAGTGCAACTTAAAATCCTGCACAGAATATATTATACTAGGACAATCCTACAAAAAATGCAGAGAGCACCACACCCATTTTGCCTAAGAGGCTGCGGGACGAGGGGACCTTTTTTCATACAATATGGGACTGCCCAAGAATAGCAAACTATTGGAGACAGGTACTACTCACTATATCACAGGCAACGGGAACATCACTCCTACCAGAACCAAAAAGATGTTTGATAAACATATGGGAACCTAACGACCTCACACGATATGGGCAGATATGGACTACACTGGGGCTATTAATCGCCAAGAGAGACATTGCACAGAAATGGGGAGCGGCAGAGGTGCCAACACTGTCTGCATGGTGCAGAAACATGGACCTAACAATGATCATTGAATGTACAGTGTATGCCACCAGAAAGTGCCCGCGGAAATGAAATGAGATATGGGTGGCATGGAATTCGTTTATAGGAGACATTTGTGATCCGCTGCCAGAATCAGGTGGATATAGCTCAGATGAAGAGGAAGAAGGGGAATAACGAGAGGGTTAGAAATAGGATGAGAGACTGACACAGTATTAGGGTGCGAATGTATCTGTTGGAATGATTACAATAGGAGGAATGTGGTCTAAGTCACTAATGGAATGTAATTGAGTAATGTATGTATTGCCAATTTTATTGATATGTAATAAAAACAGTTAAAAAAAACCAGTGAGGAGCTGATAACACAAGTGCCGACACTAGAGACAAATGTGTAGATCACTAGACCAACATGTTTCGGCCAGAAGGAACTAAATAGTGTTGCGGCCTTCTTCAGGGTCAGATAGTCCAGCTACTGCTGAAATAAAATAAAAATACGTGAAAATGAAAACCCGTGGGTAAAACAAATCTCGCCAGTCAGCACGTCCGGGGGCACTTTCCTGCCCCCGGACGTGCTGACTGGCGAGATTCCACGAACTTGCGGTTTTGGTGCACGTACCTCATGGCTAATAGACTGGGACAGACGTAGTGAAATGTGCAACCCACTGTGGTTGTATGCAGTACTTACTGAACAGTCAATATTACTGGTTCAGTATCATATTTTTTGATTTACCCACGTGTTTTCATTTTCACGTATTTTCACTTTATTTCTGCAGTAGCTGAACTATCTGACCCTGAAAAAGGCCGCAACACTATTTTGGTCCTTCTGGATGAAACATGTTGGTCTAGTGACCTACACATTTGTCTCTAATGTCGGCACTTGTGTTATCAGCTCCTCACTGTTTCTAATCCTGACTCCGGGTAGCTGAATAAAGTTACAAGATAGCTAACCCTGTAGCCAGTTTTAAACGTTCACATCACAGCACTGCACTCTTTTTATACACACGCCAAGCTCACATAGGGGTTTAGAACACCCTGCCTGACTCAACAAAAATATCCCTGAGCTCCTCCCTCGTAGAGAGGGGGTTGTAGCCCACACGAAGTCTAGGTCTTTCATGTGAAGCATGACACCTCTGGTGTGTGAGGGGAACCATCCTGAAAAGGGAAATCCCCCGCCTCGCATGACAGAGCACATTCAAATAGTTTACTAACCTCCTCATACTCTGACCCGTGGCTCTTTTCTGGCATGATATTAGATTGGTGGGGAGTTAGCTCATGCAGGTCCTTAAATCTCCTCAAGCCCTCAAGGGTATTAATCATTTTTTCAAGGCAGTGTATGATTTGTATAACAAAGATTTTCTCTTCCAGGACAGCGTTTTATGTCGTATTTTATGTCATGGTATCCTTGGTCTGCGGTAAGGTCATGATTGGTGGGACATTTTACAGTCCTTAGTAGACATCACCATTTGTTAATGGGGACGCCTGGTGAGGGACAGTGGTCTCTCATGGAACTCCAGGGGTTGTTTAAGGCCAGAAAACTGGAGGGTGCCGGGGCAGGGAAGTCCCGCTTCCAGTAGGCCTATGGGCCAATCCCCGCACAGGCGCATGAGAGCAAAGTTGGAATAACAGCGCAGCGCCTTGGGGTAGTGGTTATGGGCATAGTGGGTGCCTGAAGGAGGTAACCTTTTTGGGCAATCGGGCCTCTTACGCAAGGTCATTCTAGTGGGAGGGGTGTACCTAGCATGTGTTTGGACCAGTCATGGCCTTGCCCGTAGGTTCTTTCGGGATATGCAGAAAACAGAATTGTAAATCATTTAGTGTTAGGTTAGGAATGGATATGTATTAGAAACTATGTTAAAGTTAGCCTTCCATTAACAAATATAAATATATTGTGTACAGAATTTGACTTGGTGTATGATGATTCGGTACTGTTTGTCGGGTTTATAATTATAAAGTCTGTTCAATATGTTTGTCATGTTAAATAAAATACAGCTGGGGTTTATCATGACCCCTAACCCAAGACAATTGTGGTATCACTGTTTTATGCCTCAGGGGGAAAATAGAAGGTCTGTGGTCTCTCTGGGGAGGTGGGGGGGGGAGTTTGTCATTTTGTCATAGGAATAGGTCATTGTGAAGGGAGGGGACTCGGCAAAACTGGGCTATATCTGGGGCATGCATCCTAGCACAATGGAAGAGCATGATTGGAAGAAGCGCAACCATGTCTCCTCATGAGCCTTCTCTTCTTTCTCTTGCTTAATTACAGGTCTCTTCTTCCCCTCCAAGATACGGGGAGTTCTTGTACATCTGACCCTGACGCCGAAAAGATAAGGAAAGCATGGAGTAAGAGCATTTAGCTGCTTTAAAGAAGCAGCCCAACCTTGATTCCTTTAGTCATGATTTTGGAAATTGCCCATCGCGTCTTTGTCAGTTAACTTAAGTCTATTTCCACTTTAAGTTTGCTCATGTTAGGAATTAGAGTTCAACTATGTCTCTCAGCTTTTATCCATATCAGATTGCTTTTAACCCTTTCTCAGCAGGTTCATTTAATGTTCTGACTCATCTAATAAAATTTCCTACATCCTGGTTCCAGCCCCTTTGCTATTGCGACTGTTTCTTAACACTGCAGTCCGCCGTTAACCACTTGATCATTCCTGCTTCCTATTCTGGCACCCTCCTTTTTCTACTGTAGTGCATTTCTCCTTTTAGCAAGTTCCTCCTAGCTCCACCACTTTAGATATTGGCGGGGGGCTGCTTTTACTTTGTCCCAGACCCACCAGGTATAACTTAATAGGTGCCTGTAAGACCATGCTGGTTAGCAGTCTCAATTTATAAGTAATTTCTTGCCAGAATTTCTGGATCCCCGGTGCACCCACCACTAATGGATGTACTTGCTTACATGGACGTTGATTCACCAAAATGCTAGGGGTAGCGGATGTGACATCATTAAGATCCCTTTGTCCTCAATGACATCACAGGAAGTAACATCATATTACCTTTGACCCTGACTCGTCCCAAAAAGTGATGTCACGTAACCTTAATCCTGATGACATCAGAATAATTAACATTGCTAAAGTTATATAATTGCATAATTAATATTATATATTCTTCTAGGGGAGAAGAAAGAATGGGGGTTCCTCTTCCCTGAGAAAAGATTGAAAAGAAATTGGTTTTACTAGTGCATTTTAATGCACAAATTTCACATAAATGTGGTAAAATGCCATAGACTCTAAAACCACTCACTAAATACTGAAGTCCTTTCATAGTGTGCCAAGCTACTAAAATCTGACAGTCCCCATGAGTACACCCAATTATGTTTTTAAAATGTCATATGGGTGCCCCTCTATGTCACAAATTACTTCCATTGCTAGGACCAGCATTTTGCCATGGTGGCTCCTTTTGCCCAAACATTACATCAAATATGCCAGTGCCAGCATTTTCCTAATACTGCTTCTCTTGCACTAAGGAGGTCCCTTGTTTCAAACGTTATGTCTAATATGTCAAGGACCAGTTTTGTCATGGATAACCCCATGAATTTGCAACAGTGGGTCTTCCCATAAGTCAAGAATGTCCTCCAACGTACCATCACCAGAAATTTGCAATAGGTGCCAACTATGCCAAGAATTTCCTCCTGAAATCAGCTCTGGCAATTTGTCATAGGTGCTTCATGCCAAAATGTACCTACAGAGTGGCAGCAGTAGCATTAAGTCAAGGGTGCTTCTATAAGCCTAGAAGCATGCCAGGTCCAACAGCATATCTGCAAGCACAGCAACACATGCTCACTTACATTCACTTATTCATACTCATTTTATCATCAGCACTGACTTGCACTCATTCACCTACTCTCATGCACTCACTCTCACCCTGATTCACTCATTTGCACTCTCTCGCTTGCTCTTACTCTGACTCACTTATACTTACTCATTTTGACACACACACACATCCACTATCGCATATACAAACATACATGCTCACAAATATACATGCTCTCGCACTCAAGCTCACTCTCACCCACATGCACGCACACAACATACATTAAAACCATTTTATTTTTCTTATCTAAGATGCCAGTGGAGGTCTAGATCTTGCTGCTCCACTTTTTATTACACTAACAGTGAATGATAATAAACTATTATTCACTATTAATGTAATAAAAATGAGCAGAAAACTAGGTTTGAGCCTGACTCTGATAATGCAAGACACCCCTATGTTCTTGGCCCTGATTTAGCAACCTCTGAAGCCAGGGGTCTCAAAGGCAGGGCCAGGAGTAACATGGGGCAAGCTAGGGGTTCCAGCTGCTACCCCTAAATGATGTCCATGCATGCCTATTTGACGTGCATCTGCAATAGTTGATGCTTTTTTCAGAATTATTTTGGGGAGGGGGGCTTTTATGGTGGTCCAGTTTCATCTGCATCTTCAGGATTGGCATACAGACACAACTAAAAAATCATATGGCACGGACGCCCTTTGAGGATACTTGTGTTTTTCCCAAGAGCTGGAGGAAAGGATACTTACGTTTTTCAAAGAAAAGAAGTATTTTTCATCTTGTAGGGATCATCAGCCGACTGCTTTTCATTTTCATCAACTTTAGTGGCAAAATCATTCAGAGAACCTTCTCAAAGACAACACCACCAATCTGGCTTATAGTGAAGATGTATTCAACGAGTATTCTCGGCACCATAAGCAGAGACCTGTTGAGAAGACCTGACTATATCTGGAGTCATTTCAGTTTATCAGTAGGAGGTTAGATCAAGTTTGTATTTTTTTGATGACCAATGTTATTGATTTTATGAAATTGCAGCAAAAATAACAATACCAATCAAGGTCACAATATGTAAGACAAAATATAGACGAAAGCACATCACATCCGCATGTACAGCTTACAAACTTAAAGACGGTAGTGGCAGTACAGCTCCAGTCTGTATTTGTATGATAGAAACCCCTTCCCTTTAGTCCTCCACCACCCCCACCCCCACCCATTTGTCCACATTTGACGAAACTTTTGCAGGCACCCTGTGCCGCGCACCAGTCCACTCCCCTACGCCAGCGCACCATTGTAGGTGGATCTGAGTTCAGCCAATGAGCCGCTATGTCCCTCTATGCCACCATCAGGGCAGTGCTGAAGAAAAGTTTCTCAGCCCTGGTACCATCCAGCCCCTCGGAGATGCCCAGGATCACATTCGGATTAAGTTTGTTAAAGAGGCATGGGAAGCATCTACGTCTGACAATTAGATGCTTCACATAATCAGAAAAGGTTATCAGATCGACTCTGCCTTCCACCCCCCGGATTCAGGGGTCTAAAGAATTCCAGTTAAAGAAGTCAGCAATTCCTGTTGCTGTGGGAGAGGTGTTTTCCTGGTACCCAAGACATCGGGGGACTGAAGATTGGTGATTGACCTAAATGAGGACAAGAAATGGGTGAAGATAATTAATTTCAAGATGGAAAACTCTTCAGACGACAATCCAATTGGTTCCAACAGGAGAATTCATTGTTACTTTGGACTTGGTAGATGTTCACATTCATATCCAGATAGCTGTCAGCTATCATCATTATCTGAGATTTTGCATTTCTGATCTGCTCCCTGGGTGTTCTTGAAGGTGGTAGCTATGCAGTGATGCAACTCAATCTTCAAGGATGGTAAGTCTTCCCGTACCTGGACAACTGGTTCCTCTAGGCACCAACAAAATCCAAGACTCTGGAAAGGTTGAAAAGAGTCTGCGAAAGTCTAAAGAACCATGAACATTTCTTGAACATTTTCAAATGTCATATGATTCTTGTCAAAACTTTGACATTAAGGGCCAGATGTAGGTAGCCAAGTACCGGCCGGTAACGGCCGAAAATCGGTAATTTCGGCCGTTATCGACAGGTATTTGTAAAATGAGATGTAGGAGTTAAAATACTACCGAATCGGTAAATACGAGTCGGTAATCTACCGAATCGGAAAATTCTGAATCCTTATTTACCGAATTCTTAATTACCGAATCGGTAATTAAGAAATGGTAAAAAATGACTTTGAGATGTAGGAAACCAAAAAAATACGGAATTTCATGAAATTCGGTATTTATGAGTCGGTAAATACCATGGATTGAAAGCAGGTGGTAACCAGGTGCAGGCTATAAAACAAGGTCCCAAAATGCAACAGTGCAACCAGAATGGCGGCATTCTACATCATAGCAAGGCGGCTACGGATACAGGCAGCAGGAGAGAGGGTATGGAGAAGGGAGGAGCAAGTCTACAGGCAGAGGATAACGCTCTTCCAACTGACTGAGCCAGAGATACTGCAAAGGTACAGGTTACACCCCAACACCATCCAGGACTTGATCAGGGACCTGCACCCACCCCTGGATCACCCAACACCAAGGGCGCCCGCCATTCCACCCCATGTGCAGGTGCTGTGTAGCCTACACCTGCTTGCCTCTGGGAGTTACCAGAGTGTGATTGCTGCAGTAGGTGGTGTGTCTCAGAGCTTCCTGTCACGTTTCTTCAGGCATTTCCTTGAGGCCATGATGCAGAGAATGCATCATTACATTTGGTTCCATGACACACCTGCGGAACTTGCGAAGACCAAAACAGATTTTTATCAACTGGCACACTTCCCTCACGTGATAGGTTGTATAGATGACACCCACATTCCACTATGCCCACCTGCAGCAACAGAACACATTTACAGGAACCGGAAGTCAACACACTCAATCAATGTGCAGGTGATATGCAATGCTGGCAACATCATAACAGACATTGTGGCCAAATTCCCAGGGAGTACCCACGACTCGTACATCTTCCAGAATAGTGGGATATACACACGCCTTGTTGCCGGTGAATTTGGGGATGGATACCTGCTAGGTAAATACCTCTGACACACCCTGATAGTGAATGCAGATGGATCAATCATGAGTATGTATCTAATGCCATTCTCTTTTACACCTAGGTGATAGTGCATATGCTCTGCGGTCCTTTGTTCTCACCCCCTACATGAATCCATCTACCAGGAGTGAGAAGCGTTACAATGTGGCACACAGAGCAACACGCAGCGTTGTAGAACGTACATTCGGAACTACTAAAAAGCAGGTGGAGGTGCACGGCAGTACACTCCAATCATCTGCTGCAAAATAATAGCAGACCTGTGCCATGCTGCACAATCTTGCCCCCAAGGAAGGCACAGAGGTGGAGATCACACATCATGAGGACATTGATGATAGAACAGAACAGGTAGAACCCTATGCAGCAGGAGGAGTGGCAGCAACAGATCGTAGACTGAGATGGGCAGAAATCACACGCAGATATTTCTAAGTAAGTAAGGAGACACAGACATGTTTAGTATTTGAAGTACGTAGTTTAATAGTCACTACAGCACTTCACTGATACCACACCATGGCACTACAATATCAGTATTCCACACTGTGTGGCCACAGTTGACCTCACCATGACCTGTCCTGTGGGTTAAGGGCATTGTCAATGTTTGCGCACTACAGTGCGGGATGTATGGGGCTGTGTGTCAACGTGCACAGTGGTGCCTGGGTCAGCAGGTTGGCGCCTGCTGCTCCTACGAATGTCTTTTACAGGAGTGCTAGAGCCACTCCTGCTGGTGGAGTCTTCTGTGTCCCGACACCTGTGTCTCCAGCAGTGGCTGCCTGGTGTGTCAGCAAAACCTCCATGGCAGAGGTGACTCTCCCCATCCCCCTCGACAAATCGATGCAGAAGTGCACAATGTCATCCTGCATGGCGACAGAGCGCCGGCATAGCAGGAGGTTGCAGTGGCAAGCCGGTTCATGGCTTTGGTTTGTTGCCGCATGCATTGACGATCCCTGCGCCTCTCGGAGTGGTCACACTCTAGTTTTTCACAGAGGGCACTCATGCAATGTGTCATTTCCCTCATGCCCTCTGCCATGGAGTGCATGCTTTCAGACATGGAGCTGATCCCCCTGTCAATGTTGGACATCCTGCTGTTTAATATGCGCACCTGTCTATGCACCGCTAAAATGCCCTTTGCCTGCAGGCTCTGGATCATCACCATGGTGGCCTCAAGACCACAGAAACCCCCTCTCCATCCTGGCCTTTGCCTCTCTCTCGTACGCTGCGGCCTCGGACACCAGCATGCACAGCTCCAGATGAACTCTGTTGCCAAGCGTTGTCAGCCAGAGGTGGATTACTTTGTGTGAGAGCCTCCTTGGCCTTCCCAGCACAGATGACTCTGATGTTGGTGTTGGGGAAAGTGCAGGTGCCTCCATATTTTGTGACCCAAACAGCAGAGGTGACAGTGGCTGTGGTGTGGTGGGTTGCTCCAGTGTAGTGGCTGCCTGCGCTGTGGATGTTGTTTCAGGTACAGTGCTTGGTCCTGATCTGTTGGGTGTTTTCTCCCTCATCTCCGTTGCCGGTGCCCTCTCCTCCCTTTCCTGCGCTGTACTGCGCGATGACTCTCCTGTGGGCAGATATAGACAATGGGTCAGTGGTGTTGTTCACCTGTGTGACATTCTTAAATCACATTCCTATCACACAATTGCTTAGTCCTCAACTGCTTATGGATGTAGTGTGTGGCATACTGTGAAAGGTTGACACTCTGCACACCTATTGTGCCCGTAGAATCTGTTCACAAGAGGCGCAGGGTTTTCAAGAGATGGAGATTATGGCTCAGGCATATAAAGAAAGAGGGTATCCAGAAGAGGTACTACAACAGGCAAAATCTAAAGCTAGTCTTAAAGACAGACAAGGATTACTAGTCAAAACTACCAAACAACCACTTCAGAGGGAGGTGTTTGTCATTAAATATTCAACAACCTGCAGATCCATCAAGAAGAGCATCTTAAATAGATGGGAGGTTATTGAACAAGAGACAGATTTCAAAACAGTGTTCGTTGGCAAACCGTTGTTTGCCCACACCAGATCCAAGAATCTAAAAGAAATACTGAAACAGACTCAGACAAGAGCAGGGAATGTTAGACACAGAGGCATGGTGAAATGCCACAACTGTGGCCACTGTGGTAATGTAATGGTAGGGGATAGTTTCCCACACCCACAGACAGGAAAACATATACAGCTAAGACACACCTCAGACTGTAACACCAGCATGGTAGTGTACGCCATTAAATGCCCCTGCGGGCTGGTATATGTGGGGAAAACCACTAGAAAAATAAAAGTCTGCATCACGGAACATAAGAGCATGATTAGAACCAGCAATCAGAAGTCCAACTTAGCCATGCATTGGAAAGAAAGACAGCACACCATTCCACAATTGCGATTTACAGTGTTAGAGAGCATAGATGAGAAGGTACATGCTGACACCAATCGCCTATTGTCTCAGAGAGAAACACACTGGATCCGCAGTTTGAACACGCTTGAACCATGTGGGCTCAACGACAAAATTAAATTTATGTGTTTTCTATAACCTGTATTCATTATGACTGTTATAATGTGTATTTTTAACGGCATGCAAAGCAACTTTGTCATAACAAGGATCCAAAAATGAAAGTTGTCTCACCATCACACCGTCCTTAGGACGGATGGAACGAATTACTGTTTAATCCATATCTTTATTTTTTTATTTTTTTATTTTTCATTTATTCACATTCAATCTCATTTTTTATAACACACTGGAGTCATGATTATATACTGCATAGATTGTCCTTAGCGTAGTTTAAGATGGCGCCCGTTAATACATGTAGTACACTAAGCCCGTTTTTAGTGTTTAGTCGGAAAGAGGCGGTAGCTTATAAGATCATAACACACCCTCCGAGTACAGCGCAAGACGACGAGTGAGGGGTTACACCGAAGGAAGTTAGGTAAGAGGAGGTTTGGGTGCGAGATAAGGGAGTGAGACGCAAAAGCGGGTTGTAACGCTATTGCATTTCCCACAGTTTAGAAAACGAGCGGCAAGTTTTTCACGAAGTTCTACCACAGGCAGTCTAACAGCACGGGACCAACACAAAACTATAGAGGTAGGCGAAACTTCGATTATGTAGTGTTTTGAAGTCAACGAGTGGTGGTGTGTATAGTCGGAGTTTGCAGACGTAAGGGCGGGATTGTAACGCAATTGCATTTGCCATTGTTTAGAACAAGAACGGCGAATTCCACACCAAATTCAATCACAGGGAATTCAACCACACGGGACAAACGCCAAACAGGAGAGGTAGGCGATATTTTGACAACATAGCCTATTGAAGTGGATGAGGGACGGCGTTTTGCAGACAGTCAAGAGATTTTCATTTATCTTTTCAGGAAGGTGATAAACTCACTTTTCAAGTTGTCAGCCATTCTAATCATTAGTCAGGTAGGCTTATTTCAGTTTATTTGGATACGGTCACAGAGTGTCACTTGATGGTTCTGAGATTAACGTTCATAGGCACTATGGTGTAGATAGCAATGGGACTCGTTATGACAAACGTGCACTTGGATTCGCATGCACACGAGGTGGAGACCTTGGCTCCCTCAGTCTAAGCTCTGAATATTGTCATTGTGTTGGCTTTACTTACAGTATTCCCCTGATGAAGGTATTCCCATACCGAAATGCATTGGGACTAACTGCGAATGATGTTAAGATGAACATGTACATGATGTAATGTACCAAATGAAGAAAGAACGTATACAAGAAAGAAAATTGGCATTAAAACTACAATGTCTTCCAATTGAATTGCTTTAATTTTTTACCCCAACGCAGAGGGGCATGGACAATATTTTAGCAAAATGAATGTTTGTTTATTTTTGAGATATTGAAATGTGGTGTCATATCTAAGTGCGGTTTAAAGAGCACCCCACGGGGGCTTGTGTACAGTGCGTCGCTTTCAAACAGTCTCTGTTTGAGTTTTTGTAGTGTGTGGCATGCCATGCAAGATTCTATGTTGACTGCATTGATGTATGCTCCTATGACTACGTCTCCCATGATGCATTGGTGATAAGAACTAAAACAAGTTGTGGAGTGTGATGCAGACACCCAAATTGGGGAAGGGGTCAGGGAATAGGGTGTGGATTCATGGCCATGCATCTTACCTTGTTTTCTTGCAGCTCTGGCTGAATTGTCAGCATTCCCGATCCCATGTATACTTACAGGCTCCAGGGTGGATTCCACCAGCTGCTCCAGGTCTGTCAGTCCTGGTGCACGGCTCCTCCCTCCACCTGTGGCTCCGGCTTCTTTCCTCTGTGTTGCAATTTTTTTTGGGTGAGGATCCGCAGATCATACTACCTTTTTTTGAGGTCATCTCAGTCTCTGTGTATGACCCTAATGGCATTGACTTTGGTCTGGATCTCCAGCCAGGTGTTCCGTTTTACAGACTCTGCAACATGCAGAGACTGTTTGCCAAAGAGCTGGGTGTGGTGTTTGACCACCTCCTCCACCAGCACCTGGAGTTCTGCTGGGCTGCATTTGATCTTCCTCTTACTCTCAGCTCCACCCTTCTGGCCATCCTGGGACTCCATTATGATGCTCTGCCATGCTCAGGGCAGCCTGCTCCTCAGTGTTTCCTCCAGCTCTCCAAACAGTTCAGTTGCTCTGCACCTGCATGCGTGTGGCCAACTCCAGGTACTGGGGAGGGGTAGTTGCATCTGATTGGATGGTTCCTCTTTTGCTTTGTTGTGGGGTGTGGTGGGTGTTCCTGATTGGTTGACTGGCTCACATGGCTTCTTTTCATATTTCCCGATTCGGTATTTACCGAATCGGAAAATACCGAATCTGTGATTACTGATTCGGTAAATACCGATTGGGAATTCCGATTGTTACCGAATCGGTAATTTTTACCGATTCTTTACCCACATCCTTTTTCCGATTCCGAATACCAATTCTGTATGATTCGGTATTTAAGAATCGGTAAACTGGGATTACCTACATCTGGCCCTAAGTGCATGATCTTTCTACCAGAAAACAGAGTGATAACATTCCATCAGTTATTGATGTCTCTTCTACTTCTTCATCAAGCACCAACAAGGAAGTGGCCAATAATTTAGGGGCATAGAGTGGCATGCATGTTCATTGTACTTTGGGCCTCCTGCCATCTTTGTACTCTGATGACACATAAGCAGAGATTTTAGATATTGGTATTCCAGGACCTTGAAGCTAAAATTTCTGTATCTCAGAAAACCAGGGCATATCTTGTTTGGAGGTTTGACCAGGTAAAACTTCAAAATGGCCTTTCTTGGCATCCCGGCCTTCTGAAAATTGCAACTCCAGACAAAAGATCTTTGAGATGGGGGTTACTTTGGACTTCATGCCAATTTAGGTTACTGGTCCTCTGGTTCTTGCAGCCTCAGCACACTTCCAATTGGAAGGAGTTGACAGTGCTAAATGCAGTCAGATTCTTCAAACCCCATATTTTGAATCATCAGATCTTGATATAATTTGACAATATGTTGACTATGTGACATATGACTCACTAGGGCGAGTCCCACTTCATTGCCTTGGGACTTAAGGAAGAGAGTCACCTGTTGTCTTTGAAAGTGGTCCATATAAGGAGTCTGGGCAAATCCAAACAGATGTCTTCAGCATGTTTCAGATTCTGCTAAAATTTAGTTCTGCCTGTTCTCACTTTTCAGGAAATAGGCATGAGCTTTGGGATCCCTTTCACACACCTCATTGCAACCAAAGATAAGGCCCAAGTTCCTTTATCATGTTCTAGAGCAAACATTACCTTTACTGCAAAGTTTGTACACACCATGAAGCCTTTATTTTGCAGTTACCTTTTCAATGCATGCCTTTACTATGCATGTCGTTTCCACACATAGCACCTATTGGGAAGTAATAGTAAGTATGTGGTATAGTGAGTTTTTTGGAGGTTGGGAGGCTTCAGGAAAAGTTTATATTAATAATATGTATTTTATTTTAACTAGGTGGTTTTAGGGGTTGGTAAAAAGTTAGCGGTAAGAGTAAACATATTAATTTAATGAAAAACGGTGGGTTTGGGGAGTTTACTACAGTAGCAATTATACATAGAAAATCGGATCAAGACTGAACATTTTTGTTTTATTAAAAAAAGAGGCTTGTGGGTTTACCCCTAAGATGCTGGTAATAGCAGCACATGTAATAATTTTGCAAAAAATCAGGGTTTGGAGGGTTTACTCCCTTAAGTTTAGGAGTAAGAGAAATTTCAATACCACAGTATTAATTTAAAAGAGTAGGATTTGTAATGGTGTTTTTATTTGAAAAATATTAATGCAAAATTAAATTCAGGTGTTGGATGTACGGATTATAGGTAATAGGTTGGGAGCGTATGATTAATCAAGTATGTTTTATATTAGAATATTTATTGTATGTTTTAGTGGTACAATTTCTGCAACAAGAGAAAAATAGGGGACAGGATATTAGCGTTATAGAGGATAAGGGTGGGGAATGTATTATTATTGTGGAATTTTAAATACTAGAGAATTCATTTTACATTTTAGTATTTATACATTTTTAAATTAAAATGCTTTTTGTATAATAAAATCTAGGAGCAGGATATTAGGGTTATATATGATAAGGGTGTCAATTGGATTAATACCGAGTATTGTATATTAAAATTGTTCTTTTTTATATCAGATGAGAGTTTTTTTTATTTGAGGAAATTTTATCTAGAAAATTAATTATATTCATTTACAAAAATAATGTATGATTTATTTTTAAGTAGGGGTGGGATGTTAAGGGTATACGAAAACATGTTGGTGAGTTCATTAATGTAGTACTTAATTTATAATCTTTTTATTTTGAGAGAATTAGCATATTTAATTTTGATAAACTTATAATTCTGACAAGAACTTAATTTCTTTAATTCATAAATATTATTGTTAATAAACAACATGTAAATACATCATTTTTAAACACTAAGGGCCTCATTATGATACTGGTCAGATTGCAACCTAAATGCAGTCGGTTGCCGTTCGACTGACATCTGGTGCCGCAGTCCAACTGCCACATTATGATGCACAGCAGTCGGAGACCGTGGGCGGAGGCACCGACCAATGCGTCTGACGGGCTCAAGGAGTCCATCCGACCGTCGGTCGGAATGTAATACCCTACAATAGCTTGGTGCCTATTCAGGCACCACCATAGGGATTACAATGTCCCTTTCATACAGCCTTTCAATAGCATCCAACTGCCATTGAAAGGCTATTGGAAACTGACTTTGGCGCCCCCTAGCAGGGCCCCTGTCCCTCCGCAGCTTCTGCAATAAGGCCTGGGGGGGCACATATGGTGCCCCACAAACATCCATACCCCATGTGCCTGGCATCACATGGTGTCTGGCAGACGGTGCATGGATGTTCACAAACATCTATTTTTCCAATGCGGTTTGTGCTGCAGCCCTTTTTGGCTGCAGCACAATCCGCAATGGAAAAATTGATGTTTCCTACCACATCATGGGCGGTCTCAACCTAATTTGTCGGATGGAACCGCCAACTACTAGTCGGTTGGTTTCCATTCTGAGACGATGTCGGTCGTACGTGCATCAGACCAGCATCATAATCTGGGCGTAAGACTTAAACAATTACTAAAAAACATAAATACATTAAACGTATAAAAAAAACACATTTAAATTAAAATACTTTATATATAGTTACTAAATAATAATAATAAAAAGCATTTTTGTAAATATTAGTTATTAAATATAATTTAAAAAGGTATTTGATAGCGTTAATATCTTAATATACATTTGTTACAGAAGATTACCCATGGGTTTCCATAGACTTTCCTTGTGAAAATTGTCCTTTTTTTGTCTCTATTTCTTCTCTTTAGGTTTATGTTGTTGATGGTTTTGCGTCTGTTTCCTTAGTCAACAGTAATTTGCTGTCAAGGTTGGACAGACTCTGACGCTACAGTCAGATAAAATCACACTTTTTAAAATTTTTCTCATGCTTTATATAGTTAATTTAATTAAAAAAGAGAGCAAAGTAGGTAGTACTACTGTATTAAGAATAGTCATTTTTACTTTTCCTATATTATTGATTTCTAAATTACTATACAGGTTGCAAGTGATTCCAGGAAGCTCACACTTATTTTTACCAACTGGATATTTTTTTTGAATATTTTTTTAAAGGAGATTTTTGTTTTTTAATATAAGAACCTCTTTTTGTAAATTTATTGTTGTTTTACTTATCTTTTACAGTTGTTTAACTAATTAGCAGTTTTAAAAGGATGTCAAATGTATGTAGTAGAGAGGTGGCGAGTATACTACTTAAGAATAAGTCCTACCTTCTGCTTATTTACTCAATGCAATTTGAGCATATTTTTGAGTATAAGTATACACATACTTTTCGTGTGCTTTTATGGTTTGTAAATGCACAGTACACTGTTATTATTGTTAAGCCTCAGTGGCATTGTCAGCCTTTGCACATCTCTCCCTAAACAGGTCGATAAAGGTTCCTCCATTCAATGTTAAAGCGCGGTAATCCAAAATGTTTACAGGGCTAATTCAGGTTTCTTCAAAGTAATTTAAGATTTATGTCACATTTACTTCATTTTGGGACAAATACTCTGATTGCAAAGTTGAAGTTTGGAATTCATCTACTAGTCTGGGAGGTACAAACCATAACACAGTATGTATTTTGTAATTCAAAATATAATTTGTTATCAGACATATATTCTCTTAATTATGTTTTTGAAATTGTTTACAATATGCCTGGTAAAAAAAATATACAAACATCCTTGAATTTAGGTATTGGGATACTTCTTTAATGGTATCGATCAAAGGTAGTTCAAGTCTCTTATTATTTTCCTAGGAGTTTAGTTCTTGGTTTTCTCGTTCATATCTCAAAAACGGTGTTTGTCTGGTAGCAAATCACTAATTAAATAAACTGTAGTGCTATTTACATGACCATGAATAGTGAAACTCTGTTGAATTGGATGAGGTGCTTTTTTGATCACCCCTTCCATCCTCCAGATTTTAATATTTTCCGAATTAAAAGTATTATGCAAAGGGTCATTCTTTTCTGATGGTCGTTGTTATCACATAGGAGAAAGGGCTCATAGTTAAAGGACTCTGTTAGTTCAGAGGGTAGGGTAATACCAGTATATTGTTTAAGTTGTGATAGTAGTAGTATACTCACCTTTTTTTCCTAAAAAAGCAATAATTCTTTTAAATTGGGAAGTGTGAGCATCTCACTTGCAACATGCATCAGTATGTTTTAGGTTACCTCACTTAATACTGAGTCACTGGGTTCATTGGAGGTTTTTCCTAATGTTTTAATGCGCTGAATGTTTTCTCAAAATTTCTAACTCTGTTTCAGAGACAGAGTGGGCTTTGAGGTACCCGGTTGAGTTGAGACAACCCCCATATTATTGACCACCCCATATGAAACCAAAGGCACTCAAGAATTGACCTGAGCCAATCAAAGTCTGATTTTGAGAAAACAACTTTAAGGTCACATTTATTACATAGTCCATCAATTGCAGTAGTACAATTATTTCACAGTCTCCCCTTACATAGTGTGCATTAATTCCTGTTTACAGTTAAGATGCCATATTGGGAAATAGCTATGCATTGGAATACGCTAACCAACATTTTTGGAGTCATGATTGGACCACCCCGCTGGCCTTGAGAACACAGGCTAATTCACTTGGGGCCTAAGAGAAACCCACTAGATGTAATCTTGACAAGGCGAACTACCTGCTCCTTCACAAGGAAGAAGTTGCTGTACTGCATGTCCCTGGCCCAGTCCAACACACCGTAGTGCCACTGCCCAACATCAGCTAAAGTTTAAAGCCAAAAATATATCCAGAATTTAGTTGCTTTTTTTCCTGGTGCCAAGATGTCTGCCTCCTTTGTGGCCAAACACGACTCTGCCCCTGCCAGAGAACTGGTTGGTTAGCTGACCAGCTAGGCTGCCCCCTAGCATTTGCTTCTTTTGATTATGAAAAATGTTGTACTGCAAAACCTAACCTGTTTAGATGAACAAATCATTTGTAGCAATTGGACTTCTACCCCCTATTCTCTTAACTGTCTCAGCGCTGAGACCAGCACCTACTACTGATGTTGCTGCTCCTATCCTAAAAGAATGTGTGTTGCAGTCCCTGTTATCAATGCCTCCCTCCCATAAGGCCATCCACATCACCTAGTTAAACTGATTCTTCTTGAGAGGTATACCTGTGGCATGCACTAACAGAGAGGTGGAAGCAGCGCAAGGCCATATTTGCAAGAATGTGGGCACACTCATGAGTGGATACTCTGCGGCCCCTCGTGTTTCTCTCAAGACCAGTTATTCCTCTTTTCCCAGCTAATTGGTCTTAGAGCGAGGCAACATGACCACAAGGTCTCTCCCGATCCACACGATGTGGCCGAGTAACATCTCCCATGAATGTCTTTCTTGGACCATGCTACGAGCTTGGAGATCCTGAATGCCCCCTTAAAGACAAGTGAAGAGGCTGCCACTAACAGCACCACTTAATAACTTGAACTGCACACCCTGAGCAGAACCCTCAAAATCCTTCCTAGCTTTCAGATGTTCATGCAGCATCTGTTGTCTCCGGTCACCCTTTCCGACCCCTCCCATACCTTAAGAGTTTTCTTAGCTTAGAAACAATGGAGCCCCACCCAGCTTGGAGAACAGAGCTAATGCCGAGCTATGACGCCTGGCAAATGCTGTTGATTTGCCGTCAGCCGATATATGTTCACTAAAACCCACCATTTTCCAGGGTAAAAGTGCTGCACTTGTGTGTGTCCTACAGTGTATGTGAGATCCAATTGCAAGGTCCTCTTATAAGACCTTTCCGTCTTAGGGGCAAGGCTGGCCATGATTATCTCTGGAAGGGTGTGTGCATCAAGATTCCAGTGAAGTCCAGGAAATGTGAGGGCTTTGCTTCTGCCCTTGGATGGAAACGATGAAAATCCTGAAATTTGAGATGAGAAAATGTGTTAACTGCATTATTTAAAAAAATGGATCATGCTTAGCCTTAAACAAAATACTATTTTTTAAACAAACTAGAACCAGTCACTTCAGCAAACTGATACCTCTTTTACATTTTGCATGTTGGAAGTTAGTAGACTCAACTACTGACATGCTATCTAACCAAAATATTATAGATTGGTTCTGGAATTGATCAGTCCAGATATACGAGACCACTTCTATGAGGGACCTCTCCAAGAAGGTTACATTCCTCACCAAACCTGAGTCACTCAGTGTTGTGGCAAGCACTGGGCACACAACTTGTAGCGCTATATGGCACAGAAACCTATGCTACCTGCAGCCCAAAGAGTCCAAATATTGGCCAGAGCCCAAAAGTGCCCACAGACCCATAAATCCTCTAAAGTTTTTGAGAAATAATAACCAAGTTCTAATGTTATACTCACCGGTCGAAATGCATTAAAGAAAGTATGGTAACTGTGATGCTGCATGCAATAGGGCAAGGTCATTAAGTGTGGAGGCGGGGTCAAGGGTGCGGATAAAAAAACTAAACATTCTGTATGTTTTTTTGATCTTTCACCATCAGGTAGCTACATATAAAGTAACATGCAGCTTAAATGAAAGATAAAAGTCAAATGTTGTTATTCATTGGGAAATGCATTATAGTACATTATGAAACCTCTATTAGTTAATGCACCGCAGAGGTCTGTGTGTAACCAGAGAGCCACAAACTTAAGTCTTGGCTGGTGCAGTGGCGAACAGTGACTTGTGTATTGTTAGTGCTATGAGGTCACAGCATGTGACATAAAACACTGTGAATATGCAAGTAATTATTTTAAACTTGCATTACATACAATGCGAGATAGACTGCTATAAAATACACAAACGTTTTAGGGTAAAATGCTGCTACCAAAATATAGATTTTAGTAATATCCAAACTGTATGTAATGCAATTGTTTTACATATCTGTCCCATAAACACCTCGTATGGGGTATTAAGCGATATATAAATACAATTACAATTAAAAGCACGCACTTCACAGTTCAGTTGTTAACTCTTTGCACTACCACTCAAAAATAATAGATCTATGTCATCACAAAGCTTCGAATAATGTCATCAATTAAAGCCAGTACTGGCCCCAAGCATCCTATGCATGTGCAGATTACTCTTTATATTTGCAGATTAACTCTTTGGACACATTTACATTCCTTTCAGACAAGAAGGGACCCTGGCAGGAACGCTTGTTTAGCTGTCTGCCAGACTTCGGTTTCACAGCACAAGAGACTCACTAAAGAAGATTTCAGCTGAAGCATTTGAATTACTGGAATTAACCATCCTGCGACGGTTGTCTTTTATAAAAAGTAAGGGAAAGTTTTTTTATAAATCAAAAAAGTATGGGCACATCGTGCTCTTCCGATCCGACCCTTTCTATGGCTGGTTATGCTTCAGAGCTCTGGATAGGCTCATCCTATGATGTTTTTCTCTCTCTGACCTGGTTTGTGCAATGGAATGTAAGAAGGAACAACTTATCAGGATGATCCATGAGGTGAAATTGAGGTGGCCTACCAATACCTGTAGCTGCTGCAACTTGGGTTTGTGTACCTGAAGGCAGGATTATAAATAAGACCAAAACATATTCACATTCTCTGTTGGTAACCTGTATTTCCCCTTTTTGGAGTCATTCTCGTTATCAAGTAAGGTTAGAGTCGTAGTTGGATAAGAAGTTTTTTCATGGGCCAATGGAACCCCAAATTTGACCATAAGCCTCATAAAGTTTGATAATGGTTTAGCCCAATTATCTGAATCCTTGGCATCAAGGAATACAAAATAATCCAAATAATGAATGACTGCAACCCTAGCAGTGAGCAGGCAAAGTCTACACAACGGAGGTTACCAAATGGCCCTCTTGAGCAGTGGAAATACCATCTTTAGACAGCCGATAGTCCTTCCGGGGCATTCCTCTAAACCCTCAGTGTTAGATAATGCAGATTTAGAACTGGTTCCTGCTCATAATCTGGGTTCCGCTTGAGTAAGATGTTTTTGAGGGGGGTGTAGTAAAGACAGTCATTCATTAATAGGTAGGAGGAGCCACATCACCTCAGCCATGTGTGAATCCCCTGCCCCTGACTTCCTTTTTACTTGTTTTGAGGGCATCCTGGGCATATTACATGGTTCTCTATTATTAAAGATGAACCCCACAACCAACCTGTTGCCCAAAAACCTTGCCAGCAATTCATGTTACAAAATTCAGACAACCTTTCACACATAAATGAAATGTTTTACTCCCAGTAGTGAACTGAACTGCTCAAAACACTAATATTGCCAGAACAAGAATTATCAAAAGCATTATACTAATAACAGTTAAACACAATTTCATGCTAACAAACCTCCTTCCGGTTAAAAGGTATTAATTCTGTGACACATTTACATAAACAGTTTCCAAAATGCTCACATTGATCTGCTCTGCTTCCCAACAAAGAACACTATATTACCCCATACCAGGCAACACCTATCTTTTTTAAACAGTTACTAGTTTCCCCAATGGACCAAAACAGGCTCTGGTATGATGCCTCAATCAATCAGGAGTTTGTTAAAGCGCAACTACTCACCCGTAAGGGTCTCAAGGCGCTAGGGGTGGGGGGGCGGGAGGGGGGGGTGCAGGTTCCATTCCAACAAGGAGGGGGTCTGTCGAAGAGCCAGGTTTTGAGGTTTCTTGCGAAGATGGGGAGCGATCTTGTCTGTCTGAGGTGGAGCGGAAGGGCGTTCCATGCTTTGGCCGCGAGGAAGGAGACGGAGCGGCCTCCCGATCTGGTCTTTCTGGTGCGGGGGACCACGGCGTAGGAGAGCTGGGCTGATCGTAGGGTCCTTTGGGGTGCGTGGAATTTGAGACGGCTGTTCAGGTATGCTGGTCCGGTGCCGTGGAGGGCCTTGTGTGCGTGGGCATCTTAATGGTGATTCTCGCCTCGACGGGGAGTCAGTGGAGTGTGCGCAGGTGCTGGGAGATGTGGCAGTGTTTTGGCAGGTTGAGGACCAGTCTTGCGGCGGCGTTCTGGATGTTCTGTAGCTTGCTAAATGCAGCAACTGTGAGTAAGAATAAGCCTATCCCGCCACTTTAATAAACTGCCTCAGTATGCTGCAAATTTTAAACAAACTGATCTTGTGTGACCACAGTTGCTGCTTCCAGCCCCTGAGCTCTACTGTGCTCTATCAGGGAATTATGCCAGAAGTGAAGGTCCCTCACTGCTGACAACCAGCACAACACCACGCAACCTTGAGCCTTGGTGACACTGAATGCTTATATGCGTCAACGGCACAGGGGTGGACCACCTGGACCATGGTGAGCTTATTGGCTTTGGGCAGATGGCCAGTCAGTGGAGCAGGGCAATGAGAGCAGGCAAGGGATGCAGCAGCAAAAAATCCAGCATTAGGAAAGAATGAAACTTGAGGCCGGGTCCAGCAGGGGTCATGTTGACGAGTGGTTGTGCTCAGCAAATCAGGAAGTGATATGGAGTCACGACGACTCCTGCTTAAATGCCCCTTTTGGCGCCCCTACCACCTGCCTTGGCAACCCCCTTGACCTGCTGAAGTGTGTGACATTGTGTAATGCAGTCTAGTGCTTGGGGGGGCGGAGCTAGGAACCGGAACAAGAGGAGCCGGGGACTGGCTAAGGGCAGATAGAGTAGGGACAGGGACTGGAAGAGACGTGCAAATAAAGCTCAGTGAATATAAAGCATATACCACGAGTCTGTCGTTATTTATGTCTAGACATGACAAAGTGATCAGCTTGCACTAGGAAAAAGGTGGGTCAAATATTTATTATTGTAAAGTCCTCAACAAACAAAGAGGGAGCTGCTAACAGGTCACCATACGTCCTCCCACATCCATAAGCCCTGAGAATGCTCAACAACATTCTCTGGAGAATGTTGAACAGCAATCCCTCACAGGACAATGCAAAAAATCTTCCTCCTCCAAAAGAAACATAATGAGATTTTCCATAAGAATAAATACAACACAACTAAAATATAGGTATACCTACAATGTAAATCAAAAGGTTATACAAACATTTCTAAAATATTAATCAATAACAAATTCACTAAAACACCTAGAAACATGTCTAGTCCTTCCTCGACTAGAACCAACACGCTTAAAGATACCCCCCTTCAGCCTTCCTGTCACCCCCAACCTTACTGTCATTCACTAAACAGTCTGCCACTTTCACCACCTCCTTGAACTTCCACACATTTCCATCACTGAGCAATACAGTATAAAGTTTCACCTTTCTCATTTGAAGAGGCTTAGAAAACCTACATAGACCCTTACTTTCTCTCCATCCCTTCCTTACTCGTATCCAATTTCCCACTGCAAATCGTTACATAACATCACCCTATGACCTCCAAGATTCATCGCTGCTCAGTTGTATCCTTTCTACATCCTTTGACAATAACATTCTAGCCCTTCTCTCATGACATCAAAAGGCATCTTGCCCATTGCATCTTGTGGTGCGATAAGCCCTCACAAGTTTTCTCACAGAACTTCTCCACTGACCACCCCAACTCAATGCCAACTGTAATCCTTCTGTGAGGGTTCAATTCCACCTCTCGACATGGCCATTGCTCTGGGGATATTAAACAGATGATCTTATTTGTTCAACTCCATTCATTCTTGATAAAATCTTTCATGGCCTGAACACAAACTGTACTCTGTCCGTCCATCACTATAGTTTCCGGTAAACACTCTCTTTACCATAGCTCCTCTAAAAACGTTATCACATCTAGAGTGGTCACCTAATCCATGAACTTAACGTAGGGCCACCTTGAATGGTAGTCAACAACCACGATAGCATACTTAGGGTGGGAATCTAAAACCTTATATGGACCAGAAATGTCTAAACCAATTTTCTTCCATGGGGAATACATTTTCTCTCTCTCTGAGGGTGGATACACTACCGTTATCTGTAATGTATTGCTCTACGCACACAACATGCAATCCCTCACTGCTCTCTCAACATCCCAATCCAACCCTGGCCATCAGCATTCAACCCTCAGTCTCTGCTTGGTTGCACTCATTCCACAACGTCCCCCATGAGCCAACAATAAAATGCGACTACTCAATGCCTCCGGCACTACCAACAACTCTCTCCTCAACAATATGTCACCAACTACTGGCAACTCCATACTTACATTCCGGAACTACTATGTGTCTAAAGTCTTTCTCCTAGATGGCCACACATCTGGCATATACTTCATGACTTCCTACAATTCGTCATCTCCCTTTACTGCCTGCATCCATTCCTCATATGATATGCTGTCTTTAGTGAGAATGCACGTTTGCCACAAGCCCTTCCCCTTCACCATCACCACTATCTTCATGGTTATCTAAGGGAAAGAGTCAGCCACATTATTGTATGTGCCTGGAACATACTCCATTCTATAAGAAAAATCCAGCATTCTTAGAACCCAACGCAAAATTCTAGATGAAACTTGGCAAGTGCCCTTATTGATGAACACATCCAACAAAGGATGATGATCTATACGAATCCCGAAATCAGTTCCCCACACGTTTTTTAAATGATTCACACCCCACAAACATGCCAAAGTTTCTCTCTCAGTCAGGGATTATGTTCATTCCACACCCTTCCATGGTCTTGATGCACACGCAATAGTGACTTCCTTACCCTCTCTAGGTTGCAACAATATCCAAACCCATAGCACTAGAATCAGTGCACACAATGCTCTTATCACACCTGTCAAAAGGTTTAAGAGCCAGGGCAGAAGCTATATCCTTCTTCAGGTGCACAAATTCCCGCTCACATTCCATACACCAGTCAAAATTTGCATTTTTCAACATTAACTTGCACCTTTTCTGTTTTGTCTGCATACATAGGAATGAATTGTGAATAATATTCAGCCAGTCATAAAAAGGGTCTAAACTGATCCTTGTCCTGTGGTGATGTAGCATCCTTGATGGCTTTTACTAACTTTCGTTTTGACAATACCCCTTTTTCACCCAGCCAATGCCCAAGATACTCAACTCCCTTCACACCAGTCTTACACTTCTCCAATGCAATAGTCAACCCTCTCTCCTGTAACCTTTTCAATACTTTGGATCAAACCTCATTGTGTTTCTCCTCACTCTCCCCGAAAATGAAAATCTCATCCTGGAAATATGTTACGTTGCTTTGCTCTCTGAATAGTTGGTGCATTGCCCTTTGAAATACAACCAAAGCTGATGCCAATCAAAATGCAAAAATTCCCTGGAGAATGTTGAACAGCATTCCCTCACAACACAATGCCACACTTTCGCCTTCCCATTGGGAATCCTTTCTGCAGGGCCAGGCCCACCTGTGGCTGGGGCCAGCCTCTGTGATGTTATCACTTTGCTCAGGATTCCCTCCACTTTTCCACTTCCAAAGGTCTTTTCTTCATGTAAAACCAAACTGTTGGAGTCAAGGGAAACCAAGTATGGTCCCTCAGGATTTCTTTATCATTCTTTTTTGCACAAGGGAATTACTGATAGATGCTAGAATTGTACGGGAAACAGCCTTTACAGCGCTGTCGGTACAATGCGGTTCCTTTACAACGCTGTCGTTAGAACAACTGCGATGTTACCACGCGTACGATTACATTGCAAGTTGTTTCAACGACTTGCTGATGGGGGCGCGCTGGTGTTGGATTTACAATCCAACACCTTCCCTGCGGTTGCACAAACTGGAGTAGGAATACTAAATAATAGTATTCCTAAGTACAGCGCGCCCCCTACAGCAAGTCATTGAAACAACTTGCGATGTAATCGTTCGCTTTGATATGACTGCGTTGTAATGGTATGCTTGAAAAGCGCATTCATTGTAAGGAGTCCTATTCACATGTTGTCAATTCCTCTTTCTCCTGTTTGCCAATAAATATGCATGGTGCTAAACAGACAAGCTTCTGTTCACAGGGAGGCTTCCCATTGGGAGAATTTATTCTGCATAAAAGCTGAAAAGTCTGACCAGGGGCTACGGAGAAGTTCCAGGCCCCTCTGTTGCAGCTTTGATGGAAGAAGGAAGTCCATTCCCATAGTGAGCACTGTCAGCATCTGGACCATTTGCTGCTGCTCACGCCCCTACGCTCCACCCTCAGTGTGCAGCCATGACTCCCCAGTTGGCAAAAGCACACGGCATCTTTTGTTCTGAAGCCCTTGAGTGATATGATAGATGTTAGTAACAGTGGAGGACTTTTGCCTTGGCTTGGTCTCCCTTGGCATGCGGTGGAGAGGGGGCGGAGTGAAGGTCACACTAAGCACTTAAAACTGCAATGCAATGTAGCTGTAAATCTGGCGCTGCCTCGTTTCATTCTGTTTTTCATCACAACATAGTTTGATATTGTACAGGATGCCAGCTCATTAACATAAACAGGATAATGCAGCATTTAGTATGATTTATTTAGAAGAGTTTAAAAAAAAAAGAAGAAAACAATGTAATGATTTGCCAGCTGAAGTGGGAGTCTAATCAATCCCAAGTTATTAAAGTTTGGCAGAGTGAGAGTGTTTACCATTAATGCAGCGTTAATACCTCCTAATCTTATCTTGCTCAGAAACTCATGCATTACGAATCCAATTACGTGTAATGGCTGCAGTTACATCAATTACATTGCCATTACTGTGTCCGATATCTCATTTCATGTAGTGCTATCAGGAGAGCAGATATGTAAAAATGTCAATATTTCCTTTCACTTCGGTGTGTTATCGGCCATGTGTGTCGCCAATTGTAAGTTCCTGCAGATACAAATGTCGACTTAACCTTTGACGGCAGCGTCAGAGCTCAGGAAATCTAACTTAATGGAATGCAGGCAGCAGAAGGGCTGGGCTGAGTCGGTGTGCGTGTTGGAACAATTATTACACGCCACAGTATCGTCGAAGTAGAGGAAGTGTTTGTTCATAACCCAACTGCTGATGGAAATGCAGTGTGGGTGAATGACGTAAAGGAAGATTTGGGCATTGCAATATTGAGTGACGTCCCAGGACTCCCCTATCAGGGACGGTCAGAATCCATTTTGCAAAGTGCAACAAGCAAACAGGCCCGACCTTGACAAGTGCCGCTATTTTCCGTGATAAAGCTGGTTGAGGCTGTGCCTCATTGCCTCATGCTATACATATGTATATATTGCAGTGGGTGAAAGCAAAACGTAAAATATGCTTCAACATACCAGTGGACAAGAGTGCTGACTGACAGTTCCTCTCAGTATATATGTATGTAATTTTGTGATGCGGGTGAAGCACCTAAAGCTCTATCTAGGCCAGACCTAAATATAACCCCATTATCAAGGGAATGGAAGTCGCCAGACCTAAATATAACCCCATTATCAAGGGAATGGAAGTCGCGAAAGCGCCTGTATTTTCCTTTGAGGAGTGAATGCGCACGTCTATGTAGTTGGTGCCCAATTCACAAATTTCAAATCTTGTTCATTTGCTCTTTTGGGATTACTCCTACATTTTGAGGAACTTTCTAACTGTAATAAGTTTCACAAAGGACCCGGAGTCACCAAGGAAATCTCGCACAGCTGTAAATTTTCTTGAGTACTTAAATGCTGGAAAAATATGCATGCTTAATTCTGACACAAACGTGCACTCGCACATTCATATATATATATATATATATATTGAAAAATGTTTCCCGTGCACAAACTACTTTCACTGCATATCTGCTGTACAGTTTAATATAGATTTCCAGGCAACCCCCCTTGTAGCCGAGCTTCTTGATAGATTAGTATAGCAGCATACTAGACCTTTCTGGGCATAACTTCTATAATGTGTTGGCAGCTTTTTTTCTGTAGGGAGAATTAGCTGGTGGGAGTTCTCCATAGTTTATCACACGCATGTGCAATAAATGCAAACATACATTATCTTTATTGTCTTCATACTACATGGCATACTCCATGTGCTAGCTTGCTTCTTATCGGCACCTGTTAGATACAGTGTGTTTAGGTCAAGCATTTTCACATATTCTTCCATGTCTCTGTTAAATTAAGTTCAGGGCCCCAAAAATGCAACCAAAAGTCTGCTACAAATATCCAAAATAATGGGACTGGACTGCCTTCAGGATGTCACCAGCCGACTGGATTACGGAAACATCATTTACGCCGGAACCACAGCCAAAATACAGAAAAAACTCCAACGCATCCAAAACGCATCAGCAAGACTCGTATTAGACATCCCTCGGCAAGCTCACATTTCCGGCCACCTGAAAGACCTCCACTGGCTCCCCGTCAACAAGAGAATAACGTTCCGTCTCCTCACCCACGCACACAAAGCCCTCTATAACCTAGGACCCGAATGCCTCAACACGAGACTGTCCTTCTACACCCCCACCCGCCAACTTCGTTCATCCAACCAAGCCCTCGCCGTAATTCCTCGCTTCCACAGATCCACCACGGGGGGAAGATCCTTCTCCTACCTAGCGGCCAAGACCTGGAATTCTCTCCCCACCCACCTCTGCCTAACTCAGAACCACCTCTCCTTCAGAAAGCAATTAAAAACTTGGATATTCGATAAGTAATTACTCCCTCCTCCTCAAGCGCCTTGAGACCCTCTGGGTGAGTAGTGCGCTATATACATTTTTGAACTTGAACTTGATCTAAAGTCTGAGTATGAAGGCCTTGACCATTCTACACAGCTTTAAAGGGCAAGCTTTGTTGCTCAGCCCAGGGCCAGACGAGCTAGCCTGTCACACTGACATTTTCTCGTTAGGCTGCTAGTTGGACTGCCATAACCCCACTCTCCTCACATGACCTGTTTCTAGTTTTGCCCCTTGCTGTGTGGGGCTGGTTTGAAAGTTGAATTTCTTTTTCTAGGGTTGATTTGGGTTTCCAGTCTGGCCATGGCCCAAGCTCATTCAATCTAATACTGCTCATGGCCAGTTTCACTTTAATGTGACTTTTACTTTAGTAAACAATGATTTAATATCAATTAGCAGCACCATTTGCAGCCAACCCAGGAGACCCATGTCCCAAGTCTTCCATCTCAGGAACCCTTTATCTTTGGATTTGTGCTTATATACGTTATATCAGCTGAACTGCCCCAGTCCCAGTTTGCTAATGTACTACTATATTTGAGTGCCTTTCCTTGGTAAGAATCTCCCTGCAGAAGGTATGCGATACCCACAAACATACAATTTTGAGGCTACCACTGCCACACTAACATTATGCACTCACATCTGAGTAAATAAACTGTAAGCACAATCTCACATGAACGTGTACAGTACACATACAGTGGAAGCTAAATTGCTACTTTCACTATCCATAGAACACAACACAGTCTTAGGGATGGACCAGAAAATAATACCTGAAGAACAACAGTATCTGATAACGTGGACTCAATTATTTGAGGGGATACTGCATCCTTGTGAAAACAGAAATTCCAAGCAGCCCACAGTATTCCAAGATGATGACGTCTTTGTAGTAATGTGTTGTGGTCAACAGCATGAAATGCTTCCGATAAATCCAGAAACAGTAGGGCAGCCGAAATGGATGCCTTGTATGACTCTAAACCTGAATCTGGATTGTTGGTCTGATGCAGTAATTTTCCTCTATAAATTTGGTACTTTGAGTGAAAACTGCTCTTTCAAATACTTACTGCACCCCCGGTGGTTGTGCTAGTGGGGTGATGGCATTTGAAGGCAGTATGCAAATATTATAGGGTGAACTTAGGCATAAGTGCGGTGCAAAAGGGTAGGGAGAACCACCCTGTAGGAAGGTACATCCTGACTATGGTTGCCCCCAACTTTTTGCCCTGTGTTTTAGCTGGTTTTGGACATAGTCGACCTGGGACCCTGCCAATCAGGACCCCAGGCCTACTGCTCTCTCTTTAAAATGGATTCCATGTACCCTAGGTGCATTTCCAATTGGTACTGGGCCACCTTATCAGACCCCGTAACGCAGGGCATAGGTGTACCCAGGGCCGCCAGGGGCTGCAGCATGTATTATGCCACCCCTGGCTGGCCTCGTAAATTTGACACAACTGGCTGCACGACAGCTGGGGCGAAGACGTGTAACCACCCTTCGCTTTAGGTATAGTAGCTCTATATCTAACCATACAATGGACACCCGAGTTCCTATCAGTCACTCCTATGGCAGGCCTTAACAATCCTGAAGGCAGAGTGCGTGGGCTCGTGTGAGTTAGGCTCAGGCCCGAGCCGAGCCCGGCTGCAGCTTGCGGAATCAAAACCCAATAGCTGTTCCATGATAACGCGTACCACATCGGTAACTTCGGTGTCGCGTTATCAAGGGATGTCGAGTAAGGTGTCATACGAATCGGGATGCTGCCCTCTCACCAACTCTGGCGACGAGGTTAGCATTCCGCCCTTCTAGAGGGACACGACATGTACGTAACTGTGAACCCCGGTTAAAGTTAACGAAAGCCTCAGCTCCACAAAATGGATGCTGCCACCACAGACACAAGTCTGACCTCCTGCTGCTGGGAGTCCTTCCAGCGAGGAGCACTTGGACAAAGGGTTTCCTGTCGAGGGCGCTGTTCGTACCGTCCCAGACAGGGTTTGTGTATTCTGGGTAGGTAGGGCTTTGGCGAGAAGGTGACTGCGGAGTGGCACCCCGGTGCTCACTACGCATCTGCCGGTTAGAACCAGTTCCAGGGGCGACAGCCCTGGCCTGGGGAAAGCCCGGCAGGGGAGAGGGGCGTAACTACCCCCCTTCCTGGTCCCACCCTTAGGGCAGGACCTAGTCATGTACCCACCCCTTTCTTTAGAATAAAGGCCGGAGCGGGGACCCTTCCAAATTAGATCATCTTTGAATCAAGAATACTTTCTACGAAAGGACTTCAAGACTCTTCTCAAGATTTCTCCCTTGTGGCTAAGGAGTAGTCACCCTGCATCAGCGGGCACCATCTAAGAACTCTGCGGTTTGCTGTAAGTCCTTCCTCAAGGAATCCGACGGCCCAGCTCGACGAGAACCGGCTTCCCTGGCACCTCTGACCTCTACCCACGTCATCAGCTCAGCTGTGATCTGTGGGTGCGACGAGACCTCGAGGGACCGGCCATCATCAGAACCTGCACGCTCTTAAAAACCAGCACGACCATCGAGGTAACTCTCTGGTGAGTGCTCTGGGGTCCGAGAAGCCCCGACCCTGAGCCGCTCCAGCACCGAAGTGCAGTCTCCCAGCATCTCCACGATCTGCGTGGGGCCCTTCTGCTCGCTGCTCAGCACGTTGTCTGGTCACTAGCCGCTGGCTTGTGCCCTTCTGTGACGACATCCGAGAATCATCACTGCCGGTCTGGTTGCTCCAGACTGGCCCTTGCTTCCATCTTTCCGAGAAGCACCCCGGACCCTCCTGGTCCACTCAAGACGCCGACAGCGACATCCGTCGTGGGACAGCTCGCACCTCCCCCGTGGTCGCCGACAACGCCTCCTGGTCCGAGAGACTGCAGAGCCTAGCGTCGCCCACTCACCTGGTCGAGGTGACGGCCAACCGGTGCCTTCCTGGTACCCTCTGACTACTGGCTAGTAGTACGAACTTGGTCCCCTCTGCTTTCAGGTTTCATCAATCTCCGATCCAGGCTTGGATCTCTACGAACTATTCAGCACTGGTCGCCGGCCAGCAACTCCTTTCTTCCGGCTCCTGGCTCGTCAGCGAAGACCCCGACGCCTGTAAGACTTGTGCAGCCGCAGCCCTCGTGGCTAGGTAACTCGGCATTTCAGTGCCTGCATAGCCTCCTTACTCTAGGGTCCCGAGTCCCTCGCTTCCGACTTGCCTTAACCTTTCCGTGTCCCCGGACACTTGTTTTAAACTGTGCACTTGAAGTATTTGCTAAAGAGATTTGGTTTGTGCTTAGTACCCTGTCCTCATAAAGAGTACAGGGCTGTTGTGATTCTTAATAAATATACTGTTTATTTTCATAACACTTGTGTGGTGTCCTTTCACTGGGTGTTCAAGGGGTACATGTGTGGTAAACAGCTGGCTTAACACGCCCTCTCGAGTCTTTAGCCTTAGACTGCTCGTATCCACGCTACTAGGATAGCTGGTCTATAGGTTGACTTACAACCAAACACCATAAGGGTCGTTGGAACGATACATAGCGGTCGCTAGAATAGCGAACGTTGCATATCGGGCCAACTTCTCACACACCCCTCTCCCTAAATTGTAGTAAACCACTCCAAGGTCCCCTGCACACTTTAGTGGTACATAGATTTAAGTTAGTACAGTAATGAGTGTAGGAAAGAAAGAACGACTGTCCATCCACTGC
The DNA here is from genome assembly GCF_964263255.1 of Lissotriton vulgaris. Taxonomy (NCBI): domain Eukaryota; kingdom Metazoa; phylum Chordata; class Amphibia; order Caudata; family Salamandridae; genus Lissotriton; species Lissotriton vulgaris. The sequence goes on along the minus strand of NC_141698.1, from coordinate 658,463,756 downwards.
TCTGTGTGGTTCCAGGATTTATTGTCCTTGTTGTGCATTCCTTGGTACAGAGTCTTAGCCTAGCCAACACATAGTTTGTCGCTACCATGAAGTACACAGCGACTTCTTCATGGGCTAAAGGCCTATGATTACGGTCCTTATTGTCGGTTGTACTTCCTGCCGAAGGTAAATAGTAGTAGATGGTCTCAAGGGTACCAGAGACCAGAATTCCATTTAATTAAAGTGTCCTCATGAAGCAGATTCTATATTTTGTGAAACAGCCCAGTATTCAGAATATGCAGCTACTAATTATTGTGAGACCCTATTTGTAGGGTTATGGCTGTCAGCCAGCTTTGATTGTGTTGCCGCTGGTCACCCGATCTGGTGAAGCAGCTGGTGAAGTCTCCCGCATGTGAGAGGGACGGCGTCTGCTTCACATAATATAGAATCTGCTTCATGAGGAAACTTTAATTAAATGGAATTCTTGTCCCTGGTACCCTTGAGACCATCTACTACTATTTACCTTCGGGACGGAAGTACAACCGACAATAAGGACCGTAATCATAGGAATCTAGCAACATTTTCAGGTCTAGAGTTAGCCAAACTTTTTGATTTTACTAAAAGCCCTCTTCATCCACTGAATCAGACCACTTCAACCATTGGTACACTACTCTGCGAGTGACCGCATTCTGCCTTTTCACAAGGAACGCATCCACATGCAAAGGAGCAAGTTCCCAAAAGCGTTTATGATTTTCTGAAGTTGTACTACAGAAATACTCTTTTAGATACTCTTACATGTGAATCAGCCCCAAAACGCACAATACCCTATCAGTAAAAGTTCCATGACAGCACAGTCCTTTCTATTTTTACTAACTGTATAATAATATTACCTGAATATTGCTATTGCATTACTATTTTAGATGGATTGGGTTTCCTTCACAAAGGCAGGTAAGAGTACATGAATGGGCACTTGCATGAGTTATTTTACATACTTAAAAATGCCTTGGTAATTAGGCACCAAAGTAGTTCCTTTCAGAGTCAGGGACAAATCTAGCAGTGATTGATCAGTGGAATACGAGGCCCTTTGTCCAATGATTGCTGTTGATTTTAAATTTTAGAGAAATGTTTTATCTATTTTGTAACCTTTCTCAAGTGAAAATTGTTTTTAATTTTTCTGCATAAATTGTATTTGTACGCTTTTATGATTTTTTGATAAAATCGAATAAAGCTTATTTGACTGAATATAGCAGTGTGTGCTGTTTGAGACAATAAAAATTGTTTTGGTTTTAGCCACTGTTGTTTTTTAGATCTCACCTGCCAGGCAGCATAAGCTGTCTGGTTGCAAAAAGACAATTATCGGAATACAGTGGGCTCAGAGCCCGCCCATTGCTTACCATTGGTTGGCTTCATTGTCAATCTTATTTGCTTGCTTTTTATTTGTTAGCATTTGTGGGCTCAACTTCCCCTTCTTGTGTTTGTCCCTCACATGGAGCAAGACTCCTTACTTCTGTTCTTTCACTGCTTACTTTTCAACCACTACTTTTTTCTTTATAGTTAAGCACTTCATGAGAGTGCATGTGCTTTCCGGCTGTCTCCCTTGTGTACTTCTCCTACCCATCCACCGTGCTCCCTTGTTGCTGTCTCCTGCCATGTGCTTCTCCTCTGCCTCCTCCTTTTTGCATTGATTGATTTGTTCCATGTTGCTTTCTCACTCATGTGCTTCTCCCTCGAGTGCTGCTTCCCACTTCCATAATCCCACTCCACTTTCCTGCCTTAGGCTCCCTATAGCTTCCCTCCTTCCACCCTCCCACTCCACCGTTCCTTCCCCAAACACTCTACGGCTCCCTGTTGCCGCCCCCTCGCTTGCCCGCATTCTTTCTTAAATGTATTTATTTAGTTTGCAGCTATTAAGGCAGCAAATTGCTGCCTGCCATTCAGCCTCAAAAGCACTTTTGCGTTATTAATTCATTTTTGTATTGTATCAATCCATCTTGGATTGGTAAATAAACAATTGGTGCACACCTCATTTTGTAGGTGTGCAAACATAATAGAACATGCATAATGCTTCACTATACCTTTTTTCACCATGCTGTTTAGAGGCCTACTGATGCTCTATGGCACAGCAAAAAAGTATTGGCAATGCCAAGGGGACCTAAAGGCACAACCTATTGGCTATGCAATCCCTGTTTTAGATTGGCGAAGACCCAGCAGCTTTCCCAACAAAAACGTTTTGCAAAAACCAAGAAAAAACGAACTAAGCATTGGCAAATCCAAAGCTGGCAGTCAACTCATGACATATTAGTTTGCCCATGTTTAGGTATGTTCGTCATCGTCACAGATGATGTGTCTCAGTTTCATCTATATGATACTGCTTGGCAAGGAAATTGGGACATGTGCTACGAATGAGTTTCCCTATCTCCCTTCTCCTGTACTGTGTTCCCTAATTGTATTAGTACATTTCACCCAGTGCTTTTTGAAGAGGAATACACATTTTGTATCTTAGCTCGTGTTCCTCCTTTCCTTAAACATTGGATACTAAGAAGTCAAATCCTCTCTAAAAGAGCTTGTGGTATAAAGCAATGTCCATTCTCTGTGGATTTCTTCGGGGTGTATCTGATTTATCTGTCAGTCAATAACTTTATTTCGGCTATTGTGACCATAAAAGTGGCATAGGCATGCAGTACAAAGGGGACAAAATAAAACATTCAAGTTTAAGTAACAATCTGTTACTCCTTATTGTAAAAGGGTCCAGACTTCTTGATAAAAAAAGGCATGAGGTAAAACCACAGAAGTGCAAGTGCATACAGTACGGAAGATTTGTGGCCATCGCACAGAAACTAATGACAGGGACTGATGAGATCCATCTTAAATAAAAATCCCTGACAATAGTATAGGGACCACAAAAAGTGCCAATGCCTAAAGCGCAAAGAGGATGATGTTGGCTAGCAAATGGCCAAAAGACCAGTTCTTCTCAGACTGACTTGTGCAAATAAGTGGGCAAAGTTAAAACAGTAAAAAAGCAGCTAGATTGGTAATTAAGAACTATATCAGCAAAGGTTTATACCGTGAAATCTAGAAGGCATGACCCGCCATGCAGATTCAGTTATAGAAATGAGCTCACTGTCAGACTAAAAATAATTACGAACTAAAACAAATTAAAATGAGATTACATTAGAGAGAGGTTGCATGTAATACAAGGTCATTGCGCACCTCCTACTTATCCACATTTTGCCCAGAAATTTGGCAACAGCACAAGCGATCCATGGGCTAGAGTTGTATTTTAAAATACGTAGAGCATCACTGTGGCAGCGAGTACCAAGCTGTCTGCAAACAGGCGCTATCCACCTTGATCTCAGTTGGTCATACCTAGGACATGCAAAGAGGATGTTGCTAATGGACTCGGCTGCAAGAGTGCAGCCAGGACAGAGCTGGAATGTAGAAGTGGACTTGTACCAGGAGGCAGTAAAATTATTTACAGGAAGGGAACCAAATCTAAATTGCATGTAAAGTGTCCTGTCCTGGGAGTTTGTGATGGCCTGCAAATATAGCTCAAAGGCACGTACCACTTTAAACTACATAAAGTCAACTGTCAAACGACCCCAGGGTGGATAGGAGATGGAGGACTGCGTCACCCAGCCTCACTAATGTTTCTTAATCAGTGCTTTACCAGGGGCGGTGGGTGACATTTGAAAGTGGTGGGGCGCAAAGTAATTTGCATACAGTACCGTAGCGAGCGAGCGCAAAAGAGGGAAAAAAGAAGAAAAATCGTGCATTTTCAAGCAAATTTGAGAAAGCAGGAAGGTTAATAAAGCAATTGTGAAAGTGCAGTTATTACATTAATAGATGGCATAACATAGGTAGCTGCTTATTCAGTATAACCACAGAGCTTCATACATTCCGTCCTATTATGCTCAGGTGCTGAATTCAGACTATAAGACTTTCATGGAGATCTCATTCTAAACACACACACATTTTATGATAAACACACACACACACACACACACTCCCCATGGTGTTGTTGTAGACAACTGTTTCATGCGGACTTAAAAGCTAGATGCAGCAGTAGAGCACAGCAACTTTACCATCTATACTTGCCGGAACTTTGCACGTTTCTCAGATGTTATAACAAACCAGGAATACAAATTCAGCCTAACCCCCAGACCACAAACGACAAGGCTTCTCCAGGGTGTGCCTAGACCCCATGTTAAAAAAATCCATAGCAAAGAGGTCTTAAAAAGACCAGCTTGGTGCTCTTTGGTAAGTACGAAAGGTCATGTGTGCATTGTCACATGTCCAGCTCTCAAAACATAAATATGTATTATCGGGCCCACACTCTGCCACTGCAGGTGCCTGGTATGCAAAGTGTGTACTGCACAGAGGACCTCCTCCAAACGCAACGGAAGGGTATGTCCAGTGATGATTGGTACACAGCTGTCATTGTGTTAGTCTAAAGCTGCATGCTCACCTGCTGTTTAAGACGTCATAAGATTATGAAAGTAGAAAGGATCATGTCAGACTAGGGCCACACCATTACAGTGGAAGGACAACATGTCACACATTTCACACTACATATCCAAATTTGAAGACAGACAGTCCAACTCTTGTTTGCATGTGTGTGTAAGGCGTAGAAGGCCTACTTAAACAGAGGCCTAGAAGAACCCAGTGGCAAACGCAGCTTGTGTGAAATGGCCGCCGCCACTGAGTGTGGGTGGCAAGACTTCTTGTTAGCTGTCCTGCTGACATGCATTATTCAGGCATGTATCTCTGTCGGCTCACAAGCGGCCAGGCATATCTTCCTATTGAACCGGTTTCATGTAAATTAATCCAGCCCCATTCAAGTATACACACATTGGCGTTGTGCCCTAAAAAACAGACCGCGGGGAGAAATCTTCCTGAAAGAGTTTACAGCGCTGAGTTTCCTTCGGCGAAAAAGTGGCCTACATTTAATGTAATCCGATTAAATCTTTGTTTTCGATCACTTGAGTGAAAAATCAGCTCTCTGTTTAGACCGTGTTTGGTGAAGGGAAAGAATGTGTGGGGCCCTTTGTGCAAGGGAGGGTGCCTTTCACGCACAGCACAGGTTCGGGTCAGGGACAGGGTTGACGTGACTCTGCAATGCATACGCACAACAACCATATATTCTGCAACCAAGCGCCAACCCGCATTTACTCACGAGGCACCGGACGTAATCATTTACAGTGCAGGCTTTTCATGTTTGGCTGCTGCTCACCTCAGTCCTGAATTAGCTTGTTTAAAGACTGACTCACTCTTTTCTTACAGCGTGCAGTGTAATACAAGCATTTCGGCTGCCTGCCCCAAACTATAACTGGCCTGTGTGGGCAAACAGCGGGCCTTGCCTTCCTTCCAAGAGAGGCACTCCCAAAACAGGCCGCAAACAGTAGCTCCAGAGAGCCTAAAATCCTTCACAGGCCAACGTGTTCCACAAGAGCGCCATTGTGCTGCTCTGCCTAAAACTGGTTTAAAAGAGACAGCCCTTCAGTCAGAAGCAAGACAGCTCCACCTTCGAGGCATAATGAACATACAATATCAAGTGTAAAGGGACATAATGCAATAATAAAGCAAAATAAGACGCTATACATAACTAAAAATACCATACAAAAACCGTTTCCACAATTACATGTTTAACAGTACGAAGGGACAGAATACAATATTGCGTGCTACTGTGCTTTATATTGTATTCTGTCCACAGTAATTTACTTAGTCATCGTAGTCTCACTCTCTCTATGTATTGACATCCGCCCGAGTACATGACGATTCAAGATCACGACGTGACTCTCCGAGTCTTTCCATACTTTTATTTTCCAATCACGCCGTTTCCGTCGTGCACGCTTTTATTTATTGTATGGGTATTACTTACAGATCTCAGGAGGCTCAGGTGGGTCCCGCGTCAAGTATGAGCAAAGCTCCAGACAGTATGTCAATGAAGTCGGACGTCTGCTGTTTGCTGCTCCCTGCGCGCCCGTGGCGACTCGAGCCCCGGGCCTAGATCTTGAAACTACTACTGTACTGAAAAGTAACGTCATGGCGCGCGCACGTCCCGTCCGAATGGCCAATCACTGCATGACTTCACATGCTGAAGTCACAGTGATTGGCCAGGGGGTCACAGTGAGTACTCGCCCTGGCACCTTTGAAACCCCGGGGGCTGCTTCGGCCCGGCTAAAGCAGCACCCCTTCGGTCCCTCTCTACTAGTCAGGTTACCAGCGCGCATGCTCTGGCTAGGTGCCACCAACAATCCTCATGCGCAGTACTGCTGCTGGCCTGCTGCAGGCTGTCACTCAAGCTGCAGCAGACCAGCCAGCCCCACCCCCTGCTCACTCTCCGGATTCAATCAGGTGTGTCCCGTATTGAAGCGCTGCGCTGCGGCGCTTATTATATATTGTGCTGCTGCATGCAAAATTCACAAAAATGTTTTAGTGGTGCGTCCAGGCTTAGTGGGGCTACGCCCCTACGCCCCAATGGACGCACCGCTGCTGTGCTTTACTGGGAAAAGAATCTGGGTTATTGATGTCCCAAGCACCTTCCATCCCTAGAGTGGACATCAAAGACTTCACCTTGGTCAACCAGCCAATTTTCTTATGACGGTCCAGCGCATAGACCTCGTCCAAAGTTATAGCATATGGGCGTAACTCAGGGGTAGTTTTTAGGCATATCCAAAAGAACAGGGGGCGTACCTGTGCTTTTTTTTACAACAGAGGATCTGCCCATATCTAATCTCAACGGATGCAGGGGAGTGCTCTGGGAGAGAGAGCAAAATGATCCTAAGAATTTGTTTTCGGTCACAAGTAGCGCATTAAATTTTTTAAACATCCAGAATTCTGCCCCATAGAGAGATACAAAGGGGGGGGCGCCTGATGAGATCTTGTGCTCTTTGATCAGTGCCCCCGTAATGCGCCTAAGCTGGACGTTCCACCTCGTGACAAGGTGCTTTCATAACAGGTCATCAGAGAGAGTGACACCCCAAATAATCAAATGTGCTCACTCTCTCAAGTGATTTCCCATCTAGGAAGAACTTCCCGTTAAAAGATCTGCAGGATTTATCATTAGAAGTTTGGTATTTGTGGTTTTGATCTCAAGGTCACTTGGTTCACAGAAAGACTCAAAGCGTTTTTAAAAGAGATTGCAGGCCACTAAGGATCTTGGAAACTAGCAGAGTATCATCTCCAAAGAGTGAAGTTGTCACCTTAACCCCTCTCAGAGTCGGCGCGTCGGCTGGGCCTTCAGCAAGGTACTGAACTACGCCGTTGACAAAGAGTGAGAAGAGAATGGGGGTCATCACGTACCCCTGGCGGACCCCGCTGTCCACTCTAATCTGGTTGGTCAGTTGGCCTTGATTACCCCATCGCATTCTTGCATAGTTGTTCTTCTCATGCAGGTGAACAATGCATGCTAATATTTCGCAAGGGATGCACATTTCCTTCAAGACATTCCACAGTTTGTGTCTGGGAATGAGGTCGAATGCAGACAGTAAGTCAATAAAAGCTACGTATAAGCTGCCCTGACAGATGGTCCAGCAGCGGTGCGTCCATTGGGGCGTAGGGGCGTAGCCCCACTAAGCCTGGACGCACCACTAAAACATTTTTGTGAATTTTGCATGCAGCAGCACAATATATAATAAGCGCCGCAGCGCAGCGCTTCAATACGGGACACACCTGATTGAATCCGGAGAGTGAGCAGGGGGTGGGGCTGGCTGGTCTGCTGCAGCTTGAGTGACAGCCTGCAGCAGGCCAGCAGCAGTACTGCGCATGAGGATTGTTGGTGGCACCTAGCCCGAGCATGCGCGCTGGTAACCTGACTAGTAGAGAGGGACCGAAGGGGTGCTGCTTTAGCCGGGCCGAAGCAGCCCCCGGGGTTTCAAAGGTGCCAGGGCGAGTACTCACTGTGACCCCCTGGCCAATCACTGTGACTTCAGCATGTGAAGTCATGCAGTGATTGGCCATTCGGACGGGACGTGCGCGCGCCATGACGTTACTTTTCAGTACAGTAGTAGTTTCAAGATCTAGGCCCGGGGCTCGAGTCGCCACGGGCGCGCAGGGAGCAGCAAACAGCAGACGTCCGACTTCATTGACATACTGTCTGGAGCTTTGCTCATACTTGACGCGGGACCCACCTGAGCCTCCTGAGATCTGTAAGTAATACCCATACAATAAATAAAAGCGTGCACGACGGAAACGGCGTGATTGGAAAATAAAAGTATGGAAAGACTCGGAGAGTCACGTCGTGATCTTGAATCGTCATGTACTCGGGCGGATGTCAATACATAGAGAGAGTGAGACTACGATGACTAAGTAAATTACTGTGGACAGAATACAATATAAAGCACAGTAGCACGCAATATTGTATTCTGTCCCTTCGTACTGTTAAACATGTAATTGTGGAAACGGTTTTTGTATGGTATTTTTAGTTATGTATAGCGTCTTATTTTGCTTTATTATTGCATTATGTCCCTTTACACTTGATATTGTATGTTCATTATGCCTCGAAGGTGGAGCTGTCTTGCTTCTGACTGAAGGGCTGTCTCTTTTAAACCAGTTTTAGGCAGAGCAGCACAATGGCGCTCTTGTGGAACACGTTGGCCTGTGAAGGATTTTAGGCTCTCTGGAGCTACTGTTTGCGGCCTGTTTTGGGAGTGCCTCTCTTGGAAGGAAGGCAAGGCCCGCTGTTTGCCCACACAGGCCAGTTATAGTTTGGGGCAGGCAGCCGAAATGCTTGTATTACACTGCACGCTGTAAGAAAAGAGTGAGTCAGTCTTTAAACAAGCTAATTCAGGACTGAGGTGAGCAGCAGCCAAACATGAAAAGCCTGCACTGTAAATGATTACGTCCGGTGCCTCGTGAGTAAATGCGGGTTGGCGCTTGGTTGCAGAATATATGGTTGTTGTGCGTATGCATTGCAGAGTCACGTCAACCCTGTCCCTGACCCGAACCTGTGCTGTGCGTGAAAGGCACCCTCCCTTGCACAAAGGGCCCCACACATTCTTTCCCTTCACCAAACACGGTCTAAACGGAGAGCTGATTTTTCACTCAAGTGATCGAAAACAAAGATTTAATCGGATTACATTAAATGTAGGCCACTTTTTCGCCGAAGGAAACTCAGCGCTGTAAACTCTTTCAGGAAGATTTCTCCCCGCGGTCTGTTTTTTAGGGCACAACGCCAATGTGTGTATACTTGAATGGGGCTGGATTAATTTACATGAAACCGGTTCAATAGGAAGATATGCCTGGCCGCTTGTGAGCCGACAGAGATACATGCCTGAATAATGCATGTCAGCAGGACAGTTAACAAGAAGTCTTGCCACCCACACTCAGTGGCGGCGGCCATTTCACACAAGCTGCGTTTGCCACTGGGTTCTTCTAGGCCTCTGTTTAAGTAGGCCTTCTACGCCTTACACACACACACATGCAAACAAGAGTTGGACTGTCTGTCTTCAAATTTGGATATGTAGTGTGAAATGTGTGACATGTTGTCCTTCCACTGTAATGGTGTGGCCCTAGTCTGACATGATCCTTTCTACTTTCATAATCTTATGACGTCTTAAACAGCAGGTGAGCATGCAGCTTTAGACTAACACAATGACAGCTGTGTACCAATCATCACTGGACATACCCTTCCGTTGTGTTTGGAGGAGGTCCTCTGTGCAGTACACACTTTGCATACCAGGCACCTGCAGTGGCAGAGTGTGGGCCCGATAATACATATTTATGTTTTGAGAGCTGGACATGTGACAATGCACACATGACCTTTCGTACTTACCAAAGAGCACCAAGCTGGTCTTTTTAAGACCTCTTTGCTATGGATTTTTTTAACATGGGGTCTAGGCACACCCTGGAGAAGCCTTGTCGTTTGTGGTCTGGGGGTTAGGCTGAATTTGTATTCCTGGTTTGTTATAACATCTGAGAAACGTGCAAAGTTCCGGCAAGTATAGATGGTAAAGTTGCTGTGCTCTACTGCTGCATCTAGCTTTTAAGTCCGCATGAAACAGTTGTCTACAACAACACCATGGGGAGTGTGTGTGTGTGTGTGTGTGTTTATCATAAAATGTGTGTGTGTTTAGAATGAGATCTCCATGAAAGTCTTATAGTCTGAATTCAGCACCTGAGCATAATAGGACGGAATGTATGAAGCTCTGTGGTTATACTGAATAAGCAGCTACCTATGTTATGCCATCTATTAATGTAATAACTGCACTTTCACAATTGCTTTATTAACCTTCCTGCTTTCTCAAATTTGCTTGAAAATGCACGATTTTTCTTCTTTTTTCCCTCTTTTGCGCTCGCTCGCTACGGTACTGTATGCAAATTACTTTGCGCCCCACCACTTTCAAATGTCACCCACCGCCCCTGAGATGGTCACAATCTTCGAAACTAATAGCAGGAAGCGGAAGACCTGGTTGACAGTGCTGCCTGTATTCCCTAATTTTATTAGTACATTTCACCTAGTGCTTTTTGTAGAGGAATAAACATTTTGTATCTTAGCTCGGGTTCCTCCTTTCCTTAAACACTGTATACTAAGAAGTCAAACCCTCTCTAACAGAACTTGTGGTTTAAATGAATGACCATTCTCTGTGTTTTTTTATGGGGTGTATCTGATCTGTCGTTCAGGCAAGGAGGCTGTCAGCAGGAAACAATGCTCTGGACGACAATTCACCATTGTTATGTGCATATCGTTGCTAGGTTACACAGTAAAGGTTTTGTATATGGAAATCATTTTTTAGGTGAGTTAAGCAAATTTGTTGAATTGAAGTGAAGCTACCCTAATGTTAACAATGCATTACATTATCAAATGAAAGCCCAGTAATAATAGTGTTTTTCCAAGATCGGCTACAATACATAGTTTGTACTGGTATTGGCACACTTTTTTATCGACAGTTCTGAATCACATACATAGCTCCTTATTCCACGCGCTAAACATCTTCCATTGTCTTGTGTAGGTCATCTGGATTTGGTACAAATGTGTGTGTGTGTGCACATATTTGAACACCCTCACTCCTTACCTTCCGAAGATATTATACAATCCAGGAACCTCATGCTGTTACCAAACAAAATTATAAAGACTCTCCCACAGTGGACTGTGTACCATCCTGAGTACATTGATGAAGGGAAAGGGGAAGCAGCCTTTACAACGCGGGCATTACCACGCGCTGCCATTACTACACTGCTTTTACAACGCAAGTCGTCACAGCGACTTGCGCTGGAGGGCGCTGTTGGATAGGGAATAGTTTAATTTTCTATTCCAACACCTTCCCTACTGTAACTTGGGCTGGAGTTGGAATAGAAAATTAAATATTCCACTATCCAGCGCTTACAGTGCAAGTTGTTGTAACGACTTGCGTTGTAAAAACAGCGTTGTAATGACACACGTGGTAATAGCCCTCGTTGTACTGTCATACAACCAAGGGAAAGAGGATTAAAACCTGGACATATCCTTCACGTCACAACATATCATCAAGAATACCAGGTAACCACCCAAAAACGTTTTTTAAATGTGTTTTAGCATTATCCTACTGGAATCTCAAAAGATTTTGAAAAATCGTCTCACCCCTAACTTTTCGTGACATGCTTCATAATCTTTGATTTTTCACACCATAGTAGGTTTAATACCACATGGCAGACTCAGCCATTGCTGAGAGTTCTGAGATAAATGTTTGTTGGATAATCGCAGGGATCCAATACAACTTAAAAATATCTTGGGCTATACCTGAGAATTATCTTTTAATTAGGAGTATGCCAGATATGATTAAAACCTTAACAAATTCAAGTATAGGATGAGATACAGTGTACCATCCACCTGTGTTCCATCCTTTCAGCTTTAGCAAATTTAACTCTTGAAATAAAGGGGGCCGCAATGGCCACCTCTCTGATAAATTGTTGAATCAATATATTTCACCTTCAAGCCATCTGGTATTCCAGCTAGGGAATACTCGCTCTGCATTCAGTCTAGCTCTAATGGCTCTAAAACTAGGCCCACGCAAAATTGAAATTATGCCACACAATTTGCAGAATTTGGGGAATTTGCATTATGCTTGTTATGTGAAAATCCTGAAATGACGCCATGTTGTGCATGACTGTTACCGGGATCCAGACACAAGACTGCGTTTTGTTCGCCTTGTGCCAAAGCGAGCTTTACAACCAAGTATTATTCCCAGCCCCCTCCTTCCTACTAAAGTGCCAATCCTTATTTTTCCAATTCAACTAAATTCTTTTATGTAAAAGGCTGCCCAAGAACAACCAAAGTACAGCTGGAGGCACGTGGATGGTTAAGTTTTGGAACCCCGCAGGCATTTACCCTGCATGCCTTCACCACGCAGCCAGTACCAGGCGTGCACCACTATCAAGCGCTACTTTAGCACACAAGTTGTTATAATGACTTGCTTTAGGGGGCGCTGGACTTTGGAATAGTACAAATTACTATCCCAACTCCAGTCGGTGCAACAGTAGGGAAGGTGTTGGACTTACAAATCCAACACCAGTAAAACAATGCGCCCCCTGCAGCAAGTCTCTGAAACAACCTGTGTGCAAAAGTGGCGAGTGGTAATGTTGCATGCGGGGCTCTAACATTGTTGTAAAGGCTAGTCGTCGTAAAGACTGCGAGGTAGAGCATGTTTCCCGTGGACAGGTTTTGGGTCAGGAACAGTTCCAGAATACTCTGGGAAACAAAATCTTGTGTTGCAGTATGAGTTTTTGGCCAAAAGATGTAACCGTGGACATCCACATTTGGCAGATAGTATAAATACCACACCCCAAATCTTGAGGCCGTGCTTGGCTTTCTTTTGTGGAGTGGAGTGTGGTTGTGGAGTGTGGTTTCTATTGCACTTTTTTCCATCGTCAGATTCTCCATGAATCCCAGCAGCCCTGGAAGAATGCACCTAGGGGTAGATGTATCAAGCTTTTTTCTTGTCGCAAACGCTCCGATTCACAAAATAGCAGCGTTTGCGACAAGAAAAACTGGAAATGAGATGTATCATGCTAAAAGTTTGCAATATTAAGGAATCACACATTTTGCGATTCCTTAACATTGCGCAAGCATTTAAGAATTTGCAAATTGCGATTTCCTAAATGCTATGTATGAATCATTTCATTTTAGCGAATTTTGGCTAAGAAATCGCAAATTACCACCAACTTGTAGTTGGTGGTAATTTGTGAATTCTTTTACAAATACACTTTATGCAATTTGTAAAGGTGCCATGTGACGCTCATACATGTCCTTAGCGCATGTATGTGCGCCATATGCGCACACATGACATTTTCAGGGGTGCAGCAGGGTGTCCTTGAGACACCCCTGCACCCTTGAAATTATTTTCAATTTGTGATTATCAAATTGCGAATCGCAAATTGAGAATAATTTCCCATTCATTCCTATGGGCCTCCTGGACCATAGAAATGAAAGGGAATTTATTCCTTATTTGCGATTAGCAATTTGCTAATCGCAAAAAAGGAATTTTAAGAAATCGCTAAAAAATAGCGATTTTCTACATACATGCCATTTTGCAATTCCCAAATAGCGATTCCTTAAAAATCGCTATTTGGAAATCGCAAAAGGGTATGTTGATACATCTAGTCCTTATTTTCCTGCTAGAGTCAGCTTCCATCCTAGTCTTCATCTTATTCTAATCCAAAGAGGCAACATTGGTACAGTATTCACACATCCCTATTTTAGAAGCTGTATAAGATACATAAACAGTGGTGCTCCCACGATGTGTGTATCTGGCAAAAACAATTTTATTTTACTTCCAGAGCAAGATCAGAAAACGCACCATGCCATTCTAGTCACAGTACTCTAAGGCTTACCAAGGTCTTTATAGCCGGATGGCTGGTGATTATCATCATAAATCTTGACATATGGAAGTTGTCAGCTTTCTCTTTGGACTGATGTCTACAGGATGCATACCGTGAAGGAAACAAAATACTTGTAGACATGCGCAAATGGATGAAAATAGCACTTACGCATTTTTTGGGTTCAGCTGCATAATTTCTTCAAAATGTACTTCTAGTTTGAGTGGTTCGTATGATCCTTTTGACTTATGAGAAGACTTGGAATCTTGCGCTTATCAATCTACTTTCTCATTTATTACATTTGGAAATAGCCTTGAAAAAGTCCCAAGCAGGGACGAAACACGTGTCGGCTGAAACCATCTATGAAGCATTTCTGCCATCATCTCTGTAGTTACTGTTAAAAAATGTTAATCACAGTTACAACATTGTATGCTTCTCTGTAATATCAGGATCAAGTCAAAATATCATTTATCTCAATATTGAAACGTTGATGAAAATTATTTTGAGTCTTTCTAATTACATTTTTCATTAAAATATGTTTTTATGTATTTGAAACATATAAATAATCACAACAATTGACCTAGATCAGCACAATCAACTTAGGATAAAAGTGATGAGAGCTCTACTATTCTTAGTCTTCATCTAACCCTGAAAGCAAGAAGAACAACTAATATTATAGCCATCAAAGAGGAACGCCTCAACTTTTAGGGAAAAGGAACACTACAAAATGGTTAGTTCACTAACACCTGCATGTCACAGCCTCAGCACTGATGTGCGGTTATCGGAGAAGGATTTTTTTTTAAAGAGCATAATAGAGGAAATTCTAGTGATAAAGGAAATACTGGACTCAGTGGAAGAAAACTTAGGACAGCCTAGGAAGGTTTAAAAATAGACAACTGCTTATAGAACTAGAAACTACTTGAGATTATGATCCTGAAGTGAACTTGTATGTTATGTTCATGACTCAGTGAGCACTACCTACTGAATATATTGAGAAGCTAGGCAGAAAACCCATTTTGCGAGAGAACTAGGTTTGTGCTGAGCTGATTTAAGCTTAAATGCAGGTTAAATGCATGACAAATGTGGATTTATTCCTATGTGTTGTTTCTTCTGTAGGTACAAGGCACATGCTCTGAGAATACAGTCCCTCTGCTAAATGTATAGGTGGACTGCAGGTAGATTCGCCCCTACATCAGAAGGAAACTAAGAGAACTCACTTGACAAAGAGAGGTGCCACTATTTCTCAAAATCCTTCTTCCCTCGAGGACACTTCCCAATCCTTTGCAACACATTTTTAGGGGAAAGTGGTGTTCAAGGGAAGAGTGGGTGGACTATCATCACCCCTGTGGATGTCCAGAGTTTTCGGTGAGTGGCAAGAGCCACCGTGTTCAACCATTTCACGAATGGCTGTTGTTCTCAGCTTTTAAAGCTATTTTTTAGTATGCAATGCATTTTCGTGACAAAAATTGAGGTGTGTGTGAAATTTGCGTAATGTGCTTTTTGTACAGTGAGTAATCTTACGTACGTTTCCTGTCATTTTTAGGGTAATTACACAAAAGCAAATTAGAAGAATTTTGCATACCCCTAACTGTGACCTACGATGATAATGATCTGGTACTCTCTTGATTTACCTGTAGGCCAGGGGTAAATCTACCTTCCTTGTTCATTTTAGGGGATTCTCTCGCTCCATGAACCATAAATGGCTCTTCTATCTTCTCTAGTGTTAGTGGTGATCATACTGTAAAGAAGTGGCTAAGTCCATGAGTTTGTTGGAAGCACTGAAAGGCTTTTGCACACATGGGACCTGATTCACAAAGATAAACTGACACTTCTGTGTAAGTTTACGATTGTTTGCTAGTCACAAAGCTATTTACTAGTAGAATCTTACCGACCGCAGAGTCTCCACACACAAAAAGATAGGACAGTCCTGCATTTTTATATGCTGAGTCTCCGCAGTAATAAAGATAATATCAGTAAAATACATTTGTGAATAGCAAACAATTGTAAACGTACACACAAGTGTTGGTTTACTTTTGTGAATCAGCCCTCAGGGAATCTGACGAAAGGGTTGGTGGGGATGCAGCACTTTTTCTTGGTGTTCAATCTAAAGTGCTTAGAATGTGTTGGGAGCGGAGTTAATCCATTTGGATTTTGGTTGTTTTCACTTGATCTGGCCATTTACAACAGTACAATATCAAACAAACATCTGTATTTAATGTAAAGCCCATTAGGCTTCGCATTAAAGCAGGCAGGTATTAAGGTCAAAACCATGAAGGTTGATTAAAGGCTTACATCATTAAAGCAGGCAAAAATCAACTGTTAGAATCAATCAGTTAGTCATTTAATGTAATCAAATGTAATAAAGCTCAGAATAAATGCAGAAAAATAAATAAACAGAAACCAGAATATTCCAGATCTAAGTAAACGAATCAGAGATATAAGTCGGAGATCAGACCGGCAGAGTGTCTTCTTCTAAAGATCAAGGGAGAGTGAGCCCAAAACCCTCTGAATAAGGCTCATTATAGGGTGAAATACAATAAAGTTCATCCATTTGCTATGAATGTGTAAAGGTCTGGAAATCCCATCAAATTATGTTATACAGTTAGAAATCACATTTAAAATCACATTTCTCAGTGCTATCCCACAGATTCATAAAATATAGTTCCCATCTCTTTGGCTCCTGAAACACCTTATGGTTAGAATTTTTTTTTTACTGTAAATCACGGTTAAGTTCTCATGAGAACCACATTGTAGTCACAATAGGTGACACCTTGGGAAAACATTCACTTGGCTAACACACCATAAAACCGAAGCTTAAGAATGAAGCATCATATTGCGCATGAGAGAATTACTTCGCTTCAACGCTTTCTTTACAAAATATCTAAAATAGGCTGAATGCACAATATGGAAAGGACAGAAAGATGACTGCGTACAAAAAAAGATACCTGCATACAAAAACAACCATTTTGAAATTGAGTCCTATGTTATCCTGTTAAAATAAATACATATTTTCATCAAAATATTTCGAATTAATTGTGTTAATCACTGTTATGTTATATGTTTTCATTGAAACCGCTATACCAGCAGTTTCAAAAGATCCCACTTTGGGGTATCTATATGCATTCCAGCTAGTTACATGTGCCAACGTGACCTCCATAGACACAGAATGCGAGGCACAACTCTGGGTAACCTATCCAGGACGTACCCACGTCCCATTCGCCTGCCTCTCCTGCAAGTTCAACTGCTTCAGGACCCTCACCAAATCCACTTCCTCCACACACAGCTCCGACTCTAACCGCCTGAAGTGCATCCTGCTCAACACCCGCTCGGTCCACAGACACGCAATGGAACTCTGGGACCTACTCGACACTGCGTCACCGGACATCGCCTTCCTTACAGAAACTTGGATGAACACATCATCAGCACCCGACATCGCCATAGCCATACCGGACGCTTACAAGATTACCCGTAAAGACCGCACCAATCAAACAGGAGGAGGCATCGCCATCATCCATAAGAACACCATCAAAATCACGACCAGCTCCGATGATAATCTTGCAACCGCCGAACATCTCCACTTTCAGATCCACACCGACCCTAGGACCACACTTAGAGGCACCCTCATCTACAGGCCTCCAGGTACCCGCAGTCAATTCAGCGATGACATCACCGACTTCGTCAGCCCACATGCCCTCGCCTCCGAGAACTACATTCTTTTAGGAGACTTCAACTACCACCTTGAAAACAAACACGACAGCAACACCACCACCCTTCTGGACAACCTGGCCAATCTCGGACTCAAACAACTTGTCGACACCCCCACCCATGTAGCCGGACACACGCTCGACCCTATCTTCACCTCCTGCAAGCACATCTCCTTCGATCGCACCACAGCTCTCCACTGGACGGACCACAGCTGTGTTCACTTCAGCTACAAAACCACCCTGACCCACAACCGCCCACAACCTATTCCTCGGAGAAACTGGAACAAAATCACCTCCGACCAACTCCTCACATCACTCAACCAAAACCCTCCCACCCTCTCATTGGACCCAAACCAAGCGGCCACCAATCTCAAGCAATGGATCACCCACAGTGCTGACAAATTAGCACCCCTGAAAAAACACCAGATCAAATCAGCCAGCAAAAAGGCTCCCTGGTTCAATGATGACCTTAAAAAATCCAAGAGGCTATGCCGCACCCTGGAGAAAACATGGAGAAAAAACCCAACCACCGACAACATGTCCACCCTCAAGGCAGCCACCCGCAAACACCACCAACTGATTCGATCCGCCAAGAAATCAGCATTCAAGGATCGTCTCGACAACAACACTCACAACAGCAAGGAACTTTTCAACATCGTCAAAGAATTCACCAACCCCACCGCAGCATCTAACAACATCACTCCCTCCCAAGACCTCTGCGATGCGTTATCCTCCTTCTTCTACAACAAAATTGCCGACATCCACAACAGCTTCGAGAATACTCCCGGCGTTCAACCCTCCCCACCCCCCTCAGATCCTACTCCGCCAACTAACAACCTTACCGCCTGGAACCCAATCACCACTGAAGACACCATCCGCCTAATGAACTCCATCCACTCTGGCTCGCCAACTGACCCCTGCCCCCACAACATCTTCAACAAAGCGGACTCCATCATCGCACCCCATCTCAGTGATGTCATCAACTGCTCGTTCAACTCTGCCACCTTTCCAGAAAGCTGGAAACACGCCGAACTCAGCGCCCTTCTGAAGAAACCCACAGCAGACCCCTCTGAACTTAAAAACTACCGACCCATATCCCTCCTCCCATTCCTGGCCAAAGTCATCGAGAAAGCCGTCAACAACCAGCTCGCCGCCTTCCTTGAATCCAACAACTCCCTCGATCCATCTCAATCCGGGTTTCGAGCCAAACACAGCACCGAAACCGCCCTCATTGCAGCGACTGACGACATCCGAACACTACTGGACAACGGTGAAACAGTGGCCCTCATTCTACTCGACCTCTCCGCCGCTTTCGACACAGTCTGCCACAGCACCCTTATACACCGCCTCAGCAACATCGGAATACAAGGTAAAGCCTTGGACTGGATCACCTCATTCCTCGCTGGGAGATCTCAAAGAGTCCGACTTCCCCCATTCAACTCTGAGGCCACTGAAGTCATCTGTGGCGTACCACAAGGATCGTCACTCAGTCCCACCCTCTTCAACATTTACATGAGTCCACTCGCCTCCATCGCGCGTCAACACAACCTTAACATCATCTCTTACGCCAACGACACCCAGCTAATCCTTTCCTCACCAAAGACCCTAACACCGCCAAAACCAATCTCCACGAAGGCATGACAGAAGTAGCCGAATGGATGAAACATAGCTGCCTAAAACTCAACTCAGACAAAACGGAGGTGCTCATCCTAGGATCTTCCCCCTCTGCCTGGGACGACTCTTGGTGGCCTTCCGCTCTGGGCACAGCACCCACACCCACAGACCATGCACGTAACCTTAGCTTCATACTAGACTCCTCTCTCTCGATGTCCAGACAAGTCAACGCAGTCTCATCCTCCTGCTTCAACGTACTTCGCATTCTCAAAAAGATCTTCCGTTGGATCCCCCTCGAGACAAGAAAGACTGTCACACACGCACTGGTCACGAGTCGACTGGATTATGGTAACACACTATACGCCGGAATCACAGCAAAATTACAGAAAAAACTCCAACGCATCCAAAACGCATCAGCGAGACTCATATTAGACATCCCTCGCCAAGATCACATCACCGGACACCTAAAAGACCTCCACTGGCTTCCCGTCAACAAAAGAATTACATTCCGCCTTCTCACCCACGCACACAAGGCCCTCTACAATCTAGGACCCGAATGCCTCAACACTCGACTGTCCTTCTACAAACCCACCCGCGCACTAAGATCGTCCAATCAAGCCCTCGCCGCTGTCCCGCGCATCCGAAAATCCACCATGGGTGGCAGATCCTTCTCCTTCCTTGCTGCCAAGACCTGGAACTCACTCCCCACTTACCTCCGCCTTACTCAAAACCACATCTCCTTCAGAAAAGAACTTAAAACCTGGCTATT
Organism: Lissotriton vulgaris; assembly: GCF_964263255.1. NCBI lineage: Eukaryota > Metazoa > Chordata > Amphibia > Caudata > Salamandridae > Lissotriton > Lissotriton vulgaris. The sequence continues at coordinate 658,443,899 of NC_141698.1, read as the reverse complement.
CGACAAATAATGAACCCCTTACCCAAGTGCCTTGAGACCCTCTGAGTGAGCAGTGCGCTATACAAATACCCGAACTTGAACTTGAACTTGGCTTGTTTGCCCAGCAGTTAGTAAACCACTGTGCTTCCACCATTGGCCTGGAGTTTAAAGAGTCTGCATTTCTAGGCTATATGACATCCCCATCTTGTTCTCCAAGCTAATGAGAATAGGAAGGTAGTATGGAGTATGTCTGCCAATGGCTCAAGTCCGCCTTTTGCTGGCCTGTCAAGCCCTGGGGTACCCAATGGTCCTTTCTCTGCCCATGGGGCTCCATTTTCCTCTGTAAGGAACATTCATTAACACTCACAAGGAGAATCTCAAACAATCAACCCCTGGATTACACCATAAGTGACACCAGGCTGTGCCTCATCCACACTATGAGCAGGACCCCCTAAACGACCTATTGTTTGAACTACATATACACATAGGTTACAGTGCAGGCCTTAGACTGGATACAATCTTTCCTCTCAGGCAGAACACATAGAATAAGACTCCTGCCCTTCCTCTCAGAACTGACAGCGATCAGACGAGGAGTACCCAAAGGGTCCTCCCTCAGGTCCACACGCTTCAACGTCTACATGGCTGCCCTCGCAACCATTGTCAGAAACCACTGGTTCAACATAGTCTCCTACGCCGATGACACCCAGCTCATCCTCTCCCTCACCAAGGAACCCAACATCACCAGGCACAACTTCCAGGAAAGGATGAAAGCCGTTGTGACCTGGATGAGCAAAAGCTGCCTGAAGCTCAACTCAGAGAAAATAGAAGTCTTCATCCTCGGTTCCTCCCCCTTCTGGTGGGACTACACATGGTGGCCCCCACCCTCGGAAACCCACCCACCCCAACGGACCATACACGCACCTTCTGCAGCATACTCAACTCCTCACTCCCCATGAACTGCCAGATCAACGTCGTATCCTCCGCATGCTTCAACACCCTCCGCATACTTTGCAAGATGTTCAAGTGGATCCCTACCCAACTCCAGAAAAACCGTACCCACACACTAATCACCAGCAGACTGGACTACGACAACGCACTCAATTTTTTTTAAACAAATTTTATTACACATTTTTTGTTATATCTTCTTACAATGCAGTTTATACATTAAAGCTTTGCAGGTCCTTACAATTTACATTGCTTACAGGGTATATGTACCTTTGTCAGTCAGAGTAACATACAGCATTGCATAAGTATTTCAGCGCAGTATCGTATTGTTACATCATCTGGTACATCCAGCTTAGACAATCCACTTATTTTCCAGGTATGGCTTTTAGCCTTGTTAGTCCTTTCCATCTGAAACAAATCTTGAAGGGGCATATTATCAAGCCTGTGCGCTAAAATTATCGCCGCTTTATCAGCCGAAAACGGCCGATAAAGCGGCGATAATGGGCTTGATAATATGCTCTGTGGAATTCCAATCGAAGCCCATGTTAGATGTCTTCACATCTAACATGTGCTTCGATTGGAATTCCATAGAGCATATTATCAAGCCCATTATCGCCGCTTTATCGGACGTTTTCGGCCGATAAAGCGGCGATAATTTTAGCGCACAGGCTTGATAATATGCCCCCTAGTTCCTACAAAAACAGGCAATTATCCAAGTCCCTACCCACCCTTGTCCCTCCCCCTAGGCGTGCCTTAGCGTTATGTGTTTCAGTAAATATTGCCCTATTCAGGGTTATTCTGTGAATTTGTTAGTTAATTGTCTAATGCTGTTTGTGCTGGGGTAATGTATTTGTGCTCATATTTGATTTTCTTCTCCTTCTTCCATGGTCCCTTCCTTTCCTTCTTTGTCAGGGTCGTTGGATGGGTGTTTCATTAGCGGCACCAATGCTTTACATGCAACTACAGCAACACCCTCTATGCCGGAATCAACAGAAAAACTCCTCCGCAATCTCTATACCATCCAGAACGCTGTAGCCAGACTTATTCTCAATATCCCATGACACAACCACATCACCCAACACCTCTGCGACCTCCACTGGCTACCCGTCAAAAGAAGAATAAACTTCAAGCTGCTCACACACGCCTACAAAGCCCTCCACGACACCAGACCCCAAAACCTCAATGACCAAATCTCCTTCCAAACCACCAAGAGAAACCTCCGCTCAGGCGACCTTGTCCTAGCCACCATCCCTCGTTTCTACAGGACCAGGGCTGGTGGAAGATTTTTCTCGTACTTCACAGCCAAGACCTGGAATAAACTTCCCCTTCATCTTCAACGAAGCCCGACATTGCACCAATTCAGAAAGGACCTCAAGACCTGGCTCTTCAAATGATCCCAACTGAGCTTCTCCACCCCCCAGCACATTGAGACATTCACAGGTGAGTAGCACGCTCCACAAAACCTTGATTGATTGAGCAGCATCCACACAATCTTGCCTACACAAAAGTGATCCCTACCCATAGATTGCTCTGGGGTAGTGCTTTTGTGCATTTTAAGCATGCATAAACATTTGGACTTCTTGAGTGGTGCCAAATATTGGTTTTGCACCTGTCAGTCAATGAAAATGAAATGTTGTTGCTAAAAAACTGCCCCGTGTAATCTATGTAATTTGGAAATGTTGTAAATTTGCATCGGCACAATTTATGTAACCTGACAATAGATGCAAAATTGCTTAACCACCATTGCAATCTGTGTTAAGGCGCCTCTAAAGTTGTCCTGCAATCCTTCATGTATAATGTGCATAAAACTTAAGGATCCCGACTCTCGGTGAAAAAAGATATTTCAAACAAAACGTGAGTAAAAACTGGAAAGATATATCAGCTCTTAAAAACGTGAATAAATATTGTGCTGCGCGACTTAGGGTTCCCAAGTGCCTAACAAAAATGAATGTATCCGTCTGTAACGCAACTGGTGCTCATGTAAAGCGCCCTGAAACCTTCAGGTCGAGTTCGTGCTATATAAAACTACCCCCTCCCAACCTCTCTAAAAAAAGTAAAGATCACAAAAACGTAAAGTTAGTCTTTACAGGTAATGAAAATGGTAGCCATTTTGTTTTAATCTTGCAACAGAACCAGCAAAGAACTTTGAATAATGAATACGGGCTGTATACCCTCCTAAATTATTATATTTCCTTTACAGGCAAAGATTGGATAGAATATAGAATCGTGCGTGTGCTTCGCTCTAACAGGCCTTCCTCTCATTGGTAGTCATTTATGCTGCAGTTGGCTTTACCTCATCCGACAAGGGGGAGGCGCCCTTACCAGTAACTCAAAGCAGATGTGCAGAGCAATTACAGATATGTGAAAGCTTTTGTTTGCTCCCACCCGTGCCCTGTCTGAGACAGTTAACCCCAAGACCCAGTTCTCCCGTCTTCTGATGAATGCTGCACGTTATTGACCGCCCTGCTGCCCTCCGGCTCGCCAGAGCTCTGCTCAATGTTTTAATTGCAAAGATTGTTGTACCCATTTTATTTTTTGTTTTTTTGTTTTTTTTTGCTCTGATTGTACCCATTTTTAACACGGAAATATCCTAATGATAATACGTCATCCTTTATGGAATGCTCAGTCATGGAACACTCAAAGCGAGAATAACACAAGTGTGTGTGTGCAGTGCTACATGGGAGTGTTACGTGTGCATCTTTATTTTACACCTGCTATATTGTGCACCACAATGGGTAAAGTAGCCGCATCGCGTATTATAAGGCCTTTCCTTGCAAGACACTGAGGCGTTCAGCTGCAATATCCTTTTCAACACACGGCAGGAGGTATTTTATTCCTTACATAATATATGGCACAGCGTCAACCTCGTCTCCGAAGCCACATAAATCACGGCTCTCTTTCTTCTTTTAATTAAAGAGATCTTTTCGCTGCAGATGACAGATCTTAAATTTAGAACCTGTGCAGTGAAAATAAATACACCAATAACCAACACTTAATTTGTTGAAAGCTCGTATTTCTCAGCAGCTTATAGAAAATCAGTATAAAGCTAATTTTAAGATTTAGAATATGTGGGTAACATACAAAGAGAGTCCTCCTACCTGTATTAAGTCACTATAGTACAATAAAGCAACATGTTGCTACAAACAGCTAGGGGCATATTACAAAGGGCCTTATCGCCGCTTTAGCGGGAATTTTTCCCGCTAAAGCGGCGATAATTGTATAGCCCTATTACCTAGCTGTCGCTAACACCAGTTAGCGACAGCTAATAGGCGATAGAGGGCATTTAGGGGCCCACTATGCATGTCAGTGATAATTATCGCTAATGACATGCAAAGTGGGCGTGCCAAGATGTTAGCGACTGGAAACAGTCGCTAACATCGCTATCACCTATTACCAACTTTTGGAAATAATTGCGCTAAGCGCGATTATCTCCAAAAGCTAACGCCTGCCCAGAGCAGTTCTTAGCCATGTTATCCAATAGAAGGTGGATAACATGGCTAAGAGCATTGTCACGATAATGCATGAATATCGCTGATTTATTTATTTATTTATTTTATTTATTTATAAAAACATTTGTAAAGCGCGAAACGAAGGCCCGTGGGCATCTCGGCGCTAAGTAGCTGCAATGCTTAACCAACAAGGGGACTGCGAGTTCACTGATTAAACAGCCAAGTTTTCAGGCTTTGGCGGTAAGACCAGAGGGAGGTGCTGGTCTTGATTGAGTGAGGCAGTGTGTTCCATAATTTTGGAGCGGCCACAAGGAATCTTCTGTCGCCCCAATTGACAGATTTAGTTCGGGGGATCACTAGTTCCAATGAACTGGAGGAGCGCAGTGTTCTGGACGGGCAGTAGGGGGTTAGGTTCTGAGTGAAAAACACTGGTCCAGCGTTGTGTAAAGCTTTGTATACCAAGCACAGGGACTTGAACTTAATCCTCTTCTTCACTGGGAGCCAGTGAAGCTGTCTTATGGTGGGTGAAACCGGTTGGAATTTGGGGATTCGCCCTAGGAGCCTGGCGGCCGCGTTCTGGATAGCCTGCATTTTCGATAATACTCTCTCCTGGGCACCTAGAAACAGTGCGTTACAATAATCTAGGGTAGAGAGCACCAGGGAGCTTACCAAAGTTTTAGCGGTGTTTTCCGGTAGAAAGGGCAGGATTTTTTTGATAAGCCTTAGTTTATGAAAGGCTGATGAGGATATTTGGTTGGCATGTGGTAGGAAGTTCAGACGGTTATCGAACATGACTCCCAGGTTCCTCACCTTGTCAACCGGGTCGGGGGGCTGGCCCATGGGTGAAGGCCACCAAAGGGGGGACCACTCCGGGGAGAGATTGCCAAAAATTACAACCTCCGATTTGTCGGAGTTTAACTTCAAACAATTGTGTGACATCCAGTTCCCTATTGCCGACATGCCCTGGTTGAACAAGATGGCTTTCTGAGGCCCATAATTTTTGACGGCAAGGACCAATTGGGTGTCATCAGCGTATGACGTAAGGCTCATCCCGTGTGCCCTGATGATATTGGCAAGGTCCGACACATAAATGTTAAATAGTGTCGGACTAAGGGATGAGCCTTGGGGGACTCCACATGGTAGTGACAGGGGGGAGGATTCAAAAGGTCCTACAGTGACGACCTGGGTTCTGTTAGCCAGGAAGGAGGCCAGAAATTTTTAGCATTGCCTTGAATGCCTATGCTCTCGACACGGTCGACCAAGGTGGTATGGTCGACCGTGTCGAAGGCCGCCGATAGATCCAGTAATATCAGGACAGCGGTGCCTCCCGCATCTCGGATGGATCTGATGTCGTCCGCCGCTTTGACCAAGGCCGTCTCAGTTCCGTGGAAACGACGGAAGCCAAACTGCGATTCATCAAGGCATTTGTTTTCCTCGATAAAGGAAGAGAGTTGGGCATTTAAGATTTTTTCCACTATCTTCGCTAATAGTGGGAGACTGGCGATGGGACGGTAGCTTTTGGGTTCTTCTTTGTCAAGGGTGGGTTTTTTGAGAAGCGGCTTTATTAGAGTTTTCTTCAGTGTCTCGGGATAGATACCAGTGCTAAACATGGAATTGCAAATATTGGTTATAGTCGGTAGGACTGCATCCATGATTGGTCGCAGGACCTTCAGGGGACAAGGGTCAAGGGCCGAGCTGGATTTAATGGTGGATACAATGTTTAGCACCTGCGGACACGTCACCTCTCTGAACTGAGGGAGGATAGGTCCTTCAAGTTGAGTTGATGGCCTGTGGGAGAGGGTTACGTTATTGGCGAAGACCCGGTAAATATCGTCAACTTTACTGAAGAAGAACTTTGACAAAGCGTCACAGAGAGTTTGGGACGGGGGAGGTGTGAGGTCAACTGAGAGACCTGCTAGTTGTTTAGGGGTCTCATATAGGGATTTATTTGAGTTTTGTGCGCTTTCTATTTTGTTGCAGTAGTACTTTTTTTTTGCATCAATAATACGTTGTTTGTATTTTGCTACAGACTCCTTGTATAGGAATTTGGCCTCGGGCGAGTAGTCCTTCCGCCAGTGTCTCTCTCTATTTCGACACTGTTGGTTTTGTGTACGCAGTTCCTCCGTGTACCACGGGGCCGAAGGGGTAGATCGGTTGCGTGACCGTTGTTTAACTGGGACCAATTCTTTTGCTGCCGAGCTTACCCAGTTGTAAAATTGGGCAGTGGCTTTGTTAGGATCGGGTGATAGCGTGGGGAGGGTGTCGTTAAGCAAGGTTTCCAACCTGCCTACATCTATGTCATCCCATGCCAGGTAGGGATGACGGGGATTGGGGTTGGGTTTGTTGACCAGGAGGTCGTCCACTTGTAACGATGCCAAGATGAGATGGTGATCCGACCAAATCAAGGGGAGTATTTTAGTGAGTTGGAGGCCCGTGGCGTTAGAAAAAATGCCGTCTAACGTGTGGCCTCCTTCGTGCGTAGGGGAATGAACCAGGGGAAGGTGGACATGTCTGCTAAGATTGTAGCCGTATCGGGATTGTCGGGCACATCAAAATGAAAATGAAAATTAAAATCGCCTAGGATGGTGAAGGAGTTGTCCAGCGCGGATGTTTCCAAAAAAGACCTGTGAGCCCCCAGGAAATCGCTCCTGGGCCCCGGGGGTCGATAAAGGAGGATACCTTTAAAGGTGTAAGAAGGGGACAGTTTGATAGCAAATTCAAAGGCTTCACAGGAAGTCTGCGGAATCATCGTGTACCTTACGGTATAAGTGTCTCGAGCAATAATGGCGATACCGCCACCTTTTTTCTTAGTTTGCCTATCCAGTCTGTAGGTGGTAAACCCTGCCGGAACGGCTATGACTAGATCCGGATCGGACGCTTGGCCCATCCATGTTTCTGTCATGAACATGATATCTATTTTATGGTCCTGGATCAGGTCATGGATGTCTTGGCTGTGTTTGCCAAGTGAGCGGACATTCGTAAGCGCTATGGTGTGAGATTCCGTAGGATAGTGCTTAGCACCGGGGAGTGATTTACGGGTGGGCGGTAACATGGCGTGACAGCCTGGGCATTTTGCGGCTAGGTTTGTAGACAGAGAGTCAGGGTGAGATATTAGACATGATTGACTGGTGATGGGGCGAAGAAGCTGTAGCTGGGCGGCCGAGTAACGGATAAGTGGGGAAGGAAGGGACAGACCAGGGGGGATGGCCCTAGGCCCGGGCCAGGCGCGGACGGGCGCAGACGGGCTTGCCTTTGGCGCGCCGCCGGCGCGGCCGGGCGAACCTGTTGTTAATATACATAGTAGGGCGGGGCGGGAGGAGGGTGGGAGGGACGCAGAGCAAACCGGCCAGCCTTCCCAACTAAAGATGGCGCCCAAAGTGATGCTGCTAGCTTCCCAGCGCCTCAAACAGCGTCGCTGTGGGAAGATAAGGTACCAGAGCCTCGGCGAATTAATCTCACCTTGAGGTGGGGGGGCTGGACTGTAAAATAGCACCTATTAAAATATAGTACAGATTTTAAAAAACGAATTTAGTAAATCAATCGTTTTTTCACAAACAGCAAAAAAATTAACAGAGCAAACCTCCGGCTTCCGCCTCAGAGGGAAAACATTGACAGATTCTGGGGGAGTGAAGGTAACGCCTTTAAATACCCTGGGAGGGCGGGAGGGGCGCAGAGCAAACCGGCCAGCCTTCCCAACTAAAGATGGCGCCCAAAGTGATGCTGCTAGCTTCCCAGCGCCTCAAACAGCGTCGCTGTGGGAAGATAAGGTACCAGAGCCTCGGCGAATTAATCTCGCCTTGAGGTGGGGGGGCTGGACTGTAAAATAGCACCTATTAAAATATAGTACAGATTTTAAAAAACGAATCTAGTAAATCAATCGTTTTTTCACAAACAGCAAAAAATTAACAGAGCAAACCTCCGGCTTCCGCCTCAGAGGGAAAACATTGACAGATTCTGGGGGAGTGAAGGTAACACCTTTAAATACCCTGGGAGGGCGGGAGGGGCGCAGAGCAAACCGGCCAGCCTTCCCAACTAAAGATGGCTCCCAAAGTGATGCTGCTAGCTTCCCAGCGCCTCAAACAGCGTCGCTGTGGGAAGATAAGGTACCAGAGCCTCGGCGAATTAATCTCGCCTTGAGGTGGGGGGGGCTGGACTGTAAAATAGCACCTATTAAAATATAGTACAGATTTTAAAAAACGAATTTAGTAAATCAATCGTTTTTTCACAAACAGCAAAAAATTTACAGAGCAAACCTCCGGCTTCCGCCTCAGAGGGAAAACATTGACAGATTCTGGGGGAGTGAAGGTAAAGCCTTTAAATACCCTGGGAGGGCGGGAGGGGCGCAGAGCAAACCGGCCAGCCTTCCCAACTAAAGATGGCGCCCAAAGTGATGCTGCTAGCTTCCCAGCGCCTCAAATAGCGTCGCTGTGGGAAGATAAGGTACCAGAGCCTCGGCGAATTAATCTCGCCTTGAGGTGGGGGGGCTGGACTGTAAAATAGCACCTATTAAAATATAGTACAGATTTTAAAAAACGAATTTAGTAAATCAATCGTTTTTTCACAAACAGCAAAAAATTAACAGAGCAAACCTCCGGCTTCCGCCTCAGAGGGAAAACATTGACAGATTCTGGGGGAGTGAAGGTAACACCTTTAAATACCCTGGGAGGGCCGGAGGGGCGCAGAGCAAACCGGCCAGCCTTCCCAACTAAAGATGGCGCCCAAAGTGAAGCTGCTAGCTTCCCAGCGCCTCAAACAGCGTCGCTGTGGGAAGATAAGGTACCAGAGCCTCAGCGAATTAATCTCGCCTTGAGGTGGGGGGGCTGAACTGTAAAATAACACCTATTAAAATATAGTACAGATTTTAAAAAACGAATTTAGTAAATCAATCGTTTCTTCACAAACAGCAAAAAATTAACAGAGCAAACCTCCGGCTTCCGCCTCAGAGGGAAAACATTGACAGATTCTGGGGGAGTGAAGGTAACGCCTTTAAATACCCTGGGAGGGCGGGAGGGGCGCAGAGCAAACCGGCCAGCCTTCCCAACTAAAGATGGCGCCCAAAGTGATGCTGCTAGCTTCCCAGCGCCTCAAACAGCGTCGCTGTGGGAAGATAAGGTACCAGAGCCTCGGCGAATTAATCTCGCCTTGAGGTGGGGGGGCTGGACTGTAAAATAGCACCTATTAAAATATAGTACAGATTTTAAAAAACGAATTTAGTAAATCAATCGTTTTTTCACAAACAGCAAAAAATTAACAGAGCAAACCTCCGGCTTCCGCCTCAGAGGGAAAACATTGACAGATTCTGGGGGAGTGAAGGTAACGCCTTTAAATACCCTGGGAGGGCGGGAGGGGCGCAGAGCAAACGGGCCAGCCTTCCCAACTAAAGATGGCGCCCAAAGTGATGCTGCTAGCTTCCCAGCGCCTCAAACAGCGTCGCTGTGGGAAGATAAGGTACCAGAGCCTCGGCGAATTAATCTCGCCTTGAGGTGGGGGGCTGGACTGTAAAATAGCACCTATTAAAATATAGTACAGATTTTAAAAAACGAATTTAGTAAATCAATCGTTTTTTCACAAACAACAAAAAATTAACAGAGCAAACCTCCGGCTTCCGCCTCAGAGGGAAAACATTGACAGATTCTGGGGGAGGGAAGGTAACGCCTTTAAATACCCTGGGAGGGCGGGAGGGGTGCAGAGCAAACCGGACAGCCTTCCCAACTAAAGATGGCGCCCAAAGTGATGCTGCTAGCTTCCCAGCGCCTCAAACAGCGTCGCTGTGGGAAGATAAGGTACCAGAGCCTCGGCGAATTAATCTCACCTTGAGGTGGGGGAGCTGGACTGTAAAATAGCACCTATTAAAATATAGTACAGATTTAAAAAAACGAATTTGGTAAATCAATCGTTTTTTCACAAACAGCAAAAAATTAACAGAGCAAACCTCCGGCTTCCGCCTCAGAGGGAAAACATTGACAGATTCTGGGGGAGTGAAGGTAACGCCTTTAAATACCCTGGGAGGACGGGAGGGGCGCAGAGCAAACCGGCCAGCCTTCCCAACTAAAGATGGCGCCCAAAGTGATGCTGCTAGCTTCCCAGCGCCTCAAACAGCGTCGCTGTGGGAAGATAAGGTACCAGAGCCTCGGCGAATTAATCTCGCCTTGAGGTGGGGGGGCTGGACTGTAAAATAGCACCTATTAAAATATAGTACAGATTTTAAAAAACAAATTTAGTAAATCAATCGTTTTTTCACAAACAGCAAAAAATTAACAGAGCAAACCTCGGGCTTCCGCCTCAGAGGGAAAACATTGACAGATTCTGGGGGAGTGAAGGTAACGCCTTTAAATACCCTGGGAGGGCGGGAGGGGCGCAGAGCAAACCGGCCAGCCTTACCAACTAAAGATGGCGCCCAAAGTGATGCTGCTAGCTTCCCAGCGCCTCAAACAGCAGCGCTGTGGGAAGTTAAGGTACCAGAGCCTCGGCAAATTAATCTCGCCTTGAGGTGGGGGGGCTGGACTGTAAAATAGCACCTATTAAAATATAGTACAGATTTTAAAAAACGAATTTAGTAAATCAATCGTTTTTTCACCAACAGCAAAAAATTAACAGAGCAAACCTCCGGCTTCCGCCTCAGAGGGAAAACATTGACAGCGATATTCATGCATTTCCCACGATTTTTACCGCTTTAAAGATAAACCTTGATAATATCAAGGTATCTCAGCGGTAAAAATCGTCGGAGCGCGGCACTCCGCGTTTCACAGAGCTCGTGGAGTTCCAAAAAACTGGGCTCTGCGGAGTGGAGTTTTTCCCTCACTCGCTTTCATCAACATCAAGGTGACGAGCGCGAGCGAGGAAAATCCACCTCCCGGAAAGATTTATCCTCGTTCGGGATCGTCAACATCAAGTTGGTGAGCACGAGCATGGAAAATCAACCTCCCAGCGAGATTTCTAAACGCGGGCGGTCACATTTCTAATTGCCATTGGTAGCACATGCTCACGACCGCTCGCGATGAGAAACCGTTTGTTTGTGTTGAGAAAGCTGCTGCTTGAGTAGAAAAAAAGCAGCGTCCTCTTGCGACATGCATGGCGCCGTTCACGATGATTGCACCTGGCACCGAAAATCACTGCCAACAGCATTTATCTAAAGAAACTCTGGTACTTGCCGAGCTCTGCGTAGCGCGGCACTCATTTTTTTGCACTTCGCGAACTCCACCCAGGCCTACACATAACCATGATAGTTTTCTGTTTGTGGATTTCAAAAAGTAAAACGTACAATATGGGAGAGATATTACTTAAAATATGTGAATGCCAAGGAAAGGCATGCTAATTTATTTACCACACATTGGCACCCTTGCCTCTTCACTTCCAGTCAGTGGTACTTATATTCTTGAAGAACAGCTTGTCAAATATGAACCAGTGGCTGCAGGTTACATACTCAACTCTCCATAGCCTTTCATAACCTCATTGTTTATGTCCAAATTGTAATAAAACTACCCAAGCATGTTCTTATTATTTAGACATGCCGAAAGTGATGGCTGCAAAAGTTAAATAAGTTTGCAATTTCAACATTTTCAGCTCATCTTTGCAGTACTGTATCAAAATATGGAGATTTTAATATTGTCAGGCCAAATCTTGTGGTCGAAATGTCAATTACAACAATTTCATGAAGTTAAGTACATATAGGTGTGTATAGATTTACTGTTTGGAACTCCAGATGTGTGCCTTATTTACATATGTATCTTCAGTGGACTACCAAACCACATAATGCCATTCATATTTTCAATCTAATTATTCGCCAATTCATTTTAGATGCCACACATATTTGCAATGTTTCTGTCACAGTCCCAAAAGCTGGTCGATAGCTTTTTGCTATTGTCTATGTAGAAGACCCATATCATCAGGGTACAAGTCAGGGCAGGATGTGGGTGGTCAGTGTTGTATCGTTGGGTGCGATACACCACAAGCAGTCATACCACGTGACTGTCCCAAAGCAGGGGTGTATGCCATTACACCCATATTGTATTGTGTTGCTCTGTTCAGCCCTCGCTACGCCTACATGGGTGTACTTCAATAAAATGGCTGTGGCTGCGGTGAGGGGCTCGTAGTGCCCGGACCGGGGCAGCAAGAAACACAAGCCCTGTGTGGGCATCATTAATTAGCTGCATCCAGGCCTGCACCCGCGCCAATTACAGGTACCGCCGAGGCCTGCGGCTGCGGGGCGAGGCCGAGGTGCTGCACCCCTGGTAACGACAAAACGTTGGCGACGAGGATATTCAAGACAACCCTCTGCACACTGCGGTGGCCACACACCAATGCCATGCGGGGGTGGTGCTCGTGCTGCGGTGAGGACCATGCCCTGCCTGCTCCGGGAGACGTAATGAGGGGCCTTCCAGTGGCTGTTACTGTTCGGCTTCTCTGCAAGTGAGGGAACGAAGAGCAGCAAGCCCTGCCTGCCAGCTGCATCGTTAGGTGGGTCAGCTCACCACGCCCTGGCCTGCTGCTGGGAAGGAAGACAACCTCCAGTAAGTGATACACAAACTTAACAAAACATAGAATAATAATAAATCACTTTCACAACAATGTCAAAGAAAATAAAAGGAGGTTTTATTAATCCACGTGCAAACACTCTAGCGAGGCTCAGTGGAGGAACAAATAAGCATTGTCACGCCAGGAAGGAATAACCTATCCTGCAGCCCCCTATCAAGGATATCCGAGAAAGAGTGCACCACAACCAATCAGTCACAAAGATGGCTCAAATACCTGCAGTAGAGCCCTTCATAGTGGAAGGGGCACCGTCTGCCCAACCACCAAAGTGGAACGAGTCGGAGGAGAGAGTGCTTCTATTCTTTGAGGCCACCAAGGTTGACAACCACAGAAACAAGCAAGGCTGTTACATCTGGGTGGGAGAAACATTTATTAAATATCCAAAGCAATTGTGGAACCCGCTCCAAAAACGTACCTCACCGTCATAGCAGCTTTACCAGCACATTTTGAACCTATGGCAAACCGTGGGCCTTATTTATGAAGGACTTGCGCCGCCGGTGCGTCACTTTTAACATGGGAAAAAGTGACGCACCGGCGGCGCAAGTCCTTCATAAATAAGGCCCCAGGATTATGAAAGCAGGAACTCGAATAGTCCCTTGACGTGTTCCATGCCCGTCTGAAGAGAGTTAGCAAGCACATGTGGTTTTCAAAATCAAGTGGAAGAGATAAGAGGACACATAATTCAGGGGTGTGCCTCAGCAAAATTGAGGGAGAGAATTCTAGAAGAATCCAGCAAGCCATTGGCTGACATCCTTACGCTGGGCAGAACAAAAGAACTGTTGAGAGCCAGAGCTGCACATATGGAGTAAATCAGAGAGCATGGTCCTGGGGATACTGCGGGAGACCTACTCATCGGCCCTTGGCTTGTCCGGCGAGAGGCAAGAAGTGCATGGGGTGTGGAAAACTGAAACCAGTCCTCGGAAGCTTGTTTCCGGTCCAGGGAAGACATGGCTTGGCAGTTCGGGCGGGACTGTTCCCATGAGGCACAGGGTCAGACTGATTTGCATATAGCCATGTCTGAACTGGGGTGGCAGAGTGGGCTAAAGAACGGTGATGGATTGAACCCAGATCTTTTGACTGGGTGTGAGTGTATGATTGATTCAGATGCTCCATCCATCACCACCCCCTTTTGTACCGCTTTTGGCCGCCATAAGTGTGGCAGGGTATGCTCAGACGTGAGTCCCTTGCTCACTTTGCCACTGGATTCAAGCAAGCCGGGCTGAAGACGGCTGGAATGCCAGAAACCGGTCCTCGGAAGCTTGTTTCCGGTCCAGGGAAGACATGGCTTGGCAGTTCGGGCTGGACTGTTCCCATGAGGCACAGGGTCAGACTGATTTGCATATAGCCATGTCTGAACTGGGGTGGCAGAGTGGGCTAAAGAACGGTGATGGATTAAACCCAGATCTTTTGACTGGGTGTGAGTGTTTGATTGATTCAGATGCTCCGTCCATCACCACCCCCTTTTGTACCGCTTTTGGACGCCATAAGTTTGGCAGGGTATGCTCAGACGTGAGTCCCTTGCTCACTTTGCCACTGGATTCAAGCAAGCCGGGCTGAAGACGGCTGGAATGCCAGAAACCGGTCCTCGGAAGCTTGTTTCCGGTCCAGGGAAGACATGGCTTGGCAGTTCGGGCTGGACTGTTCCCATGAGGCACAGGGTCAGACTGATTTGCATATAGCCATGTCTTAACTGGGGTGGCAGAGTGGGCTAAAGAACGGTGATGGATTAAACCCAGATCTTTTGACTGGGTGTGAGTGTTTGATTGATTCAGATGCTCCGTCCATCACCACCCCCTTTTGTACCGCGTGTGGAAAACTGAACCACTTCATGAAAGTCTGTCGGTCAGGAAAGGAACGGGCTCAGCGATCAACGGTAAATGCTGTATCTGAAGGATAGGAAAGAGGCAGTGACATGGACGATGATGAGAGTGAAAAACACACTGTACACTCTGTTTCCACAATTGGCACTGCATCTCAGACAGCAAGGAGGTTACCCCAGTGCCAGATACTAGTGGATGAACACCCCTCTATGTTGGTGGTTGACATGCGAGCGACAATTAACATCATGTCGTTGAAGGCATATGGAGAGATGCGCCCACCCTGCAATCACTCCCAGCTAAAATTAAAGTCTTCGCCCATGGATAGGAACAACCCTTCTCCATGCGGGGCCGATTCAAGACCACTCTCAAGTATGAACAACAATCCATTGAGTCTAAGGTGTATGTGACGGAAGAAGGTCATATCATGCTTCTGGGATGTCGAGCAGCAGAGGCTCTGGGCATATTCAAGTTCGCATTCAGAGTACATCATGAAGCCCTAAATCACATCCTAGACGAGTTTCCCCCAGTATTTGATGGCATTGGGTTCCTCCGTGGAAAACAAATACACTTGCTCATAGACTTGTCAGTGCAACCTGTAGCCCTACGACACCGGCACATTACATTTCACCTCAGACCTCTGGTGGAAAAAGGAGCTCAATAAGCTGGTAGCTGCAGGAATCATAGAGAAGGTGAAGGGACCTACTCCCTGGGTGTCACCCATCGGCGTTGCACTGAAGCCCAAATAATTAGGTGAAGTGTGTAGATCTGTATAGAAATGCAATTGCCACACGCCCGATCAAGAGAGGAAGGCACCTTACTTCGACAATCGATGATCTCATTGGCGAGCTCAGCGGAGCTAGTTAGTTTTTTATGCTCGATCTTCGATCAGGCTATTACCAATTGTTTCTAGATGAGGAATCACGGTATATAACAACATTCTCAACACATGCTGGGCTGAGGCGGTATTGGTGATTGAGCCTTGGGGTGTCATGTGCTGCAGAGGTGTTTCAGAACACCATTGAGTGGTCAGCGTCCTCGCTGACATTTTAATTCATGCAAAATGCATATCAAAGAACAACGCTAGACTACGGCAAGTTCTTAAACAAATCCAAGATTCAGGGCTCACACTTCACGGCAACACATGTGAATTTCTACAACAGAAATAAAAAACAATTGGATACATGTTCTCGTCAGACGGTGTCCGCCCTGACCCGGAGAAAATTAGTGACATCAAAGAAGCACCTGCACCCAACACCGTGACCGAGATGCGCAGTTTCCTCGGCATGGTAAACTACTGTGGCCACTTCATAAAGGATCTCACATTGCTGACACTCCCATTAAGAGACTTAACCAAGGCTTTTGTTCTGTGGTTGTGGGATCCTGAGCAGAAGGCCTCGTTTCAAGCTACCAAAGACGCCCTGTCGTCATCCACCACCTTGAGGTACTTCAATCTCTGTCAAAATACTCTGACAGCAGTTGATACCGGCCCTTGAGGTTTGGGAGTTGTCCTGATGCAAAGGTCGAATGCTGAGGAGGAATGGTCACCAGTGGAGTATGCAAGCATGTCACTGACCAGCACAGAACAAAGATATTCTCAGATCAAGAAAGAGGCCATAGCGATACACTTGGTATTGCGCCATTTCCACCTGTACGTGTATGGGAAACCATTTCTGGTCACGATGGACCATAAACCTATGATTCCCCTGTTTACCGGTACTGCATCAAAGTTACCCCCACGGATAGAAAAATGGATGCTCCAATTGCAGGAATACGACTGCCGGGTGGAGTAACACCCCGGGGTGTACAACCCAGCAGACTATCTATCCCCACATCTTTGTCAGGCCACTCCTAGTGAAGAGGATGATGCAAAGGAGACGGAAGAGTATGTTCGATATGTGGTGGACCAATCTCACCCCATGCCCCTGTCACTAGACGACCTGTGTGAGGCCACATCACAGGATGAATGCTTTCAGAAGACTCTGGAGACCGTGAAGACAAATAAGTAGCACCAGTTCAAGAGTCAGTGGGCCCTCCTTACCCCAGAAGCATGCCGAGTACTAGAGAGCTTGTACAACGTGCAGCAGGAATTGAATGCTGATCCCAACGGATGTCTGATGTGAGGCCACAGGCTGGTCATACCGGCCTCGCTGGCTGATTGGGTGATTCAGTTAGCCCATGCTGGCCACCAGGGCATGGTGAAGACAAATGGGCGCCTGCGAACAAAAGTATGGTTTCCCCTGATGGACAAGAATCCTGCCCTTGGTGCCAAGCAGCCGGAGAACCAAGTAAGGCAGCGCCAATATTGACAGAGCCAGGCCCGAGCAGCCCGTGGATAGGTGCCAGCATGGACTTTGTGCGCCTCCCTGATGGCAAACACACCCAGGTAGTGATCAATGATTACTCCAAATACCCAGAGGTAGAGGTCCTGTCCTCCCTGAGTGCCTCAGACATCATAACAAAATTGGAAAAGGTCATGGCTACCCATGGGTTAATCGAGGAACTTCGAATAGACAATGGTCCTCCTTTTCAGGGTCAAGAGAATGCGTCCTATTTCAAGTTGCTAGGGGTTATCTACAA
Organism: Lissotriton vulgaris; assembly: GCF_964263255.1. Lineage (NCBI taxonomy): Eukaryota > Metazoa > Chordata > Amphibia > Caudata > Salamandridae > Lissotriton > Lissotriton vulgaris. The sequence continues at coordinate 658,426,597 of NC_141698.1, read as the reverse complement.
GAAAATGACTCCCAGATTGCCTCAAGCTAATGGAGAGGCAGAGCACTTCATGAGGACCATGAATAAATTCATTTGAATTGCATCTGCAAGTGGCGATCCCCTGAAAGACTCATATACTCATTCTTGCGAGAATAGAGACAGACTCCCCACTCTACTCCTGGACAATTCCCAATGGGAAGGATCATTGTCGACTTCATTTCTCATCATCCAAAATGGGTTCCAGGCCCCAGAGATGATCAAGTGGTATATGATCAAAGGAAGAAGTCTAATGGTAAGGTCAGTTGTCATTGCAGAGCTCAGTGCTCTCCGTTGAAAGTTGGTGATTTGGTGTTAGTGCAAGATCTACATCCAAGTAACAAGTTTAGACTGCCTTTTGAAAAGGATACCCGGCAGATCATTGCAATGTGTGGCACTCAAGTTACAGCCTGCAAGGGTCAGGACACAATCACTCAAAATCTGTTGGTGTTCAGAAAGTTCCATCCTAACCGAAAATGCCCACTATCTGGTGATGACCCGAAGGGTGGTGTCCCAACCCAGGAATGGTGGTCAGGTGATGAGTCTGGAAGTGCTGAGCCAGATGAGGAGGAGTATCATGGAAACAGGGTTCCAGAGTGGAGTTCTGATCCACAAGAGGAGCCTGACAGGTGCGAGAGGAGTCCTGAACCAGTTCAGGAATCACGGACAAGTTATGGTCTGCGACAGAACCCTCTGCCGTCCAGAAGGTTGGGAGACCACCTATGTTAAATGGACCCTGTCCAGCTGGAGGCAGGTGCCAACTTGTTCACCCAGGTTTGCAAGGTCAGTCACGGGACCTGTGTCGCACTTGCACTGAGAATTTGTCTTACATGATACCGGTGACTTTGAGGTAACCTTTGCCCTGTTTTTGGGTCATGTCAGAAGCATGTTTTTTTCATCGTTTGGGGGGGGGTCTGTTTTATTCTCTTTGGGGAGGATGTTGTTTCATTGGGTGCGATACATCACAAGCAGTCATACCACGTGACCATCCCAAATCAGGGGTGTATGCCATTACACCCCTATTGTATAGTATGTTGCTTGGTTCAGCCCATGCTATGTGGCTAATAAAAAGGCCGTGGCTGCGGGGAGGGGCTCAAAATGGCCGGACCCGGGCAGCAAGAAACACAAGCCCTGTGTGAGCATCTTTATCTGCGTCCCAGCCTACGCCAATTATAGATACCGCCGTGGCCTGCAGGTGCGGGACGTTACCGAAGGGCTGCACCCCCTGTAGCGACATAACAGTCAGAGTCCCGCAAACTGATTTCAGAGAGGGGACGCTGTCCCTCTAAGCCTGAGGCTAAGGGAGGCTCAGAAGTGTCTATTTTTTAGAAACTACAAAATGCACACTGGTAGCTGCTGGAGAACATTTGTGTTACTTTTATAAACTAACCTTCACGATAAAGTGATTGTCAAAATTCAGATACAATATTTTGGAGGAACAATATTTTTCTCTATATTCTGAAATACAACCCATTTCTGGCATTATAGAGTGCAGCCAATTGTGTGTAAATTATTCTCAACTCTCACCTTTTAGGTCTCATCGTTAATGACACAGACAAACTAAACAACAATGGGTTATTTACATTCATTGTGTTGTGTAGCAAAGAATACTAATATCGAGGTGACATCGGCAAATGGATCCATGACGTAATGATGACCACTGACATCTGAAATGATTTAAAGGTCATGGATTTGAATCCGGGCAAGGCAGAGATGAATGCTTCTGTGGCCAGGACATTGAACACCATTAATTATTATATTTAACCTCTGTTATTCACAGTGCTTAGAAAAGGCAGAAGTGAGGTATGAAAGATTTATATTAAAAAGTTACTTGCTGAAATATGTTTTTTCAATATTTGTATTTGCAGAGAATATGGCAAAATAATCAGCCACTCAACTGTAACTAAAAATTAATAATTTCCCATGATAGTAAAGCAAAAAATTAAAGAAAAATAAAAAGCTCATGGGTCAAACAGAAAAAATATTGATTCAGTAACACGGTTGGCAATACAATCTCAACCTCTGGTCCTGCTCATTGTCATTATTGTACCTCTTCAACATTGTGCTTTGGATCTCTCCAGCAGATGGGCTACTGCTGAACCTTTACATGGATAAAGCATTAAAATGTGGCCATGCAGGTGGATACAAAGTGGAAACTGGGTACCCACAACTCAGCAAACTAAACATCTAAAAGGTCTGACTTCACATGGATCTATAAGCATTTAATTCTATGCGTCTGGCACTAGGGCTTTACAGATACTGAGACCTGACCTCACACGTTTAGAAGGGGAATCCTCTGGACCAAATCTTAAACTAGTCATGATGATCTCAAGGTATACGTCTCATTTATTTGTGAAGTAAGTTGGTGATGCAAGTTTTCAGGACCCAGACTGTGCAATGTATTATGGGAGCCATCTTGACTTTCTTGGCATGGATTGAGGTAGTAGTGTTATAAATGTATTTATTACCATTTTAGAAATGACAGTCTTTTCCAAAAAGTTTGCCAATAGCTACTTACGTGGGTAAGTCTGCAATTTGTAAAATGTTAATAAATATATTTAAAAAAACTACTACTGCAATCCATGAGTGGCCATCACGGGTGGAATTTATTTATTTATTTATTTATTTACAAGCTTATATAGCGCTGGAATCGACTCCATCAGGAGTATCTCTGCGCTTTTGGGCCAGTTAACAAATACAGATGAGAGTACTGATATGGTTTAGATCTCATTTTTAAATAGAACAGTTTTAAGGAGTTTTCTAAATTGTAAGTGAGAGGTACAGAGTCTGAGATTCAGGGGGAGTCGATTCCATAGATTGGGTCCTGCTACGGACAGTGCTCTGCCTCCGTGTCTGGTCTTTTTGACACGAGGAACCACCAGTTGATGGCTTGTGCTGGATCTAAGTGGCCTAGACGGGATGTAAGGGGTGAATTTCTGTTGCAGGTAGGTAGGGCCTTGTCCATTTATGTTTTTATGTATTATACAACAAATTTTAAATTTTACTCGTTGTCGTATGGAGAGCCAATGAAGTTGGTGTAAAAGAGGTTTGGATGCTGTTCTTGGTGGGGCATTCAGGACTAGGCGCGCCGCTGTGTTCTGGACTACCTGAAGTCTGGCCAGCACTCCCTCGTTGGCAGATAGGAGCAGGCCATTACAGTAGTCAATACGACTTAGAACAAGGGTTTGCACTAAGGTCTTCCTAAACGTGTCTGGAATGAAGTTCAAGATATGAATAATGTTCTTGTACACAGGAAATTCATATGATTGTTTCCAATTTACAGTACAGAGTAATTCCATATCCGATTTTTCCATATATTATCATAGCTAGTTTTATATAGTATCACCATGGTTCATTAGAAGCAAACGCTGAACATAGAATTCCTTCAATATACGTTCCTTAATGTATGTTGTAGGAAGTCTGCCTTTTCTGTGTGGTCACCCCAGATTTTTCCCTTTTTGCTGAACCATATTTTTGCTGGTTTTAGAACTGTGTGCACCTTACCCCCACAAACCAGGTGTAAAGTGCCTGTTCTCCCCTTTGGGAAACAAAAGCAAAAAGAACAGATGATGGGCGGAATAATAAACAAATCAATCATTCACCCCCAGTCACAGATCTGGGTTTAATCCATCCTTTTTTTTGGTGACCACGCCACCTCATTTTGGACCCAGCCATATGCAAATCAGTCTTGACCCTGCTTCCCATGGTCATAGTCCAGCCCGAACTGCTAGGCCAGGTCCTCCCTGGACCAGAAACAAGCATCCTGAGACTGGTTTCAGGGTATTACCCCTCATCAGCTAGGCTAGCTTGAATCAAGTGGCACAGTATGCATTGCACCCAAGTCTGGACATACCCTTCCCACTTTGGGTGACAAAAACAACAAGCACTTGCAATGCAATAGGACTCGCATTTACACAAGACCTATTACATTGCAAACAGGAGTGCATGTGAGCGGGCAGGGGGGCAAGAAGGCATGGACAGCGGGAGTGCGGTCGGGGGGTGAGGGTGCGAGAAGGCACGGCAATCGGAGTGCGGGCGCGAGGGGGGCGAGAAGGCAATGACAATGGGAGTGCGGGTGGTGCAGAGGGAAAAATAGTGCTCTAAATAACATGTACCAAACAGTGTAACACTCAAAGTAAAGGGGCCTGTGAGGTTGCCCCTCCCGCACCACGGGAACCACCGGACCTTTCCAACATGGCGGCGGCCATGTGGCATACAGGAAGTAGGATCGACGGTCTAGTGGGCTGACTGGATTTCGACAGCACTACACCAATCAGGGGACAGCCAGGTGGGACCTTGGGGAACAAGAGGACGTCGCTCGAGTCACCCAGCAGTTTGGAGGAAGGAGCTGAGGCGAACGAGGAAGGAGTTGAGGCGAGTGAGGAAGGAGCTGAAACTCACAAGGAAGGAGACGTAGCAGACGAGAAAGTGCCAGAGGACGCGTTTCCAGATGGCGAGGAGGAGCAGCATACAGAAGCCCACTCTGAGAGAAATACGATCGAGTCCAGCACTCCAACCTTTGGAGGAGAGGCTGCGACTTCCACCCCCACGGCCCAGGGGGTCGTGGGTCCAGGCAAGTGCCCAAGACTGGGTTCTTTTCTTTGAGAGGTTAGTGGGCGGGGGTTAAGGGCCTCACCACCCAAAAATACTGAATGTTCCCCTGACACCTAGGCACTGCACGTTAGGGAAGCACAGGTGATGGGAGCACTCATCCCCTTTTCATTTATATTGACCCAAAACGGAGTTCTGCCTTTGTTTTATTGTTTGTTCCTTTGTTTGGTTTCTGCAACTTCCATTGCCGGCACCTCTCTCCCTCTACACCAAGAGGACTCAAAGTAAGGCAGAGACAAGACCAGCGAGGAGGGGAAGAAACAACCACCAGTGGATGTGGACTGTGTTTTTCCATTTGTTTTTCCAATTTTCCTGATTTTATTTTCCATTATTGACAATCCTCAAAAACAATGGGGTACCAGGTGTAGTCACCCAAGACGCATTGGGACACATATACCTGAATTTCTGTTAATAAGCATATCCTATATCAATTCCGATAAGAAAACCGCTAGTGCACTCTTCTTTTACTACAGAGAGGGGCGGACGACCAGACCAGTTATCTGCTCATAGGGCCAATAGCGATGGGCAGGTACAATTGACGACATGGCCATAATAAGGCGACACTAACAAGCCTCATAATCAATCAGAAGACAGAATTTACGAAGGACAAAGACAGAAGCCATTGAAAAATATGGGCGGAGAGTGAGGGCAGCTTTTCTCCCCATACTCTACTACTGCATGCCTTGCAGAGCGATCAGAGCATGCGCTCTGCTGCTAAAGCTCAACCTAAAAAGAACAGATGAAGAACGAAATGCTGAACAAATTAATCATTCACCCTAGTCACAGATCTGGGTTTTAATCCGTCCTTTTTTTTGCTCACCACACCACCCCAGTTTGGACCTAGCTATATGCAAATCAGTCTTGATTGAAGTCCTCATGGGAACAGTTCAGCCCGAACTGCCAGGCCAATTCCTCCCTGGACCGTAAACAAGCATCTTGGGAACAGTTTTGGGGTATCACCCCTCATCAGCCAGGGTAGCTTGAATCCAGTGGTACCGTGAGCACGGGACCCACATCCTGGCATACCCTTCCCACTTAGGGCGACAAAAGCAAAAAGAACAGTTGATGGACAAAATGCTAAACAACTCAAACATTCAGCCCCTGTCATAGATCTGGGTTTAATCCATCGTTTTTTTGCCCACCACGCCATCCCAGTTTGGACCCAGCCATATGCAAATCAATCTTGACCCTGCTCACCATGGAAATAATCCATCCTGAACTGCCAGGCCAGGTCCTTCCTGGACCAGGAACAAGCATCCTGGGACTGGTTTCAGGGTATCACCCCTCATCAGTTAGGCTAGCTTGAATCCAGTGGCACAGTGAACACGGGACCCGTGTCTGGGCATACCCTTCCCACTTAGGGCAAAAAAGCAAAAAGAACAGATGATGGACTTAATGCTGAACAAGCATACATTCACCCCCAGTCACAGATACCTTGTTCTTCTCCTTTAAAATTCCTAATTGGCATATTTACTTTTCTGTAACTCTGTAGTATATAGTGTAGAAAGTTCAGCCTGGAAGTTAAATTTCTTTTACAAGAGTTGTGATTGCTCCTTGAGGTTGGTAAAGGCTCACTCCACATAATAATCAAATTTCCTACATATGTCAAGTATATTTCTAAGACTATCCCATAACATTTAGGAGTGTTTTATTTTTGAGAGGTGAGAAGCTTTGGATCTGAATTGGGGAATTCAACATGTATTAGTAGAATGTGTTTAAATATTTTCTTATGAGGAGGCTTATCAGGAGTATTTTGATAATAGGGAAGGAGGTTTCATTTTGGTGTTGGCATTTCAGATTTTAATAGCATGTCGTTCAAAGGATCATAAAAGGGTAGTTCTGATTCTGGGAAGTTGACAGAAGAGTATGAGTTTGTTAGGTGAGGGACAGCCAAGGGTCAAGTGTTGGTCTTCTGGGCGACACTTGGAGTGTTTTCCTAGTTCAAAGAAAAAACCTCTCATCTCCAAAGGCAGTGGCAGGTTTTTTTTTTTGTCCTCATAGCCCGGATAAGTAGAAAGAGAAAGAAGTCTGCTTCAGATCACTTCTCCTCTGTGCGCCTCGAGTGATATTGCTGCAAAAACCAGGTACAGTACACTCTATATCTTGCAATATTGCTCAACCATAGGTGGCAATTCTGACCTGAGACCATCGGCTACCACCAGAGCATTTGCAGACCGATATAGAGGCCTAATCATTGGACTCATTTATACATGTCTGTACCCACATCTCATAGGGGAGCCAGAAAGCATTTTGCCTGCATTTATGTGCTCTGTCTAGGGTGTTTATATACCTTATCGAAGCCAGCCATTCCAATTTACTGGGAGGAGTATCCTTAACCCAGTTCTTACATATTTCCCTTCTTGCAAGTAATATTAGATAAAAAATCTATTTATTACATTATTTGCCATAGATTCGTTATAATTAGTGAGACCAAAGAATATCAACAGTTCGCTCACCTGGAGTACTTCGCCCAGAATGGAAAAGATTATGTTACTCACATCCAGCCAGAAGGACCGAAGTACCGGACAGGTCATAAACATATGCGTATCATCACCTTTCTCCTTATTGCATTTAGGGCATTTCGGGACTACTCCACTCCCCATTTTAGATAGCTTGTATGGAGTCCAATACACCATGTGGAGACAAAAAAGGTGGTTCTGCCTTAAATTTGCGGGTCGGACTGTGGAATAAAGAATGTTGCAGGATACTTGCCATAAATCTTGTATCTGTTCTCCTGGCAAGCTCCTCTTCCACAGCTCCATCGGAAGGTTGAAGTCTCCATCAGCCAGTTCTAGTAATAACCAATAATAATTTGCCACCTCCTTCTTATGAGTTGTTCCAAGTACCAAATTCTCTTCCAACTTATTAACTAGTCCCGCTCCGGGTCCAACAGTCCGACTCCAACTTAGCTCGGAATTAGGGGGCGGGGAAACATGGCGGCCGCTTGACTCGCGGTCGTGCGATGCTCCTGGTTGCGGGGAAAGAACATGCCGGTATTGCAACGAAATCTCCATGCCTTGATATGATACATGCGGGGGATGAATTATAGATGTTCAATTGGTACCTTTTGACCGTCCTGCTTGCTCCAGGTGGTGCCGGGGGAGGACGCGGGGGAGAGACGCTGCTGTGCCGCTCGGGGTCGGGGCTGGTGCGGTGAGTGGTGTTCTGGGCATTCTGGATGTTCTCTTTGCGGTGGTGATCTCCCGATGATTTCCCAGCACCTGTCGGATTAGCTTGTGCTGTCTCTGCCATTGTCAGAGGTGAGGCGGGGGTGGGCCATTACCATTAATATCGGGACGGGTTTTGCAGCGCAGCGAGAGTGGAAGTGTGTCGAGTTAGGGCGGGGGTCCTGGGGTCCCTGGGCTTCCTTTGCCCTACTATTTCATCTACCTCTTTGGCCTTGGACCCCTGGGCACGCGCTGCTCAGGAGCTCGGGAGGGGCCGCAGGGCGCTGATGCAGCGGACCAAATGTGGCGACATACATGCTATACATAGCATAAATCAGAGAGGGGCAGATATTATCCCTTTTTTGTGGAGGAGGCGAAGACGAAGGCTGCCCCCCTGAAGCAGGTTAGTGTCTACTAGTGTGCTGAGGAAGCTGATTTTAGCTCCCGCGCAGTCCCTGAAGAGACAGGTACCCCCCAGGAAAGAAGAGGTGGAGGTGGAGGCAGGGCTTTGGGGGCAACTGAAAAAAGGGGAAGGAAAGTGGGGAAACCTGGTGAAAAATCGGAATCGCTATCTTTTGAGAAGTGGTTTAGAAAAAAATTGTATGAAGAAAGGGCAAGATTCTGCTAAACCAAAATTAGAAAATAAAATTGTACCTCCGCAAAAACAAGACAGTATTGTTCCAGGAGAGTGGGTAACACCGAAGAGAACGAGGAAAATCAAAGTGAATAGCGAGCCAGAGGTTTTGAGTCGGAAAATTACCCCTTCTTTGAGGACCTTTTTTAAGGTTGCTCCAAAAACATTACTACTAAAAAATCCCACCTTGGCTCGCTTGAAGACAGTTACAACAATTGAGGTAGAAACAGTGAGTCTAGAGAGTAGAAATAGATTTCAGGTACTGGCGGGACTCACAGACTCTATGGAACCTCAGTATTCAGGTGACAAAATGGAAGGTAATTCTCAATCTCAACTTCAACCTGCGCAGCCTGCGCAACCTCAAGCACAAGGTCAGCTACAAGCAATCCCAGCCCTCCAGGCGGACCCGCCCGGAATCTCTATTGGTCCACACTGTGATGAATTTGCCAAAGGGGGGGAGAGCAGAGAGCAAGGCGTAATTAAGACTGCTCAAGAATAGAATCAGTATGAAGCTCCAGTACAAATACATCCCCAGCCAAAGGTTCAGATACTATCGCCACCACCTCTACTATCTGCACAGCTTCAACCCCAATCTCAGGTACAATCAGTATCGGAGCTGATACATTTATTGATGGTAGAGGTACAAAATAGATTTGAAACTTCTGAATTGTATCAGAGAGAAATCCGCTCTGTCTGTGAGAGCCTGGGACGAAAACTGGACGAGGTAGCTGACAGAAATACACAATTGGAGATTGGAATGAAGGACTTGGAGTCACAGGTAGAGGTAAACACTAAGGAGATTCGGGACCTAAGGGGGAATGAACAGCAATTGAAGGATAAGATAGAATCCCTTTCAGAAGGAATCTTAATAAAGTTAAACCAAGAAAATTTTTGGTGAATTTTCATACCTACTGTTTTAAAGAAGAATTACTTCTTAAAGCGTTGAAACAGAGATCCCTGACAGTTGATGGTATCAATTTTGAGATCCGATCAGACATCTCGCAAATGACAGCAAATAAGCAATGGGAAATGGGGAATTTGATTCAGTCCTTCAAGAGCTTAGGTGCTACTGCACAGCTTAAGTTCCCAGCTAGTTTACGGGTAATGCATAATAACAAGATGCATACCTTTCGTAGGGTTGAGGAGGTGGAAGGGTTCTTAAGGTCCATTTCATGAGCGGGAGTTGGTTAGAGGTGGATGGATGTGATTATTGAGTTTGATAAGGTACAAATGCCCACAGGATTCTTTCTTTCCTAACAAGATACAGGTTTCCCTAGTGGAAAGTTTCCTAGCTATGTTTTACTATGTTAGTTGTTAATTAGGTAGGTGTTTTTCATAATTTACCCAAAACAGGCCTCTCTAGGCCTTAGTCTAGGCCATTAGAGAGAAAAAGGAGGGTTTCCCAAGGGGTGGGATAGGGTGGGGCTCATGGGTAGTTTTTAGAGCACGGGTGTGGGAGCAAGGGGAGAAAAAAACCAAAATGTCCTCGCAAAAGATCTAATTCCCGGTAGCAGTATGGATATTGAAGAGAAAAATGGATAGGAATGACAGTGAATCAGAAGCCATCAATAGAATTCCTATCGTGGAATGTTACCGGATTAAGGGTATGTCATAGGCGTGAGAGGATCCTACAATACTTAAAAGATTCTCCAGCCCAAGTCATTTTATTACAGGAGACACATCTAATAGGGGATGAGATGAGGGAGTTGTTTAAGAGTAGGAAATGGGTTCAGAACTTGATATGTTCAGAGCAACAACTCTCTATAAGGGGGCTGGAAATCCTGATAAAGACTAATCCCCTGCTGGTGGTTTTCGAAACCAGGGTGGATAAAAATGGAAGATGGACAATTGCAAAAGTTCAATTCGGGGAGCAAACTTATACTGTAGTGAGTTATTATGGGCCTAACTTGGATGACCCTGTACCTTTTAGTAAATTACTAACTGAATTGCTGGATTTCTCCGACCCGGTTATTTTGGCAGGAGATTTTGATGTGGTCTTAGATGTCAATCTCGATCGCTCGACCAAAAGTAGAAATATAATGCATAATAAATACAGGGCTTTGATAAAAAATAAAATAAGAAATTTCGGATGGTGCGATATTTGGCGAGAAAAGAAGGGAGCCTTAAAAAGCTTCACCTTTAACAATAAAAAATATGGACATCAGTCCAGAATTGTCCTGTTTTTAGTGGACCTCAATATAAAAGATCAGGTTCAGGATGTAAACCATGTAGGAGCACATATGTCCGACCATTCCGCAGTTTCACTGACACTGGTCCCCTCAACGGCAGTAAAACAACTTAGGTGGACTATGGATCGGTCCATACTTGGGATTCCTACAAAGTCTTTTTGAGGGGCAGGATCACATCTATCCAGTCCTACAAAAATAAACAGCGCAGGGCAGGAATTCTTAATATTGAGAAGAAAATTTAGAGCTTGGAATATAAAATTCAGCAAAATGAAGTGGGAGAGGATGCTGAGAAGGCTTTGATTCAAACTCTTAAAACAGATCTGTCTTCAGTTACAGAAAGGCGACTTCAAGAAAGGTGACAAGCTAGTAAGTTGGCCCATTTCAATTATGGGGAAGGCTGAGGTAAATTACTTGCCTGGAAGACAAAGAGTTATCAGGCAAATAACTTCATAAAAGAACTTAATTTTGGGCTGGCTGGGAGTCCTATTATAGCAGGGACTAGTAATGAAGATACCATGCTAAAATATTATGAAGAAGTTTATAAAGAAGATTTATGTACAACTAGGTCGGAAGTCCTAGAGTGGTTAGATCAGGAATTAGCAGAAAAAGTATCCGAATCTCAGAAAGTTGGTCTTAACAATTTAATAACCATGCAAGAAATAGAAGCTGCCTTAAAATCGGGAAAATCCAGCAAGGCAGCTGGACCTGACAGTCTGCCCTTAGAAGTTTTTAAAAAATTAAGTCAGTATTTGGTGCCCTCCCTGAGTGAACTGTTTGTAGCTATTTTCAATGCAGGTGAAGAGATCCCCCCTTCTTGGAATGATGCCATAGTGACCTTAATCCTCAAACCTGAAAAAAACAGATTGCTGTGATTCATACAGACCCATATCGCTGCTAAATGCAGAGAACAAGATTTTTGCCAAGTTATTAGCAGAAAGGTTAAACGGGTGAAGGGAGCACTCCTTCATGAAGACCAGAAAGGGTTTGTGCGAGGTAGGAGTCTTAGAGATGTAACCTATAGCCTAATAGGTGCAATTGATTTAGCCTCAGTAGACAAACTTCCACTAGCGGTCTTTACGGTAGACGCAACTAAGGCTTTTGACCGAGTTAATTGGTCTTATCTGCATGAATTATTGAGTCTATCTAACTTAGGGGAACATTTTTGTAGGGCAGTAAAACAAATTTATAACACTCCAACTGCAAAAATTCTGATCAATGGGAGGCTAACTGAGAAATTTAATATCCTTAGAGGTACGAGACAGGGCTGCCCACTGTCCCTACTACTTTTTAATTTTTATATTGAACCCCTGGCAGAAAAAATCAGGAAACATGAGGAGATACTTCCTTTTCAGTCCAGGGGATGGGAGAAGAAAGTGGGTTTATACGCCGACGATCTGGTAGTATATACCTCAAATCTCAGCACAGCACTACCGAATGTTTATGATCTGGCTGCAGGGTTTGGGAGGATTTTGGGATACGAAATTAATGAAGGAAAAACAGTGGTCATGGCATGGAATATGATGACACAAGAGAGCTGCGTCAAATCAGAAATGAGATATCTGGGTATTAAAATTACCCAGAAAATCGAACAAATTCCTGAAACCAATTTTCAAAAGATATATAAGGAGATAGGGAAACTATTGTTAGGATGGTCCCACCTGCCCCTATCAATCTATGGGAGAGTTAACATCATTAAAATGACAACTCGTCCAAAACTCACGTTCTTATTTCAGAATATTCCGTTGACTTTCAAGGATGAATGGCTAAAAAAAATACAGTCTAAAATATCTAGTTTTATTTGGGCCTCCAAAGGGGTGCGAATTTAGTGGAAAAAGCTTAGATGACTGTGCGCAAAAGGGCGGCTAAGACTGCCAGACCTATCCTATTATGCCTGGGTGTTTTTGTTAAAAGGTGGGAAAGGGTTATTTAAAACATCAGATGACTCTGAGATAGGGAAGATGCACACAGCAATGTTAAAAGACATAATAAGGGGAGAATACGGTTTCATTTACAAATTTGGAGACCCGAGATTAAAAAAATAAATACGTTTAAAGATCTTACTCAGCCTCGCGACAACTTGGCATAAAGTTAGGAAAGAGTTAAAAATCAATTATTTTAGTGGGATGGCACCTATCTTTGACTCTCCAGGATCCCCAGAATGGTCGAAGGACTTACTGGTGCGTCCACTGAAGGATGCAGGATTTACTTCCTGGAAACAGTTGATATCGGAAGGTAATTTCATATCTTGGGAAGAGTGCCAAAATATGTGTGGAGGCCAACTTTCGAGGTTTAAGCATTTACAAATGCTAAGTTGAAGTCGGAAGGCAGCGCCAGATGCTAGTTTTAAGCAGGAAGTCCAGCAATGCTCCAGAAAATATTTAAGCAAGAAGGAGAAAAAAATGATAGGTCAGAAATTAAACATCTTGCTCACTAGGCCAAAGGACAAAGAGACATAATGAGGAGTAACAGCAAATGGAGAGAACGCAGAGTCCATGAAGTCTAGTAAGCGAGCAACGATTCAGGAACAGTTGTGACACAACTGCTGACTAAGAAACTTTGCTTTACAGTGAAAAATAGGATATGACCTAATTCCAAGACGAGATCGGCCATCTTCGATTGGGAAAGTATATTAGCATATTACTGAAAAAACATGTTTAAGATGAAATACTAATGCTTAATTATAAAGATTTGCCACTAACCCCTGTGTGAAAAACCAAAATCATTATAACTACTGTGGCAGAGTTTCTATTTAGGAAAAAAACTCGTCCAGGGCTCAACACTATAGTGGTGTTGTGCTAAAGGCTGCAGGAATGGGATACTGCTGGGAGCCACGTTCGACAGAAGTCAGCTGAGGAGAGCCACCAGGCACCCCTGGGTGGGTTCAGTAGATACGAGTTTGGTTTTTATCCTTACTCTCTGCCTCGTTTTAGGATTTCATCTTTTAAGGGACTTCTTTGCCTAATTGCCTATTACAACGGAGGGAATAAACCTGTTCTACTAGTTCCCAAAAACAGTCACAAGGGTTGCAGCCTTTCCAATCAATAAGATATTATAATTATCGGGAATCAATTATTTCTTGGACTTCATACTCAGGTTGACTGTCTATAAATATAGGAATTGGTCCTCTTTTAACTGAATAACCTTTATACGGGAGATAATGTTTTAGATGAGAAGCATTGAAGGTGATGAACTCTCCAGTAAGTGGGTAGATTTATTATCCTAGAAATGTTAAAAGGCCATAACAGCTGGGAGAAAACTTCGAGCAACAGAGTGAATGAGGTAGGTTGAGAGAAGAAAACTAAATTCTGTCTCCAACCTTATATGTAATTTACATGTATTTGCAGGTCGCCTGTGTCGATTAGCCTGAACGCTTTACCTGGATTTGGATTTTCGTACATTTTGGACTAATATTTTTTTATGAATTTCTATCAATCTTTCTAATAACTCTTACACTGCAGGGACGGGATCCTCAGTTTCTAAGGGGCTTGGGAATGTACGAGGATGGAACATGGTTAGAAGAGATAACGGGAGACTAGGGGAGGAGCTATGAATAGGATTATCAGAAGCAGATTGAGCTAAAGGCAGGAGAGATTTCCTGTTGTTTATAGTGGTAGAAATGTAACATAGTATGTGAGGACATGTCAAGAAGCGCTCGAGGCATGTATGAGGGGGGACTCACCACAGTTGGCGACTCGCTTTGTAAAATTCAGCACAGAAATTAACTCCTTGACTCTACCATCCGAGCAAGCTTGAACTTTAACCCCCCTAAGTGACGTTCCCTTGGCTTTTCTGCTTTCCCTTCCCTTTACCCTACCCATCAATTTTATTGTCTTTTTTAACAGACTCGAATACATCTTGTTTATTTAAAATGTCATTTTTGTACGTGCATATTGCAATGATTTTAAATAATTGTGCAATAAAATTTTTTTACTGTAACATTTTATTAACTCTTTAAAAGTCTTATTCAACCTCTCACTATGGCCATTCAATTCAGGGTGGAAGCTAGACGTTAATGCTCCTTGGATAACTAGTTTGGGGCATAGAGATTTTCAGAATTTAGAAACATGTTGTAAGCCAATATGATTTTCAAGGGTAATTTGTTAATGTGAAATAAAGCTCAATAAAAGCTTCACCCATTTCAGTTTCAGCTGGTAGTTGAGGGAGAGCAGAGAAATTAGCCATTTTAGAAAAAGAATCTGTAGTGACCATGATTGTGGTACAGTTCTCAGATGGGGGTAGTTCCACAATAAAATCAGTGGAAATAATCCCATGGCCTGGAAGGAATTTCAAAGGGTTAGAAGTAACCCGGCTTTTCTGTGTTTTAAATTTGCTTTGGGCATAAACTTTGGAGGAATCGATGAATGCTACAAGACCTTAATGAAAAGAAGGCCACTAATCTTTCTTCTAATTAAATCTTCAGTAACCTGTCGACCTCTGTGTATTGAGGTTACTACATCATGACATAGATGTAATATTTTTCTTTGTAATTGTCTTGTCGGAATAAAGAGCCTCTTTTGAAATCAAATGAGACCATTTGCATGTTTGAATTGAGGATATATTTGTTTTAATGCGTGTAGAGCGAATCCTTCAGAATTTTGACAGATTGACTCAAAAAATGTAGTAGTTATGGTGAAAATGAAGGCCTGCGGGATTATGATTTTCTCCTCAGTCTTGAATTTTTCAGACTCAGGGTAACACCTAGACAAAGAGTCTGCAATTACATTTTCAGATCCAGGAATATAAGTAATGAAGAAATCGAATTGTTAAAAGAAGAAGGCCCCACAAGCTTGTCTGCTATTCCGGCATTCAACCTTTTAGAGCATTTGAAGGTTTCTATTGTCAATACGGGCACTCGATGTTAGCCCCCCTGTAAGAAATGTCTCCATTCATTTAAGGCTGACTTGATAACTAGGAGTTTCTTTTTCAGTACAGAATAGTTCTTCTGTGCTGGAGAACTTTTTTTAGAGAAGGCGATGGGATACTCCTCTCCGGATGTACGTTGTTACAACGCATGCTTTTACCACGTATGCCTTTACAATGCAGGTTTTTCAACGCAAGTCGTTACAGACATGCGTTGGGGGGTGCTGGATAGTGAATAGTTTAATTTACTATTCCAACTCCAGTCCCCGTGGATAGTAGGGAAGGTGTTGGATAGTAAAATAAACTATTACCTATCCTAGAGCGCCCCCCAGCGCAAGTCGTTGTAATGACTTGCTTTGAAAAACCTGCATTGTAAAGGTACTGCGTGGTAAAAGTTGCGTCGTAAAGGATGTTTCCCCTCCTCTCCACCATCACCTGTTTGAATCAAACCGGCCCCCATAGCTAGGCTTGATGCATCTGTCTCTACATTGAAATGTTTCAAGGCATAAGGATGAAGCAGGATGGGAGTTTGAACAAACTCAGGCTTCAATCTTTCAAAGGCTAGGGTAGTATCTTTACTACAGTTAAAGAATTGTTTTGTCTTTAGCAAGTCTTTGATGGGTGAAACAAGTTTAGAAAAATTCCCGATGAATTTATGGTAATAGTTTGGCAATCCAGAAAACTTTGAGTTTCTTTTACTCAGTAAGGAACAGGCCAGTCAAGGATAGCTTGTGCCTATTAGTTGTTCATGACCATTACTTCAGATGACAGGACATAACCTAGATATTCCACAGAAGTCTCTACAAAGAGACATTTTTCAGCTTTGGCTAATGACTTGTTTTCTCGTAGGCACTGTAAAACCTGTTTGACATGGTAAGGGTGTTCTGAGGAATCTTTAGAGAAATCCAGAATATCATCTAGGTAGACGATCATAGATTGAAGGATCAGAACAGAAAATATTGCTTTCATAAACCCCTGGAAGACAGAAGGGCATTATATGATCCAAACAGCATCACTCTGTATTTATAATGCCCAAAAGATGTTCTGAATGCTGTCTTTCATTCATCTGAAAATTGGGTGCAAATTGAGCGAAAGGCACTTCTTGGCTCTAGTTTGATGAATACCTTAGCCCCTTGGACTACTTTTAAAATGTCTGCTATAAGAGGCAAATTATATTGGTCCTTGCTTGTCGCCTCATTTAAACTCCTAAGGAAGTTCAGATGTTCCTTTCTTAGATGCAACAAACCAGGATGTTTCAGCAGGGGACTTGGATGGAAAAATCAGAACATTAAGGTACCTCGCTAATTTATTCACACCCCTGGATAATTACCCTGTCTGCCATACCCACCTGGGTATTATGTTTGGCCATGTAATAACTGCTCCTGGATCCCTTGTTGCCAACCAAGAAATATCAGTCACGAACAGCTCATACACACTGGTACTGCCAACCACGGCCTTGTATTTACTGCCCACATGCAGTATAATAAAACCAGGAGGCTGTAGTCACCTATTTGCTGTTTCTTCAGTGAACTGGGGTAGACCATCAATGTACAATCCTCAAATGAGGGTTAATAATAACACAGGCTGCGTAGGCACCCACCTTTGAATGTTGCCTTGTTTGAATATAACCCTTGCTTTTCCCACAAGCTAATGACTGAGGACCAAAATGGAGGCTGGAGCCATATGACCTAAAGCAGAACATGATGGAGCAAAAATAAATCAATTATTATAAAAATCATCCAAAGCTGTTTCCTAAAGCAAATCAGTAACATGAAAGATGAGGGCTGGGGCGAGTGCTAGATAAGACTGAGGTTAACACATAGCCCATGCAATAGTCAAACCTTCCCTTGCCAATCCTCTTTACTGTCCTCATGTCAAGTCCCCATCCTTTTGCAGCAATGGCCACCCCAATCCTAAAATAGTGGGAGCTGAAGTGTGCACCATCTAACCCTCCTGCCCAGAAAGCTATGTGTAGGACCCTCATGAATTGGAATCTGTAGAGTGGCATTCCATTGCTGTGAAACCATATGGAAGTGACCGTGCCAACTGGTCACAGCACCAATAACCTGGCAACCGAAGAAACCCTTTGCCTGCCTAAACATTACAGTGTCCCCATCGCTAGCGGCACATTGGGAGAGACAGCTCTTCATCTACTCTCCTTCTACCAAGAAACGTGGTAGACAAGCATACCCCTTGAATATTGGAATTGGAATTGGCCTCCAGCTCAGAGGTTCTAAAGCTCCTGAAGCGTGCCAAGAAAATAGGACAACCTCATATTTTTTACTGCATACCTCCAGAAAGGCACTACGGACTCCAATTTAACTAAGAGCCTGATTTAGATCTTGACGATCGAGTCCCGCCATTACTTTCTTGGAGATCTTTCCGCACACTGGCTTGGCAGTCTACCATCCTATTTAGGTGTTAGCGGGTCCATAGGTGAAAGATGGCCGCGATTCTGCCATCACCGCCAGTAAATCTCAATCGCTTTTTAAGGAAGGACCACCAGTTTCCCCACCCAGCCAATCATGATGTGTCTTCTCGCCTGAGGTTCCGTGACCATTGTAAGTGGTGTTTTCGACTCGCACGAATATGGTCGAGTCTGGTATCAATGAACCGCAAATGACGAGTTTAGTGGGTGTACGCAGTTTCGCTGTGCTAACCTAAACCGTTCGTTTGTTTCGTGGGTTTCTACATCCGAGCCCACGGGTTCCATCTTAGATACGGCATCCATTTTGTCTCTTGCCCTCAAGTAGCCAGCGAACGGACGCTGTCCGCTTCGCGACCCTGGGATTCCCAAGACTCTTGCGGAAGACACGTTTCCTTTGAAAGTGTCTTTATGATGAGGGGGATGATACTGTAAGGCAGATGGCCCCGCTCTAGGCTCATCTTGCCGTACCGGTCTATTGTCTTAGCCGTGCATTTCATTAGGCGCGTCCCTTTGATGCTTGCAACTCGTGTTTCCCGATACCACCCCTTTTACACCCTTTCCAATCTCCCCACTGTTTCTGCCTTCCTCTGCACCTGTTTCTGTTCCTTCTTCGATTTGTTTACTGCCAATTGGAATGTACTAATGGTGGGAAGATGGGTTTTTGCATTTGGGAACCACCAAATGTTTCCGTACTTATGTTCCGGGCCCTGAATACATGAAGGGCAACCCCTTCTGGCATTTATTATGGGAACCAAGTTGTAAACCTTTGTGTATCATGTTAATCTATGAGCGAAATGTGTATAAAAGGAGCGACCCACAGTAGCAATTTGAAGCAGTCTCCCAGAACTTACACGTGTTGTACTTCTTGTGACTTCTGTGTTCCCTGCAGTAATAAAGCCCGAATCTTTGACGCCGAAGGAAGTGTCCCGTGTCTCTGTCATTTGTACGCCGGAACAGGTTACCCACGAAGGTTTCAGGTGTTGTCCCCTGGCACCGCTGGGTCTTAGAAAAACCCAGTCCTTCAGTTGGCGCCCAACGTAGGGCTGCATCAGTGGTACCGGTCCAAGCCCGACGATCGTGAGGAACTTCGTGTGAAATCTCCGAGGGAAGGTGCACCCCGCTTCATCGATCCTGTTGTCGAAATAAGTGGCCCGACGACTTTTCCCGCGAAGATTCCCGCCTCCTGACGGCTGCGACGGACTGCTGCCCTGACTGTAGACCTGTTTTGGCGCCTGGCGTAGACCTTGGTACAGCGAGACGATTGACGGGCCTTCCTGGTGACGCCATCGATCTTTGAGTTAAGTATTTGTGGGTCGCTCCCAGAGTCCTTAGTTGTGGTTGCTTAGTTGTTGCATGGTTCCATTGCATTTGTGGTTCTTAGTACTTGGTTCTTTGTTGTGATATTTGACGCCTGCAGACGCCAAAAACCGAGGGTTTTTGCTCTTTGCGGGGACTTGGTAAATCCCGTAACCCTTGAAGTTTGTGAAACTCAGCTAGTGTGCAAGATGCCTGGCTGTAGTACTTTGTTCAGTTGTTTTAGTCATTGTGGTACGGATTCCCGATTGGAGGACTCGTGTCCGATACCTCCGGTTGGAACTCCAACATATGAGCTCTACAGCAAGCACGGACTAGGTCCGATTACTTTTAATGAATATTGGATTCGCTATACTAAAAAAGACGGTGTCCTTAGTTGGCCACCTCATGGTAGTTTCGAGACCCCGATTTTAGATAACCTCGAGGCTAAATTGTTTAAGAAAAAATCAAGGCCGGCCATGTTTGATGCCTTTCGGTTGTGGCGTAAAGAAGCCAAACAGAGAGAAATCAGACTGTTCAAACGTAATCAGAGAGATGGAGTTGCTACAACGGTAAGAAAAGCAGAGCAGTTTCAGCGAGATAAGGAGGAAAAGGAAAAGGAAGTTTTCGATAGATTGCAACGTATGTCTGTAGATAAGTGCTATCCCGCTTTACCGGCGGATACGGACAAAAAGGAGGAGGGTACCGAGGACCCCTTAATGTCTTATCGTATGAAGTCACCACCTCCGTATGTACAGGGTACCACCGCTCCTGTGGTTCCCCCTGTTCCTGCTCCCCAACCAGCTCCTGTCCCTGTACTTCCGGCTGTCCCCGCTCCTCTACCTGCTTCTGTCCCTACTGCTCCTCCACTTGTACTTCCTCATACTCCTGATCCCGCTGCCTCTACTGTTCTGGTTTCTCCTGCTGTTCCCTCTGTTTCTAGTACTTCTCTTGTCACCCCTTTGGGTTATTCTTTGTCTCCGTCTGTTCAACGTCGTACTCCCTCTGTAGCTGCTAACTTCTTTAATTCTCTTGGACCTATTCTTGAGTCCGCTGGTTCGGACGGTCCTCAAAGACGAAGTCAGCTTCCTGGTGGTAGGGAGCGTGACTCATTGTATAATATGGCTATGGGTTGGATGAAATGCCCCGTTAGGAATCCTCCACGTTCGGTATTGAATACATTTGGTCAATTCAATATACCGACACAAAGATATGTTTTTGAAGAAATGTGCAAGGTTTTACGTGACCTAATATCGGCTGACGCATCTGATGATGTAATGACTGCCTTGGCTAATCTACAGCTTCAGTTTTCGAGTGGAATGATAGTAGGTAGCAATGTTCGACGTGCAGTCGAGCAATTACTGTCCCTTCGTCCTTCTATAATGCCTCGAGCATTGTTTGTAGAAGATATTGAAGGACCGCTAGGAGCACCTGGTCAATATCCTATGCGAGAGGTTCCTCCAGTGTGGATGCCAGGTAACGCTAACGCTGCTCCGCCAATTCTGCCACATGTCCAGAGAGTGTGGATACATCTCCCGTGGAAACAATCGGAAGTTCTCCAGGTGAAGCAATCTTTGCCTGACCCTCGCAAAAATCCTGCTGGGTATTATAAAGAATTATCGCAGCTTGTAGACGCTACGATAATGAATCTTGCCGATATCGATATGCT
The DNA here is from genome assembly GCF_964263255.1 of Lissotriton vulgaris. Taxonomy (NCBI): domain Eukaryota; kingdom Metazoa; phylum Chordata; class Amphibia; order Caudata; family Salamandridae; genus Lissotriton; species Lissotriton vulgaris. Next base: position 658,405,731 of record NC_141698.1, on the reverse strand, counting down.
GTTTGGTAATGTCGTACCGCAACCGGTATGGACAAAGATTCGTCAAGAAAACCATGCGGTAGAATTAGGTGGTGATTGGGCTACTCTTATCGCGGCAGACACACGACAAATTGGTGGGGCTAAACCTGAACAGCTCATTACCGATCTCCCTCAGAGAATCATTACCCTAATGAAAACGCTTATGCCAGCCATGAAGGTAAATTGGGACAAACTGTCCGCTTGCAAACAAAAGAAGGATGAGAGCGTCTCTGATTTCTTTACGAGATTTGAAGAGGCTTTCATTGACCACAGTGGTCAAGACATGGGTACCGAAGGTGGTCAGAGGTTGTTTGTGGACAAATTTGTTTCAAATTTACTGCCTGACTTAAGCAACAAATTACGAAATTCTGAAAGTGCGTGGGCTGTTTCTACTTCTGCTCAAATATTGGCTACGGCTCAATATTATGAGAATAGGGAGAAAGAGGAGAACGATCGTGCTGACAAGAAAACGAAAGAGCTCAAAACTAAAGTGTTGTTGCAACAGGCGTACCCTCCGCGTTCGAATCAGAATGACTCGCAACAACGTAATCGATCGCAGCCTCAGTCAAATAGGTCACAATCACGAAATGATTCCTCTTCACAAAGATCGTCGTTAGGGTACAATCAGTGTGCCTATTGTAGACAGGAGGGTCATTTGAAATTTGATTGTCCAGTCCTCAATGAGCGTAATAGTGGTAATTTCGTCTAGAGGAGGTCGTGGTGGTTCTCAACAGGCATCACGTGGTAAAGGTCGCGGTGCTCAGAACGATCATTCCACTAACACTTCTGACTCTAATAATTGTTTTGATCAGCGTGGATCGTCGCAAGGGCGATCTGCTCAGTACAATGTAGATGATTATTACGTCGATCAGGATACTGACGACGGTAATTACTAGGACCGCCATAGACAAGGAGAGGGAGTGGTATCAGTTCCGGTTGATCAGAGAGGGCCTTACGTCGCAGTTGCCACCTCGGGCGTCGTTGAGCCTTTTCTGTTGGACACTGGTGCAGCGAAAAGTTCCATAATGCATTCGAAACTCCCTGGCGCACCTTTGTCTGGCTTAACAAATGTTTCCGTTGGATTCTCTGGCACCCCTGTTAGCAATCCGGTTTCACGCCCTTTGCCTCTTACAATTGGGCCGCGTGAGCTCAAAGCTCCGTTGATTTTGACCACTGGGTGTGGTGAAAATCTCTTGGGCCTGGATTTGCTAAAACGTTTGTATGCGACTTTGTATTGTTCTCCTGCGGGAGTGAAGCTTACTTTGGATGAGAGAGTTATCTCTCCAATGTACTTGTCTCTCGATAAGCTTCCACCGGAATTGAGTTCTCTTCCTGCATCTTTGTGGGCAACAGGTCCCAATGACGTGGGCCTGCTTGATATCTCCCCTTATATTGTTCATTTGAAATCTAATGTGCGGTTGCCACGTATTCCCCAATATCGTATCTCCCTTGATGGTGAACGAGCACTGTTAGCCATCATCTACGATTTGATTGAGAAAGATGTTATCGAGGAGACTCTGGGAAACGTGTGCAACAGTCCTGTGTTGCCCATTCTGAAACGAACTGATCCTTCGAAACCACCTGTTTATCGTTTTGTTATCGATTTACGGGAGGTAAATAAAATTGTGATTCCTCAGTTCCCTGTTGTGCCTGACATCACGGCGCTACTGACTCTGATTCCAGCCTCGGCATCTTGGTTTTCAGTGATCGATCTGAAGAATGCGTTCTTCAGCATCCCGATTGCTGAAGAAAGCAGAGACCTTTTCGGTTTCTCTCTTGATGGTCGCAGCTTCCGGTTTAAGCGTGCTCCTCAGGGCTACTGTGAAAGTCCATCGATATACAGTCAAGCCTTGAAGAGCCAACTAGATGTGTTTGTGTTGCCGGCTGGTGCAGCCTTGATCCAATATGTTGACGACTTATTGGTGGCTGCAGATACTCAGGACATTTGCAAAATTGCCACGGTATCGTTGTTGCAACATCTCTGTGACTTACATCACAAGGTGTCTCCTTCTAAACTTCAATATTGTTGCCAAGAAGTAACCTATCTAGGTCACTTATTGTCAAAGGAGGGAAGAAGGTTGACCCCAGAGAGAATTGCAGCGATTAACCGAATGACTGTGCCAACAACTCAGAGAGATGTGCGTGCCTTTTTGGGCATCACGTCATACTGCAGACAGTGGATCCCAAATTTTTCACTGTTAGCGAAACCATTGGTGGCTCTTACGTGTAAGGATGTTCCAACTCCTTTACCATGGACGGAAGAATGTCAGAAAAGTTTTTCTGAATTGCGTGACGCGTTGTGTTCGGCTCCTGTGTTAGGTACCCCTGACTACAGTAAGCCGTTTACACTATACGTGCACGAGAGAGAAGGTTGTGCGTTGAGTGTTTTGACGCAACCTTTTGGTGGTAAGCAGCGTCCATGTGCATATTTTTCCTCGACCTTGGACCCAGTAGCTAGAGCATTGCCGAGTTGTTTGAGAGCAACAGCGGCAGCTGCAGTGTCCATCCGACAATCAGCAGGATTGGTCATGGATATTATGCTTATGGTGATGGTTCCGCACGCAGTTGACACTCTCTTAAATCGTACGAAAACTCAGCACTTGACGAGTGCAAGGTTGTCTGGGTACGAGTTGACGCTTTTGGCAAGTCATATTCAGATAAAACGTTGTAATGTCCTGAACCCGGCGACTTTGTTACCCATTAGCATGGAATCAGACGAAGTAACCCCTCATGACTGCTACTTGCCGACTGAGCAGGAAACAAAAGGTCGTGTGGACCTTAAAAACACTCCTTTGGAAGATCCCGATGGGATTTTGTATGTGGATGGTTCATGTTTTAAATTGCCAAATGGTGATGTCACGACTGCGTATGCCGTGGTAACTTTGAATACTGTCGTGGAAGCTGCGAGATTGAATCAGAACTCTGCTCAAGCTGCAGAACTGATCGCTTTGACTAGAGCGTGTGTGTTGTCGAAAGGGAAACGGGTGAATGTGTTTACTGATAGCCAATATGCTTTTGGTGTTGCCCATAGCTTTGGACGATTGTGGAGAGAGAGAGGTTTCATGACATCGCATGGCACTAAGATTCAACATGGACAGCTTGTGAATGATCTTTTGGATGCACTCACGTTACCTAAGCAGGTGGCGATTGTTAAATGTAGTGCGCATCGTAAGGTGACAGATGATGTTGGTCGTGGTAATGCATTTGCGGATGAGACTGCTAAGGAGACTGCCCGGAACCTTAGCACTAGAATGTATGTGATGAGTTCGGTTAGGTGGCCTGCAGAGACTAGTATGTGCGAGGATACCATCGAGAATGTGAAAACGATACAGAATGAGGCCACCGAGACCGAAAAGACGAAATGGAAAGAGAGTACGGGAAAGTTGGATGCGAATGGTTGTTGGATTGATCTGTCAGAGCACAAGAGGTGGATGTTGCCAGATGCGTATGTATTAGCTGTTGTGACGATGGCACATGGTTTAGCACATATTAGTGCGAAAGGTATTTGTAAGTTGTTGTCCCCTGTGTGGAAGAATGATGGTATCACGAGGTGTGCTGAGAGATTGGTGAAGAATTGCATGATATGTATGATGTACAATCCTGGTAAAGGAACCCCTACACCTCCTGGCCATTTTGCTCCCCCTTCATGTCCGTTTGAAGTGATCCATCTAGACTTCATCCATATGGAGCGATGCAATAACCTGAAATACGTTTTAGTTGTGGTTTGCGCATTCTCCCGATGGATTGAAGCCTACCCTCTTAAAGACAACACTGCTATGTCCACTGCGAAAATCCTACTGAAGGAATATTTTCCTCGGTATGGAATGCCACGAATTGTATGGTCTGATAACGGAAGTGAGTTTGTAGGAAGTGTGATGAAGAGTGTGTGTAAGGACCTTGGAATTACTCAAAAATTCCATAGCGCCAATCATCCCCAGTCAGCAGGTTTGGTTGAAGGGTATAATGGCACCCTTAAACTCAAACTAGCGAAGATTCAGGCTACGACTGGTCTTTCGTGGCCTGACGCTTTGCCTCTAGCTCTGTTGTCAACAAGGGCGACTGTACACTCCCGAGTAGGGCTCAGTCCCTATGAAATAGTGTTCGGCCGTCCGGCGAATGTTTGGGGGGTCCCTAGACCAAGTGTGTTTTCTGATCTTGAGTACCCAATGTTGATCGATTATCTTCATGATCTGACTGCTAAACTGAGGTTAATTCACCAACAGGTCTTTGAAGCACTGCCGACGCAGACGGAGGGTCCAGGCCACCAGCTCCAGCCCGGAGACTGGGTGGTGACGAGGAACTTTGGAAGGAAAAGAAACCTCGAGCCTCGTTTTACTGGACCCTTCCAGGTCCTCCTTGCCATGAGAACTGCTGTCCGTTTGGAAGGCCAGAAGAACTGGGTGCATGCCACCCACACCAAAAAGGTACCTATACCTATACCTTTACCGGCGGACTCGTGGGTGAGGAAAGGCATTGCTTCATCTGAAACGGAGAGATTGCAGACCTTCGTACCCTTTAGCGACGCCGAACCTGTCGGAGAATCCCCAGTGCAGCAGAACAACATTGTTGAACATCTGTCATCGCAAAGCTCAAGATCTGAACAATTGACTGATCATCAGAACTCTGTTCCTTCATCGGACCCATTGTTCGACGAACAGACACGTCCTGGAAAGAGCCGATACTTTTTGCGATCTAACACCAAGGACAAATAAAATTTGCTTTTGTTCCTCGACATCTACGTTACCCCATTGCCACGATCAGTCTAAACACTCGTATTTTTGTAAATATTGAGTTTTTTTCCATATCTGTGTTTTTGCTTCCACAGTTGAAAGACTTTGTGCATATTTATGAAATTAAGATACCTTCCATCCAGGTGTACCGTAGGGCCGCGCGTGTACTTCCTTCTGGTTAGTAGGTCTTGACACTAGGTCAAAGACCGTCGGTTCCTGGGAACTCCTAGGGATTGACTACTGCTACACAGAACGAAGTGCGTCAAGAAACGTTGCGGACGGTTTTAGGGGATGGCGTTTTCAAAACTTGTGGACTTGGAAAAAGCTCAGGCGCAAAGATTCAAATTGCAACAAATTACCCGTACCAAATGCTTTATGTTTCAGGTGTTCCTTCTGTTTTTAATTGTTTCCTCGTTATTGGCGGGTGGGGTGTATTATATGATACAGTACTTCCTACCTTCTGCCATACCTACTCCTACTTCTGACCCTAAACTTACCACCACTGTGTCCCCTCATTCCTTTCACATCTTACCTCAACACGAGCAAGCTAGACGTGCAGAATTCAGAAATAATTCCTTTATTCAGCTTCTACATCAGCATCAGTTAGTGGTTAATACTACTAATTGCTGGGTGTGTGGGTTAATGCCATATACCACGGATAAGGGAATTCCATATCTGGTCCTTCCTTATAGTTCCCAGGGTTCAGCTCGAGCATTCCAAACAATGTTTCGAAGCGCACTAGATTCCTACCCCAATCGAGAGCCACGTCCTTCCCACTTTGGCCCTGGTCCGTATCATAAGCCTTTGGCTATAGCGATCGCTGATTTAGATAGGGATATCTATGAGCCGTCGCTCATCCCAGAGGAAGAGGTGCGAGCCTGAGTGAGGTTGAGTATAGTGCGCTCGTGGGTGAAAACCAGCTTAGAAGCTCGTCTCCAATATGGATCGTACCCCACCTTGGTAATTTTTGTCTAAAAAGTCGTGGCCGAAGATCGAGAGCATATCTTGGGGAGAGTGCTTGCTCCGAGACGTATGTCTTACCGATGCTCTCGTCCCCTGTGTTTCTGGCTGCCAAGGGTACGTACTTTGTCTGTCATGATCGTGTGTATACGTGGTTGCCCTCCGACTTTGCGGGCACATGTTATATCGCAAATTTGTTGCCTCCGACATTCACCGTAGATGCAGACTATCACAAGACTAGAGTTGTGAGAGGCGTGATTAGCGAAGAGGACACTGCCGGTCAAGAGGCAGGAGACTTTTTCAAGGGTTTCTTTCCGTTTTGGGGGCCTATGGTCAACAGTAGGAACCTGAGACAGTTGACTCGAGTGGTGGAATCGACCGCTAATATCACTGCCAGTGCCCTTGGTAATATCACCGCAGAACTTCAGGCGGATAGGCTCATGACGCTACAAAACCGTATGGTTTTAGACGTTGTTTTAGCAGATCGAGGTGGAGTATGTAAGGTGATCCATTTGAGCTGCTGTATTTTCATTCCAGATAACGCTCCGACTGTCTATCAAGCCATCTCAAAGTTGCATAAAATCTCTGAGTCCATACACGTGGACGCAGGGGATTGGACGCTACTTGGGTGGTTTTGGGGCCTAATGTCGACTTGGGGTTGGAAGATTCTGATGATCATCGGAGTTGTTGCGGCGTTTCTGTTCACGTGTTGCCTTTGTGTGCAGTGTGGTCCTGCCTTATGTGGCCTCTGTGCTACGACGTGTATAAGACAGCCGCCTGTTACCAAAGGAGCTCAGATGGATAGAATTATGCTGCAGCAACATCTAGATGGTCTGATGAATATCGAGTATGATTCCGACTAGTGCTTGCCTACATGAGGGCAAAAGGAGCGTCTGAGGTTCCGTGACCATTGTAAGTGGTGTTTTCGACTCGCACGAATATGGTCGAGTCTGGTATCAATGAACCGCAAATGACGAGTTTAGTGGGTGTACGCAGTTTCGCTGTGCTAACCTAAACCGTTCGTTTGTTTCGTGGGTTTCTACATCCGAGCCCACTGGTTCCATCTTAGATACGGCATCCATTTTGTCTCTTGCCCTCAAGTAGCCAGTGAACGGACGCTGTCCGCTTCGCGACCCTGGGATTCCCAAGACTCTTGCGGAAGACACGTTTCCTTTGAAAGTGTCTTTATGATGAGGGGGATGATACTGTAAGGCAGATGGCCCCGCTCTAGGCTCATCTTGCCGTACCGGTCTATTGTCTTAGCCGTGCATTTCATTAGGCGCGTCCCTTTGATGCTTGCAACTCGTGTTTCCCGATACCACCCCTTTTACACCCTTTCCAATTTCCCCACTGTTTCTGCCTTCCTCTGCACCTGTTTTTGTTCCTTCTTCGATTTGTTTACTGCCAATTGGAATGTACTAATGGTGGGAAGATGGGTTTTTACAGTTGGGAACCACCAAATGTTTCCGTACTTATGTTCCGGGCCCTGAATACATGAAGGGCAACCCCTTCTGGCGTTTATTATGGGAACCAAGTTGTAAACCTTTGTGTATCATGTTAATCTATGAGAGAAATGTGTATAAAAGGAGCGACCCACAGTAGCAATTTGAAGCAGTCTCCCAGAACTTACACGTGTTGTACTTCTTGTGACTTCTGTGTTCCCTGCAGTAATAAACCCCGAATCTTTGACGCCGAAGGAAGTGTCCCGTGTCTCTGTCATTTGTACGCCGGAACAGGTTACCCACGAAGGTTTCAGGTGTTGTCCCCTGGCACCGCTGGGTCTTAGAAAAACCCAGTCCTTCACGCCGACGTCACTGTGGTGGGGAAACTTCCACACCTGAGTTTGCAGATTGGAACCGACATAAGGCAGAAACTCACCTTTGCTCACATTCACACTTTCTGTTCTGCCCGATCTTCTAAGTCCTGCTGCTTCATGACAAACAAAATCAACAATGTTGTGTACAGAATCGATGGTAAGCTCTACTTTTATCTGTTACCTTTTGACTTGTCTGTGAACATCTGCACCGGACTAATACATTTTAAAATCTTTCCTACAAGCAATAGCATACCAATGTGAAATCCATGTCTGTAATGTTGACTTTTAAGACATTTGAAGAAATTTAAAGAACCAAACCTGTATGATCACATTGCATGTATAAATTTGATGCAAGCTTGCACAAAAAAGGATATCAAAATAAAAATAAAAAAGTCACCATACATTAGTGTTTAAGGAAATGTAGAAAATTCCCATGTTAAAAACATATGCACAACACATCACTGGAAAAGTGCAATGTAACATGATGTTGAAATTGCACTAGACAAGGTGTGACCTTTACCAAAGAAATAGTAACATCAATGTCAGTCACAAATTAGAAGTATTCAACATATGCATCCATGTAAAATGTTCCCTTGTCTATTGCAAGTCCTGTACGGTATCCAATTTCAATAGTAATTATAGTATTTTATAAGGTGTAGCACATATGTGCTCATACTGGTCAGTAATCAAGGTGAAACAAGCACATCTGTAGTTACACATCCAATAAAATGTGTAACATGAATTAGTTGGTGCAAGTGGTCATTAATATGATGAATGCCTGCATCAAAATTCAAATGACTATCACATACTACCTTAACCAGTGTATGCACTTAACAAATTAGATATTAACAAAATCTGTGGTATTACCTACCAGCATGGTAATGAAAAATAAGTACTTCAAATTTTTCTCTGAAACATTGCTAGGAATCCAACAATTGCAAAGGAAAATTAATGTCAGGACTAATTTGGTGAAATCAAAAGTATGGTTTTATTCCACAAAATAATATAAGACTCTCAAAATAATACTAAAGTCAACTGTCTCTCCATTAAGTTCCAAATTGTGTACTGTTGTGCAATGGCACAAGTCCTGCCTCCTAATTCCCCGCCAAGGGGAACCTCCTTAGGAAAGTGCATCTAGTGGCCAGAGCAGGCACCTCAAAGATCTTACTTGGGGGGGGAGGGGAGGGGTTGGGTTTGGTAGGGGTGCCCTTGGATTGGGGGGGTTGGTTTTGGGAGGGGTGCAATTGGGGTTGTGTGGTTGGTTTTGGTAGTGGTAATCTTGGTTTTTAGTAGGGGTGGTTTCTGTTTTGGAAGTGGTGGGTTTGAATGTGGAAGGGGTGGGTTGCTGTGTGAAAGGGGTGGATTTGCAGTTGGTAGGCGTGGTTCGGAATGTGGAAGGGGTAGATTTGCATTTGCTAGTGGTGGGCTGGGATTTTGAAGGGGCTAGCACAAGGGCAACAATGACATCTTCTACAGGAAATGGGTAGGGTGTTCTTCACAAGCCGTGAGGTGAACGGCCAACCAGTACAGCAGATAGCTTGCCAGCGCTCAGCATCCTAGCGCTCCAGCGCCCTACCAACGCCGTGAGGGAAACGGCTAGCGCTACCAGCGCTCAGCACCCTAGCGCTCCAGCGCCCGACCAGACTACAACTCCCAGGTGCCCCGGCGGCGGAAGTGACGCCGCACGAGCGCCCGGAGGCGCTTGAAAGAACGGAGCGCCCAGAGCTCCGGTGGGAAATCTTCACAAGCTGTGAGGTGAACGGCCAACGAGTACAGCAGATAGCTTGCCAGCGCTCAGCATCCTAGCGCTCCAGCGCCCTACCAACGCCGTGAGGGAAACGGCTAGCGCTACTAGCGCTCAGCACCCTAGCGCTCCAGCGCCCGACTAGACTACAACTCCCAGGTGCCCCGGCGGCGGAAGTGACGCCGCACGAGCGCCCGGAGGCGCTTGAAAGAACGGAACGCCCCTCGCACCCGCGAGTCGCGCGCGGGAGCGCCCGGGGCGAAGCCCGGGCAAAGGGCGGGCCCTCTACGGCCCTCATCGGCAGGAGGAGGCAGGGGCAGGGCTCGACCCCCTGTTCCGTCAGAGACGCGCCCACAAGTAAGACTCTGTTGTCGTCCCTGTGTTGTTCGTTAACAGCGTTATATATATAGATAATGTCTAAAAAGAAACCTGCTGCTCTGCCCGCAAACACCATGGACAATTATGTTGTGCAAACAGTCAAGAAAATAAATGAACAAAGGAGGGAATCACTTGGGCTAAGCCAGTCTCCAGATTTGCGCAGGTTAAGCCCTACTCTACCTCTGTCAACTGATGACAGCCCTTTCGTGTTGGTGGAAACCAGGGGCTCACCAAATGCACCACATATTATTGAGTCTGGCAGCCAGCCATTGACCATGTTACCATCCCCTGTTATTCTGGATGGAGACTTTGAAAATGTTATAGATTCAGACCCAGAAACTGAAACTGGTCCTGTGGAGGATGATTTACCACCGATTGAGCACACACCCCGGCCTGTGCGCACCTGTGTGAAGAATCAGCGGAAACAGGGCGGTCCAAGGCCAAGAGTGAAAAGGAAAAGAACATTATCCCCAGGTTCCTCGAGAGCTCCCCAAAAGGCTGTAGGGGAAGGGACTCTAAGAAACAGAGGAGATGATGAAATGTTGAGTAAACTGCTTGAGGTTGTAGAGGGTAAACTTATTGAAATTGTAAAACCTCTGATCTCTAAAATCGATAAATTGCAGGCTGAAGTAAAAAGACTTGGAGGTGTGCAAACAAAGTTGACGGAGGAAATAGGCAACCTTAATACTATATTAATAACAAGAAATAGTACCGAAGGGATTAACCAAGTTGGAGAAGGGACATCTGGTGTGCTGACCAATCCAGTTCACATGCCGGCCCTGAAAGTTAATCAACATGTAACAACAGCAGAAGGGCGTCCGCTGACAGTAAATTTACCACAAGCACAAGTTCACGGTACAGACCCACTGCAGTTTATTGAGGAAGCCTCACCCGTTGTACTGGTGTTAGCTAATGTACCCCTTTTGGATGACGGCATTACCGAGTCATCTAGCTCTCTGAGTAGTAAGGCCCTCCATTGGCTCTCAGGTAATATGAGGTTAGCGCCTGGAGGGTTACAGCAACTGGCGCATGACATTAAAGCAGTTAAACGTGTCCCTTGGATAGGGAATCGCCCCAAAAGATTTAAAGGGGACTGTGTGGCGGTAACATTTGCACACCCCGATGTACTTCCAAATGTCTTAACACATATTTTCCCACCTCAGCGTAGAAGAGGTACGGTGGTTCCCTTAACATTAAAATTCTTCTATGGGGAACAGCAAAATGTAACCCTGCCAAAAACGCCAGCACTAGGATGGGATAACAACTTGAATATGCATAACCGCTGGGCTTCTCCCCTAGTACCAAGCCTGCTATTACACAACAGATTTGATGCCCTGTCTGGTCTTAATAACTGCGATTGACAAGAGGTCAGACACGAGATTGTCGAAGTGTCCGCAGGAGTAGACTTAAATCAGTCCCCAAATTCTATAGGAAGTACACTGCCTAAGTCTGTGGGTACATCTTGTAATACCTTAGAGGGGGCATCAACATCTTGCCACATTGCCAGTTGGAATATAGCAGGACTAGTTTCTAAATTTGAAGTATTAGGGTGGTTAGAACTAATTAGAACATTTGACATCCTATGTTTACAAGAGACCTGGTGTTTAAATTTCAAGGGCCTTGATGGTTTTGAGCTACCTGCAGTGGCAACTATCTCAGGGAGGGCCAAAGGTGGTTTGCTAATTCTGATTTCTGTGAAAATGCGAATTAGGGTGAAGGAGCATATCACCGTGGGCAATAATTCCCAACTGCTGTGGTTAGTTGATGAGGCAGACAAAAACATTCTGCTGATTAATATGTATAATAATGTTTTTGATGCTAGCAGATATATGGTTATTTTAGAATTAGACGTCGCAATCAAACAATTGATGAAAGCTTCTAATACCGTTTTTGAGTTCATATATGTTGGAGATTTTAACATTTCTGTTTGCCCTCTCTCTAATCAAAAGTTGTGTGGCACTTTGAACCGTGTTGGAGAGCCAGCTACACATTTCCAACACAATACATATGGAGAAACCCTGAACTCCTTCCTACTCGCCCACGATATGGAGATCCTAGAGATTGAGGAGGATGAGAAGGGTGATAGCTTGCCAACTTTTGTAGGGAGAGGGGCGAACACTGTAATTGATTTTATTTGCATGTCTTCCGAACTAGCTCATTTTAGCTCTGATGTCAAGGTTGTAGACCACATGGTTAGTGATCACAACTGTCTTGTTACTGAAACTAGGTTTTGGGAAGTTTGCATAATTCCAGATAGTAGCCCTATTACAAACATTGAGGTACATAGGCGGAATGGATTCAGAATAAGGTGGGCAGGGGATAAAGCTGAAGTAACTTCTAATTGCATTATCTCATGCTGCTTAAATGACATCACATCAATTATTGATGAGAAATCAAATATGGAGGCCTGTATTTTTCACTTTACAAAAATCAATGTTTTTATTAGTGGTAAGTTTACTAGGGCTGCTGGAAATTTTAACAATAAAGCAAGGGGATGGTTCAATAATGCATGCACTGTGGCACTGAAGACACTAAAAAAGGCATTATCCATCAAACCTAGAGACAAAACGGTTGTAGCTAAGCTTAGATTTGACTATAACTCAGCTCTTAAGCAAAGGAAAGCTGAACTACGTGAGGAAGCTTGGGAGCGATTTGATCAGGCGGCTGTATCGAATAATTGTACTCTTTTTTGGGCAGTAGTAAACAGCCCCTTTTTAAAAGATGATAAACTCCCCGTGTTGACCTCAAACGTAGGTAAGGAATCATGGGTACAGCATTTTTCTGGCATTTTTAATCCTAACACGGTAATGTTGCCGACAAGTTGCTCTTGGCCAGTACTTAGCCTAGATATCACCTTACAGGAGGTCCTAAGTAGTATCAGGGCTAGTAAGGGTGGAAAGGCCCAGGGACCCGACGGTGTCCCAGTTGATGTGTATAAATTTGCACCTGAGACTTGGGGGCCAGTACTAGTCAAAGTTTTTAATGCTGCTGTTCGCTATACTATCCCGCGCACCTGGTTTGAATCAATAATAGTTCCGATTCACAAGAAAGGGGACCGAGGAAACGTTAAAAACTACCGGCCAATTTCATTGCTGGATTCGTCCGTCAAGATTATGAGCCGTGTACTCCTCGTCCGATTAGAAGAGTGGGCAGAGTCTAATCAGATAATGACAGACTGCCAATACGGGTTTAGGAAAGGAAGAGGTTGCATTGAACAATGTTTAAACCTGGAACTCCTGATAGGGAAATACACCCGAGCAAAAAAAGGTTCACTCTACCTCTGTTTCGCTGACCTGAGCAGCGCTTTTGACCTGGTGGATCACACCATACTATGGACGACCTTGCTAGAAATGGGAGCACCTAGGGAAATTATATATTTTCTGGCCCGTTTGTACGAGAGGCTTAGCTCGAGTGTCCGGTATGGGCCTTCGGGCGAACGTACAGACAAATTCTGGGTCAGGAGAGGTATTAGACAAGGGTGTGTTTTGGCACCCCTGCTTTTCACTCTGTTTATTAATGAAGTAGACTCGATCCTTAAGAAGGCACCAGCGGACGCCCATAGAGTTAACACAAGTACCATCCCCGTGTTGCTCTATGCGGACGACGCTGTGTTGCTCTCTAGGACTCCTCGGGGTCTACAGCTTTTGATGGACAAATTTGTGGCCTTTATCGAAAAAAGAAAGCTGGTCATTAACAAGAGCAAGACATATGTGATGGAGTGTGGAGCTAGTAATGTCAAAACTAAAAAGCCCTATAGGTACCTTATTGATGGCTGAGTGGTCCAGTGTGTGGAAAATTTATGCTACCTGGGGGTTACCTTTTCCAAAAATGGTCGCTGGGATGTCGAGCACAAGGTGGTTCGCGACAAAATGATCAGGAGTGCCAATGGAATATTTGCTTTTGCAAGTAAATTAGGTAGTAGAAGGCCTAAAGTAATGCTCAAGATTTTTGAAGCTAGGTGTCTTTCGGCTGCTCTCTACGGAGCAGGGGTATGGGGGGTATCCAGGGTAGAACCTTTACAGGTAGAAGAGAATACATTTCTGAAAAAATTATTGTGTCTCCCGACATCCACTGCTAATAGTTTGGTCCACAAAGAATTAGGACTACATCATCTAAATGATCTATTACTGTTGAGACCTCTGATGTTATGGCGCTCGGTCTGGATGAAAGACGAAACCTCATTTAATAGGGCCATCATTGAGGATTGTTTACGTCTAGACTATTTTCTCAAAATCCCATGGATTAAATACACAATCGAATCCTTTTCCAGTGTGTTTGGGTTAAACGTTACATTAGATCACTGTTCTGCTTCGGATCTCTCTAAAGAGAATCTGAAATCAATCTTTTTAAGTCATTGTGCAGAAAGACGAGCCACGGATGATCTCAAACTTTCCACCTGTATTCGTTACAACCAACTGAATGAATTTGTGGGCCTACACCCTTACCTCCCCCAGGTAACTAAAGGGCAACATCGGTTTGTTCTTACCAGGATGAGGATGGGTACGGTCCACCTATTGGTTGCATTCCCTGAGATTAAGATGCGCCCTATAGGTCCATGTCGGTGCGACAACATTTCAGAACAAAGTACAGAGCACTTTCTACTTATATGTAACCTGTATAGTGAATATCGTAAATTCTTTTTAAAACCTTTATTTATTAAATTTGGAGCAAGAACCATCAAAGCGGCAATGAAATTACTTTTTAACTTGCATCACCCTGACATCTGTTTTTATACGGCTAGTTATTTACTCAGGGCCATCAGCTCTAGGAAAAGCATGAATTTTTAAACAAATAACTTTTAAAAATAATTTATTCATTGGAAATTTTTTAAAGTGTGTTATTTGATTCGTTATATGTATCATACTGTATTCTTTTAGCGGATTGCGATTGTTAAGTGTATTTTCTCTTTTCACATGTATTGTATGTATGTACTTTTATGGACATGATTTACATGTTTCCGAATAAAGTTTTTGACTTGACTTGGGTAGGGTGTTCGCAAGGCAGTTGGGTTTGGGAGATAAAAGGGGTGGCAGGGTCTGATGTGCATGTGTCTGTTGAGGGTGCAGGTACCTGTGGTTTGTGTATGTCTTGCATCATAGGTGTCTGTTGTTTCGGGTGAGTGTTGACGCTTTAGTTTTGCGGGTGTGAATTCTAGTGTGTGTGTGTATGGGTGTACTGTGGAAGTGATGGTTGTGGTACACGTAGGTGTGGTGGTGGCTGCAGGTCTGTGGGGGTGGTGCATGTGTGTGTGGTGGTGGCTGAGGTGTCTGTGGTTGTGCTGGTGGTGGTGCTAGTGGGTATGGTGGTGGCTGTGGTGTCTGTAGATGTGTTGAGTTTGGGGGTTGTGCATGTGGGCATGATGGTGGCTGCGGTGTCTGTGAATGTGGTGCTGTTTGTGCATGTGGGTGTGGTGGTGGCTGCGGTGTCTATGGATGTGCTGGTGCTGGGTGGTGCATGTGGTGTGGTGCTGTCTATAGTGTCTGTATGTTTGGTTGGGTGCCTGTTTTTGTGGTTTCTGTGTTTTTGTGTTGGAGCAGGTGTGTACAAAGGTGTGAGTGCCCTTGGAACAGCGCTGGGGACAGGGAATTGGGATTGGGAAGGGATCGTTGGAAGGTGGCAGTCAGTGAGGAAGTCATCCCTTCAAAAAAACCTGTAGGCCAGACACAGCTCTATGAATGCCTTCCAGGTAAGCTAGCATTTGTTGCATATGGCTACTAAGCCCCTGGATGGCATTCAGGAGTGCAGCCTGGCCTACAACGATGGTGCAGAGGACGTTAATAGCCTCCTCAATCAGCACAGCCAGGGGGACAGGGGCAGGGGTTGAGGTGTCTGCTGCAAAGGAGACCCAAGCCCTTTAAGAGGGTGGGGTTGGCCAACAGGGAAGCAAGAGGGAGGAGGGAGTTGGATGTATGTGTGACAGACAAGGATGTAGGTGTAAAAGGAGCAGTAGGGTCCACCACTAGGGACTGGTCACTTGGGAAGGCCTCTGAAGAAAATGTTAATCTGGAGCCCTCCATGCCAGTCTCCTGACCCTCTGTGACACTGTGACACCCAGTGTCAGTTGTCTCACCTGGTGAGACACAATGCCCAGCTGCTACACCGCCTTCTTTTTCTTTGAAACATGTTTTTCTTGAGTTTTAAAACCTTACATCAGATATATTACTTTAGCATTACTTTTGCGCATTGTTCATCCTAACATCCACCCTCTACAGCAGGAGATAACACACAGTGCCTTGTGCCAACTTTCGCACAGTATTTATAGATTAGAGATCCGCAGTTCAGTTGTTGCTGGCTGAGCCCTCAATCTCTTTATGGCAGATAGGCAGGGGCCTTGTCCTTGACAACTATTGGGGTATTCCCATTCCATAATTCCCAAGCTGTATAACAGAACCAATCAAATTTCCCTCATGTCCCCCTCCCACCCCACCCTCCTCCACCGATGTGTCCCAACTACACATTGCCTATCCTATCCAGCACAATCTATTCCCTCAGCAACTCTAGTCAGTTTAATGTTACCACAGAATATCTTGATTTCAGAGCACTCTGTCAGGAAGCTGCACAGCATGGCTACACCAGAGGGGACCCCGCCGCCCTCATATTTCAGGGGGACCCCGCCTGCACAGTCATGACCGAGTTGACATCTGATTCTACCTCTGGTGTCCACAGTGTTACAACCATTGCTTCCCATGCCCTGGCGGTCTCCAGTGCCTTATCATTGTTAAGCCACATGGCCTTCTGTAGCTGAATCATACTTTCGCTCATCGCCCATTTAACTAGCTCGGCTTTCCATCTCACAATGTTGGGTCCACCCTTTGACTTCCAATGCGTTGTGATTTCTCGTTTTGCTAAGAGAAGCCCTAGGTCCAGAAATTTGCTTGTCACTTTCGTTTGGGAGGTATGCGGTAACCAGTGCAACAAACAGGTACCCTTATCAGGTTCAATCCGCCGCTCCGTGACAACACTGAGCAGGTCCACTACCTCCTCCCAGTCTGTACCCAGTTGTGGACAACCCCACAGCATATGAAGAAACTCTGCCTCCTCTGTATTACACCGTGGACATTGGGCAGTATCTACTTTAAAATACTTATTAATCTTGGCAGGCTTAAGGTATGCTTTATGCAAAAGAAAAAAGTGAACCAATTGAAATCTGGTGTTTCTGGTACTTTTCCCAGCTCTCCTAACTATTTTTGCCCACACCTTCTTGGGGATCTGCTTGCCTAAATCCTCCTCCGACTTCTGATGCAACGCCCTCAGAGGCTCCAGTCCCTCTCCCACCATGCGCCTATATAAACATGTGATTGTCTTGAAGGTCCCTGCTGCCATCACCACATATTGGCATGCCATGGCCGTCCGTGGCTCCGAGAGTCCCTCCAATGTCTCTGCACTGCGGAAATCAGGGCTGAATGCAGTAAATAATCTCCGTGGGGAGCCACAGCTGTCCTGTAGGGCCTGATAGGGCAGCAGAGCTCCATCCTCATATAAGTCCCCGAGTACCTGAACTCCCAGGGCTTCCCACTCAACCAGCACAGTCCAGTCCCCTCATGCGGGAGAGCCGTGCACATGCCCAGCGGTATCTCCGGTGCATAAGGACATGCAAACCAGGCTCTACGCTGATGCCGGTTCCAACATAATCTCAATGTCCGCTCCTCCTTGGAAAGCGCCCCCAGGTGCAGCCGCTGCTGGAGCACTATGAAGGACAACACATGGCACAGGATCCATCGCCCCTCTGGGCCATCAGGGCCCCTAAACTCCAACGCAACCGCTTGGGTAAGCCATTGCAGTTGTGCGGCTAAATAATACAACTCCAGGTCTGGCACAGCCAGTCCCCCCTCGGTCCTTGGGCACATCATCGTTTCCAGTGCCACATGCCTTGACGCTGACTCCGGTTCCAACATAATCTCAATGTCCGCTCCTCATTGGAAAGCGTCCCCAGGTGCAGCCGCTGCTGGAGCACTATGAAGGACAACACATGGCATGGGATCCCTCGCCCCTATGGGCCATCAGAGGCCCTAAACTCCAACGCAACCGCTTGGGTAAGCCATTGCAGTTGTGTGGCTAAATAATACAACTCCAGGTCCGGCACCGCCAGTCCCCCCTCGGTCCTTGGGCGCATCATCATTTCCAGAGCCACCCGCCGCCTACCAGTCCCCCACAGGAATCCTCCAATCATGGAACGAAGCAGCCGGTATCCAAATTGGCAGTGTCCTAAAATAGTGTGTAGACATCTCCCTAGACAATCTGAATAATACATAGATGTGTCATGCAAAAGCCTAGCTTGTAAATTGTCAAACAAACAAACAAAACAAATATAAAAGTTCTTGGTTTATTGTATATTTAAAAAAGGATATGAATTTATATTAAAAACATACAAGATTAAAAATCTTTGTATCTCCAAAATGCAATGCATGAAATGTTCAATCATAATATTCACAATCAACAGAAGTGTGTCCACACAGGGATAGTAGTGTCCAGCACAGAAAAGAAAAGAGAGTCAAATCAACCTGAGCAAGAATTTCTCAGGGATTTTTAGGAAGCCCTCACTCACCACCCTGGGTGGTGACATGCTTCATCATCGGGCCCACCAGGAGAAGCCGAATGCCTCCCTGGTGTGCTGCAACGCCAGGTTACTGCGGAGCGGGATTTTTTTGTGACAGAGTGTACGAAAAAAGTGAATTAAAAAATACCAAACAGCTTTACCAAACAAAAAACTTTATTCCGTGGTTAGCTGGGTATTGGTTAAAAGTATGTGCAGGGAAATATACCAACTAATGTGTTGGGTGT
Source organism: Lissotriton vulgaris (assembly GCF_964263255.1). NCBI lineage: Eukaryota > Metazoa > Chordata > Amphibia > Caudata > Salamandridae > Lissotriton > Lissotriton vulgaris. The sequence goes on along the minus strand of NC_141698.1, from coordinate 658,387,304 downwards.
TTTCCCCTTTACAGTGGGGTCAACATGTTTCTGCCCTTTAAGTGTATGGATATTACTGGGCATTCGTCAGGCCCACACCACCGAGGTACACAATTACATGGTCCTGACGGTAAATAAGAACAATGTCTATGTTATTCTATCCTATAGTTTGACAATAGTACAAGTCAGTTTAACAGCAATAACACTGTAAAATTAAACAACGGCTAGCATGACATAAATAAACATATATTTTTGTTTACAAACGTGTTTTTATGGAGTGCCTTACGGAGGAAGAGAAGAAAATTAGAATGTGATATAGAGTGTGTAAAGTGATACTGAATTAATCTCAATCTCGCCACAACCTTGACAATATATCATGCACTGTTTGAATAATGTACCTTTTTATTGATGATTCCTTGTATATTCATTTAATGCATACCAAATATTATGATGGAACATTTCATGCATTGCATTTTGGAGATACAAAGATTTTTAATCTTGTATGTTTTTAATATAAATTCATATCCTTTTAAAAATATACAATAAACCAAGAACTTTTATATTTGTTTTGTTTGACAATTTACTAGCTAGGCTTTTGCATGACACATCTATGTATTGTTCAGATTGTCTAGGGAGATATCTACACACTGTTTGACCCTGCCCTAGAAGTCTTTTTAGAAACAAGGGATCCTTCTTATCGCATGCAGTGTCCTAAAATAGTACAATAAGCGGGCGAGCACCACCATCTTTAAGAGGGTGACCCGACCGGCCACGGAGAGTGGCAGGTGCTCCAAAATGCTAAGAAGCCCTTAAGTCCTCTCGCAGCCCTGCCTATGTTCCCCTCTAATAAATCATCCTGCGCATGGTAGATGTTAGTCCTGAGATAAGGCAGACAAATTGACTCCCACCGAATACCCTTGGCCTGGGTGGGATTCTGCTACCCCGCCTTCATGCCCAATATCTTATTCCTCTGCTCCGGATGATTCTGAAAAGGTACATACAATAGTTTTCTTGTAGCTGTGTTAATAGAACTGATCAACAACAATGAGATTAATTTCCTAGTTTTAATATTGCACCTGCTACAAGTCTCATAAATGTTGGTTCTTTACATTGTCTCATGTATGTAGAACATCTTCAGACACCATTTTGTCACAGCTCTATAATTACTTATGAAAGCTCCAACATCAAATATGATCTTGTCTCTTAACCATAATCATTTCTGTAAATGAACTATTGAACACTTCTGAATGGTTGGCCTTTCTTCTCTAGAATATGAACGTATGTCATCAATTGTGATATTCACCAAATATACCTTTGAGCACTGTGTGTACAAGGTCCAAAAAGCTGCATTGATGACATACACTAAAAGTAAAATATGAATTAATGTGTGTCAACATATGCTGCAATATTATGCCAATATTTGTCGAAACTGAAAGCCTATCTACTTTGTTTGCCCATTTCACAATAGTAACACTTATCTCAAGCAACTCAAATATTGTACCAATGTACAACATATTATATGGTTTAAGTCATGAAGTAACTTTTCAATGTTACACTCAATATGTACTTACCTATGCTGTTGAAACATGTAGACATATTGTCATTGTGGATTAACAAATTACTCGAATAGCATAAGTAAATACATAGGGCTTGATACATTTCTTAACCACTTTAGTATAGAGGAAATACTTTTTCACATTGACTATAAAATATCTCAAATCAATAAAATGTGACGTTGGAACATCCACTGTGTCACAAATACATAACATGCAATGCCATGTGTAATTGGTCTACCATTACATTATCCACAATAATGAAGGAGCATCACACCTGACGCAACAAAGACTAGTGTCCTGCTTGGTACAACTGTCCCTCATGACATCAAACAGCCTGATGTAATATGTAGTTTAGGTAGCCATGTGTCTGCTCAGAACAGTACTTTGGCAGTGAACAGTAATCAGGTGGGTTCCTCCAAAACATTTATAGACAAGCACATCATCATACACATTGTGAAAAACTTACACCTTAATGAACTCTTCTTATGCATTGGACATGGGTCACCCTTAATGTGGATGGGAAAAATCCTGGGTGTAACAAAAAATGAGTCATGTAACATGTGAAACTCAAATAAGAACGTACCCCTTGTTGCTTCTGTTGGGCTCTCAACTGCCCATCAAATTGGGGATAGGCCACCATAAGATGGGCGGAGCATTGGGGGGGTATGGTGTGGTGCATGTGCTTCCCACGTTGGGAGGACTAAACATCATGGCTAACTTCCTGGTCCAGCAGCTTCGGTCCTACCACCTCGTCCTGCAATGGAGTCTGTACCGCTTGAAGACCCGCAGGCCCCGAACTTTCTTGGTGATGGCCTTTCAGATATCCTGCTTCTGATGGTTGTTGACCTGTATGGATCCAAGAAATGAAAGAAGAAAAAATGGTTTTGTGACTTTTTGTTTGTCTGTATTGATGTAACACAATTTTACTACACCTATTACAAGTATGACTCATAAGTTACCATACAACATGTGTATTTTCACATGTTGAGCAAAACAAATATATTAATGCACACCTTTGTAGTGACTTGTTGACTACCACCATCCCATGTCATGTCCTACACTCACTAATACAAGCCACTGACATCATGTAGCCCAGGGGGCTCCAACATTTTCTGTGATGTGAGCTACTTCAGATCAGTGCAAAACATTGTGAACTACTTAAAGCTAAAATACTTGCCCTGCCTTCTGCAGCCTAATGATCATGATGTCAAATGAAAACAGCCTCCCCTTAATGGTTGTATGAAAAAATGACCTTGTGCCGATCTAATAACTGACCTCATGCTTGTGTGCTACTCTGAAGGGATCTGGGAGCTACTGGCAGCTCTCAATCATTGGTTTGGAGACCCCTGATCTAGGCCGAGTGATTTGTTGGACGAAACACATGACAAACTCAATCGGTTTGTACAGGCAACATATATATGTACAGTTGTGAAGACAATATAATGTATTTTCTAATTTACATGTGAGATTTCTACATTTCACATGTAATTCAAATATATATATATATATATATATATATACATATATATATATATATATATATATATATATATATATATATATATATATATATATATATATATAAAAACAGCTTCTAGACACCAACCGGCTGCACACACGAGTGGGTGCACACAAAACGGGGGTGTACCCGTGTATTCAAATTACGCTCCAAACATCCCAGGATGTTCGGTCCTTCAGGAAAGTAGCACACACTGGGGAGGTTCCACACAGATTTTATTGTAGGAACCAACAGCAACTGCTGTTGGTTCCTACAATAAAATCTGTGTGGAACCTCCCCTGTGTGTGCTACTTTCCTGAAGGACCGAAGATCCTGGGATGTTTGGAGCGTAATATATATATATATATATATATATATATATATATATATATATATATATATATATATATATATATATCCTAGCAGCCCGCCCCGGCGTTGCCCGGGGCAGAAAGGGGCTGGGGGCAGCATCGCAGCAGGAGAGGCGCAGCAGAGTGGCCGGGAGCAGCAGAGCGTACTTACAGTGTTTCCTTGCTCCCGTTTTGTTGGTCCTGGACGCTTCTGCCCACGCTCGTGTCCGCTGGTTCTCCGCGCTCGTTTTCTTGGTCCTGGCCGCTTCTGCCGACTCTCCTGTCCACTCTTACTCTGCGCTCCCCTGGGCATGTCGACGCTCCTCTACTCGCTACGGACTTTGGAGGGTGTTGCTTCCGCTGTTTCTCCGCGCTCGTTTTCTTGGTCCTGGCCGCTTCTGCCGACTCTCCTGTCCGCTCTTACTCTGTGCTCCCCTGGGCATGTCGACGCTCCTCTACGTGCTCCGGACCTTGGAGGGTGTCGCTTCCGCTATTTCTCCGCGCTCGTTTTCTTGGTCCTGGCCGCTTCTGCCGACTCTCCTGTCCGCTCTTACTCTGCGTTCCCCTGGGCATGTCGACGCTCCTCTACGTGCTCCGGACCTTGGAGGGTGTCGCTTCCTTTCTCCTGTCCGTTCCTCGCAGGGTGTTGCTTCCGGCTTCCGCGCTCCCCCGTGATGTCAGCACGCATCAGCACGTACATCGTTCGCTGGCGCTACTTCTAAGGGACTACTTTCCCTTAAAAATTACGTTTCCCTTCTAACATATATATATTGTTTTTATATAGCCTATGTCCTTCTGCTTGCCCTGACGTTTTCAAAGATGTATTGGGTGTTTGAATTGGTGGTCTACTTTTCGAGTTTACCTGGCTCAAAGGACACAGTTCTCTCTTTATAATAGCAGTATAGATATAGATATAGATACTTCTAAGGGACTACTTTCTTTTAAAAATTACGTTTTCCTTCTAACATATATATTTTGTTTTTATATAGCCTATGTCCTTCTGCTTGCCCTGACGTTTTCAAAGATGTATTGGGTGTTTGGAATGGTGGTGTACTTTTCGAGTTTACCTGGCTCAAAGGACACAGTTCTCTCTTTATAATAGTAGTATAGATATACATACATATGACAACAGACCTCACACACAGAGAAGGGAGTGAACCGCACACATTAGGTGAGATGAAATCAATTTATTTCTATTCAAAGCGCTGGCATTCTTCTTCCTGATGCATTTCGGTCAGCATTGACCTTTTTCAAAGGCAGCCAGAAGCATCTAGAAGCTAAAAGGTAAACTGTCCCAATAGCTTGTTTTTAAATGTTTGCCCCCTGGTGGGCGCCACGATAGGCTTAAGTGAAGCATGCTGTTTTGTGAAGTTTACCTTAAGTCCCGCAATTATTTCCCTTTGGTAGGCGATGCTTTTGAATTTCTGCTTGTTGGTGCAACACCTAATCCCCGTGTATACTGACTTTGAAGGTGCTGCGGGCCATAACCAAGGTCCTGTCCCTGGCGGCTGCCACTACCCTCGTTGCTTCCGCAGAACTGGAAACAGGGTCCGATTTTGGGCGGTTGTTGGTGCTCTTTATCCTGGGGTGTGCTGCTCGCGGCAGGACCACGTCGTGAAAACATGACAACAGACCTCTCTCACAGAGAAAGGAGTGAGCCGCACACATTAGGTGAGATGAAATCAATTTATTTCGATTCAAAGCGCTGTTCCTGGCATTCTTGTAACTGATCCATTTCGGTCAGCATTGACCTTTTTCAAAGGAAGCCAGAAGCATCTAGCGGCTAAAAGGTAAACTGTCCCAATAACTCATTTTTAAATGTTTGTCCCCAGGTGGGCGCCATGATAGGCTTAAAGGAAGCATGCTGGTTTGTGAAGTTTACCTTAAGTCCCGCAATTATTTCCCTTTGGTGGGTGATGCTTTTGAACTTATATATATGTATGTATATGTATATATATATATATATGTATGTGTATATTACCTACTGGCGGTCGCCAGTAGGTAGTTATAGTTTGGACCTAGTTTCCAACATTCTATTGGGAATAACTTTGGCGCCAGTTGTTGAATCTTCGCGAATTTCTCAAAGAAGATGGCCCGTTCCGCTCCGCTTCTTCCCTGAAAGTCTCGGGTAGATTCATCAAGAGGGGCCGAGAAAAAAGGTGGGTCCCAAAATGTGTTTTCCCCATGTTAATTTCCATCGGACGTTTAGACACGGCTACAGCCCGAACCGCTGCACAGAATTACACCAAATTTGGCAAAATGGTAGAGTATGATTCGCAGATCACCCTTTTGCTTAAATGGTGTAAATCCTTCCAGTAGTTCCTGAGAAAATCAGAAGAAGAAAAAAATATATATCTATAAGTGCGCACCTTGCGTGCACGGTGCGCGAATCGGGTGTGCGCAAGCTGAATTCTGATTTGTTGTTAGACGTCTGTCAACATTCTAATCGGAGGAAACCAGAAAGTGTTGGCCGACATTTTGTGTCCAAGGCAGAAGAGAGCCAAAAACAAAAGTGGAAAACGTGAAAAGGGGGCAGGGTAGAGACTTCCTGACCCCCTAGCCCTTCTCAGGGGGTCTCTGAAGGACCCCGAAGGCCCCCCCAATTTAGTTTTTGTTGTTGAAAAAAATCGCGGGGTGCGCGCACGGTGCTCGCACCCTTAGGCCTGCCATTTTGTCACTCCGAGGTAGAAGAGAGCTAAAAACAAAAGTGGAGAACATGAAAAGGGGGCGGGGTAGAGACTCCCTGACCCCCTAGGTCTTCTCAGGGGGTCCCTGAAGGACCCCGAAGGGCAAAAAAAACATTGTATTTGTTTTTAAAAAAATCGTGAGGAGCGCGCACGTTGCACGCACTCTCGAGGCAGAAGTGAGTCAAAAACAAAAGTGGAGAACGTGAAAAGGGGGCAGGGTAGAGACTTCCTGACCCTCTAGGACTTCTCAGGGGGTCCCTGAAAGACCCCGAACGGGAAAAAAAAAATTTATAAAAAAAAAATCGCGAGGTGCGCGCACATTGCGTGCACGTTTAAAACAAAACAAAAAAATTAAAAATTTACAAATTTGACTGTTTACATGTTGATTGAAGATGTCGACTATACTGTTCAGCTTTATCCAAATCATAAAAAATAGGTGAGCCATTGCATATTTTAGGATACAATCAATGTATTACAATATAGATACTCAGTTTGTTGAAAAATACATTTATAAAAAATATATTAATTGAAACAGAAATTAGCATTTTAAAAAACTTTGAAATTCAATGAAAAAAGCATAGGTTTCACATACGTCATGGTTAGGAATTAGCATTTTAAAAAACATTGAAATTCACTGAAAAAAACATAGGTTTCACACACGTCATAGTAAGGAATTAGCATTTGAAAAACCTTGCAAATTCACTGAAAAAACCATATGTTTCACACACGTTATAGTTAGGAATTAGCATTTAAAAACCTTAGAAATTCACTGAAAAAATCATAGGTTTCACATACATTATAGTTAGGAATTAGCATTTAAAAAATCTTAGAAATTCACTGAAAAAACCATAGGTTTCACACACGTTATAATTAGGAATTTGCATTTAAAAAACCTTAGAAATTCACAAAATAAACCATAGGTTTAACATACGTTAAAGTTAGGAATTAGCATTTAAAAAACCTTAGAAATTCACTGAAAAAAACATAGGTTTCACATACGTTATAGTTGGCTGGACATTTCTCTCATACAAAACCTTTGAAATCCCCCGTTATAGTTAGTTCAGCTAACTATAACTCGTGCGCCCGCAATGCATTGCTGATAAAGTCACATATTCCATCACTCATGAAATGGTCAGTGACATCACTCATGACATCACTGATGACATCTCAAATGACATCACTGATGACATCACTGATGACATCCTTTCGAAAGAGTGGCAGACCTCATCTCAGCGTAATATAACCGTTGATACACACCTTCAAAAAGAGAAAGTAACATTTTTTTTAAAAAAGGAGATACCAATACCAGTTACAACAACCTATTCAGTAATTCCACCATCTACAAACACATCCACTCATTCACCAACAGTACTATCTAGTAACTCATACATGTACTTATTCTTCATATGTACTCATACACCTTACACACTGACACTCATCCAGAGAGTTAATTACACACATACTCACTCATGCAAATAAACTTTCAAACATGCATTTATTTGCATATACAGCTATACATACACCACTACACTTAGTTTTACAGAAACATACACATCCTTACTCTCTTAAACAATCACTTATAGAAACACATACTTATTTATACAGGAACTCATCCAATCTCTCCCTCTCACATATAATCACTTGTATACATCAATACTCATATATACTAGATAAAAACATATGTGTTAATCATAAATATACTATTGAGACAGTTAATCACTCACTAACACACCCACACTCATCCACCCATACAGTCCTGCACACACGCTGTCTTCAAAACACATACAAACAGTGAGTCACTCATTTATGCATCTATACGATAAGTAATATCCCCCACCAAACCATACAGACACTCATACTGATACTCAAAAAACAAACTAACGTATTTTTCAGCGTATAAGACGACTGGGCATATAAGACGACCCCCCTACTTTTCTTTTTAAAATATAGGGTTTGGGCTATACTCGCCGTGTAAGACTACCCCTCTTCAATAGGTCAATGGGTATTGAAATTAATGACCCATCCAACCTCATATAGGTTCAAAAGGCCTATCCAACCTCTATTGTGTTGTGATTCACTCACCCAATATGCGAACAAAAGGCTGCGTAGGTCCCTTGGTTCTTTAAAATAAATTAATAATCCCAGCTGCCCTATTCAGGGAGTGAATTTATCCAATCTGTAAGGAAAACAGAATTCAATTGTACACTGTACTAATGCTGTGCACTGTAACGTTGCACATTACTCGAAGTGTTGTATTTCTATCTAGGACCCTAATTCGATATTACCGATTCATGCCCTTATGTGGTTATAATAAATATTATCCTTATAAAGGCATAAGAATAATATCCATATTTAGTAATAGCCCATGCAGTCCAAAGCACGGCAAGGCTACTCCCATAGACTCCTAGAAAGCACAACGCGTTCTTTAAACAAACCAAGCCTCCAGCAGCCCGGAAATTCCTCCTGCTTTTGTTTTGATTTGCACAAGAACTCCTGGAGTCCAGAAAGAACTGTTAGTTCTTAGTGACGTCTTATGTCCAACCTTACGTCAAACCCGGCACCTTTCAGGTATAAATATACCAACGTTGCCTTAAGCAAACACACAGTGGTGGGGAGCAGAGCGACGTTCTACTTGTCCGAGAGCCCAGCTGTTGCCAGAGCCAAAGGAAAACGCCCCTCCCTTCGACGCACTGAGAAAGACGCTGTATTTTTCTGCAGCCGAGAAAATCCAGCTCCGGTTTTCCCAAGTCACCCTCGCGGGTTGCTGGGAGATCAAGTCCTGAGAAGCGAGATACAAGACCTCCTTCATTCTATAACCAAGGTACGGAGCTGATTAAAACCTTAGAGAGAATTCTTGATTCCGATACTTGGCAAAAAACTAACTTAACTTAAAACTGCTACTTACTTACTCCTTCCCAAGTATTAGGCTTAGGTCAGGTACACCGGGGTAGGCGTATCTTAGAAGCACAAGTTGAGTTCGTTAGTCAATGTTTTTGTGTATGTATATATATTTTATCCATTTTAAAGTATCTTATGGCTAAGAAACCATATCAATGCTTTTACAGTATTATTTCATAATACTACTTTTACTGTACCCACTTTACTTTATAATAAGTATTGCAATTGTGGCAATTCATTTCTCTTGCATGAGAAAGAAGACTGTTCAATAAAATAACACCTTTTATTGAAAACGCCTGTGTCTCTATTTCTCTGCACTCTTGTGAAATTAGGCATGCACGATTGATTGAGTGAAATAGCTGTCTATTGTTTTCACACAACTCTAGAGATACACTCTTTATTCTGAGGGAGCAAAGTTGTCATGTTTATGCGGTTGTCAGAAACGAATCCCTTCTTGTCTAAATCAGGACGGTTAACCCTTTCCTGAACATTCGAGAAAGTTTCTAGTGACCTCTGAGCTAGCTGGCAAAAACTAACTAAGTCTAGCATAGTCAGTAGAGACCTAGATGACCTCAGTCCTACGTCTACACTGCAATTTATGTTATTCCAATGCGCAGAGCCTATTGGGAATATAGGAACTACACTACATGGCGCCCAACGTTTGGTAAGGGGAGAATCTAACGCAAGACACTAGAGTAACTCAGTCGTGCTTTTCACACAGACCCCTTTCTCCCGTAAAAACTCCAATAGACGTCTGGAGTGGGTGAAAGGTTAATATCCGCCGGAACTTAGTAGGATGAGAATCCTATGTATTAGTTCTTGGTTTAGTCAACGTTGAAGGATACAGTGTTCCAAAATATTGTGCACCTAATCTTTGTTTCCTTGAAACTTGATCTGCAAACACAAAAAAAACGTTCTTTCAGTAAAATGACGGAAAGTGAAGAAGAAAGAGAGAAAGAAGCATTAGCAGCTCGACTCTTAACGGAAGACACAAGTCTCCAGCAAGATGACCCGAATGCTATAATCATTCTGGTCAATATAAGAAAAACTATAACTCTTAAACTTATAGAAAACGGACTATCACCAAGAGGTGGTACGGTCATATTCGTAATAGAGGCACATGAGTATCGGCAGACAGAGGTATTCTATTCATGGATACATTTTCCAGCAGCACACGCTGTGACAAAAGATTTCCACTATTATAAAATAGAGGAACCTCCGGATGTATACATTCCCTTCGAGGACGTTGAAATCCCACTAATTTACCAAGAGCACCTGCTCTGGTTTAAAGGCGCCCTAAAACATTAAAAACACATCACCAGGCATGGTCCACTAGGTAGACCAGGAGCCACGTGGCTGGTTCTAGCCAGCTACACAACTCACCCAGACTTTGAAACAATGTCAAGCGAAGAACTCCTAGTTAAACTAAAAGAATTAACAAAGTCATATAGAGAATTAGTTCAATTGGCAAGGGACGATATAAAGTACCTCCAGAAATTGAAGGAGACAGATATAACAGACCAACCATTTGAACTTGCCAGAATCATAGAGAAATCCTATGAAGAGCTAGGAAGAGATAGTTTGGGTGGGAAACCAATAAAACCCCAACTAACTGAAAATCCTCAAAAAACATTTATTAAAAATAATCTAAATACTCCAAAAAAGAGTTGGGATGGTAATAAACAATCCACTCCCAAGGAAAAACGTTTCCAGTCCAGAGGAAGGTCTCCTCAATGGAGAGAAAGATCTCCTGGCCGAGGAGGCAAGTCTCCCTAAAGGGAACCCTCTGCAAAAAGATATAATCTTAGAGATAGGGATAAATTGAGAAAACCTGATAGATATCAAGATATTGATACACGTCCCTCTCGCTCTTTTCAGACTTCCTCACAGAAATCGGAAAGAAGAGGACGGTTAGAACACAAGGAAGAGCACGTCAAGTCCAAAGACAAAGAACCTGCTCATCAAAGTAAAAAATCACAATTTCCCTGAAAGAATGTAGCAAGTATTAAAATTAAACATGCCGAGGATTCTGAGGACACAACTGAAAAACGGAGAGTGGGCCCAGACAATGCTAGACAGCGCAGCAGAAGTGACCATAGCTCGCAAGATCCTGATGAATCTTCTGGAGACAGTGGACACGAATGAATACATTCAGGTGGAAACTGCAGACACACAAGTTAGCATGCCCCATAAACTATATGAAATAACATTACGTATAGAGGGAGATAAAACTAGGAAAATAAAAGGTCTCTTTGGGAGAATCTTTCTAAAGGCAATGACATCCTGTTAGCTGAAAAAGACTGGCCACCAGAGTTTGTCAGGGAGTGCCCTCATGGCGAAGAAATGATTATGCCTGCCTTCTCAAATCATATTCCAATACATAAAAAATACACATTCACAAGAAAATGGGCAGTGGCCCAAACCCCTGCATTATATAAAAATCATGTAGGATGGGATGAGGACTCTCCTCACCACAAAAACCAGTTAAAAAATCAACCTACTGCACAAAGGCAGTACCCAGTTAAACAAGAAGCTAAAAAACAAGTCAGGGAGATCGTAGATCAACTTGAATATCAGGGGGTGATTGAAACATGCCCCTCACAAATGAACAATCCTTTGTTTCCTGTCTCCAAGCCAGACGATTCATATCGCCTAGTTTTGGACTACAGACATTTAAACTCCTGCTGCAAAATTTTGCAGTACAAAACTCTCACAGTGCAGCACTAATGAACAACATCGTGCGCAAAAAATATAAAACGACATTAGATATCTCTAATGGATTCTTATGTCAAAACATTGCACCTAAAAGCAGGTATTTGACCGCTTTCTCAATAATGGGGTCGCAAAAACAATTTTGCCAACTCCCACAGGGATTCAAGAATAGCCCAGGATTATTCTCAGCAAGGGTAACAGAATTACTACAAATATATGATGATGAGGCATTATCATATGTCGATGACATCTATCTTACAGACGATGACTTGGAGACTCACTTAAAAAGAGTGAACACCATAATTCTTGGGTTTGCTTCAGAGGGTTACAAATTCAACTTTAAAAAGTCAAGAATTGCCCATCTAAAAGTCCTATTTTTAGGATATGAATTATCAAGTGAAGGCAAAAGCATGGCAGACAACTTCCTAGAGAAGTGTGCAGTACTCCAAGCACCAAAAACGCTGAAAAATTTGCAATCAATACTAGGCTTCCTGAATTTCGGTAGAACATACATTCTAAATTATGCAGAGAGGGTTAAACCTCTCTATGAATTAATAAAACCTGATTTCAAACCAATACATTGGACTCAAAAACACACAGAAATTTTGAGATCATTACAGACAGACATGTTAACTAAAACAAAACTGCAAACACGCGCAAATGAACGCAACCTTGTAATCAGAGTTATCCCAGGAAGATGTGGATTCACGTACTTGACCTCTAATGAGGGAGAAACGGCACCTATAGCTTACAAATCACATTTGTATACTCAAGCTGAAATGAAATTCAGTTCTACAGAAAAAATTCTGACAGCGGTTCAAACTGCTGTAGCAAGAGAAAGAGCCCTAGCCCAAGGCAAGAGAATAACTGTTTATACAGCAGAATCAGCTCTTGAGGCATTAACAAGTCCACACAATCTGAATGCAGTGGCATTAGATCCAAAATGGATACAATGGGAAAATTCTCTTGCTGCAGAAGACGTGAAATACTATTTTGACCCGAAAATGAAAAAAAACTAGATGATCTAGAATACGAACAAGAATATCCTCTGCCAATCGAAATTCTGCCTCTCGAACAATATACCTGTGTAATCTATATGGACAGATTTGCACATCATTCCGATGTAGAAAAAAAATCCTACAATGCAGCGTGCGCGATTGTTAAAGGTTGCTGGCTCTGTGGTAAATTCAAACCGATGATTACCAAAACTGAATCACTCAGAAACTGTTCAGCTCAGCGAGCTGAAATAAGATCTTTAAAGATGGCGCTTGAAAATGCCGATCGCGAATTCCCCACACTAATAGTGTGCGATTCGCATTACTGCATCAAGTCATACAACAGTGACATTCAGACATGGAGCAAAAATGTTTACAAAGATGACACAGGTGCCACAATAAAGCATAAAACACTTTGGGAACAAGTAGTTCTTTTGCAGAAAGAACTACAAAAGACTCACGTGATACATACACTGAGTCATCAACGTGATGGCGTTCATGTTGCAGGAAATTCATTGGCTAACAGAGCCACAGCGGCAGCGGCTCAACCGGCTTCCATAGCCACATAAAAGCGTTAAAAAAAACACATAGATGGAGAAACCATGCTGGCGGTAAAAGCGTTGTTAAAAGGCGATTATGCAGCATTACCTCTCAACTATCCACTCAGTAATACATACATAATTGATGCAAACTCTGTTCCTTTTGCTCAAATCCCTGGAGTGGGGGATAGCCTAATTCCAAACACGAACCAGAGAGTTTTCTTGATTAAAGATGCACACATGGGACTGGGTCCGAGGCACCAAGGGACCTTGGAATCTCTAATAGAGTTACAATCAGAATACTGGTGGCCGGGGATGAGCTTGCAAATTTCAAAATTTGCAATGGATTATCCAGACTGCAACAGAGATCGCAGTTGTGAACCGGACCAGACTATTGTCAGGACACCTTTATTAGAAAGCATCAGGCGATCTATACGCAGAAATCCAGCTGGAGAAATGCGTCCCCTTAAGACTGAATTCACTTAAAGATGTGGCCCCAGTGCTCGGCTGCCGCCAGAACTGTTATAAAAGATTTGCGAGTCTTTATCGGCACATACGCAATTGGCATGCTACATTCTGACCAGGGTCCTGCGTTTAGCTCTCGAGCTTACAAAGAGGCCATGACTCTTATCCCTTCCATCCTGAGGGAAATGCGGTAGTGGAAAGAAAAACCAGTGACATAAAGCAATCTATAACAGCGAGGGTATTAGGTTTGGGTGATGGGTGGGTCAAACATCTAATAAGTGTCCAACGTAGTCTTAATAACATGCCAAGAAATTCTCTAGGAGGTATCAGTCCGTATGAGCTTTTGTTTGGTACTACAATGATTATCCAGGATCTGGATCATCAAACTTCAGTGGTAGAAGAAAAAACTTTTGATATCAAAGATCGTTTGGCTGTTTTACAGGACTTGAATGAAACAAGAAAGAGTCTAAGTAACATAAAGTTTAAGCCAACAACCACTGAAGAACCACCTGTCCCAGCAAGACCTGTCTGGATTCCAAAGATTGGGGATCTGGTCAGAGAAAAGATCGCGGTGAAGAAGGAATTTGGGCCTTCTTACAGAAAAGCAGTACCGGTCTTAGCTGTCCGCGGAACAAGATCAGTAGTACTACCGCCCCTTGCTGGTAAAAAGGAAAACAGAATTGTTTCCATCAACCTGGTGAAACCACAAACATGTGGCTGATAATAAATAGCAGGCCCAGTGGATTACCAAGAAATAGCAGAAGACCAAACTTTGCTACAATCCAAGAGGTTCAAACTGAAAGACTAATCACATTTGATAAATAAAAAGGGACTATGCAACAAAGCTATGGAACTTATGCCTCTTGAAACCCAAATTGCAACAATTCCTGAGGATACACCAATCTACAACGATGTAGCCTCAGACTGTACAAATGTAACAAAAGAAAATGCAAAGATCAATGGAAATCCAGAAGCAATTTCACCAATTGACAGAACGGCATCTGGCTGTTTTATCAACTTTGATGACTTTTCCGATGATCCAAGTGAACATGGAGACAAGCCAGCAATAAAAACTTTCAAAGAAAAAATAACCGAGCTTTTTCACCAACTAAAAGAGACATATCTGATTTCACCATGGATTGAATTTTGGACTGTGTTAGGTGTACTTTTCCTCCTGCTTTGGCTCATCATGGTTTTATGCTTGGGTAAATTAATTGATGGAAAATATAGTACAATGGACACAGCAAGCCAGAACATCAACTTGGTCCTAAAATCTCACAGATCCTCTCACATCGAGAAAAGAGAACTATCATCATTGAACATCACAGCCAATCCAATACCTGGGGGTATAGCATGGGACAGAACTGACTATAAAATTTATGGCCCGATTGAGCTCTTTCTTGAAGTATCCACACCAGTTTAAGGTTTCCTTAAGTGATTTTGTGATACCAAGTTCTTTTTTTGATGATTGGGACTTTGAAAATATTAATAATATGATGTCAGATTTAGTAATGTCTGCCAAATTTACTGAACATGATTATTTACAGGGTTCATCAAATTATGAAGAATTATACTGTTACAATCACTATGGTCATCACTATTTGCATAAATCTGCACAACCTAGAATTTTTTTTACTTATAATCAATGGAAACATTGTCCAACTCCACCAAAAGGAAGTTCGAAAACATTTTATGAGAAATTTCCATACTTCTCAGGGTTTAACAACAGTGGTCCAGAAACGTTTTATTTTAAAATGTTAAATAAGACAGGAATGAAAACAATGTTGACAAATACTAAATTGATTTATTCTGAAAAGTTATATGACAAAATGTCTACATTTGGTTTTTAATTTTGGAAAAATAACATTGAAACAAAAACCACCTGGGGAACAAAAGACTGGCAGGTACAAGGTCTAGAATCATTATTTAGAGCCTGCATGATCCCAGAACAATATATATTCCTGAATGATACCATTCAACAAACTACCTGTCTTGGTTAAGCTAAGATAAAAGACTTAAACAAACTATCTATTCCGAAGCCCATACCAGATAGTAATAGTACTACGGAGGTGGAAATAGACGTATCCCATATTTTTCACCAAAACAGAACAAATCCTGATTGGAAAAAATGGTTGATCTGGCCCACAGACACAAATAACTGTCAAGATAGATTCCTGAACAAAAGACAGGGGTTCAAACTGACCAGGCCAGCCCCAAGATATTCCCAGAGACAACATCCAGGGATAGTTACAACATACAATGTAGGGAAATTATGCCTCGAGTGGCTACAGAAATCCACACTGGCTGAAATTAAGCAACTCTTGACTTTACTTAAAGAAGGTGCTGACTTGCGAGATTTCATACTGGTACCTCGCAAACAGCGTCAAAAACGTTTCATAGCGGCCGGTATATACGCTGCATACAACAAAGCATGGAAAGTAATGCAAATTGAAACAGCAGAAAAAATACGAGAAATTGATCGTATAAATCTGAAAAAATCACTTTCTGTAGTGGACAATGGGTTAACGACTTTGTCTTCCAGAATATATTCACTGGACAGTATTGTATCATCTGCCTTTGATATAATAGAGCAAGACTTGCTATGTTACAACATGGTCAGTCTCAATTGCGTTCTATTGTACAGCTAGGCTGGACTTTGCAAAACCTACATTCAGGCTACGTGCCATGGCGTCTAATCAACGTAACGTCATCATTTTCTATCTTTAACCTTACTGATAAACAAATCAGTTTGGCACAAAAAGGAGCAGACTATACGATTCTGAGCATTGAAAAATTTGAGAGATTACCATTGACAATGTCAGAGAGACCTGTCATTGAATGGATAATACACGGAACAATTCCCATTCCTATAACCACTTTCCAGTTTAAATATTGCCAAGAATATATACCAGCAGGCCGGTATGAAAGGTTGGGTAAAGGATACATCAAATCAACCTGGGATTTACCTTACACACACAAATGTTATAGTGAAGGGAAAAAGGAGGTATTCCTTAGTGGTAATAATTGTAAAAAAATCACTAAGCGGTACACTTCTGTGTCAAGGTATTAACTTGCATGGAGCCTGCGAAGGGTCTTCAAATAACCTTTCATGTCACCTGCAAGGCACTCCTGCAACTAAGATAGAACCATTCTTCAGACAACTCTCTAACGGTAGCTACGTTTTAATAACTGACCAAAGCTGTTGTGGAATGGTGCCAGGAGAATGCTATCTCGTAACCGTTACTTCCAGTGTCGTTTGCTGTATGCAAGTATTGTATCCAAACAGCAATCCAGACATGGAGGCGGCAATATGGCCTTATGTGAATATCTCTTCTATTCGAATTGATAGTTTAAGCAGAATGAAGTCTATTCTTTTACAGACTACTGTGCCACTGACGTCATCTAAAGAAACGTATGATCTGCAAGTTGCAAGGACAACATCAGAGATACATACCCTTTCATCAACAAATTGCCCCGTGCATTTCGTAGAAATGTTCAGCCAAATTTTAAACATGTCTGATACCAGTGGCATCACACATGTATTTAAGACAATTTTTTCGGGACTGTTAACACCATTTGAAACAGTTCTGGGCATCTTCCCGAATTTTGTCCATTCTGTCTTTGGCGGCCTACCTTTAATTTTGGAACTCGTAGCGGGAATTTTATTTTTGTTCCTTCTGCTCCGATATGGCAAGCCAATCCACAGACAAGACCCCAGCAACGATGGAAGAAACGATCCTAGCAATACGCTAACCAGACCGTATAACTAAGGTCCTCGGATTAGCCCTGCTAAGAAATCTGAGTACAACTTGGTTTCTTTCATTCAGACCAATCTGGCAGGATTGCATCTTACCTGTGCTTTGATGTCTGCTATGCGGAGAAGAATGCGTGTTGGACGTCTGTCTTACACTACCATCAGCAGTACCAATGGATATCGATACTTTGCGTTGTCCAGTAACGACTCATGCAACGTGTTGTCCCCAGCGGCTACCTATTCTGATGACGGCATTCGTTGAGACTTCACCTTTACGAGTAGGTGGCGGTGAAGTACGAGAGGAAAGCAGCACCAAACAGGTACAACCTTCTGTGAGCATTGCTGATCCAAACATCGATGATAGCAATCACGCACAGAACTGCACAGTTACAGTATTTTCAAACTTGGTCGAACTTTCACCTGATGTTGTAGACCAATTTTTTGCAAGCCTGTCTGATATGATGTTCTGCCCTGAACAACGAGAATAACTTTTAAAAACAAAAAGCCCACAGCGTTCCCTGAAATCTGAATTTGGCCTTCAGTTCTGTTAAACAAAGCAACTGAAAACATTTGGAACTATTTTTTCCCCTGAAAGCGAAATTATTTTTTTTCTCAAATCAAAAATATTTACCATTGTTTCCGGCACATGGTACTTTGCTTAAAGTAGAACTATTCTTAGTGAACAGAGCTTCTATTTTTAGAGACATTAGAGACATATTTTACCTCAGCCTCTAGCACATGTACATTATCGTATAAATATGTGATGAAATGGTCTCGACCTTCTCTTCTGTATACAGAGACATTTCATGTGTAATTTTCGCAATTCGTTCAGCTGATATATATACATTTAACTGAATGATAACCTTGCTTGAAAAAACGTACAGTACAAATACTCATTTTCGTGTATAAACCATACACCATTTTCAAATCCAATTATGTATTTTGGGGTGGGTTGGAAAACACACATGCAACATATGTTTAATATTGCTTAGTTTTTAGTAATGATGGACATTAATACGTGGAGTGGGTGTTGTATTTCTATCTAGGACCCTAATTCGATATTCCCGATTCATGCCCTTATGTTATAATAAATAATATCCTTATAAAGGCATAAGAATCATATCCATATTTAGTAATAGCCCATGCAGTCCAAAGCAGGGCAAGGCTACTCCCATAGACTCCTAGAAAGCACAACGCGTTCTTTAAACAAACCAAGCCTCCAGCAGCCCAGGAATTCCCCCTGCTTTTGTTTTGATTTGCACAAGAACTCCTGGAGTCTAGAAAGAACTGTTAGTTCTTAGTGACGTCTTATGTCCAACCTTACGTCAAACCCGGCACCTTTCAGGTATAAATATACCAACGTTGCCTTAAGCAAACACACGGTGGTGGGGAGTAGAGTGATGTTCTACTTGTCCGAGAGCCCAGCTGTTGCCAGAGCCAAAGGTAAACGCCCCTCCCTTTGACGCACTGAGAAAGACGCTGTCTTTTTCTCCAGCCAAGAAAATCCAGGTCCCCCTCGTGGGTTGCTGGGAGATCGAGTCCTGAGAAGCGAGATACAAGACCTCCTTCATTCTATAACCAAGGTACGGAGCTGATTAAAACCTTAGAGAGAATTCTTGATTCCGATACTTGGCAAAAAACTAACTTAACTTAAAACTGCTACTTACTTACTCCTGCCCACGTATTAGGCTTAGGTCAGGTACACTGGGGTAGGCGTATCTTAGAAGTACCAGTTGAGTTTGTTAGTCAATGTTTTTATGTTTGTATATATATGTTATCCATTTTAAAGTATCATATGTCTGAGAAACCATATCAATGCTTTTACAGTATTATTTCATAATACTACTTTTACTGTACGTACTTTACTTTATAATAAGTATTGCAATTGTGGCAATTCATTTCTCTTGCATGAGAAAGAAGACTGCTCAATAAAATAACACCTTTTATTGAAAACGCCTGTCTCTCTATTTCGCTGCACTCTTGTGAAATTAATCATGCACGATTGACTGAGTGAAATAGCGGTCTATTGTTTTCACACGACTCTAGAGATACACTCTTTATTCTGAGGGAGCAAAGTTTTCATGTTTAGGCGGTTGTCAGAAACTAATCCCTTCTTGTCTAAATCAGGACGGTTAACCCTTTCCTGAACATTCAAGATAGTTTCTAGTGACCTCTGAGCTAGCTGGCAAAAACTAATTAAGTCTAACATAGCCAGTAGAGACCTGGATGACCTCAGTCCTACGTCTACACTGCTGTTTATGTTATTCCAATGCGCAGAGCCTATTGGGAATATAGGAACTACACTACAGAAGGACACAATTTACAGA
The DNA here is from genome assembly GCF_964263255.1 of Lissotriton vulgaris. Classification (NCBI taxonomy): domain Eukaryota; kingdom Metazoa; phylum Chordata; class Amphibia; order Caudata; family Salamandridae; genus Lissotriton; species Lissotriton vulgaris. The sequence goes on along the minus strand of NC_141698.1, from coordinate 658,367,544 downwards.
TCAATACACACTAATTTCACTTGACACTGGGACACTGGCAATTACGACACCTGGCGTATAAGACGACCCCCGACTTTCAAGAAGATTTTCAAGGGTTAAAAAGTCTTATACGCCTGAAAAAACGGTAATAACCAATATAGACACTCATGTAGCTACTCACCAACCCATGCAGCCACTTACAGACAAAGTGAGACACTGATACAGATATTTACATATGTAAACATTACTCACTAATACATGTATCCACTAAGATACACTTAATAAGTCAGTTATGCAATAATATTTTTTAAAAATCCATTCAGACACTTATTTACCCATTTATTCTTCCATCGACCTTTAGATATACATATATAAAAAAATATTTTTCAGAAACACACACATTTACTGGATGATGTCATCAGTGATGTCATCAGTGATGTCATTTGAGATGTCATCAGTGATGTCATGAGTGATGTCACTGACCATGTCCTGAGTGATGTAATATGTGACATCATTAGCAGTGCATTACGGGCGCGCGAGTTATAGTTAGCTGAACTAACTATAACGGGGTAATTTCAAAGGTTTTGTATGAGAGAAATGTCCAGCTAACTATAACGTATGTGAGACCTATGGTTTTTTCAGTGAATATATATATATATATATATATATATATATATATATATATATATATATATATATATATATTCACTGAAAAAACCATAGGTTTCACACCAGTTATAGTTAGGAATTAGCATTTAAAAAACCTTTGAAATTCACTGAAAAAACCATAGGTTTCACACCGGTTATAGTTAGGAATTAGCATTTAAAAAACCTATTAAATTCACTGAAAAAACCATAGGTTTCACACCAGTTATAGTTAGCTGGAAATTTTACTGATATAAAACCATTGAAATTCCCACGTTATAGTTAGTCGGACTCACTATAACTTGCGCGTGCAATGCACTGCTGATGACATCACATATTACATCACTCATGACATGGTCAGTGACATCACTCATGACATCACTGATGACACCATCCAGTGAATATGTGTCTTTCTGAAAAATAAATATTAGTGAGTTATGTTTAAATATTTAAATACATATATTAGTGTTTCACTTTGTGTATAAGTGGCTACATGTGTTGATAAGTAGCTACATGCGTATGTATATGGGTTATTTGATATTTTTATTAGTATCAGTATGAGTGTCTATATGGTTTGGTGGGGGTATTACTTAGCACATAGATGCATGAGTGACTGACTCTTTGTTTGTATGTGTTTTGAAGACAGCATATGTACAGGACTGTATGGGTGGATGAGTGTCTATATGTGTTTGTTAGTGAGTGAATGACTGTCTCACTAGTGTCTTTATCAGTAACTACATATGTTTTAATCTAGTATATATGAATATTGATGTATATAAGTGAGTATATGTGAGAGTAAGAGATTGTAAGATTTCCTGTTTAAATAAGTATGTGTTTCTATAAGTGATTGTTTAAGAGAATAAACATGTGTAATTTTCAATAGAAGTAAGGTGGAAGTGTGTGTATAACTCTATATTCAAATAAATGGTTGTTCAATGGTTTATTTGCACGTGTGAATATGTGTGTGAGTAACTTTTGGATGAATGTCGGTGTGTAACAGGATGTATAGGTGTATCTCTTCATATGATGAGTGAGTATATGTATGAGTGAATATATAGAACTGTTGGTGAATGAGTGGATGTGTATATAGATAGTGGAAGTACAGAATTGCTTGTTGTAACTGATATAGGTATGTCCATTTTTTAAAAATTTCAGTTTCTATTTTTGAATATGTGTCTCAAGGGTTACTTTACACTGAGAGGAGGTCTGTCACTGTGTCACAAGGATGGTGTCATCAGTGATGTCATGAGTGATGTCACTGACCATGTCATGAGTGATGTAATATGTGATGTCATCAGCAGTGCATTGCACGCGCAAGTTATAGTGAGTCCGACTAACTATAACGTGGGAATTTCAATGGTTTTATATCAGTAAAATTTCCAGCTAACTATAACTGGTGTGAAACCTATGGTTTTTTCAGTGAATTTAATAGGTTTTTTAAATGCTAATTCCTAACTATAACCGGTGTGAAACCTATGGTTTTTTCAGTGAATTTCAAAGGTTTTTTAAATGCTAATTCCTAACTATAACTGGTGTGAAACCTATGGTTTTTTCAGTGAATTTCAAAGGTTTTTTTAATGCTAATTCCTAACTATATAAGACCTGAAAGCCCACCAGGAATCTCCAGTATGCGCCAGGGGACTGCATTGCAGAGAGGTGTAATGAAGCCACAACCCTTTTTACACCTCTCTGCAACGCAACCCCCGTGCATGTTTAAAGAGGGGGAACTAATTCCCCTTGCATACTGGGGGCCCCTGGGAGCCAATTAGCCCACCTGGAACCTCCAGTATGCGCCAGGGGCTGCATTGCAGAGGTGTAATGAGACTATGCCCCTTGTTACACCTCTCTGCAACGCAGCCCACTGCCGCGTTTGCAGAGGGGGAACTAATTCCCCTTGCATACTGGGGGTCCCTGGGGTCAACTAGTCCACCAGGAGCCTCCAGTATGCGCGAGGGAGCTGCATTGCAGAGAAGTGTAATGAGGCCACACCCTTGTTACACCTCTCTGCAATGCAGGCCACTGGCGCGTTTGCAGAGGGGGGACTAATTCCCCTTGCATACTGGGGGTCCCTGGATCATATCTGCCCAAACACCGATATTCCGAACGATTGTAAATGACTTTTCTTGAGAAACATTTGGATTTGGATTATCATGTCCTATACTTTGGAATTTTTGAAAGACTGACTTTCAGGATGCTATAAATTACTCAAGTCTGCCCGAATTGTGTGGGTAAAATTGATACCTAGTCACTTTGAATAAGAATATACTTATGTCTCGTCTAACATTTGGAAGAAATATCTAGTTATATGACAACTGGATACCGACATAACTTGAAGGAAATAAGAACGCCCTGAAGAAGTTCTGTTGTACAGAACGAAACCTTTCGGCTGGCTGTGGTACATAAACTTAAGGAAAATAAAAGCATTTGAATATACACCAAGATTCAGCGCTTCAATAAGGACTCTAAGTGATATGATTTGATTGGACTCATTGTGAAAGTGGTGCTGTGCCAAACTTTGAAATATTCTCCACTACTCTCTACTACTTACTCTCTCCGACTCCACTACTCTCAAATACTCACTGTCTACTACTCATTCTCTACTACTCTACTACTCTCTACTACTCTCTCTCTACTACTCACTCCCTACTACTCGCTACTCGCTACTCCCTACTACTCACTATCTACTACTCTCTACTACTCACTCTCTACTACTCTCTCCCTACTACTCACTCTTTACTACTCACTACTACTCTCTACTACTCACTCTCTACTTCTCACTCTCTACTACTCTCTACTACTCACTCTCTACTACTCTCTCTCTACTAGTCTCTACTACTCACTCTACTACTCACTCTCTACTACTCACTACTATTCTCTCTGCTACTCATTCTCTACTACTCTCTACTACTCACTCTCTACTACTCACTCTCTACTACTCACTCTTTACTACTCTCTACTACTCACTTTCTACTGCTCTCTACTACTCACTCTACTACTTACTCTCTACTACTCTCTACTACTCACTCTCTACTACTCACTCTCTACTACTCTCTACTACTCACTCTACTATTCACTCTACTACTCTCTACTACTCACTCTCTGCTACTCTCTCTACTGCTCTCTACTACTCTCTACTACTCACTCTCTACTCTCTATTACTCACTCTCTACTCTCTACCTCTCTACCTCTCTCTTCTTCTCTCTCTACTAATCTCTACCTCTCTACCGCTACCTCTCTACCTCTCTACCTCTACACCTCTACCTCTCTACCTCTCTCTACACGCACACATATACACATATATGCATATATATATGCATATGCATTTATATATGTATGTGTATGTATAAAAAAACAACAAAACATTTTTTTTTTAAACAGCTACTTATAAAACTGTCATTCTTTTTCCCCATGGTACACTCCCCGGTACGCGCACCGGTGCGCGCACCGGTGCGCGCACCGGTGCGCGTACCGGGCGCTCCCCCCGCGAAAATCAAAATTTTTTTTTTTTTTTTTTTGCCCTGCGGGGCCCTTTTATGGCCCCCACATCAAACCTAGGGGGTCAAGGGGGGTCTACTCTGCCCCCTTATGGTCATTTCCCTCTTTGTTTTGGCCACCTCTTGTGTCTCGATTTTACCGAGACACAAGATGGCGGCCGCTCCGGACTGTTTAGAATGTTTACAGACACCCGAGAGCCAATCAGCTTTCCTCACGCAAGTCGCGTGACGCGCACGGTACGCGCACCGGTGCGCGTACCGGTGCGCTGCTATAGATATATATATTTTTTTGAACCTAAATTACTCAAAATCCAGTGGAGCACATATCTTGAGACATAGCAAAGGCACATCGGGCTACCAGTCCCTACAATTTTGCCAAGTTTGGTGGAAATCCATTTAGCCGTTCGGGCTAAAAGTGAAATCGACCGCCCTATGGAAATTAACATGGGGAAAACGCGTTTTGGGACCCCCCTTTTATCTTGGCCCCCGCTTGACGAATCCCCCCCAAACTTTCAGGGAAGGACCGGGGTGCCGCGAGGCCATTTTCAGGAAATTTTCAGGCAGATTCGTCAACCGGTGCCAAAGTTATTCCAAATAGAATTTTGAGATTTAACATTGAAAAAAATCCTAACTATAACTACCTACTGGCGACCGCCAGTAGGTAATATATATGTATGTGTGTATATATGTGTATATATATATATATATATATATATATATATATATATATATATATATATATTTCCACAGTTACCCCTTCAGATGAAGGACACACTCGGGATCGCTCCTTTTTTCAGGTAAGTTTCCAGCCACAACCTCTTTAACTTCGGCCTACGCGTTTCATTCAGGAACACCCTTCTTCATGGGCCATGAGTAAAGATGACCACAAGCAAGCGCTGCAAGTGAAATCCCTCTTTTATTTCAACAATCAGCATGTTAATTTTACCCAATGCATTCTGGGACTCACAGTGCAACATTAGCTAACCCCTGTGGGCATCGTCAAAGTCACTGTTAGCGTTGTACAGCTACGTGGATGAGGTAATTCCTGTGTGGCTGCTGCAACATCGGAGTTGCACCCCCCCAATGAACGCGATTACAAGTCAGGAAGAATTTCAACATTTGCGAAGAAATTTGATAAACCGCGCTCCTCGCTCCTGAAAGACAAAGCACTGGGAATGGCGGATAAGGACAGGTGGCAATCTGGCACAAGCTTAAGCTCAGATGCAAGCTCAATGGATGGGAATTTGCAGCACAGTTCTGATGTAACGTTTTTTTCTGACGAAATGCGCCTCGTGATGGAGGCCAACGAACAGTCAATAAGAGGGAGAACCAGATATCAAGGCCGAGGAGGCATGGTAAAACCGAAAAACAACGGCAGCGGCGCAGCAAGCTCAGAAAATACTGGAGTGGGAAACAGAAGCCAGATACAGAAGAACAAATAATGGATGCACAAACCACTGAATTAACGGTAATGAATTTATCAAATAGACAATTATCTGAGAATGAGGAAAAGGTCCTAAGATTAGGACTGACATTTTACCCTGATCTGCAATTTGACTATACGCAGAGGCGTATAGATATGTATATGTTTGTAAGGAAGCTCAAACTGCATCAATCAATCAATCAGACCACTTGTATAGTGCGCTACTCACCCGGAAGGGTCTCAAGGCGCTTGGGGGAAGGGGGCGCTACTGCTCGAACAGCCAGGTCTTGAGTTGTCTCCTGAAGGCGAGATGGTCCTGGGTCAGCCGAAGGTGGATGGGGAGGAAGTTCCATGTCTTGGCCGCCAGGTGGGAAAAGGGTCTGCCTCCGGCGGTGGCTCTTCGGATGCGTGGTACGGCGGCGAAGGCGAGGCTGGCGGACCGTAGCTGGCGGGTGGGCGTGTGGAAGGTCAGGCAGTCGTTGAGGTACTTGGGGCCTAGGTTGTGGAGAGACTTGTGTGCGTGGGTGAGGAGCCTGAAGGTGATCCTCTTGTTGACGGGGAGCTAGTGCAGGTTCCTCAGTTGGCTGGAGATGTGGCTGCGTTGAGGGATGCCCAGGATGAGTCGGGCTGAGGCGTTCTGGATGCGTTGTAGTCTTTTCTGTAGCTTGGCTGTGGTTCCGGCGTAGAGGGTGTTTCCGTAGTCCAGCCGGCTGGTGACGAGGGCCTGGGTGACTGTCTTCCTGGTTTCGATCGGGATCCATCGGAAGATCTTGCGGAGCATGCGGAGGGTGTGAAAGCAAGAAGAGGAGACGGCGTTGACTTGAGAGGGAGGAGTCCAGGATGAAGCCCAGGTTGCGTGCGTGGTCTGTCGGCTTGGGGGCGGTGCCCAGGGCTGCGGGCCACCAGGAGTCGTCCCAGGCGGAGGGTGATGGTCCAAGGATGAGGACTTCCGCCTTGTCTGAGTTCAGTTTCAAGCAGCTGTTCTTCATCCATTCGGCGACGTATTTCATCCCTTCGTGGAGGCTGGTTCTGGCGGTGTCAGGGTCTCTGGTGAGGGAGAGGATCAGCTGGGTGTCGTCGGCGTAGGAGATGATGTTGAGGTTGTGTTGGCGTGCGATGGCTGCGAGAGGTCTCATGTAGACGTTGAAGAGGGTGAGGCTGAGTGATGATCCTTGCGGGATGCCGCAGATGACTTCGGTGGCCTCGGAACGAAACGGGGGGAGGCGGACTCTCTGTGTTCTTCCAGCGAGGAACGAGATGATCCACTTCAATGCCTTCTCTTGGATGCCGGTGTTGCTGAGGCGTTGGACTAGGGTGCGGTGGCAGACAGTGTCGAACGCGGCGGAGGGGTCCAGGAGGATGAGTGCCGCTGTTTCCCCGTTGTCGAGAAGGGCTCGGATGTCGTCGATGGCTGCGATGAGGGCAGTCTCGGTGCTGTGGTTGGCTCTGAAACCGGACTGCGAGGGGTCGAGGGATCCATTTGTCTCAAGGAAGGCGGCAAGCTGTCTGTTGGTGATCTTATCGATGACTTTGGCAGGAAAAGGGAGGAGCGAGATGGGGCGGAAGTTTTTGAGGTCGGTGGGGTCCGCTGGTGGTTTCTTCAGTAGGGCGCTGAGCTCGGCATGCTTCCAGCTCTCCAGGAAGGTGGCGGTGTCGAAGGAGGTGTTGATGACGTCTCGGAGTTGGGGTGCGATGCTGGAGTCGGCCTTGTTGAAGACGTGGTGGGGGCAGGGGTCAGTCGGAGATCCGGAGTGGATGGTGTTCATCGTGCGGGCTGTGTCTTCGGTGGTTACTGCGGTCCAGGTGCGGAGGGTCGTGGCGGGGTGCGTTGGTTCGACGGTAGGGTGCGAGGATGGTGTGCTGAATCTGTTGTGGATGTCAGCAATCTTGCCGTGGAAGAACGAGGCGAGAGAGTCGCAGAGATCTTGTGAAGGGGTGATGTCGTTGTTGCCGGTGCTGGGGTTGGAGAACTCCTTGACGATGCTGAAGAGTTCCTTGCTGTCGTGGGCGTTGTTGTCCAGTTGATCCTTCAGTGGTTTCTTCTTGGTGGTGCGGATGAGCTGGTGGTGCTTGCGGGTCGCGTGTTTGAGGGCGGTCATGTTGTCAGTGGTCCGGTCGAGGAGCCAGGCTTTCTCGAGGGTGCGGCAGATCTTCTTGGAGTCCTTGAGTTTGTTGGTGAACCAGGGGGCCTTCTTGCTTCTCGGTTTGCTGGGAGGGTTCTTCACTGGTGCGAGGTCGTAAGCGCAGGCTGTCAGCCACTGCGTGAAGTTGCGGGCTGCTTCGTTGGGGTCCGGTGTGCTGGCAGGTGGGTTCTGGCTGAGGGAAGTGGTGAGCTGGTCGGCGGTGATCTTGCTCCAGCTTCTGTGAGGAACCTGTTGCGGGTAGTGGTGGGTAGTGGTTTTTCTGAAGCTGAAGTGGACGCAGCTGTGGTCGGTCCATTGAAGTCCGGTGGAGTGGCTGAAGGCGATGTGCTTGCTGGATGAGAAGACGCTGTCAAGCGTGTGGCCGGCGTAGTGGGTGGGGGTGTTGACCAGTTGCTTGAGTCCGAGGTTTGCGAGGTTGTCCAGCAGGGCGGCGGTGTTGCGATCCTTGTTGTTCTCCAGGTGGAAGTTGAGGTCCCCTAGGAGGATGTAGTCGGCGGAGGGGAGGGCGTGTGGGCTGATGAAGTCCGTGATGTCTTCGCTGAATTGTGTGCGTGGTCCCGGGGGTCTGTAGATTAGGGTGCCTCTGAGGGTCGTCTTTGGGTCGGTGTGAATCTGGAAGTGGAGGTGTTCAGCGGCGGTGAAGGTGTCGTCGGCGTCGGTCGTGATGCGGATGGTGTTCTTGTGGACGATGGCGATGCCTCCTCCGGTCTGGTTGATGCGGTCCCTCCTGATGATCTTGTATCTATCCGGGATGACGATGGCGATGTCGGGGGCTGAGGAGGCGTTCATCCATGTTTCGGTGAGGAACGCAACGTCTGGTGATGTTGTGTCAAGCAGGTTCCATAGCTCGACGGCGTGTCTGTGGACGGAGCGGGTGTTGAGCAGGATGCACTTGAGATCACTGCTGGGGTTTGGCCTTGCTGGCGCGGTGTAAGTTTGGAGGCAGGTGAACTTGTAGGTTGTGCAGCTGAAGGGTCCGTGGAAGCGTTTCGGGGCGGCTCGGCGGCAGGCGGGGTTCCGGCTGGCATTCAGTGCGTTGAGGGCGACGGCGTCCTAGGAAACTTGACCAACAATCGTCTAACAGAACTAACATTATATTGGATCAGGATATTGAACTGCAAAATGTCTTAGATACTCTACATGAGGAAGGTGGGATAGAATTGACACAATCACAGACCCCCGCCACCCAAGACAATACCGAACTTGTGTCTACACCTGATAACTTGACCCCTGTAACCTCTGTAACCAGTGCTAACACCGTGACCACACCCTTCAGACCTAAATCTAGATACAGACCACAGTTACCACGGGACAATATAGATCTGTTCCATGACCTGGTTAATAATGATATGCTTAAACTTCTTAACAGGCCCTTAGGTAAACAAAACATTACACCTGAAATGAGGGCGGCACTGAATTAAAGAATGATGACTCGATCGTCATAAAGCCATCTGATAAGGGAGGAAACGTAGTGTTGTAGGATAAGAAAATGTATATCAACGAAGCAATGAGACAGCTATCTGACACCACATGCTACGCTAGAGTGGACCATACTTATTTAACTAAACTGCAGAGAAGAGTACACCAGAACATCCGAGGGTGGGCTAGTGAGAAGCTGTTAAGTTGGGATGAAACTAAATTTCTTATCAATGACAATCCTACTACTCCCACATTTTACCTTTTACCAAAGGTACATAAGAACCAGACACAACCGCCGGGGAGACCCATAGTGTCCTCTATCAACGGCCTATTAGAAAATGTTTCGCATTAGGTAGACCACTTCCTCAAAAATTATGTAAAAGATCTCACATCACACTTAGAAGACACCAAGGACTTCCTACAGAAAGTAGAGAATATCAACTGGGAGTCTCACTTTTGGCTAGTGTGTTTAGATGTTGAGAGCTTATACACATCGAGTCGACACAGGGATGGTTTGAGGGCATGCAAATACTTTCTAAGAACAAGAAGTAGACATCTGGAAGCACACTCTAAAACTGTTTTTGGAGGAAAATGTTTTTTTATTTAACGGGTCATTGTACAAGCAAATCCAGGGCACATCGATGGGCACCTGCTTTGCCTCCAGCTACGCCAATTTATTGGTAGGATGGTGGGAGGAGCAGATGCTCAGGAGTGATGCCCTGGAACACTGGACTACCTGCGTGAATGTTTGGCTCCGCTATATTGATGACTTTTTTTTGTATGGGAGGGGACAGAACAAGAACTAATCAAGTTTGTGGATGCGTTCTCAATTTGTACTGTCTAAATCTGAGATTTGCCATGCAACACAGTCAGAAGACCATTGACTTTCTTGACATAAAACTTAAAATTGTTGAGAATAAGATTGAGACAGAAATTTTTAGGAAATACAGCTGGGAATTCTGTACTCCACTCCACAAGCTGTCACCCCCCAGTTTTAGATGGGCAATTCCTTTTGGCGAGTTTCTACGCGCCAAGAGAAACTGCAGTACAAAAGAAACATTCATGAAACACAAAGAATTAATGCATAAATGGTTCACTGTGAGAGGATACCACCCCAATATGCTCAAGAAAGGAGAAGAGAGGGTGGCTTCAATTGATGGAAAGGATGCATTATTCAAAACACCTGAAACCACCCACATAATATCAAAAGCTCCTATAAGATTAATAACAACGTACAACACTCAATCCCCCACGTTCAGCCAGATTGTAAGAAAGAGATGGGATATCCTTTTACAGGATAAAATCCTAAAAGATCGATTAGGTCCACATCCATCAATAACCTACAGAAAAGGTAAATCCATCAAAGACCTGATAGTCCATAGCCACTTGGAAAAGAAGAAAACATGGCTTGCGGCGAAGGGAGGATTTTTTAAGTGTGGAAAATGCAAGGCCTGTAGCCACAGCTCCAATGTGAGGGAGGTAGAACTGAACAGAGTTAAGAAGATGTGGAAAATTAATAAGAACATCCAATGCACCACAGACCACGTAATCTATGTAGTGACATGCCCTTGTGGCAAATGGTACATTGGTTCAACCACCTTCCCCGTCAAAAAGCGAATCCTTGAGCACTGGCGTGCAATCACTAATAAGGACTTCGCTTATAGCACGGCTAAACATTTCCACCAATACCATGATGGGGATTGGACCAAGGCAAAGTTTTTTGCCCTTGACTCAATTCCAAAACATGTGAGAGGAGGAGACCACTTAACAGCATTGCGCAGGGCAGAATCCAGGTTCATTCCAAAGGCAGGCTGTATCGTACCTTTTGGGATGAACATTGATGAGGAGATGTATGTACACTTGAATAATCAGACCAAGACCTTCTAAATCCCCTTCTTGATACTCAGAATCCATGACAAATTTGATTTTTAATTGTTTATTATTATTTGTGTTGAATCTTTGGTGTTTTGTTGATGTACTACAAATCTTGGTTAATCAAGGTAAATGAGGAAATTACATTAAGTAATAATGTTAACATAGAATCAGGACATGATTAAGTTGTTAATCATACTTATCTATTTGTATCTATGAATTTAATCGCAACTCTCTCCCTTTCATCTCTCTAGAAACCGTGCTGTCGCGGAAGGAATAAAAACCACAGATAGAAAATAATGTTACGAGCACTACCATTCCACGAAAACTTACAAATTACGACTAAGAGCATGGGGTATTAACTTGAAATAATTAGATATGGGATTAGACGATGAATTTACATGAACTCTTTTGAATGTTCTTTTATTATATTTTTTCAGATGACACAGAGTACATGATTATTTTTACAATAGTTGGAATAGATATATGGATTTGGGGTGTGAACCTAGAGTATGAATAGACCAGGGACAATATTAATACATAGGTGGATTTAACCTATACATTTTGGGGTACTATACCCAAACTTACCCTGTTATCTTCTTCTCTCTTCTTTTACTCTCTCTCTCCCCTCCCATGTCTCTATCTCACTCTTTTCTGCCCTGATTCTTGCTTTTTCATTTCCTCTCTTATATCTTTCCTCTACCTTGTTAAAATGGGTACTATATCATTATGCGTGCTATTGCTTTAAATGTTTTGATATCACGATACCAATTATTGTATTACACCAAACACTTGGAAGAGGTGAAACTGTTATTTAATTTATGTTATCATTTATTAACTGCACTGTTAAAAGCTCTGTGTGATATTGCAAACACAGAGTCTTTCTTCCTTTGTTATTATTCCTTTTGCTATAACAGCTGACTAAAAAATGTGGTGGTCATGTGACCAAGAGCCCGTGAGCTTGAAACGCGTCTTTTTGTGCCCGATTAAAATATCTAAACGTACCTAGTTGGTGTGGCTTGTCGTCCTTTCGAGTAAGTGAGGAGGAATCTGTGCATATATATATATATATATATATATATATATATATATATATATACACCTATTATAAAGGAAGAACTTTGAACCTTTGAGGCGGGTAAACTCGGGAACCACAGCGCCAATCCACACAACCGATACATCGTTGTAATCGTCAGGGTGTGCAGATGGACAAAAATTTACAGAAAAAAAGTAGTCCCTTGGAAAAAGCACCGGCCGCGACGTGCGTGCTGACGTGAGGAGCGCAGTGAGGAGCAGCGTCCAGGAGCGCGAGGAGGACCGGCGGACATGGCGCGGGGAGGAGCGGCGTACAGGCGGTGAGGAGCGGCGTACAGGCGGTGAGGAGCGGTGGACAGGCGGTGAGGAGTGGCGGACAGGCGGTGAGGAGCGGCAGACAGGCGGGGAGGAGCGGTGAGCGGCGGATGAGGTAGGTTTTAGTTAGGAGCGGTGAGCGGAGGAAAAATTTAGCAAAAATGACAATCAAGAGCAAGAGGAAGCAAACGGAGCATTACAAAAGTGAGCCAAACGGTGCATTACAGGAGGAAAAAGTTACGTGTGCAGGTTACAAAAGCGTAGAAAATAAAAATAGAGGTATAGGAGGAAAAAGTGACGTGTGCAGGTAGGAAGAGGAAGCAAACGGAGCATTGCAAAAGTGAGCCAAACGGTGCATTACAGGAGGAAAAAGTTACATGTGCAGGTTACAAAAGCGTAGAAAGTAAACATAGAGGTATAGGAGGAAAAAGTGATGTGTGCAGGTTACAAAAGCATACAAAGTAAACATAGAGGTATAATACTACAATATATGGAGGAAGGCTCCGGGGGACCCACGGACAGCGTCGGGCGGGCGGGGGAAGCCTAATTGCTCCTGGATAACGTCGGGACGGGCTGCTAGTATATATATATATATATATAAATATGAAGAATCAAGGTAATAAGCGCTCTCAGTAAACACCAAAGTCGGAGATACAAAGAAGATTTGTTGCCTCATAAATCCAGCTCTCAAGTGTTTTTTTTAACCCTTTCGATGCTGATGACGAGCTCAGCTCGTCATGATGCACGGTTGAGCTGTGCTGATGACGAGCTGAGCTCGTCATGAACAATGGGAATATATGAGTGCCAGCACAGGGGGGGAAAACACCTAGCAGCCAAGGTGTTAATATATATTTTTATTGTTTTAAAGTCAAACAAAACAATTGCAGGCATTATTAGGACATACTTGCATTTAGAATAACATGTCATGAGGATTAGCAATAATTGAGGATGATCTCACGCATGTGACAGGCATTTGCATCATATGAAACCACATTCGATAGGAGCTGCTAACCATATATCGCTGCTATGCAAAATGCTAGTCCATTTTAAATAAACAATCCTGCCAGTGTCATATACAATTATTCACCCTCTTGCTATGAACCTGACATTGCGAAATGCAATCTCCCTCCCCTTCCTCTTATCCCACCCCCCCCTCCCCATTGGCATAACAACTGTACGTGGTTATGGGTGGAAACAAGTCCCAGCTGTGTCGATATTAATCAAATACAAAACGTCAAGTAAGGATACAATTCCCTGCTGTCAGAAGCAGCACCCATGTATGAAACAAGCGTGCTCATCCCCCTAGAGAAATGTAGCCCCTCAGGGAAGCACATCTAATTCTGGTGCTCCCGATTCCACATCAGAGTCCGTATCTTGGACTTTTAATAACTATACTAGTGCCTCCCAGGCTCTCGCCATCTCCAGCGCCTTGTCACTATTAGCGTGGGTCGCCAACTGCAATTTCGTAGTCCCCTCGCATTCCACCCGTTTAATAAACTCGGTTTGTCATCTCCGAAAACTAGGACCCTTTCTGGCCATCCAGTGAGCCGTAATTTCCCTCTTCGCCAGCAAAACCCCCAAATCTACAAACGTACTTGTTATCTTATTCCTAGAGGTGTGGAGGAACCCGTGCAGCAAGCAGAGGCCTATAGTGGAGTCTATATCCCTATTCGTGACATCTTGCAAAAGTATTACCACCTCCTCCCTATATGTCCCAAGCTGAGGACACCCCCACATCATATGACAAAAATCTGCTCCCACCGTATTACAGAACGGACACATTGCAGAAGTCACATTAAAATATTTATACATTTTTGCCAGCGTAAGATAAGCCCTGTGGAGAGTAAAATAATGCGCCAATTGAAAACGCGCATTCCTGGTGTTTTTCCAGGCGCGTTCCACCAATCCTGCCCATGCTTTCCCAGGGATGTCCTCACCTAAATCCTCCTCCCTTTTTTGTCAAAGCGATATCAGTGGGGTTATTCTCTCATGCGTCATTCGGTGGTACAGGTACGTGACCGCCTTAATGGTTCCCGCTGCCAGAACTATGTATTGGCAAGCCCTTGAGGTTGGTGGTTCTCTGAGCCCCTCATTCCAATGCGCATGGATGGCCGTTATAAGCGCCAAATGCAATAAGTAGTCCCCACGAGCCAACTCATAGCTGTACTGTATTACTTCATAAGGAATTACAGCGCCATCTTCATAGAGATCTCCCATGGTGGTCAATCCCCTCTCCTCCCAGTCAGTCAGTACCACCTAGTTACCATATTAATCTTGAGAGCGTCTGAATAACAACCTGATTCCCCTCTATGCCGTCCGGGACCCTAAAAGTCTATGCTACTGTCTGAGTAAGCCACTGCAACTGCCCTGCCAAAAAATACATTTCAAAGTCAGGGACTGCTAAGCTTCCCTCCGATCTCGGCCTCATCAATGTGTTAAGTGCCACTCTCCGTCTTCCCTGGGCCCATAGGAACCCAACCATCATCGACTGGAGTTGCTTAAAAACAGAGGCCGGGAACCAGATAGGCAGTGTCCTAAAGTAGTACAGCAGTCTGTGGAGTGCTATCATCTTAAGAAGGGCTACCCGCCCAACTATCGAGAGAGGAAGTGTGCCCTAATACTCGATACAACTTTTAAGTCCCCTAACGGCCCTACCCACATTGCCCTCCAATAGGTCAGTTTGGGTGTGGTAAATACGGGTGCTGAGGTACGTCAGACATTGTCGCTCCCACCTCATTCCCTGCGTAGTTAATGGACCTTCGGTCGTCAAAGCGGCAGGAAACAGACAAGTCTTCAGCCAGTTTACCATAAGGCCGTCAATCATGCTAAGGTCCCCCAATAAAGTCTTCGCCGTAAGGAGGGGGCTCTCAGTGTCAGCCAAAAACATAAGGAGATCATCGGCTTAAAGTGCGATATGATGAATTTCCCCGCGCACTTGTAGGCCCGGATAATGCAGGCACGTCCTGGCCTGGGCCACCAGCGGCTCCATGGCCAGGGCGAACAGCAATGGAGAAAGGGGGCAGCCCTGTCTCGTTCCTTGGCCCATGGTACAGGCATTCGATATCATCCCATCCGTCTGTACCCGCGCTGTAGACTGGCGATACAAAAGAGCCATCCAATCCATAAAAACGTCTCCTAGGCCAAATTGCTGCATAACTTGAAACAGATATGGCCACTCCAAACTGAAGGCCTTCTCAATATCTTTTGCCAATATAACAGCAGAGTCCTTGTGGTAGGTATCCGCATCCAAAATACTAAGACGACGCCGTACATTCTGGGCCGTATTTCGGGTCGGTATAAACCCCGCTTGATCCTTATGGATCAGTTGGACCATAAATGGGATCCGGTTTAGAATCTTATAATCCGTAGTCAGCATTGACAACGGGCGATAGGCCATCCTGTCATGAGGAGGTTTACCCGGCTTTAATAATGGTATACTTACCGCCTCACGAGTGGTAGCAGGCAAAAGGCGCACCCTTCTTGCGGTATTATACAATGCTACCAACCTGGGGGCCAAGAGATGTACATACGTGCTACAGAAATCCACAGGCAGGCCATCCACCCCAGGGTTTTTTTTTGTGGGCCATGTGCTGACCCAACAACTCAGCCTGATCCCTATCTTACGCTGGAAGATATGCCGCCTCCAAGAAGTCCTGAATGGCCTCCTTGCTAGGCGCCACCTTGTACTGGTATAAATCAATATAATAGTAACAAAACAGCTCATTTATCCCCCACTGCGTATAATGGACTTCCTCATCAGGAGCATGATGTTCCCCGAAACCGTGAGCTACCCGCATTACAGCTGAAACCCACTAAGAAAGCCCTGATTCCCCACCGGCCTCCCTCATTTCCCCCCTTCCTTCCCAAGGAATGCTGGTACTCACCGGCTCTGGTGGAGTCCTCTAGAGGATGCTGTAGAGCAGCCGCAACTCTGGAGAGTTGTGGCTGCTCTACAGCATCCTCTGGAGGACTCCACCAGTCCTCAGACCAAGGCTCGTCCGGTTCGGTCCCCGCCGCTTCTCTGCTCCTTGGGTCTTCTTCGGGTACACAGCTACAGGGTCCGTCTTCTCCGCGTTGCTCTTTCTATGTCATTCTTCCTGGTTTTACTCAGCCGGTTTCACTTCCTTTTTCTCCTGCCTCGCTTTTCATTGGAGCATACAAAGGGCTTGCGGGCATTCTCCTCCCCCTTCCGGGTTCTCGTCTGCGTCGGTCTGTGGAAACACGGGACAACGGCATGGATTTCGCGCTCGTGTGGGATCGTGGAAAGAGCGTAGTGAAAGTGTTACCGGTGTCTGTAGAGGGGAATCAGCCCAAGGCTCTATACCAGTGAGTCCCTCCTCACATCCTCCCATTCAGCCTGCCCGCCACAAGGATATATCGTCCTTCGGGATCTTTCAGTTGACGTGTGGGTTGGAAAGGGACTCCTGCCTTGACCCATATCAATACACTCCGCACAAAGGCAGAATAAGTCAGACAAAAAACCTGCCCTCTCCACCTGCTCTGCAATGCCACGTCTTCTTTTGCCGCTATGTGAGTTTCTTGAAGGAAAACCACTATGCACTAAGTACACATGGATGCTATGCCTACGTAACATGGTGTGCATACCCCTGACGTCCCAAGATATACATTTTAGGTCAGATATATTGAACCCATGACATCCTTCCACCCTTGTCATGAACAGCTCGCTCTAGAAAGTTACGCTAATAACCCGTGAACATTCCTTTACAACATCAAGGACAGGTACTAAGAAACTAGCCCCCATCCAAACTACACTAAAACTAACTTCCCTCTAGTGGTTACAGAGGAACAATGGGGAAGAGTGGCTGCAGTCTGTTGGTTACCTTCAACAAAAGAACATGGTATCAACCACGCTCGTGCTTCATTTAGCATTCCACCAGTAGAATCAGCTAAACACCCCCCCCACCACGATCAGTGAGCTATATCCCAGCAGGTGTTCTGTCAATCAGGCCTGTAAAGGAAGCGGGTTAAGCAAGCATGTATGAAGAAAATCAAGCGAATTCATCAGCTGTGCCTGTAGTGACATGTGGCAACTAAACACTACTAGTTTGGGACCCATCTGTGTTTGTGTCTTCAGGAGTCTTATCCGTTTCTGTACCAGCTCCCGATGCCTTCTCCTGAGGAACAATGGGTAAGAGTGGCTGCAGTCCGTTGGTTACCTTCAACAAAAGAACATGGAATCAACCACGCTCGTGCTTCATTTAGCATCCCATCAGTAGAATCAGCTAAACACCCCCGCCATGATCAGTGAGCTATATCCCAGCAATAGAATAAACTGTATAGTGCAAGAGGACATAAAGGCAGGTGTTCTGTCAATCAGGCCTGTAAAGGAAGTGGGTTAAGCAAGCATGTATGAAGAACATCAAGCGAATTTGTCAGCTGTGCCTGGAGTGACATGTGGCAACTGTACACTTCTAGTTTGGGACCCATCTGTGTTTGTGTCTTCAGGAGTCTTATCTGTCTCTGTGCCAGCTCCCAATGCCTTCTCATGGTCCCGGAGCAGTTCCGACACTGCTCGCAGAGCTTCAGTCTGAGAAGAGCTGGGTGTCTTCAGAGTGGCAGGGCGCCGTTGCGACCTCCCGCGATGCTGAGGCAGCGGCTCCGAAAGTGCCCGCGCCCCAGGCTCTGCAGCCGGCCGCCGACCTGCTTTGCAAGTTTTGAGCCAACTGGAGTGCATTGTGCCATCGAGAATAATCCGAAGTCGGGCTGGAAACATCAAAGAATACTGAAGTCCCTCATCGCTCAGGGCTCTCTTGACGTCCAGGAAAGACGCACGTCGTCGTTGGACTTCCAACGTATAATCCTGGAAAATTTAAACCTTGCTGTTATTCACCGCATTGGGCTCAGTGGTGTGTTCTGTCTTTATTATGAAGGAGCCTGGCCACTACAGGATGTGGCGGTTGGCCCACGCCAGCGGGCAGGCCGGAACCCAGTGAGCCCTTTCCAGCGGAAGAACTGGGTCAGCCCTTCCGGCGCCACCTTGTCACAGAGCCCGTTTCCCAGATACTGGACCATATTGGCCCCTTCCACGCCTTCCGGCAGACCCAAAACACGGATGCTGTTCCTCCGGTTGCGCCCCTCAGCGCCCTCTGCCCTTTTCACCTATATTAATAGCCTATGGGAGACATCTTCCACCTGTTCAGTGAGGGTTTTCTGTGGCGGTCCCAGAGTACCCAGAGATGTTTCGACCTGCTCCACTTTATCCACCAGCTTGATATGCTTGGCCCGTAGCAGCCCCAACCACACCAGCAATGTCCTGGTGTAAGGCCTCCCTTTTATCTGTGATGGCCTGAAGTATCTGAGGAAATTGTTGCTGCACTCCTGCTTCGACGGGCACTTCAGGTGAAGTAGGTCGCTGCTCCTCCTGTCCCAAATCCTCCTGATCCGGTGGGGCCAGCGTCTGTTTCCCTCTAGGCTTCCCCATTGTGCAGCTTGGGGTTAGGCCACCTCCTCAAACCCAGGCCACGCGCGTCACTCAGCACCGTGCCCCTTCGCCCCAGGTACTAAACCAGTGTCCAGCAAACGTTCACCCACACTCTGTGGAGGCCGCGTTACCCGGGTTTCCAAGACTCCCAGGGTATTTTCTCCGCAAAAGCATCAATCGCAGACTCAGTTCATAGGTTGCTCCGGGCAAAAGAGCAGGCAGCCGCCGCGTCAACAATTGAGAGTGCTTGGGGGTCCCAGGTTGCGCCACACTTCTGCTGCACAATCTAATTCTGGCACCATTAGGTCTGTTTGCAGCGGTTGATGCCTTACGACAGTATAGATAATGTCAAGGATATGGTCTCTAGTCAACACCTTAATTTTAGACCTAAATCAGGTTATAAGAAAGGATATCATTCACAATACAATCTCAGCATAGCACAGAGAGAAGCTATAATAGACTTGGCTAATGACCATACCATTGTCATTCGACCTGCGGATAAGAGGGGCAACGTGGTCTTGCTCAATGAAGACGTACATCAGAGAAGCCATCTGCCAACTAGATTATCCCACGTTTTGCATCAAGGCCACCAAAAATTATTATGCAAACAGTGTCACTGGTATATGGAGCCTTCTTGTGGACTGGAAGGACAAGGGTCTGTTGGAGTGGGAAGAATTCTGCTTCCTGAAAAGGGATTTTCCCAAACTCCAAGTCCTATATCTACTCCCTAAAGTCCACATGGACACTATCAATCCTCCAGGCAGACCCATTGTGTCTTCCAGAGGAAGTGCACTAGAAAATGTCTAACACTATGTTGACAACTTTCTAAGGGATGAAGTCACCACTTTACCCTCCTACGTGAAAGACACCAAGGATTTCCTTACCAAGATACTGGATATACCTTAGCATACTACCTTCCTATTGGTCACCCTTGATGCCAATTCACTCTATACTATTATAGACCATGAAGTAGGCATCAGGGCTTGTGCTAAATATCTAGTTAAATGTCCTGTACGTTTCTTGGAGCACAGCAACATGCTCCTCAAGATGATCCGGTACTGTTTACAGAATAACTTTTTCCTTTTTAATGGTGAGATCTACCAGCAAACCCTTGGTACCACCATGGGTACTTGCTTTACCCCCAGTTTTGCGAATTTGTTTCTGGGGGCATGGGAAGAAGAAATCAGAGATGTACTACCCTAGAAGAAAAAAACAAAACCACCCTTACACAGGAATCATCTGAAACTATCAGGGTCATCCTAACCTATAGCAATAATACTAATGACGTTCAGAAAATTCTGGCCAGACATTGGGACATCTTGGCCAAAACTCCTATCATTGGGGATAGTACTCCAGAGCGACCACACATTACTTACCGCAAGGGACGCAATCTCAGGGATACCCTGGTACATAGTGATATCACTACATATGCTAGCCCAAGCAATATTGTTCTGCAATGATTTTTTCCTTGCAGCCACTGTAAGGCTTGTCGCAACAGCATGATGAGAAAGGAGTACCCCAACAAAACTCGAGGGATCAATATGCACATCAATCACTTCCTCACGTGCAGCTCAACATATGTTGTATATGTCCATGAGTGTCCGTGTGACCTGTGGTACGTTGGCAGCACCCAACGCATGGCTAAAAAACGAGTCTTGGAACATATGCCAGCCAAAGGAAACAAGGAACATCATTATCCTATTGGGAGGCATTTTGAGGCATTTCATTACTCCGATAGCTCCAAGCTCAAGTTCTTTGTCAATGAACAGGTACACACAGGCCCACCGGGAGGCAATAGGGAACTGGCTTTGAGGAAAAGGGAGTTCAAGTACATTATAGATCTGGGCACCCCATATCCTGGGGGACATAATATTGACAAAGAGATGGCAATCCATCTACACAATGAATAACTGTCACATTTTATGTGCTGCGTTTAATTTTTTTGTCTTTTCCTACAGATATTATTTCCCCACCAATGTGCAGAATGTTAGTTTAATCTAACTTATCCACATGTTTAAGTGCCTCTAGGTTACCTGCAAACCATCAGCAACTGCTTCCTTTTTTTCTGTTTAACTCCTTCTTCTCCTTGCCCATTGCATCCTCTTCCCTTCTTTCTCTTCTTCGTTTACCTTTTTTCATACTGTTTATTCTGTACTATATACATTGGATCTTGTATACATCAATCTTCCTGTCTTTCTAGATGTATTAACATAGGTTGCTTGCATGTTTTATTTACATATTTATATTTTCAATATGCAACTGCTACACTTATTTTAGACAAATAAGACAGTACATGAATTTTCTTTGCATGTTCCTTTCACAGGAAGAAAGGAAGGTATCATCAGACCCGATTTATCATCGTTTCGGCTCCCTACCCTTTTCTTCACTTGGATTATTCCTATGGTTTTGATCTCCACTGCCCCAGATAAGAATCGTTTTATTTTTGTGCACTTTTATGTTTCGTTTTCTTTATATAGCATGTTTTCTGTAAGCATATTTACTCCCTTTTGGGGACATACAGTTTACTCCCACTTTGGGGACATTATTTACTCTGGACTGAACGATGGACTTTCAGGCAGAAACTAGATACAAATATTTAACCCAAAAAAATGTTTTATTACCACGATTTGAGAATATAATCTTTGCCAACTTGGGGAATGCAATTCCACTAATCATTTGTATCAAGCAATGTGATTTGGATGTTACGATCTAACTGCCCAGATACACGAAGACGATTACTGTATAGACAATCTTGTGGAGGTTACACCAATTGCCCAGTGTGGATCTTATTTGGCCAACAAGTATAGACATCACTATGATTTATTATATTCGATGTACTTTTATGCACGCAGCTGTTAATTTTGTAAATTTTATTTTATTTTCACTTTGTTTATAAGGTACTAGCCATTTTGGCTGTAATATGTTCATTGCATGTATGCAATATTGTTTATACTAAGCTGCAGTAAGCTTACACTCCAATATGGCCACCACTGTTTGGTAACAGCGAATCGAGCCTGACACACAGTCAGTTCTCCATGCAAATGGTAAGTTGTATTTATGCATCACAGTACAAGCAATCCCTATTGTGAGCAAGGCTGCTTGACGGCCGAAACGCGTTGTGGATTTATAAGGCAATTCATTTTTGCAACTCCGACTTTTGTGTTTACTGAGAGCATGTATTACCTTGATTCTTTGTGTGCAATAATGCCGGAAGCTCCGCCAGCATACGTGCCACCGCCCTATGGGTCTCCTGGTTCCCGGAAGGAGTGATTGCTGCTGTGTGTGTGTGTGTGTGGGGGTGTGTGTGTGTGTGTGTGTGTGTGTATATATATATATATATATATATATATATATATATATATATATATATATATATATATATATATATATATATATTTATATATATATTCCCTACTGATGGTCACCAGTAGGTAGCTATAGTTAGAACCTAGTTTCCGTAGGAAAATAATTTTTGATTTGCTATTAACTTTGGCGTCGTTTGAAGAATCTTTCTGAAATTCTTCCAGAATAAAAGTCTATTCAGGTCAGCTCCTATCCTGAAAGTTTAGGGGTGATTCGTCAAGTGGGGGCTGAGAAAAATGGGATCCCAAAACTCGTTTTCTCCATGTTAATTTCCATAGGAAACTTTGCGACGAGCTACATCCCGAACTGCTGAACAGATTTACTCCAAATTCCGCAGAAAGGTAGTGCTTGGGTCAGAAAGAGACCTTTTTAAAAATTGTGTAAATCCGTTCAGTAGTTGCTGAGAAATTAGAGAAATAAAAGTTTTGATATCTGGGCGGAGCCTAAGCAGCGTGCGCGAGCTTCACTGTGATTGGCTGGTAGCACTCCAAACCAGGAAGTGTTGGCAGCCATCTTGTGGCTCAGTATAAGCGAGTCACCAGAAAAAAGAGAAACAAAGGTATAAAACAAGAGAAGGGAGCAGGGTGGAAACACCCTGACCCCCTAGGTCTGCTCAGGGGGTCCCAGGAGGACCCCCAGGGCCAAAAAACAATTAAAAAAAACAATGGCGCAATTAGCGCAGGGATCGCGGATTCCTGCGTTTTATTTTAATGAGGCCCCAAGGTGGGCTAGGCCTCGGGGGAACTTGTTAAAAAACCTAATATCCGGGCTCGCAGGGGCCCCCGCAGTCCCGGGGCTTCAGTTATGTTGGGATGGAGGGGTTCAGTAGGCTGTGGAAATAGGTCCCGGTGGTATTTGTTAAAAAAATAATTGCAGTGGCTTGCTGAGGCCCCCGCGGTCCCGGGGCTTCACTCATGCTGGGAGGGGGTGCAGTAGGCTGTAGAAATTATATCGGGAAAACAACAATGCGCCATATTGCGGCCTTTTTTTGATTAAATGTGGAATAATGTTTATTTCTTATGCAGTTTTCACTTTTTTTACGGATAGAGTCACTTTGTTACAGGAAATTTATTAATATGTGGGAACGCGTGTTCTGTATGTGTGCGAGGAAAAAAAATAACGTTTCATTGGCTGAGGTGTTTCAACAACAAGCTTAATGTTCATTGGGTGCGAACCATCGAAAGTAGAAGTGTTTCCTAACATTCACTTGTCTTCCGAAGAGTAGCAAGGTCATCTAATTGGCTCACATGTTGTAAGGAGGACCTTCCTGAGCTTAATGTTGATTGGTTGCAAACTATTAAAAGTAGAAGTGTTGTCAGCCATTCACTTGCTCTCCGCGGAGTAGGAGGGACATCTGATTGGCTGACGTGTTCTAAGGAGGAGTTTCCAGAGCTTAATGTCGATTGGTTGCGAACTATTGAAAGTAGGAGTGTTGGCCGCCATTCACTTGCGATCCATGGAGTGGTAGGGACATCTGATTGGCTGACGTGTTCCAAGGAGGACTTTCCCAAGCCTAATGTTGATTGGCTGTAAACCATTGAAAGTAGAAGTGTTGTCAGCGATTCCTTCCCTCTCCGCAGAGTATTAGGGATATTTCATTGGGTAACGTGTTCCAAGCGGGACCTTCCGAAGCTTAATGTACATTGGCTATGATGCATTAAAAGTAGAAGTGTTGGCAGCCATTCCCTCCTCCTCTGTGGAACAACATGGACATTGTATTTGCTAACGTGTTCCGGGGACAAGTTTGCTCCTTATTGGGTGGGAACGATTCACTGTTGTGATGCACTTCCAAAGGAGAAAGGGAAAATAAAGTAGTAATGGGGAGGGTAGAAACACACTGTACAGTGGTCAGAAGGTGGTGGACAGGGATTGTGAAGGTATACATTGTTTTTTATATATTTTAAGGGCCATTTATATAATTGCATTGGGGTGTACAAATCACGGCTGAAAAATAACAGTGTCTTGCGGTCTTCTTTTTATCAAGTTTGTGGGTGGGATACTTCCCAGGAGCACTATTTACTTATAATGTGGTGTTTATTTTTCTGACAGGGAGGTGTTTTATTCTAGGTCTGAAAAACTTTTTATTTAGCAGTTACAAATAAACTTTCTTCGGAAACTGATGCTGTATATATCAATGGGGTGACAAATATAAATAGAATTGCATAAAATATCAGTTAAGCATGGCCACACCCTCCTTTTTTCTCCTATACTTTGTAAAAGTGTTGCCCCATATTTTTGATAATATAAGAGGTCATCAGTTACTTTTAGATAAAGTAGAAAAGAAGTGCTACAACAAACACTCCCGCACTACATTATCTGAGGTCAGAAGAACAAGTAAAAAACTGTTAAACACAAATGACTTCATATTAGATAGATATATATGCATTATCTTTTTTCAAATTTGTATTTTGTAGAATTCATGAACGTTTTTTGGTAGTGCTTAGAGATCGCACACTGTTCCGCTAACAAATCACATACTCATTTAAGAATATATAGGATAGTACTGTTATATATACAGTCCTGGTCCTATATATTCTATAGGAAGAAGGTGAATAGGAACCGCAACTAAGAAAAGTAAAAATTACAAAATATCATTCAGAAATGTAGGGGTTATCAAATATTTAAAGTAAGAAAGTATGTATGAAAGCTAGATTTTTTAAGACTGCAATTTCGTAAAATATGCGCACTGAAAAAATATATGATCAAGTAATATATAAAGGTTAGTAAGCTGTATTACAAGTGGTGCCAACAAATCTCCAATTCATTTTCTGTAACAATAGGACAGTCTATTACAATATTACGAATGACACCATTGTTACACAAAAAAGAAAAAGAAAATAAAGTTATGAATAAAACAGAAGATCCATAACGAAATACTTTCGAGTTGTAATTATTTTCTGAGTTTCTTTTCTCCGGGATGTCGAAAAGTTTGATGTTCGTGGCGAAAGGTCATAAACTCCTCTGAGATCATTGTACTGTGAAAATTATAATATACATATTCACAGTATATGATCAAAAGGGGGGAACAGACTAAAAGCCAGAAGCTGGTGATGTTGCTTATATATCTTTACTCTTTATGCCGACGGGTCATAAACTCCTATGAGATCACCATGACTGTTCATATTATAATATACCTATTAACAGCATATGATCCCTAGGGGAAAACAGACTAACAACTGGAAGGTGGTGAAGTTAATTGTAAATGTTTCGGGTTTGCGCTGACGGGTCACCAACACCCCTGAGGTCAAGTACATTGTCAATATTATAATATACAAAGTCAGAGTATATGAGCTCAAAGGAGCCAGAAAAAGAGCAATGTTTGCTGTAATCTGTCTGTTTCTAAAAACAAGCTGCTGACGTTACAAGCAAAAAGGCAAAATCATGCAATAATATTGTTTTCTACATATAAATGTTTAAACATTGACAAATAGCTACGTATTATAAATATCTACTGTGCCATAATCAAACAACATACAACTCCAGAATATGTTTTCTTTACGCAATAGAAGAATAGAACGCTAGAAAACGGAACCTGCATCACAGAATGGACATGGAGTAATAATTTGCGAAAGCGAAACTAATCGCACAACGGGTGTGGTTTATATAGTTTTTTTGTTATTGAGTAGTATATGGAAGGAAGATGCGGCTCTCCCCATTTAGATGTCACGTTTTACAGTTTAAACGTGCTCACGTTTGAACTATTTAACTTGTGCATGTGTTGGGAAAAGTTAGAAACTGTGAAGCTGTAAAGGTTTCGATTTTCATCGTAACACGTATAAGGTCCTTAATATCCACATATGTTGGAGAGTTTAAAAAGTGTCCCCCCCCCCGGTAAACTGTGCCATTTGCAGTCTCATTTTTTTTTTTTAAATATATTTTTATTGCAGGAATCAGCCAAAATTACATATCAGATCAGAGACATGTCTGTAAAGGAAAACAGAAGCAATAGACTCCCATGGGGAGCACTTCTTGTACACAGCCATTCAGCCCACAACCCGAAGGTTGGGCGGCGCATGCGATGAGTTCTTACATGAGGGTATGGTAGTCAGCTGGTGTCGATCTGAATCAATGAGTGGTCTTCGTCTGCTTTTCTAAATCATCCCAAAAAAACACCCCCTATGTCCCACCCAACCCAACTCCCCCCAGAGGACCGGGGACCAGCCACGTAGTATGAAAAACCAAAATGATAAGAAAAGTGTCCTACGCTCCCCTCTACCTCTATCCACCACCCCCCTCCCCTAGCCCCGCCATCAGTGTGTTGTGTGTGTGATAAGAGCTTGTGGGAGGAAACCTTTTCCTGCTGTATAGAAGATCAGTGC
The DNA here is from genome assembly GCF_964263255.1 of Lissotriton vulgaris. Lineage (NCBI taxonomy): Eukaryota > Metazoa > Chordata > Amphibia > Caudata > Salamandridae > Lissotriton > Lissotriton vulgaris. The sequence goes on along the minus strand of NC_141698.1, from coordinate 658,341,094 downwards.
GGTGTATGTCTAATGGGATCCAGGTTGTGCCACTTCATCACTCTCAGAATCGCTGGAAGAGCTGTAATCGCGCAAAGCCTGCACCAATGTCTCCCATTCCTGTGCAGCTTCTAGCGCCTTCTCATTCTGCTGCCGCCTCGCCAGTTGGTACCGCAGGGTGCTCTCCCCCATAGCCCATTTCAGAAGTTCATTGTGCCATTTACTGCCTGTTGGACCAACTTGTGCCTTCCAGTGCCTGGTTATCTCTCTCTTTGCCAGAATGAGCCCTAGGTTAATGAACTTACTGGAGATTTTGTTTTTAGGAGTATGAGGAAACCAGTGTAGGACCCCCACCGCCGCGTCAAAGATCAGGGACCTCCCAGTGACTCCATTAAGGGTGTCACCTATCAGCAGCCAGTATGAGGATAACTCTGGGCAGGACCACAGCATATGTATAAGATCCGCCGCAGGCGTTCGGCATCTTGGGCAAGCCGCCGTATCTGAGGCGAAATATTGTTGAATTAGAGTCAGGTAGGCCCGGTGGAGTATGTAAAAATGAACCAGCTGAAACCGGGCATGGCGCGTTCCTTTCCAGGCACAATGCATTAGTTGTGCCCACGTGGTTTCCGTTATGTCTTTCCCAATGTCGGCCTCCCACCGAGTCCTGAGTGTATCGAGCGGGGGCAGCCCTTCGTTGATCAATCTAGAATATAAACACGTTACCGCTTTGACCGTCCCCGTCGACATCATGGCATATTGGCACACCGGTGATGTTGGTGGCTCCTCCACACCCTTCTGCCAGTGCGTCTGGATTGCACAAGTGACTGCTGTGTGGAGCAGGAAGTCGCCTCAGGGAATGTCAAAGCGGTCCAGAATCTCCTGGAAGGGCAGCAGCATTCCATCCTCATAGAGGTCTCCTACTAGTTGTAGCCCTGCGTCTTCCCATTGCCTTAAGCGCGACCAGTCTCCCCCGTGTGGCAAGGCAGTGATCATTCCCAGCGGAATCTCCGGAGCATACAGGTGTTTCAGCTCCCCTCGGCTATGGGCACGATTTCAGCATAACCGTATGGTGGGTTCTTTGAGCGTGAGGTCTTTCAGAGCTAACCATTGGCGCAATGCAATGTAGGATATAATATGTCTGGGCATACCTCTACCCCTTCTCTCTTCCGGGCCTCGGAACTCCCTCGCTACCTCCTGGGTAAAGGTTTGTAATTGAGCCGCTATATAGTACTTTCCGAAATCTGGCACCGCTAGGCCCCCCTCCGGTTTTGGCCTCATGGGGGTCTTGAGCGCCACCCTTCGGCGGCCCGATCCCCAGAGGAACACCACCAACATGGAGTTCAGGAGCCGGAAGGTGGCCGGCGGGATCCAGATCGGAAGCGTCCGAAAGTAATATGGCAGCCGAGGGAGTGCCACCATTTTCAGCAGTGCTATGCGTCCAGCCACCGATAGCGGCAAGGTGGCCCAAAAGTCCATACTGCCCCGTAGTGCGTGAATACATCGGGCTATATTGCCGTCTAGGAGATCGGCACGGTCATGGTATACATATACTCCTAGGTATTTGAGGCAGCTAGGTTTCCATCTGATCTCTCTGGCGGTGTCAGGTCTGGACTCCCCTTTTCGAACCGGAAACAAGCAAGTTTTGGTCCAATTTACTTTGAGGCCCGAGATCTCTCCGAATGTCGTGAGGGCCGTATCAGCCCCAGACAGGGCACTGCCCGAATCCTCGAGGAAGAGCAGCAGATCATCGGCATAAAGGGAGATGTATTGTTGCCCCGATAAGGTCTGTAGCCCACCGAAGTAGGCCCCGGTCCGAATTGACAATGCCAGCGGTTCTACCGCGAGCGCAAAGAGCAGGGGGGATAACGAGCATCCCTGTCTCGTGCCTCGTTACACCGGGTATTGCTGGGAGACCAGCTGGCCCGTTCTCACTCTGGCCGCTGCCGAGGCGTATAGTACCATGGTCCATCGGGTAAACCCCTCTCCCAGACCGAAATGCGTTAACACCCTACGTAAATACTCCCATTCCAGGCTGTCGAAGGCCTTTTCCAGGTTGATCGAAAGGATTAAGGGGCACGGGGCCTCTGCATGGGATTCCTCTAGTAAACGGAATAAACGACGGATATTCATAGTCGTATTGCGTTTAGGGATGAATCCCGCTTGATCCTCATGTACTAAGGAGGTCATGTGACCCAAAAGTCTTGACGCTAATATGCTGCTCAGAATTTTATAATCAACCGTTAGCATCGATAGCGGTCGATAAGACGCCGGGTCATCGGCCTCGCTGCCAGGTTTGAGGAGGGGGACCACTAAGGCTTCGCACATCGAGCCGGGGAGGCATCCCAGGCGTTTCGCTTCCCTATATACCACCAACAGTCGGGAGCCAGGAGGTCCACGTAGGTGGAGTAAAATTCCACCGGGAGCCCGTCGAGGCCCGGGGTCTTGTTTCTCGCCATCCCCTTTATGGCGCTACGGATTTCTCCAAGCTCTATGTCTTTACCCAAGTCCTTCGCTATTTCAGGTTCCAGTGCGGGGATCTGCAAGTTCTGTAAGTAGTCATCAATCTGGGCAGTGTCCTGAGTTAGTCTACTACGATATAGCCTTTCATAATACTGCAAATAACAGTCGAGTATCTATACTGTGGTGTAGTATACCTGCCCTCTCCACCTACGCTGTAGCGCCAACCCTTCTGCTTTAGTAAGGTGTGTCTCTTGTAGCAGCGCAATCTGCACCCCTCTGCGCACTAGGTAAGCATGGATCTTGTGCCGTCTGGACATGGTGTGAAGGCCTCGCACATTCCAAGTGATACATTTCAGATTAGTGACATCAGCCATTGTCCCATAGTGTCTCATCTAGGTTCCTCCAGCAATGCTCAGTTATAGTTAGCTTTACAGTCAATTCAACACCAATGTCGGTCTCCCCCCCAATAACAACAGAACTTCCCCCTGCCGCGAACTCCCTTCCACCCTCCCCAGAACAGGTCCAAAATAGTACCATCTAGTTCCCATCCAAACCGTACCCTCAGAAACTCCCCCTTTCCCACCTAATCCTACGGTAGCCACCGCAGGTGTGCCTTAAGGGCCGAGTGGGGGTCGAGCGCCGATAAGGGGTCACCGAGTCTCAGGCTGCCGAGACCTGACCGAGCCCCAGATCATGAATATTGGGCATAAAAAGCCACCCCAACCCACCCGGTGATCCATGGCCCAGCAGCGTCCTCCAGAGACCCTCCACCCTTCGCCATACTCCCCCTCCCAAATGGAATCAGCTCACCAGAGTTCATCCCTGCCCATCTAGTAGGCCTTCTGCCGAGTCAGGAGTAATCACAGGTAAGTTCACACTGCCAGTCTCCGAGTCCTCCGTGTCCGATTGGCCCCCATCTCCGCCAGGTTCTGAGTCTTCCGTGATGGGTCCACCCTGGGAGCCAGATAAGTTGGAAACCATCTTCAAGACTCCTCGCCGCTCTGCTGCAGTCTCTACCTTCGAGGGTCTGCCCGGTTTACCGTGGCGGCTCCGAAGTCTTTTGGATCTCCGTTGTTGTCCAGCCTCTGACGTCGTTTGAAAGGAGGAACCGAAGCCATCCTTACCAGCCCTGTACAGTTCAAGCCAATTGCAGACATCCTCCGGATTTTCAAAGAATTTGGTCGTGTCATCAAGGATGATGCGGAGTTTCGCTGGAAAGAGCAGGGAGTACTGAATGCCCTCGCTCCGCAACTCTTGTTTGACCGCTAGGAAAGAGGTCCGCTTGCACTGGGTCTCATAAGTGTAGTCAGGGAAAATGTTCACTTGACTGTTCTCCACTTGGTATGGGTCGTTGTGCCTGGCGGCATTGAGGAGAAGATCTCTGTCCCGGAAATGTAATAATCGTGCCACCACAGGGCGCGGGGAACGGCCTTGTTGAGGAGGTCTGGCCGGTACCCTGTGTGCCCGCTCCAGGGTGTAAAAGGAGGAGAGCCCTTCAGGTGCCACTGCAGTCCGGAGCCAATTCTGCAGATAGGCCACCATGTCGCCATTTTCAATCTTCTCCGGTAGGCCCACCACACGGATGTTATTCCTCCTGTTGCGCCCTTCAGCGTCCTCCGCTCGCCTCTCTAAATCGCCGATCCGGGTTAGGGCATCTTTTATCGTAGCGGCCAGGGTCTTTTGCGCTGGTTCCAAGACCCCCATCGAGCTCTCCACTTCCTTGACCCTGTCCGAGAGCTTACCATGGTTCGCTCTGAGAAGGCCTAAACTCGTTGTGACTTGAGCAATGTCCTGTTGTAAGGCCGATCGTGTATCTGCGATCGCTTCTAGGATCCTATCAAATTGTTGCTGTAGGTGAGGGCCTCCGGACCTCTCCGGGTCATGTCAGTCATATTATCCGGAGCCTCCGTGTCCGAGACGGCTGGGGTGCCACCTTTAGGTCCCCTTGACTTCCCCATGGCGGCCGCGCTTTGCAGTGGGGGGCTCGACAGACGACCAGGCAGGGGGGGTCTCAGCTGATTGCCTTCCGGTGTACGGCCGTGGTGATATAGGCCTTCTACCGGTCCCAGCATAGTGGTGCAAAATTCCCCCACTAGTCAGCCCTCCTGTGGTGAGCCGCAACCGCGTCTCCGGGAGCAACAGAGGGGGGAAGAAGGAGTAATCACCGCCAGGCAACGTAGTCCCGCTGGACCAAGTTAGGCTTCGATCTGCCGCCGCCGATGTAGCCGAACCTCCGGCAGGTCATTCGAGTGTTGTATCGCCGCTTGCAATGCCCCTCAGGACCCGAGGGGGTCCGGACTCAATGGCGTCGAGCACCCTCTCCGTTAGTTTCAGGATCTAGATGGAGTAAGTTGCCTGTTTCGGACGGTTCAGCGCCTCTAGCCGCGCCCTCCGGCAGCGAGGGCCTTCCGACAGATTGATCAGCGATCGTCCGGGAGGGTCTTCGGTGTCTATAATATCCCGGGCCGTCAGACGGACCGCCGCTTCTCCGAGGGAAGAGATGGAAAGAAGGCGAGCGCAGAGCCGGCGGTCTCTTCCGGGTTGAGATTCTCTCCAGTTCTATTGAGCTGGGACGGGCGCCATCTTGAGCTCCGCTCCGCCTCCTCCGCAACTTCGGTTTTCGTCAAGACCAGTCGGTTTCCGGGGTTCTTCAGGTGCCCCGCCAAGTCGGCCTCACTGCGCTCTTCAGTTTGAGGGGATCGGGGCGCCCTAGACCCTCGGGATTCAGGATAAATGCGGGCTCAGTCTCGGAGCCGAGCTCTCAGGTGACCACCGCCATCGGCGTCCAAACCACGCCCCCGTCAGGCCATTTGCAGTCTCATGATTAGAAACATCTAAATAGAAGACATAAAATACAATATCGTTCACAATAGAAGAAAAAAAGTGCTAATATTTGTCATCACAAGGCTGTTAAGGTAAAAAAATGCCAGCATTTGTAAAGCGTAAAGCTAAACCCGGAAAGGTGTGCCAGCGCTTGGGGGCATTGGGAAGATTTAGCAAGGTGTTACCCACAGTGAGATAGTGGTGGGTTAAGATGCTGCTGGAGTCGGAAATCGAACAGTGAATGCTGTTGTACAAAGTCAGGTATTATAGGTGCTGAGTCATACTTTTACTACACTTATATGTTAATTACTGCTAATTAAGTTGAAAACATTGTTAAATTATAAGTAGGGCGCCTTGTTTTCCGTTTTTACAGATAAATACAGACAGAAAAGTATCTATTTCCTTTCTGTACTTAATTTAAAATGTGGATAAAAACGGAAATTGGTTATTTTTTGAGCGATTCTAAATGCTGTCAATGATGAGTACCAGGCCAATAGGTGTGTTGTTCTAAAAGTAAAAGGGTTAAAACAATAACAGTATTTTAGTAAAGAACTTTAAAGAGCAATATATATGTTCCTTTATGAAAACACTATTGAATACAGGGGAACCCTACTCACAAGAAACCAGGGTAATAGTTTTATACAGGGAAACAATGGTTCCAGTGGAAATCAATTTCCACTGAAACCATTGTTTCCCTTTATGAAAACATGCACATTTTAATATCAAGATTGTGTATAGTTTATCATCTAAGAGTGTTTATATGACTGAAAACGGTCAGTCCTTCAGGCATTAGTGCATATTTATCAGACAAATTAATGTGGAAATATACCCATTTCAGATAAATGTTTTACAAAATCCAAAATATACGTAGGTAAATACAGATACAATTATTTAAAAAAATATGGATAAATACAGACGGAAATGCCTAAAAATAAATACCATATAACCAGGAGCTATAATTATTTATTTATTTATTAGGGGCATTTGTAGAGCGCCTGGTGTACGCCTGCAGGCGTGTCCCCGCGCTATAAAAGTGGGGTAAGCAGTAGGACAGCTAGCGCAGCCAACTACCGTCTGAAAAGGTAGGTCTTAAGTTTAGATCTAAACAGAGGTTCTGATGCCTCCTGGCGTATCTCAGACGGAAGGTCATTCCATTGCTTCGGTGCCAGAAATCTGAACGACCTTCCCCCCATACGTGCTTTTCTGATTTTAGGAATTTTCAAGAGGCCTGTACAGGAGGAGCGCAGAGTCCTAGTGGGCTCATACCTGGTCACCAGGCTCTGTAGCGGGGCAGGGGCTTTGCCACCCAGAATTCGGTGACACGTAGCAAGGGCTTTGAATTCCACCCTGCTCCTCACAGGCAACCAGTGCAGAGCCTGAAGTGCTGCCCTGGAGGAAGATCTTCTAGGAAGCCTTAAAATAAGGCGAGCGGCGGCATTTTGCAGCACCTGTAGGCGGTTGAGAGCCTTTCCCGTGGCCCCCAGATACAGCACATTGCCATAATCTAGGCGTGAGGTGACTAAGGCATGCACCAACGTCCGACGAGCGGAAGTGGGCAGGAAGTCCAAGACCTTTCTCAGAGTTCTTAGGACTCCAAAGCATGTCCCCACCACACGACCAATCTGGGATTCGAAGTCAAGATTAGTGTCCAACCACATCCCAAGATTCCTGGCTTCCTGGCAAGGAACCGGTGTCTCTCCAAGGCAGGATGGCCACCACGCCGACGTCCACACAGATGGGCATCCCCCCACCACGAGCACCTCGGTTTTGCTGCCATTAAGTTTCAGGCAGTTGGCGGACATCCAGGCTGCCAGTTCTTGCCAGTTCAATTATAATTTATAAAACACTACTGTTAAGTTTGTTTTGCAATAAAAAGTACACATGTGTTTTTAAAATTTACTTAAAAAACATTATAGGTTATAGGGACATTGTAGTTAGAAATTAGCATTGAAAAAACCTTTTAAATACACTGAACAAACCATAGGTTTCAGGCCCTTTATAGTTAGGAATTAGCATTTAAAAAACCTTAGAAATTCACTGAAAAAACATAGGTTTCAGGGACGTAATAGTTAGTTGGACATTTTACTCATACAAAACCAGACAAATTCCACTGTTATAGTTAGTTCAGCTAACTATAACTCGCGCCCCCACAATGCACTGCTCATGACGTCACATATTACATCATTCATGGCATGGTCAGTGACATCACTGATGACATCACTTATGAGATCTCAAATGACATCACTTATGCCATCACTGATGGCATCATCCACGTGATAATCTGATGCACCTCCTCACACCCTACTATAACCTTTGAAACATCCATTCTAAAATACAGACTACCATTTTTGAAACCATAGACACACCAATACCAGTTAGGACATACTGACTCACTGATTCCTAGGTCTACACACACATTCAGTCATTTACCCATACAATCACTAATACATGCAGTCAATCCTCAATACAACACTATCATATGCCCTCATACGCATATTCAGACAGTTACATACCGCCATGCATCCATGTAGTTACCCACAGACCTAGATAGTCATGTAAAGAATCAATGACACTCCCATTTACTCACCTATACAGTTATACATACACCACCTCACTAATTCATACAGATAATAGTGCATACTTACTCTCTTATATACTCAATGACTGAAAACGGTCAGTCCTTCAGCCATTAGTGCATATTTATCAGACAAATAAATGTGGAAATATACCCATTTCAGATTAATTTTTTACGAAACCCAAAATATACATGGGTAAATACAGATACAATTATTTAAAAAAATATGGATAAATACAGACAAAAATGCCTAAAAAATAAATACTATAAAACCAGGAGCCATAATTATAATTTATAAAAGACTACTGTTAAGTTTGTTTTCACTATAAAAAGTACACACGTGTTTTTAAAATTTGCTTACAAAACATTATAGGTTATAGGGACATTGTAGTTAGAAATTAGCATTGAAAAAACCTTTTAAATTCACTGAACAAACCATAGGTTTCAGTCCTGTTATAGTTAGAAATTAGCATTTAAAAAACCTTAGAAATTCACTGAAAAACGTTATAGTTAGTTGGACATTTCACTCATACAAAACCAGAGAAATCCCACCGTTATAGTTAGTTCAGCTAACTTTAACTCACGCCCCCGCAATGCACTGCTCATGACGTCACATATTACATCATTCATGGCATGGTCAGTGACATCACTGATGACATCTCAAATGACATCACTTATGACATCACTGATGACATCATCCATGTGATAATCTGATGCACCTCCTCGCACCCTAACATAACCTTTGAAACACCCATTCTAAAATACAGACTAACATTTTTAAAACCATAGACACACCAGTACCAGTTAGGACATACTGACTCACTGATTCCTAGGTCTACACACACATTCAGTCATTTACCCATACAATCACTAATACATGCAGTCAATCCTCAATGCAGCACTATCATATACACATATTCAGACAGTTACATACCGCCACTCATCCATGGAGTTACTCACAGACCTAGATAGTCATGTAAAGAATCAATTACACTCCCATTTACTCCCCTATACAGTTATACATACACCACCTCACTAATTCATCCAGATAGTAGTGCATACTTACTCTCTTCTATAATCAATGATACAAGTGCACAATCATTTATACAGCCACTCTCGTAATCACTCACTGTCACATTTAGTTATTTATATACAACATCACTCACATAAACTGCCTTTTACATATGTAGCTACTTACTTGTACCACTGAGACCGCCATTCACTCACAAAATACACACACTCACCCAGTCATAGAGCTGTTTCCACATGCACTCTTGAACTCATAGAGCCAGTGAATCACCTAGTCACACATATATGCACAGAGCCACACACCTCCAACCCACCCACACACACTCAGGCACCGCTACAAATACTCATGCAAACAAAAAGTAACCCATAAAAACTGTCATGTGGCTACTGACTAACCCATGTACTAGCTTACACAACAACAGACATCACTTATACAGACATTCACACAGTTTAGTCACTAATGCATGCATTCATTAAGATACATTTAATCAGTGACTTATACAATCAGTCACACACCTCGTAAATCCTTCATCCAGACACTTATACACCCACTGATTCTTCAATACACCTTGGCATATATATAAAACATATTTAAATTTTAGAGAAACACACAGGATGTTATTATAAGGGATGTTATCAGTGATGTCATTTGAGATGTCATCAGTGATGTTACTGACCTTGCCATGAATGATGTAATATGTGACGTCATGAGCAGTGCATTGCGGGGCACGAGTTATAGTTTTCTGATTTTGTATGAGTAAAATGTCCAACTAACTATAACGTCCCTGAAACATATGTTTTTTCAGTGAAAAAAAATAAATATATATATGTATGTATATATGTATATATCTATGTATATATCTATCTATCTAGCTATCTATTTATCTATCTAACTATCTATCTATCTATCTATCTATCTATCTATCTATCTATATATGTAAATGTAAATGTACAGGAATTTATATAGCGCAAATCTTCTAAGCGCTTGCTTAGGGAACCCGTCCTGGTATTCCCCTGTGAGATAACCCCGGCAGGGTATCCGCAAGGTGAAAGCCAGGCATCCCGCTGCGAGGGGCCGTTGTGGAGATTAAGCAAGCTATTGCCCAGAGTCGCAGAGTGTGAACCCGTGAATTGAGTAGGCACCGGAGTGAGAATTGTCGAGTCCATGGACATTTTTTTTAGGACTCAAGACCCCGCCGAGCCGGGAATTGAACCCTGGTCCCGGGCTGACCGCTGCTTCCAGGTCTGCCTCCTCTAACCAGTGAGCCACACTTCTCCACTATATATATATATATATATATATATATATATATATATATATATATATATCACAAACCAAAACTCCAGCACTTCCCAACGGCGAACTGGAGAAAAACGGACCACCAAGACCTTCTAATGGCCTTTATTTCACCTCCTCATTCCATGACGCGTTTCGGGCATCGGGTGCCCTTGATCACATAAAGAGTAGGCAGTACGCCATGTTAATTTATAATTTCTTTTTTCTTTTTCAAAAGTAACACCAAGTGATCTCTAAACAGTGAAGAAACACTTTAATTTTGGCAGTGGGATGTGAACACCATGCAAAAACACTCTAATTTACCATTGTTATGCATATAAAATGCACATTGTTTTTATGCTACATTATCACTCATTTGTTTTTATATAAAAAAAACACACCATGAGATTATTCACATTACTCGATATTGTGTGGTTTGAAAATAAAAAAATAGAATAAATAAATTCATTCAACTTTTAAAATGACAATAAATATGTATAAATAATCTAAAATATACACATTATCACACAATAATAAATATAACAATATGAGTTCATAAAACAATGTGCAAAATCTGCGTTTGTCATCTTCCAGCATAAATGCTTGATTAAGGTATAATTATTTGGTTTTGATATCTGCAAAATACAGTTTTCTATAGATTTTTAAAGGTAAAGTGCATAGTGCCATAATATACAACATTTATGTATAATGATGTGTTCCATTGATACAACTGTGTCTAATTTTAAATATATATATTTTTTATATTTCTTTCTATTTTTTCTCTTTCTTTCTATTTCTTTTTTAAAAGATTTTTTTTATTTTTTTACGTTTTTTAAAGTGCAAGATGCTAAATACTTATATGTAGATAGGTAAAAAAAATTTTTTTAAATATGTGCAATGGTGATGTTTTACTCTAAAAAAGTGATAAAAAAGAATATCTAACTACAAAAGGCAGGTTGTCTACACCACACACTATTTGTGGTGGACACCGGACGAGCCTAAATTCCTCCACCAAAATCTCAGTTTGCCCAGCAAGCCTGCTGGGTATAAAGGCAACATATGTGATAGTCCAATACAGAAATCAATATGTGCAAAGAATGTATGTGTTAAAATGTAATCTGGCTATCCCAACTTCAAGAGGTTAAAATATCATTAAGTAAAAAAACACATAAAAAAACATATTAAAAAAGGGGCAAAAAGTCTTAATTAGTATGAATATACCAAGAAAATGAGCAGCTTTAAGAAACCCGGCTTATAAAAAGGTATGCATATCCTCTGTATTGTTTAAACTGTTCGGGAATTTACTATCGAGTTCCAAAATGAATCTCGTTTCTCTTTGTCTTAGTAATTTTTCCCGATTGCCTCCTCTGCGAGGCGCAGGTACAGAGTCAATAAAAAATTATGTAAGGCAATTAACATCATTATTATGTGCTTCCTTAAAGTGTCGAGCGACACAGTATGACGGATCATTATTAATGATGGCTCGGAGATGCTGTAAAATTCTCACGTGCAACTGTAGTTTTGTGCTTCCCACGTATCTGAACCCACAGGTGCACGTGAGAACATAAAGCGCATGATCCATTCTACAGTTGTAATTTCCTTTGATCTTGATCTCCTTCTCACTAAATGGAGTCTTGTATGTAGATGTGTTTGCTCCAAATTTACACACACGAGATGATGCACATTTAAAAAAGCCTGGTCTAGGTTTGAGCCAAGTTTCTTTTACAGCTGTCTCAGGATTAATCTTAGTTAGCATTGACCCCATACTCTGTGTTTTTCTAAACATTACAGTTGGTTTGGATGGGAGTCTACTGCTCAAGACACTGTCAGTCAACACTATAGGCCAGTTTTTGTTGATTATAGATCTTATTTTCCTTTCTATGTTGTGATTAGTCTAGGAGTGTCATTATTAGTATTACAAGGATTAACCTAATCTTTTTCTCTTTGTATCAACAACGACTCCCTTGACCTTTCCTCAGATTTTTTGACAGCATCTCCCAGCATTTTATTAGTGTATCCCCTCTTTCTTAATCTGGCTAAGGTATTTTGTTTGCACTTCTCAAATTCATCTTCTCTAGTGCAAACACGTTTCAGCCTTAAAATCTCACCAAACGGGATACTAGCTATTAAATGCTTCGGGTGGGTACTGGTGGCATGCAATGTTGCATTGCCTGCTGTTGGCTTTCTATGAATTGTAGTGGCAAGTCTATCTTCCTGTACAAAAACACACACATCTAAAAACTCTATCCTGGTCTGACTGATATATGATGTGAAGTGCAGATTCATATCATTAGTGGTGATAGTTTGCCCAAACTCTTTTGCACTTTCAATTCCGTCATTCCAAACAATAAAAACATCATCGATGTAGCGTAACCAATCTACTATTTTTTGTGAAAAGATTTCCTGGTATTGTACCATGAGGACCCGCTCCTCTCAATAGCCCACGTGTAAACACGCGTAGCTAGTGGAGAAGCAGGCCCCCATGGCAACACCTTGTATTTGACGTAAACGTCCTTGCCAAATGAGAAGAAATTGTTGTACAGGCACCATTCAATGAAGGCCACTAACATTTTGTTATATTGGTAATATTCACATGACCTCTTTTCTTAAAAATGTCTGACAGCAGTTAACCCCAAGTTGTGATCAATGCGAGTGTACAGCGACTCTATGTCTAATGTTATTAGAGTCAAGTTGTCCTCCCACTGAATGTCCCCAATTTGTTAAGAAAATCCCCTGTGTCTTTCACGTAAGAGGGCAATGATTTAACTAGATCTTGTAGAAAATAATCCACATAAATGCCCACGTGCTCAGTTATACTCCTCATCGCTGAAATTATGGGGCGACCTGGGATTGGGGTAAAATTTTTGTGGACTTTGGGCAACAAGTACATGAATGGTAAAACTGGATGTTCATTAAACATATATTGAAATTAACTGGTTGTGATCAGACCCTCTCGTTTCCAGTACTGTAATTTATTTTTTAAAGAGTCTTTTGCTTTGTTATACTCTTTCATAGTTGTTTTTACATAGCAGCATTTATTGTTAAGCAGTCTCATTGCTTCCTGTACATGTTCCTTTCTCGGCCACAGCACTATGTTCCCACCTTTGTCAGATTTTTTTATGACAATTTCCACATCTTTACTAAGTCTGTTCATTAGATTTTGGAATTGTATTTGATTGCATTCTGACTTGCCTCTCTTGTAAATTAATTTGCAATGTAATTTTTTGATTTCATCTATGATGCAATTGTGAAAGGTATCCACTGTGTCTTTAGGCATTAGTGGTAGAAACGTTGATTTGGGTTTATATGTACTTTCTCCTGCTCCTTTCTGTAATAGATTGATTTTTTGTATTCTCTGTTGCGTGCACTCAATGTGTGTTTCTGATTGGCTTGCAACACTCTGTTCATTACCAAGATCGTGCATAGTAGATCTGATGCCTGTAATTTTGATGTAGGCTCAGTTTCAACAGACTGTGCACTTTTGGTTGTTTTTTCTAGTCCAGTTTTAATCGTGAAGACTTTTTTCAGTTTCAATTTACGGATGAAACAAAACCTATCTATCCTTGTTCTGGCATAGGCAAAATTGTTCCCTGGACAGAAGTTAAGTCCTAACGCAAGCAGTTGTTCCTCTGCTCTTGTCAATTCGACCGTGGATAGATTAATGATTGTTTTTTCATCCTGGCATAGGTCTACTTCTTGCGCCACTGATTTTTCTTCTTTTCTTTTGGCTTTACGCTGCCCCCCGCGGCGCCCCCCCCCCCGCGGCGCCGTGCTCTTCTGTTTGCGTTCTGCCTTTTTCTATTGGCTTCTTTATGTTTCTGAGTCTCAGCGTTTGTCTCCTTTCCTCCACCAAAAAATCAATCTCTTCTCCCAAGCTTAATATGGCCATATTCATTGATCTATCAGCGCTTGCACCTTCCATACTTGAATCACTGGTCACAGATTCTGCGCCAGTGCTCACAATGTTTAACTTATGCACTTTCCTATTTTGATTCTATCCTCATGTTTTTTAAGGCGCTCATCAATCTCTTTGCATTTGGCAGTGATGAAGTCTTTCTTATCCGATGTATCCAACTCTTGAATCAAGGCTTTTATCTCAACCAGCAATGTTTGACGATCAAGTTCTGCATATTTAATTAATATGTGTACCAGGTTCATTGATGCAATGAGATTACTTTCCCTCATTCTCTCAACATGAGGGGATTAGGATTGTCAAAGCTCGGCCCAAGGCGTATTCTAAATCCTCGTGGTACTCTGCCCTCCTCCACTTATTTCGTCAGCGATTTGTGTTCCCATCATTTCGTTACCTCGTTCCTCATTTTTTTCTCGAGATCTTTTAGAAGTAACTTAACATTATGTTCCACATTTGGTTCCACAGTTCTTAAATCCGTAGCATTGCCTCCGGTTTTTGGAAGAGTATTGAACAGCTTGTCTGCAGCTGCCTCTCGTTCGCGTACTGCGTCTATGGACATATTTAGAGGATATATTTGTGAATTTGTTACCCTCGCACTCTGCGAGTTCAACAGCTTACACTGCCAGAAGGTCTAATCGCCCTGCCTACACAAATGCCGTCTCACTCACCAAATGACGATAGATGCCCTCCTGAAGTCCTTCGACTCAACCAACGGTATCTTCTTCGCTGGCATTTGCTCTCCCGGCTTGTAGGGGGTTACAGCCACTATTCCTTTCGGATTTCTCGACACGTTAGGTTGTTCGGCTGTTATATATATATATATATATATATTGCACATAAACCGTATCTTCACCACTCCATATCCATAGAGCCAGAAACGGAACGGACACCAGTTGTTCTCCGTGCAATATTTTTATTTCGTGCATTCCGCCTTGACGTGTTTCAGCCCCTGGAGGCCTTGATCTATATATTCCTAGTCACAAAAAGTCGCTTGAGCCAAAGCTGCTTCATACAGTGAGCCACGTGGCAGCGTAGCAAACCCATAATATATCCCAAAAAAAGCTGTTGGAGCGGCCGGATCTTTCACTGCTCCAGCTCAATAACCACAGTACTGGGGCTCCAATGTGACAGTGTGTTTATTTAGCAAACACAGACAACAAGGTCCCAACACATTTTGGAGCCTTCCTCTCCTTGATCACGGGTTAGGTTTGCATTACTTCCGTTTCTCATTTAAAGAGATCACTACAAGTGCAACGTGCAAATAACAAACATAGAAAACAGATCGTTGTAAGTTTCAACCTCTCTCCATATAAAGTTGCATTAGAGACAATTCAAAGATAATTTTTTAATTAAATTAACTGTGATACCAAAATCTGACAAGCATGGGAAAATAAACATTTTCATAAAACACATTTTCAAGTATTTAAGTTTCACTTATTTTACAGCCCTTGCAAAATACACAATTCCGCTCTAGTGGACAATTAATCATTGCTGTGAACATATTTAATATTCTTGCCCATACGTTAGTCACAAATTCCATAGATAAAGGCAATCCATTGTTGCTAAATTATACTTGTACTTAAATCAATGGTCCCTACATCCTCCCCCAGATACAGATTGTTTCACAATTCTGCCCCAGTTGGCAATTCACAGCTTTGAGTCCAGAAATATAGTTAAAAGAAATTTGTACTGTGCAACAGTAACCAGATGTAATAGGTCTTCTGCGTTTTAATTGTCTGCTCATCTGTAAGGAAACAAACAAAGATCCATGATTAAAATCAATTTCACGAAAACTTGTTACAATTAAAATCTTTATATACCTAAGATCAATATATTTCGGGGGAGATTTCAAAACATCCGCTGCTACAATTGTATTGCTTCATTGAGGGCCATGGAAGAACACGGAGGCCAGAGGAGCAGGCTTTTGCGCTCCTAAATACCACTTTTCAGTGTCTGCACAAGACTGGCAGAGCCCTCCTCTACTCACCCGAAAAAGTGTGCCAAATCACCACCGCTGCTGCATGCTGCATAATATAGCCCTGCTACGGAACATCATTTACATCGCAGAGGATGGAGACCATGGAAAGCCACCAGGTGAGGATCCTGAAATGCTCAATGAAGATTATAGTGGTGAGGAGGAAGGAGTTGAGTTAAGTCTGGATGTCTTTGACAACTTCTTCAGATGAGTGTAAGTATCTCTTTACATATTATCACATTAACGGTTAAACCAACTATTGATGTAATGAGGAATAAAGTATATGCTGGACAATTTTCGGAAGGGCAAGTTCAGGGAAGTACAGGCCACAGGTCTTGGTTGATCAAAGTTTTGACACATTGACTTTTGTGTTCATTTTGATTGTTTATCTCTGATAGTGTTTTAGAAAATGTTTCCTCAAAAAGATGACTTTGTAATGTGTCAATTGTATAATGTTTCATTACTCATCTTTTGGTTTTAATACGTTTTAGGCATCTTCACCATGACATCTTCATTTGGACATTTCAAAATTGTGACTTTTGCAGTTAAAGAGTGCTGTTTCAAAGTACAAAGGGACCAGGGTGTTTTTCCTGTGGAAGACACACATAAACTTTGTTTGTACATATCTTGTACTGTGACAATTTGCACAATGATTGAATGGAAGTATTTTACTTGTTTTCTATTGAGCGGTGGCACCAGCCAATATGTGCTGGTTGATTTGAACCAACCACATGTGGTGGTCTACCGAAAGCATAGTCATCCCCCTTCAAATTAGCCAAATCACAATTTTGTGTTAAGTGTATGAGTATGTTGATGTGTCCCATTGTAGGAAGAGCGTCTTGTAGCACACCACTTAAACGTGGGTGAGACAGTCCCCCAGATTCTGCAACAGTGTATTGGACTGATCCTGTGGCTACTAAATTGAGGACTGCCAGGCTGTATGCCTATTGCTGTTACTGTTTTGCAATTCCTATTGTGAGGCAGAATATTTGTCTCCATCTCATGACATATTACAATTATATGTTGCCTATTGAATCTGAATATTTATATTATATCTCCTTCTTCCATGGTGGCTTGGTGTGGAATTGCACATGTAACAAGCACTGGCGTTGCCAATAGGTCTCGCAGTAGGAAAGTTGGAGCTATTACAATTGCAAATAACAATGCCTTTTATTTTTGTTTTCATTTTAAAAACATAAAGGGCTTTGTCATTTACAAAACCAATAGCTCCAACTTTCCTACTGCGAGACCTATTGGCAACGCCAGTGCTTGTTAATTTGTGAAGGGTGTCTCATTCAGTGGAACAGGGCAGGGGTGCTCAATAGATGACACGGGAGGCTGCCAAAGAGAGGATTGACAGGTAACCAGAGTGTGGTTGTAGGTATAGTGTTTACACAAATAAAAGCACCCTTCAGTTTGTAAAACCTTTTTTGGACTAAACTCGTTTTATTCAAGTGCTTTAACATCAAGTTGTCTAATATTGGGTCGAGTTTATTTCGCAATAAAGTTTCTTGTTGATATCGCAGTTTTAAGTTTTGCCTTTTCCATTATACGTGCAAATTTAAAAGGTAACTGGGCGGTTCTGTTCGGAGCAGACTACATGGAAAAGCCTGCAATCTTTATGACGTGTTTCAAAGATCTAGTAGAGAAAAGAAATCTCCTTTCAACCGTGGCGTCACGAAAACGGAAGCATTTTTTATTCCTCCCCAGTTAAGAATGAACTTTCCAAAGAGTTGGGGCGAAACTTGCGGCTGAGCTGAGAAAATAATGCTCCACTAACATCTTTTCAGACGTTATTGGTTGTCTCTAGCGCTTCAAAGACTCTTTAAAGTACAAAATAATACAATCATGGAATGAGCTCCTTAAACACAAAACTTGCAAAAGAAATCACCTAACACGTAAATTATAAACAACAAAGTATGTGCTAATTTGTATATTATGATATGGCGATTCGGCGCTCTGTGCGCGACAGGAGACCTGTACTTTACTTCCTGAGGCTGTTTCGTTTCAGTTCTCTGGAGAGGAGCAATAAATAAATAATGCATTGATATTAATTTAAAATACCCGCGGACAGAGTATCTTTATGTGCACTTTTGGTGATAGGTATTGTACGAATTATTCCGCTCAGAGAAGCGTGCTGCCAGCTGCTCTGTTTGTAAATTGTGTGCTGAGGCTGTCAGTCAAGGCGGTTGGAGGAGGCATGCGGGACACTGCCTTTGAAGGCTTGTGGTGCCCGGTGTGGTGTTGATGCAGCTCGTGATTGGGGGGAGGGGGCTGCCTAGGGACAAGATGGGTGCTGCTGGTAGTGTGGCTCCGGGGGGGGGGGGTCACTACCCTGCGAGGCACTTGGGAGAGCAAAGCTGACCAGGAGGGGGGGGGGGAAGGGAGGAGTTACGGCAAGCAGAGGAGCCCGATTACGGACAGCTGAAGAGTCTGGTGATGGCGAGTCACAGGGCCCTCTGTTCCTAAAATGCATTATCGAAGAGTCTCACAGTCACCAATGCCGAATCCAGAAAAAACAAGCTCTTGGCATTGCTGTGGGGGGGGGGTGGGGCGGGAGCGCATTGGCGTGGGAGCTGCCAAAGAGAGGATTGACAGGTAACCAGAGTGTGGTTGTAGGTATAGTGTTTGCACACATAAAAACACCCTTCAGTTTGTAAAACCTTTTTTGGACTAAACTCTTTTTATTTAAGTGCTTTAACATCAAGTTGTCTAATATTGGTTCGAGTTTATTTCGCATTAAAGTTTCTTGTTGGTATCGCAGTTTTAAGTTTTGCCTTTTCCATTATACGTGCAAGTTTAAAAGGTAACTGGGTGGTTCTGTTCGGAGCAGACTACATGCAAAAGCCTGCGATCTTTTTCACGTGTTTCAAAGATCTAGTGGAGAAAATAAATCTACTTTCAACCGTGGTGTCAAGAAAACGGAAGCATTAATTATTCCCCCCCTAGTTAAGAATGAACTTCCCAAAGAGTTGGGGCGAAACTTGCGGCTGAGCTGAGAAAATAATGTTCCACTAACATCTTTTCAGACGTTATGGTTGTCTTTAACGCTTCAGAGACTCTTTAAAGTACAAAATAATACAATCATGGAATGAGCTCCTTAAACACAAAACTTGCAAAAGAAATCACCTAACACATAAATTATAAACAACAAAGTATGTGCGTAATTTGTATATTATTATATAGCGCCTTGTGGCAATTTGCGCGACAGGAGACCTGAACTTTACTTTCTGAGGCTGTTTACTTTCACTTCTCTGGAGAGGAGCAACAAATAAATAGTGCATTGATATTTATTTAAAATACACGCAGACAGAGTATCTTTAAGTGCACTTTTGGTGATAGGTATGGTACTGATTATTCATCTCAGAGAAGCGTGCTGGCACGCGGGACACTGCCTTTGAAGGGTTGTGGTGGCAGGTGTGGTGTTGATGCAGCTTGTGATTGGGGGAAGGGGGCTGCCTTGGGACAAGATGGGGGCTGCTGGTAGTGTGGCGCCGTGGGGGGGGGGGTCACTGCCCTGCGAGGCGCTTGGGAGAGCGAGGCTGACCAGGAGGGAGGGGGAAAGGGAAGGGTTACGGCAAGCAGAGGAGCCAGATTATGGACAGCTGAAGAGTCTGGCGATGGTGAATCACCGGGCCCTCTGTTCCTAAAATGCATTATCAAAGAGTTTTACAGTCACCAATGCCGAATCCAGAAAGACGGAGGGAAGGCAGAGAAGGGGAGGGGGAAGGAGAAATGCGACACGGTGTGAAGCAGCAGGGGCCTTTGAAGTGAAGCTAAGCTTCACTTCAAAGGTGTGGGAGGAGTGCTGCTATGGCCTGCGGGAAGCTGGCTGGGGAGGGGGAGGAGAAATGCAAGTAAGGTTGTGTTTGCGGGGAGAGAGAGGGGAGGTGCTGGAGCTGGGGAACAGAGTTTATGGCCCAAAAGCGCGTGCCTGTGGCCACGTGAACTTAAAGAAAACCGCATGAACGAAACCCTTGGTTTCACGAGCATTTTGAGCACTTGAATTCTCGCTCCGCTCAATGCGCTTGCGCGCATTGATAGGTCACGAGATCTAAATATGGCACTGAGTATTTGTGTGTATAGTTTGTTATGTTCAATAAAAATTGAATGAAATACTAGCTGATGAGTTGTTGGTATTTGTATTTCGTTGTCATGATGCAAGTTAGTGAGTAACATTACCTACTTACAATTAATTTATGGATAAACAGTATTTTGGTTGTTTACATTTTGAAATGTATGATGGAAGGAAAAACGATAGAATACATACATAAAATAACTACAACACCAGTCTTTGATTTGTTTTTGCTTTTATTATACAAAGCAAATAAAGTAAGAGTGGAGGTCCACCAAAGTAACAAACAAACAAACAAAAAGTCAGTCAGGGTGAATGAAACCATAATTGTAGATCCTAAATTGTTTGCTTTCCAATGTAGAAAATACAGCTGGCCTCAGCAAGGTAAATGTGACCAGAAAATAATCCACAGAGTAAATGGTAGTCACACTGGAGAAAATTAGGCACGGCATCTCTTGCTGGTGGTGGAGGTCTTGCATCCTCTCCTGGCGGGTGGCTGGTGGATCCACAGTTGCAGGAACTAAGGAAAGTGCAGCTGTTACCTCTTGTGACAGGGTCCTCCTTTCCCAGAAAGTGAAAAATGGTGCAAGAAAAGCCCCCCTGTACATATGGGTGTAAATGTCCTACATCACCCCAGTAAGGGAGCCCAAATTGGAGTTCAGATTCTCCATCTGAGCATTGAGCTCCATCTGCAACTGCTTCATGTCCTGGAGCTCTGTAAGGACCTGGCCCATCATGTCTTGGGACTGATGGAGGGCTCCCAGGACTTGGTTGGTGTTGGTCTGGGTGACAGTAACCCCAGTGGCCTCACTGTGCTGGCCCACAGGATCCCTCCCACGACCCCTAATCCCACTAACATGTGGCCTTGAGCCAGTGTGTCCCATTCCACTGGGTCCTGGCTTAATTGAAGGTGTGGTATTGTCTCACCGCCAGCCAGGAGTGGGGGCAAAGATGGGTTTTAGGTTGGTTTGGACACAGAAAGAGGAGGTATTCACCTGCTGAGAGGTGTTGTAACAACTGGGGTTGGAGATGTAGGTATGGGCCGAGCGAGACTCGCTGGAGCTGTCCGCCCAGGCAGACAAGATGGATCAGGCCGCTCCTCTTCATTTGGACTTTCAGGAGTGGGGTCGTCCCTGTAGGCTTGATCTTGGATTGGAGTGGAGTATCCTGTGACATGAATATTTGAACAGATGCTCTGGCTGTTGGCCCTATAATGATTGTGACAAAACATAATATTTAGTAAAAGTATAGATTATACACCTAATGTGTTATAAACGTCTCACGTCCATTGGTGCTAAATTCATACATGTTGTTTGGTGACCATATTGAGAAGGGGAAATAGTCTTCCTATCTTTTTAAATCCCCAAGTCAATTAGGGGGTTTGGTGTGTGGAATCGTCAGTATTAGTTTGAAAAAAGGCAGCTAATTTAAGCCTGATAAGACAGATTGATGTGTTTTATCTAGGAACCCGATCAATATTGTGACCTTATGCCCCTATACAGCTATAATCAATAAATATCCCTATAATGGCATAATAATCAGAGCCATATTTTCGTAACTCACCTCTGCAGTCCATGACACATCAGAAGCTACTTCCTTAGATTCCTAGAGAGCACACCGAGTTCTTTCGACAAACCAAACCCCCAGCAACCTGGGAAAGCCCCACTTGCTTTGTTTTGATTAGTAATAGAACTCCTGCGAGCACTGTAAGAACGACCAGTTCTTAGTGACATCTTTATTGACGTCTTATGTCCAAAAACTTACAAGCTCGGCACCTTTCAGGTATAAATATACCAACGTTGCCTTAAGCAAACACATGGTGGTGGTGAAAACTGGAGCAGAACAGCTGTCCCCTTGCAGAGAGCCCAGCAGATGCGAGAAGCCCACGGACGCTGCCCCTCCTCTTTGACGCGCTGAGAAAGACGCTGTCTTTTCTCCTGCCGAGAAAATCCAGCTCTGGCATTTCCAGCCTACCCTTGCGGGTGACTGGGATATCGGGTCCTGAGAGGGAGATACCAGACCTCCTACATTCTATTCCAGAGGTACGGTGCTGACTAAACCCTTAGAGAGAATTCTTGAATCAAACTCTTGGCAAAACCAACTTAACTTAAACTGCTACTTACTTACTCCCTCCCACGTATTAGGCTTAGGTCAGGTACACAGGGGTAGGCGTAGTTAGAAGCACCAGTTGAAGTCGTTAGCCAATGTATATATGAATGTATATATTTTATTCATTTTAACTATCTTATGGCTAAGAAACCATATCAATGCTTTTACAGTATTATTTTGTAATACTCCTTTTACTGTACGCACTTTTCATCATAACAAGTCTTGCAATTGTGGCAATTCATTTCTCTTGCATGAGAAGGAAGACTGCTCAATAAATAATATCTTTTATTGAAAACGCCCGTCTCTCTCTTCTCTGCACTCTGGTGAAACTAAGAACGCACGTCTGACTGAGTGAAATAGCTGTATATCGTTTCACACGACTCTAGAGATTGACTCTTATTCTGGGGAGCAAAGTTGTCATGTTTATGCGGTTGTCGGAAGCTGTATCCCTTCTTGTCTGAGCCAAGGAAACTGATCACTTCCAATTCAGTCAAGAAAGTTTCCAGTGACCTCTGAGCTAGCTGGCGCAAACCTAAATTAAGTCTAACATAGTCAGTAGAGACCTAGAAGACCACAGTCCTACGTCTACACTGCTGTTTATGTTATTCCAATGCGCAGGGACTATAGGGAAAATAGGAACTACACTACATGGCGCCCAACGTTTGGTAAGGCGATAAAACTAACGCAAGACGTTAGAGTAACTCAGTCGTGCTTTTTCACACAGACCCTTTCTCCCGTAAATACTCCAATAGACGTCTGGAGTGGGTGAAAGGTTAAAATCCGCCGGAACTTAGCAGGAAGAGATTCCTATGTAGAGTTTCTGGTTTAGTCAACGTTGAAGGATACAGTGTACCAAAATATGGTGCACCTAATCTTTGTTTCCTTGAAACCTGATCTGCAACAAAAAACCTTTCTGACAGTAAAATGGCAGATAGTGATGAGGAAAGGGATACTGCTATATTAGCAAATCAACTCCTAGAGGATGACACGAGTCTCCTACAGAATGACCAGGATGCTATCCTCATTCCGGTCAACATAAGAAAAAACTAGGGGGCATATTACCAAGCAATAGCGATAATTATCGCTATTGCTTGGTTAGAGACAAAAATTTACCGCAGCGCTGCGGCGATTTGTACCGCAAATAAACCTTGGTATTACCAAGGTTTAACGCAAATGCTGTAAAAATCGGCGCAAAGCATGAATATCGCTGAAAAGTCAGCGATATTCGTGCATTAGCGAGCTAATGCTCTTAGCCATGTTATCCACCTCCCATTGGATAACATGGCTAAGAACTGCTCAGGGCAGGTGTTAACTTTTGGAGATATTACCGCTTAGCGCGAATATCTCCAAAAGTTGGTAATAGGAGATAGCGATGTTAGCGACTGTTTTCAGTCTCTAACATCTTGGCACGCCCACTTTGCATCTCATTAGTGATAAATATCACTGATATGCAAAGTGGGGCCCAAGATGGTCGCTATCTCCTACTAGCTGTCGCTAACTGGTGTTAGCTGCAGCTAGGTAATAGGGAGATAATTTTATCTCCGCTTTCTTGGCTTTTAAAGCCAAAAAAGCGGAGATAAACCCCCTTGATAATATGCCCCTAGAACTTTAAAACTTATAGAAAACGGACTGTCAGCACGAGGTGGTACAGTCATTTTTGTGATAGAGGCACACGAATATCGGCAGACAGAGGTATTCTATTCATGGATAAACTTTCCAGCGGCAAATGCTACAACACACGAGTTCCACTATTACAAAATAGAGGAACCACCGGAAGAGTACGCTCCTTTCGAGGAGATTGAAATCCCATTAAAATACCAAGAGTACCTGCTCTGGTTTAAAGGTGCCCTAAAACATTATGATCACATTACCAGGCTCGGTCCACTAGGTAGACCAGGAGCAACGTGGCCGGTTCTAGCCAGCTACGCACCACATCCTGACATTGATAAAATGTCAAGAGAAGAACTTTTAGCAAAGCTAAAATTATTAATTAAAATACACAGACAGTTAGTCCAATATGTAATGCGGACTGCAACAGTCCAAACAGCTGTTAATATTCCACAGCTAACCCCTCATCAGGGGAACACAAATAAAATTACACCACAGAACATACAATCATGTCTTGGAAAAACACCCGCAAAACGGGAACAAATTCCATTCTGGCTAGCACAAAAAATAACTCAAATAGAGGCAGTATTCCCGAAAACGACCTCTATTGAGAAACACAGAATTCTGACTATCTGCCTTCCAATGGGGGTCGCACCACATGTGGAGGACTGTGACCCTTGGGGTACAGTCTTTGCTTCCATTTACACAAAAACACATGGTGTTCCATCCATGGCGGTAATACCAGATGTGCTAAAACAAATTCAGAATGAATACGGTCCAGAACCTGCTTTAACTCTGGGTATGAAATTACTGAAAGACTTCAAGCAGGTCTCGGCTATAATACTAGCCAACATAAAAGGAGAAGCAGCATCTGTGGCGATCCGCCAGAAATTGAAAGAAACAGATATAACAGATCAACCAATTGAACTTGCCAGAATCATAGAAAAATGCTATGAAGAATTAGGTAGAGATAGTTTGGGTGGGAAACCAGTAAAACCCCAACTACTTGAAAATCCTGAAAAATTATTTATTAAAAATAATCTAAACACTCCTAAAAAGAGCTGGGATGGAAATAAACAATCCACTCCCAAAGAAATTTTTTCCAGTCCAGAGGAAGGTCTCCTCGGCGGAGAGAAAGAACTCCGAATCGAGAACACCAGTCTCCCCAAAGGGAGCCCTCTGAGAAAAGATATAACCTTAGAAATAGGGATAACTTGAAAAAGCCTCATAGATATCAAAGTATTGATCCACGTCCCTCTCGATCTTTTTCGCAGAAATCGGAAAGAAGAGGACGATCAGAACCAAGGGAAGAGCACACCAAGTCCAAAGACAAGGAACCTGCTCAAAGTAAAAAATTACAATTTCCAAGAAAGAAGGTAGCCAGTATTAGAGTAATCGAACATGCCGAGAATATTGAGGACACAGCTGAAAAACGGAGAGTGGGCACAGACAATGCTAGACAGTGCAGCAGAAATCAGCATAGCTCGCAAGATCCTGATGAGTCATCTGGAGACAGTGGACACGAATGAATACATTCAAGTAGAAACTGCAGATACCAGAGTTAGCGAACCTCATAAGATATACGAAATAACACTGCGTATAGAGGGAGATAAGACTAGGAAAATAAGGGGTCTATTTTGGGATAACCTCTCAAAAGGCTATGACATCCTGTTAGCCGAAAGATTGGCCCCCAGAGTTTGTCAGGGAGTGCCCTCATGGCGAAGAAATGATTATGCCTGCCTTCTCAAATCATATTCCAATTCACACTAAATATGTATATGCAAGGAAATGGGCAGTAGCTCAAGCACTTGCACTATATAAGAATCATGTAGGATGCCATGAGGACTCTCCTCCTCACACAATCCAGTTAAAATGTCAACCAACTGCACAAAGGCAGTACCCAATTAAGCAAGAAGCTAAAAAACAAGTAAGGGAGATTTTACATCAACTTGAATACCAAGGGGTGATTGAAACATGCAACTCTCAAATGAACAATCCTTTGTTTCCTGTCTCCAAACCGGATGATTCGTATCGTCTAGTCTTGGACTACAGACATCTTAACTCATGTTGCAAAACATTTACAGTGCAAAATTCGCACAGTGCGGCACTAATGAATAACATAGTTCGCAAGAAATACAAAACAACATTAGACATATCTAATGGTTTCTTTTGTCAAAATATTGCACCAGAAAGCAGGTACGTGACCGCTTTCTCAATAATGGGGTCACAGCAAAACTTCTGTAGGCTCTCACAGGGATTCAAGAACAGCCCAGGATTATTCTCAGCCAGAGTAACAGTGTTACTACAAATATATGATGATGAGGCATTATTTTATGTCGATGACATCTATCTCACAGACGACGACTTGGATACTCACTTAAAAAGAGTGAACACCATAATACTTGGGTTCGCAGCAGAGGGTTACAAATTCAACTTTAAAAAGTCAAGAAATGCCCATCTAACAGTCTTATTTTTAGGATACGATTTATCAAGTGAAGGAAAATGCCTAGCGGACAACTTCTTAGAGAAGTGCGCTGTACTCCAAGCACCGAAAACGCTGAAGAACTTACAATCAATTCTAGGCTTCCTGAATTTCGGAAGAACTTACATTCTAAACTATGCAGAGAGAGTTAAACCTCTCTATGAATTAATAAAACCTGATTTTAAACCAATCAACTGGACTCAAAAACACACAGAAATTGTGAGATCACTGCAAACAGACATGTTAGCTAAAACAAAATTAGAAACACGTGACAATACACGCAACCTTGTAATCCGGGCCATCCCAAGAAGATGCGGATTCACGTACCTGACCTCTAATGAGGGAAAAACGGTACCAATAGCTTACAAATCACATTTGTACACACAAGCAGAAAAAACATTCAGTCTCACAGAAAATACTGTGAAGGCAGTTCAGAATGCTGTAGCAAGAGAACGAGCCCTAGCCCAAGGCAAAAGAATAACTGTTTTCACAGCAGAATTAGCCTCAAGGCGCTATTCAGCCCAGTAAATCTAAAAACAGTGGCACTAGATCGGAAATGGATACAGTGGGAAAATTCTCTTGCTGCAGAAGACGTGACATACTATTTTGTCCCGAACATGAAAAAACTGAATGATTCAAAATATGAAAGAGAATATCCTCTGCCAATCGAAATTCTGCCTCTGGAACAGTACTATTGTATAATCTATACAGACAGATTTGTACAGCATTACAATGTAGATGATAAATCCTACGATGCAGCCTGCGCGATTGTTAAAGGTCGCTGGCTCTGCGGTAAATTGCGATTCTCCTATTAACATGACCAGAGAATCTGGATTTCATTAAAGACACGGAGGCTAACATTATGCATAAAACTTTTAATGCAGTCCAAGCATAGCCGCATATGTCACAAAGCAAAAGTTCCAACTTAGAATACATTGAACCAACAATAGCATGAATCACTAGGCAATCAGCCTCTTTTAAATGTGGTGACAGTGAGAAAGGAAATGTCCAAACAACTCCAATGAAACATCAAACTTCAAGAAGGATGACGGAAGAATACACCATCCACGATTGATTCACCAGATGTGGAATCAAGAAGACAAAATCAATAAAGGTTATCTGCAAAACAAAGAAAGGTTGTTAATAAACCCAAATACAAATATTAAGGATTTGAATAATAAACAATCAGCTAAATAACAGTCCTGAAAAGGAAAAGAAAGTAAACAGTCCTGCAAAGGAAAAGAATGTAAGTTTGTAAGTAAAATATTCAAATAAGCATATCATATCATAAAAATCAACCTGTACCGTAAAATATCATATAATCAACCACCCAGGGAAGGGTGGGAGGGATAATGTTAGCCTCCGTGTCTTTAATGAAATCCAGATTCTCTGGTCATGTTAATAGGAGAATTGCAATTTCATTACAAGACCGGAGGCTACCATTATGCATGTTGGTAGCCATGTAAAACAACATCAGACATGTGAGATACAGTGTTAGACGGACCGGGAGGGTCGGCCGAGGATAAGGGGAGAGGTCTCCGGGGAGAGCCGCCTCCAGCGAACGTACAGACAAGTAACTTCCCCCCCCACAGACGTACACCACACCAGGTTAAGGTTCAACGATACTTTATAGGCAATTCTTCAAGTACGGTAAAATGATACAAGGAGGTCTGGACTCCGGGGTCCCCTCGATTCTGGTCTCTGGATTGGGAAAAGGGTAGCGGGACAGTCTTGTTACCAATGGATGAAATAGCTCTCAATCCTCGAGCTCGGCGTTCTAGATGATCGGGCCGCGGCGGAGCCAGCAGGTCCCGAGGTGGATGAAAGGAAGCGACGGTCCGCGGCGGAGCCAGCAGGTCCCGATGAAGATGGTAGTTACAAACGGTCCGCGGCCACGCCAGCAGGTCCCGACGACGATGAAGGTTATGAAGGTTGCGGCAGCGCCAGCAGGCAGGACGATAGTTCGCAAGGCAGGGCTACGGCAGCGCCAGTAGTCCGGCAAGGATGAGTTCTTCTCTGCGTCTCTCGACTCCAGGATACAACTGCCTTCCTGCTCTGGAGCTGCCCCAGTTATAGGGCTGATGCCCTTTGATGTCCGGACCCTCGCACTTGGAGGTCGGGAGGTCCGGGATGAGGGAGTTCAGACACCCAGCAGGGGGGTGGAGCCAGCGCCCGGGGAGGTTGGGGGCGATCGTTACCTGGCGGGGGAGAGCCATCGACACCTCTTTCTCCCATTGACCTGCCAAGTAGTCCGCTCACCTCCTGGGTGGATGGTGGTGCCGGGATGTCAGAGGCCTGGCCAGGCCCAGGGTTAGGGTCGATAGGAGGCCACGCGGCCTCGTGGTGTAGTGTCCAAGATGGCGCCCAGGTTTGGGCGTGCGGGCCAGTAGTAGATCAGGCCCATGAGGTCGATATGTTCAGAGGCAGGGGTCCCGGAGGGGACGGCAACCGTGAAGTGGTGGTGTGTGACACTTGAGGGACCGGGCTCGGGCCTGGTCGGGCAGAGGGGGAGCGGGCCCTTTATGTGGCCTGTCCAACATGCGTCCCCCCCAGCTGAAGGCGGGGAGAGTCACCCATCCTCTTGGGGACTCTCCTCGTCGAGGCGGAAAAAGCGGGACAGGCCATCCGCGTTGGCGTGATCTGGCCCAGGCCGATGTTCTACAGTGAAGTCCATCCCTTGTAGGGAGATGGACCAACGTAGTAGTTTCGGGTTCTCCCCCCGCATCTGCATCAGCCACTGCAGGGGTCGATGATCGGTCTGTACCCGGAAGTGGGTGCCGAAGAGATAGGGCCGGAGCTTTTTTAGGGCCCAAACCACGGCGAAGGCCTCCCTCTCGATGGTGCTCCAGCGTTGTTCTCGAGGTAGGAGTCGCCTGCTGATGAAGGCCACTGGCTGATCAAGGCCTTCGGGGTTCAATTGAGACAGGACCGCCCCAATGCCGTGGTCGGAGGCATCCGTCTGGACGACGAATTCCCGGCTGTAGTCGGGGGCCTGGAGCACAGGGGCGGAGCACATGGCGGCCTTCAGTTGTTCGAAGGCTGTTTGACAATCTGGGGTCCAGTTGACCTTCTTTGGTTGATTTTTGGACGTGAGTTCTGTGAGGGCCCCCACTATGGTACCATAGTCCTTCACGAACCGTCGGTAATAGCCCGTGAGTCCCAGAAAGGCGCGTACCTCGGTCTGGGTGATGGGGGGCTGCCAGGACTGGATGGCGGCGATCTTGAGCTGCAGAGGGGCCACCAGGCCGCTTCCCACCTGGTGTCCGAGGTAGGTTACGGACCCCTGCCCAATCTGGCATTTGCTGGCCTTGACCGTGAGGCCAGCTCGCTGAAGGGCCTGTAGCACCGCTCGGAGGTGGTGGAGGTGGTCGGACCAGTGGTGGCTGTATACAGCGATGTCGTCTAGGTAGGCGGCGCTGAATCCTTCGAGCCCGGCCAAGACCTGATTAACGAGTCGCTGAAACGTTGCTGGGGCATTCTTCATGCCGAAGGGCATGACCTTGAAATGATAATGGCCGTCAGGAGTGGAAAATGCAGATCGTTCTTGGGCCCGGGGTGTGAGGCCGATCTGCCAGTAGTCCGCCGTCAGGTCGAAAATGCTGAGGTAGCGGGCAGCTCCCATGCGGTCGATTAGTTCGTCTGCTCGGGGGATGGGGTGTGCGTCTGTTCTGGTGACCGCATTCAAGCCCCGGTAGTCGACGCAGAACCGGAGTTCCGGTGTGGTGCCGGGGGCTGCCGCTTTGGGGACCAGTACTACTGGGCTGGCCCAGGGGCTGTCTGAGGGCTCAATGACCCCGAGCGTGAGCATCTTGGTTACTTCTTTCTGGATGCAGGCCCGTACCCGATCTGGTACGCGGTAGGCCCGGTGGCGGATAGGGGGGCTGTCCCCCGTGTCCACGTCGTGCACACACCAGGAGGTGACACCTGGGGTGAGGGAAAACAGGCTGGCGAACTGCAACAGAAGGTCTCGACATTCTTGGCGTTGTCCCAGGGTGAGGGCCTCCGAGAGTCGGACCCCGTCCACGGAGCCGTCTTTCTCCCGAGTCCGTAGGAGGTCAGGGAGGGGTTCGGAGTCTTCTTCGGCTCCATTGTCTGTGGCCATCAGGAGGCTGAGTTCTGAACGCATGAAATGGGGTTTCAGCCTGTTAGCGCGGAGGACCCGGAGGGGGTTCCGTGAAGATTCCATGTCGATGAGATAGGTGACAGGGCCCTTGTGCTCGACTACTTTGAAGGGCCCCGTCC
This sequence comes from Lissotriton vulgaris, assembly GCF_964263255.1. Lineage (NCBI taxonomy): Eukaryota > Metazoa > Chordata > Amphibia > Caudata > Salamandridae > Lissotriton > Lissotriton vulgaris. Next base: position 658,310,548 of record NC_141698.1, on the reverse strand, counting down.
ACTTGTCTTGCAGGGCGCAGGGTTCGGTGGGGGACATCACCCATACTTGTTGGCCGGGTTCGAATTCGATGGAGGAGGCATTTTGGTCATACCACTTTTTCATGTCCTCTTGACTGGCCTCCAAGTTTGCTTTTGCCAGCTCTCTGAACCGTCGGGTCTGGTTGCGGAGGGTTAGGAGGTATTTGAAGACATCTGGAGGGTTTTTCAGAGGGGGCATTTCCCAGCCTTCCTTGACTAGACTGAGCGGCCCCCGTACTGGGTGTCCATACAATAGTTCAAACGGGCTGAAGCCGAGGGACTTCTGGGGGACCTCTCGATATGCGAAGAGGAGGCACGGCAGCAGCACATCCCACTGGCGACGGAGGGGCTCTTCCAACCCCCCAATCATCCCTTTGAGCGTGCGGTTGAACCGCTCAACGAGTCCGTTTCCTTGAGGGTGATAGGGGGTCGTGAATCGGTAGGTGACCCCACACTGTTGCCAGAGGGACTTCATATATTTGGAAATAAAGTTCGTGCCTCTGTCGCTGACGACTTCTCGGGGGAAGCCCACACGGGAGAAGATCCCCATCAGGGCCCGGCCGACTACCGGGGCTGTCACAGTTCGCAGGGGAACAGCCTCGGGGTAGCGGGTGGCGTGGTCCACCAGTACCAGGATGAACCGATGTCCTTGTGCTGTACGGGGGTCCAGGGGCCCCACAATGTCTATCCCGACCCTCTCGAACGGGGTGGTGACCACTGGAAATGGTTGCAGGGGGGCTTTTAGTTTGCGGCCGCTCTTTCCACTGGCTTGGCACGTGGGGCAAGATCGGCAATGCTGGAGTACATCATTCCTCATTTTAGGCCAGAAGAAGTGGGTCACTAGGCGGCTGTAAGTTTTATCCTGACCCAGGTGTCCAGCCAGGGGGACATCGTGGGCCAGATTTAGCAAGAAGTCTCTAAAACGGAGGGGCACCACTAGCACTCGACTGGCCCCCAACTCCGCGATCCTTTGTTCACTGTATAGCAGATCATTGTCCCAATAGATCCAATGTGTTCCGGAGGTATCCCCTGCGCTCTGGGCGAGGGCTTGTTGGCGGAGTCCCTCGAGGGAGGGACAGGTCTTCTGCTCGTGGCGAAACTGCTCCTGGCTGGGCCCCCCCTCTTGATGCCACTGGTCGAGGCCAGCGAGGTCCGGAGGTTGAGCTGGTTCTGGGGGGACGGCACGGTCGGTGTCTTCGACTGGAGCGACCGGGGGAGGAGGCGCCGGCCATTCGGGTTCCTCGGGTCGGGGATTGGCACGGGCGGCCATGGACCGGGTGGTGACGCACGCCCAGTCCGGGATGCCTAACATCCCTAGGTGTTCTCTTCGTTCTACGGCTGCCCACGGAGAGCTTTCAAGGTCATTTCCCAGGAGGCAGTCTACGGGGGCATCATCTCGGACCGTCACCTTCAACATGCCGGAGACCCCTCCCCATTCGAAAGGGACGCAGGCCATCCGGCACAGACTCTCCGAGTTATCGGCTGAACGGACAGGGCAGAGAATGTTTGGTAGGAACTGTTCTGGGGTCACCAGGTGACAGCGGACGGCTGTTACACTGGCCCCGGTGTCACGGAGGGCTTCGGCCTGGCGTCCATTGATGCTCACCCATTGGCTGTACTTCCGGGTGTTAGCGGGTAGGGGGACCCGCGGGACCATGTCTTTCCCCCCTAAGCATGCTAGAGCCATGGCGGCTGGCTCCCATTCTTGATGCTCTTGCTCATATTCTTCCTGCTCTTCGGAGATCTGTTCTTCCCCCAGGGCAGCAGCAGCCACCTGGCGGGGTCTTGGGCTCTGGTACTGTGGGCAATTTGGGTCGTTTGCATAGTGGCCGACTCGTTGGCATCGGTGACACGTGACATTGGCTCTGTATCCCAGTCGTACCGGGGTGCTGCCCCGGTTGGCCGGGGGGGTGGTGCTGGTAGCGGGGGCGGCCGGAGCGTTGTCTCTTCCTCGTCCTTGGCCCCCTCCTCCTCCTCGGGGACGGTGCTGACCGTGGTTGTTCCGGTTCTGTTCATAGGATCCATTTCGGCCCACTCTAGTGATTTCCCACCGGTCAGCCTCGGCTGCGAGCTGCCGTGGATCAGTCAATTTGCTGTCGAGGAGGTGCTGCCGGAGCTCAATGAAGCAATTGTTTGATAGATGCTCCCACACCATGAGATTGAAGAGTTGTTCGTAAGTTGTGACATTGCTTCCTTTGATCCAGCCTTCGAAGGCTCGGCTAAAATAGTTCACGTAGTCCACCCAAGTTGTACCCGGGATGCGGGTGCAGTCTCGGAACCTCTGACGGTACATCTCGGGTGTGAGCCCATAGCGGGTGAGGAGGGCAGCTTTCATGTGGTCATAGGAGGTCATCAGATGGTCCGGGAGCTGTAGCAGGGCATCGCGGCCCTCATTGAGGAATCTCCCCCACAGACCGGCTCCCCAGTCGCTTCGATCGATCCGGTGAGCGGTCATAGGGATTTCGTAGGCCTTGAACCATTGCTGGATGTCGTCCTCTCGGAAGTACTCTCGTACGACATCCTTGGGGATGTGTACCTTCTTATCGGTTGTCCCTGGGGTGCGGGGTTGCTCGGGCACCCCTAATTCTTTGTTCTGTTTGCGTAAGTCTATCTCAGCTAATTTGCGCTCGTGTTCATATGCCAGTCTTTTTTCCTCAAGCTCCCTTTGTCTCTGTTTTTCCTCTCTTTCTTCTCGGAGACGCATATGTTCTAAGCTCAGTTTTTGTTCGGCCAACTTAAGTTCACCATCCATTTTGAGCCGGGCCATTTCTAGTTCATGTAGTCGTGTTCTTTCTCGTTCCTGGATCTCGTTTTGCGAGAGACCCGTTCCTCGCTCCTCGGGGGCCGTGGTGTCTTTTTCTACTGCTGCGGTATTTTGGTCCGGGGGTCTGACGGCCCCGGTTTCTGCCCAGGACTCCAGGGCATGCTTGAAATCATCTTTGGTACTTAGACCGGTGGTAGCGATACCTAGCTCAATGCAGAATTGTTTTAATTCACGATGGCTGTATTCTTCCAATTTCTCCATCTGAAATTTCTCGGTGGGTCCGCTTTCTTTGGTTGTCATCGTGATTTCGTCGTGGGGTGAGCTACTCTCTGTACGATTATGCGGTGATTCGGATCGCGCCGCTGGCCACCAATGTTAGACGGACCGGGAGGGTCGGCCGAGGATAAGGGGAGAGGTCTCCGGGGAGAGCCGCCTCCAGCGAACGTACAGACAAGTAACTTCCCCCCCCACAGACGTACACCACACCAGGTTAAGGTTCAACGATACTTTATAGGCAATTCTTCAAGTACGGTAAAATGATACAAGGAGGTCTGGACTCCGGGGTCCCCTCGATTCTGGTCTCTGGATTGGGAAAAGGGTAGCGGGACAGTCTTGTTACCAATGGATGAAATAGCTCTCAATCCTCGAGCTCGGCGTTCTAGATGATCGGGCCGCGGCGGAGCCAGCAGGTCCCGAGGTGGATGAAAGGAAGCGACGGTCCGCGGCGGAGCCAGCAGGTCCCGATGAAGATGGTAGTTACAAACGGTCCGCGGCCACGCCAGCAGGTCCCGACGACGATGAAGGTTATGAAGGTTGCGGCAGCGCCAGCAGGCAGGACGATAGTTCGCAAGGCAGGGCTACGGCAGCGCCAGTAGTCCGGCAAGGATGAGTTCTTCTCTGCGTCTCTCGACTCCAGGATACAACTGCCTTCCTGCTCTGGAGCTGCCCCAGTTATTGGGCTGATGCCCTTTGATGTCCGGACCCTCGCACTTGGAGGTCGGGAGGTCCGGGATGAGGGAGTTCAGACACCCAGCAGGGGGGTGGAGCCAGCGCCCGGGGAGGTTGGGGGCGATCGTTACCTGGCGGGGGAGAGCCATCGACACCTCTTTCTCCCATTGACCTGCCAAGTAGTCCGCTCACCTCCTGGGTGGATGGTGGTGCCGGGATGTCGGAGGCCTGGCCAGGCCCAGGGTTAGGGTCGATCGGAGGCCACGCGGCCTCGTGGTGTAGTGTCCAAGATGGCGCCCAGGTTTGGGCGTGCGGGCCAGTAGTGGATCAGGCCCATGAGGTCGATATGTTCAGAGGCAGGGGTCCCGGAGGGGACGGCAACCGTGAAGTGGTGGTGTGTGACACTTGAGGGACCGGGCTCGGGCCTGGTCGGGCAGAGGGGGAGCGGGCCCTTTATGTGGCCTGTCCAACATACAGCTTTGCAATAATGATGAGCAAAGGTTCTAGCATTAGACCAATCACCAGCCTTTAGAATATCATCTAACTTACCACCTGAACAGAATGACTTACTGGCCATTGCGCCTCTAATAGAATGTGATTTAAAAATATCCAGATTGATTCCAGCAAGCTTCATGACTGTCTTAACCCATCTAGCAATAGAGGAAGAAGAAATTTCTTTGTGGGGTTTAACAAAAGAGATGAGTAATTGAGATACATTCAAAGGACGAAGAGAGTTCATTCTAACATTATATTCTTTCATACATTGAACAACACAGAGTTTAGTGCAACTATCAAAACGAGGATAGAAAATAGAATCTGACATAGTTTTAGTTCTTCTATGTATTTCAAAATTAACCCCAAACATATCATAAGATCTATAGGAAATATCAAGAGCTTTAACATCAGAAACTCTTCTGCATGAAATTAAGCAAAGAAGAGTAGCTAATTCGATAGGAAGATTCTTCCTGCTGAGAAGAGAATTAACTGGCCAAGAACAGAAAAGGTCGAGAATTAAATTAACATCCCAAAGAGATTGATATCTAGGTTGAGGAGGTCTTCTAAGTCTGATACTCTTAAGTATTCTACAAATAATAGGATTTTTACCTACCTTTTTATTGTTAATTAGAGAATGTCCAGCAGAAATAGCAGATCTAAAACAATTGAGAGATCTGTAACTTAAACCTCTGTCGAATTGTTCTCCAAGAAAATTAACTATATCAACAATAAGTGCCTCCACGGGATCCAAGTCCCTTTCCAAGCACCAACATTGACCAGACTTTCCAAATGTTGTTGTACCGGTAATGTGTCCCAGGGGCCTTGAAGCGGTTGACGAAAGTCTTGCGAGATCGTTAGATCTCCTGACACCTTCCAAGCAAGAAGGTTCAAATTTCCTGTCTGAACAAGAGGGTGAATTTGACCGTCTGAGTCTGTGAGAAGATCTTTCAGAGGAGGTATTAGGAAGGGAAAATCGTAGGTTAGTTCCAGAGCTGTTGGGAACCATGCTTGAGATGGCCAAAACAGAGTTACTAGGACAATTGAGGAATCTTCTTGTCTCACTTTCTGAAGGAGTCTCTGGATCATTGCAAATGGAGGGAAGGCATAAGCGTTGATCCCTTCCCAAGATTGGAGAAAGGCATTCACTGCTAGAGCACCGGGATCGGCCATCCAGCTGAAATAGGATACCAATTGTGTAGTCAAACTGCTCGCAAATAGGTCTATTTGGAATGGGCCCCAGAAATGATTCAGGGAGTTGAAAACAGAAGTGTTGAGTTTCCAATCGCTGTAATCCAAGATGAATCTTGAATTCCAATCTGCGCAAAGATTGTATTTCCAGGGAAGGTATTCTGCTCTCAGAGACATTTTGTGTTCTAGGCAGAAAAACCAAAGCTTCTTTGCTAGATTGGAGAGGTCTTCTGACTTGGTCCCTCCTAGACGGTTTATATAAGCGACGGCAGACATGTTGTCCATTTTCAATATGACTGATCTTCCTTTAAGGAAGCTTGTTAAGCTCATTAGAGCATAAAGTCCTGCAGTTAATTCTAGATAATTGATGTGGTGCAGGGACTCTTGCTGCGACCAAATACCTCCAGTGTTTTGCCCTTTGGCTCCACCCCCGAATGGAGTGTGTATCAAGAGGGCAGCCATTAAGGTAACTCTCTTCTGCTGCGTCGATTATTTTTGTTAGGGGTCCTAGAATGTCGAGAACTTTCTCTTGACAGATCTTAAGCGATCTTTCCAGGCCTTTACGCGGGTCTCTCCATAATTTAAATAGGTAGGTAATTAATTCTGGGTCAAGGTTAGGAGTTTGACAAACTTTACCTTCGATTGAAGGTCTGGTACACTCTCTTAAGAGATTACGAGTCTCTCTTTCTAAAGGATTTCTAATCCATTTAGTTATGAATTTAGATACGTGCTCGTGTGGGGTCCACTCTGAGCTTCTAGGGTGTTTAATGTTAAAAGGGGAGAACATCTCCTCCCCCAAAGGGTCCAAAATATTATCGTTAGAAGATGAAGGACCGTTATTATCATTTAGGAGAAAGGAATCAATATCTTGATCATCCTCATCGAGATCAAGAATATATTCGTCAGGAAATTCTGAGCCATCATCAATATCAATAGGATCATTGTCTAGAGCACTATGATGAATTGTGCCGCGAGGGACACCCATTAAATTTGTGCCGCTAAGGACACCTTTCAAATTTGTGCCGCTAAAGACACCTTTCAAATTTGTGCCGCAAGGGACACCTGAGGCAAATGAGGTACGAGGATCTCCTATAAAACATGAGGTGCTAGGACCTCCCGTGCTCTCTGGGGTATAATCAATATTTTTACTTTTTTTTATGCCTCTTACCCCTTTGTTCAGTGAGATCATCAACCTCTGTTATGTCCAGATCTGATAAATCATCGTTTTAATGGATCAAGGATCTCTTAGATGACATAACTTGAGAGAGAGTAGAAAACATACATGATCTCATTTCCTTATGGATAAGTTTTTTGATGGCATCATTAGTAAAATCAGGTTCAACAGTATTACTATGAATTGAATCCGAATCTGAGTCAGACATGTTAGTCAAATAAATATATATAAATGTCTGATCCTCGAATTTTTTTTTAATAATATAATAAACTTGTAAATATCAATTATAACTGTCTGAATTCCTTTTTTTATAATATAATAAACTGTCTGATTATTGGGGAGTGGGGGGTTACACAGATAATCAAATTATGTTAATAAAGGTAACTAAATATTATAATTTCCCAATTTCTAATCAAAGAAATGAAGCGCAGTAAGAAACATGAAGCCTCGAGCATCGCAAAGCTTTCCGAAAATATAGATGAACTCCAAAGCAGTGGGGAAGGTAACTACACTTGCGAAGCGAGTCAATGCGTGCTTTTAAACATTTCACGCGCTAGTTTCAAAGACTTAGTATTATTCATGAAATATAAAGACGAACTAAGGGAAGGAAAAAAAGGAAGCCAACCTCCGTAAATTGGAGGTTGTGAAACCGAAAACAAGGAGTGAAAAGGTGTTACTGTACCTTATAACATTGTACCTTATAACATAACATTGCATATATATATCCTTACATTGTATATATAAATATTTACTCCTGTAGGGATAAAAGAGGGTTACTCAGTATACGGTATTAAGGTAAATTAATAATAAAATACTAATCTTAAACTCTAAAATATAAGACTTTTCATGAGCTAAGTAGGAAGTTGACTTATCTTGCTTGGAGCCGCATTTAAAAGAGGCTGATTGCCTAGTGATTCATGCTATTGTTGGTTCATATGTATTCTAAGTTGGAACTTTTGCTTTGTGACATCTGCGGCTATGCTTGGACTGCATTAAAAGTTGTATGCATAATGTTAGCCTCCGGTCTTGTAATGAAATTCAGATCGAAAATAACAAAAACTGAATCACTGAGAAAATGTTCGGCTCAGCGAGCTGAAATCAGATCTTTAAAGATGGCGCTTGAAAATGCCGAACGTGAATTCCCGACACTAATCGTGTGCGATTCGCATTTTTGCGTCAATTCTTACTATAATGATTTGCAGAACTGGGTTCAAAATGATTACAAAGACAACACAGGTGCCACAATCAAGCATAAAATGCTTTGGAAACAAGTAGCTCTTTTACAGAAAGAACTACAAAAGACTCACGTGATACACACTCTGAGTCATCAACGTGATGGCATTGACGTTGCAGGGAATTCATTGGCTGATACAGCCACAGCGGAAGCAACTAAACGGGCTTCCGTAGCCACAAAAAATCGTTCAGAAAAATACATAGACGGGGAAACCATGCTGGCGGTAAAAAGTCTTCAAAAGGCACCTGTGTAGCACTACCTGTGAACTATGCACTCAATTATACATACGTAATTGATGCAAACTCCGTTCCTTTTGCTTGAATCCCTGGAGTGGGGGATAGGGTAATTCTAAACACGAATCGAAGAATCTTTTTAATAGCTGACGCACACATGGGATTGGGTCCAAGGCACAAACAGATGTAGGAATCTCTGACAGAATTACAATCAGAATACTGGTGGCCGGGGATGAGCCTGCAACATTATAAATTTGCAAAGAGCTGTCCAGACTGCAACAGAGACCGCAGTAACGAGCCAACCGGAGTAATGCCATGGCCATTTTCTGTAGGTAGCATAGGGCTATCCACACATGAAATCCAGCGTCCTATTAATTTTTTTTTTAAGACTATATTCACTTAAAAATGTGGCCCCATCGCTCGGCTGACGCCAGAACTGTTATAAAATATTTGCGAGTCTTTATCGGCACATACGCAATTGCCATGCTTCATTCTGACCAGGGTCCTGCTTTTAGCTCTCGAGCTTATAAGGAGGCCATGACCAGCATGGGCATTGGATTGCGGTTCTCTAGTCCCTTCCATCCTGAGTGAAACGAGGTAGTGGAAAGAAAAAACCGAGACATAAAGCAATCTATAACGGCAAAGGTATTAGGTTCGGGTGATGGGTGGGTCCAGCATTTAACAAGTGTCCAACATAGTCTTAACAACTTGCCAAGAAATTCTCTAAAAGGTTTCAGCCCATACGAACTATTGTTCGGAACTAGAATGTATGTTCAGGACTTAGATAGTCTTGCTTCAGTGGTAGAAGATAAGAAAAAAGGCTTTGACATCAAAGATCGTTTGGCTGTTTTACAGGACTTAAATGAAACAAGAAAAGCCCTGAGCAACATAAAGTTAAAGCAACAGCCAACATCCACTGAAGACACACCACCTGTCCCAGCAAGACCTGTCTGGATTCCAAAGATTGGGGATCTGGTCAGAGAGAAAATAGCGGTGAAGAAGGAATTTGGGCCTTCTTACAGAAAAGCAGTACCTGTCTTAGCAATCAACGGAACAGGATCAGTAGTACTACCGCCCCTTGCTAGTAAAAATGAGAACAGAGTTGTATCTATCGACCTGGTAAAACCACAATCATGTGGCCCATAATAAATAGTAGGCCCAGTGGACTCCCAAGAAGTAACAGAATACCCAAATGTGCTAGTATCCAAGAGGTTCAAACTGAAAGACTAATCACATTTGATAAACCAGCAGTGAATAAAAAAGGACTATGCAGAAATGACATGGAACTTGTGCCTCTTGAAACCCAAATTGAAACAGTTCGTCATAAAACACCAGTCTACAATGATGTAGCATCAGAATGTGCTAATGAAAGCCAAATGGAGAAAACAATGCCAGCAACAAAGACTTTTAAAGAAAAAGCAACAGAACTCTTTCATCAAGTCAAAGAAGCATATCTAATTGCACCATTGATAGAACATTGGATTGTATCAGGGGTACTTATACTCCTACTATGCCTAATTTTTGTTTTAATTTTAGGAAAATTTATTACAGTACAATGGACACAGCAAGTCAGAACATCAACTTAGTTCTGAAGCCTCACAAATCATCTCACATCGAGAAAAAGGAAGTATCATCAGTGAATGTCACAGCCATTCCAATACCCGGCGGGGTAGTTTGGGACAAAACAGACTACGAAATATATGGCCCGGTCGAACTCTTGAAATATCCTCATCAATTCAAGGTTTCATTAAGTGACTTCGTAAAACCAAGTACATTTTCTGATGATTGGGACTTTGAAAGTATAAATAATATGATGTCGGATTTAGTTTTGTCAGCAAAATTTACAGAACATGATTATTTGCAAGGTTCATCGAATTATGAACAGACGTACTGTTTTACTCATTATGCAGACCACTATTTACATAAATCTGCTCAACCTAGAAATGTTTTTAAATATAACCAATGGGAACATTGTGCTACTCCACCTAAAAGCAGTTCAAAAACATTCTATGAGAAATTCCAATACTTCTCAGGGTTTAACACAAGTGATGCAGAAACATTTTATTATAAACTGTTAGATAAAACAGGGACAAAAACCATGCTGACAAATACTAAATTGATATATTCAGAAGTATTATATGAAAAAATGATTACATTTGGTTTTGATTTCTGGAAGAATAACATTGAAACAAAAACCATCTGGGGTACAAAAGATTGGCAGGTACAAGGCCTAGAAGCATTATTTCGAGCCTGCATGATCCCAGAACAAATAATGTTCTTGAATGACACAATTCAACAAACGACCTGTCTTGGTCTAGCCAAGATTAAAGACCTTAACAAACCGTCTATTCCAAAGCCAATACCTGATAATGCAACCACAGATATTGAAGTAGACGTATCCCAAATTTTAAAAGAAAGCAGAACACATCGTGATTGGAAAAAGTGGTTAATCTGGCCTATAGACACGAATAACTGTCAAGACAGATTCCTGAACAAAATACAGGGGTTAAAAATGACCAGACCAGACCCTAGATACTCCCAGAGACAACATCCTAGGATAGTAACAACATACAGTGTAGGGAAACTATGCCTTGAATGGCTACAAACATCCACACTGGCACAAATTAAGCAACACTTGTCTTTACTTAAAGATGGTGCTGACTTGCACGATTTCATAATGGGACCACGCAAACAGCGTCAAAAACGTTTCATAGCGGCCAGTATATATGCTGCTTACAACGAGGCATGGAAAGTGACTCAAATTGAGACAGCAGAGAAAATACGAGAAAATGATCGTATTCATTTGGAAAAATCACTTTCTATTGTGGACAATGGGTTAATGACTCTGTCCTCCAGAATATATTCACTGGACAGTATTGTATCATCTGCTAATGATATATTAGACCAGGACTTGCTAATGTTACAACATGGCCAGTCCCAATTACGTTCTATTGTACAGCTAGGCTGGACGTTGCAAAACCTCCGTTCAGGCTATGTACCATGGCGTTTAATCAACACAACGTCATTGTTTTCTATCTTTAACCTTACTGATAAACAAATCAGTTTGGCACAGAAAGGAGCAGACTATACAATCCTGAGCATCGAAAAACTTGAGAGATTACCATTGACAATGTCAGAAAGACCTGTCATTGAATGGATAATACACGGAATAATCACAATTCCGATAACAACTTTCCAATTTAAAAATTGCCTAAAGTATATTCTAGCAGGCCAGTATGAAAGGTTGGGTAAAGGATACATTAAGTCATCATGGAAATTACCTTATACACACACATGTTATAGTGACAATAACAAAAATTTATTTCTTTATGGTAATGAGTGTAAACAATCACTGAGCAGTATACTTTTGTGCCAAGGTATTAACTTGCATGGGGCCCGTGAGGGGACTTCAAATAACCTTTCATGCCACCAGCACAGCACACCTGCAACACAGATAGAGCCATTCTTTAGACAACTATCTAATGGGAGTCACGTTCTAATAACGGATCACAGCTGTTGTGGCTTGGTGCCAGGGAGAGCATAACTCTTAAGCGTCAGTTCCATGGTCACTTGCTGTATGCAAGCATTGTATCCAAATGGCCCTGGAGACTCAGTGGCTCCGATTTGGCCTCCGTTGAATATCTCTTCTATACGAATTGATACTTTAAGCAGAATGACGTCTGTGCTTTTACAGACAACAGTGCCCATCACGTCATCAAAAGAGACGTATGATCTCCAAGTTGCAAGGACAACTGCAGAGATACATACACTTTTATCAACAAATTGCCCTATGCATTTCACAGAAATACTTACCCAAATCCTAAATATGTCGAATGCCAGTGGTATCTCGTATGTATTTAAGACAATTTTTTCGGGACTGTTAACACCCTTCGAAGCAGTCCTGGGCATCTTTCCCAATTCTGTCCATTCGGTCTTTGGCGGCCTACCACTACTTTTGGGACTCGTAGCAGGGATTTTATTTTTGACCCTCCTGCTCCAATATGGCAAGCCAAAACGCAGACATGACTCCGGCAAGGATGGAAGAAACGATCCTAGCAATACGCTACTGGGACCGCATAACTAAAGTCCTTGGACTAGCCCGGCTAAGAGATCTGAATATGACCTGGTTTCTTTCATTCAGACCTATATGGCAGACCTGCATCTTACCTGTGCTTCGATGTATGCTATGCGGAGAGGAATGTGTGTTAGACACCTGTCTTGCACTACAATCAGCAGTACCAATGATTATTGATACTTTGCTAGATCCATTAACGGCTCATGCATCGTGTTGTCCGCAGCGGTTACCAATCCTGATGACGGCATTCGTTGAGACTCCTGCGCTACGACTAGGTGGTGGCAGTGAAGCAAGAAATGAAAGCAACATCACCCAGGTACGACCTTCTGTGAGCATTGCTGATCCTGAAATCGATTATAGCAATCATTCTCACAACTGCCAAGTTACAGCATTATCGAACTTGGTTGAACTGTCACCTGAATATGTAGACCAATTAATTTCGAGCCTGTCTGAAATGATGTTCTCCCCTGAACAGAAACAATAACTTTTTGGAAAACAATCCGGCACACAGCGTTCCCGTGAACTCTGAATTCGGCCTTCGGCTTTGATAAACAAGAGCTACTGAAAAACGTTTGGAACTATTTTTGCCCCACTCACCATGAAATTATTTTTTCCAAAAATCCCAAAATATTTACCTTTTTTCTGGCACACATACTTTGCTTAAAGTAGAACTATTCATAAAGAACAGAGCTTCTATTTTTAGCAGATTTAGAGACAAAATATTACCTCAGCCTCTAGCACATTTTACAGCAATTGTATTTATATGTGATGAAATAGTCTCGCCCTTCTTTTCTGCATTGAGAGACATTTCATGTGTAATTTTCGCAAAATCGTTCAACTGAATATATATGCAACATTTTTTTGAATGATTACCCTGCTTACAACGTACAGTACTTATTATCATTTTCATGTATTTCGTATACACCATTTCAGATGCAAAATGTATTTTGGGGTGGGTAGGAATACACATGCATCTTATTGCTTAAGTTTTAGTAATTGATGGACATAAAATCGTGGAGTGGGTGATGTGTTTTATCTAGGACCCCGATCAATATTGTGACCTTATGCCCCTAAACGGCTATAATCAATAAATATCTCTATAATGGCATAATAATCAGAGACATATTTCAGTAACTCGCCTCTGCAGTCCATGACACATCAGAAGCTACTTCCTTAGATTCCTAGAGAGCACACCGAGTTCTTTCGACATACCAAACCCTCAGCAACCTGGGAAAGCCCAGCTTGCTTTGTTTTGATTAGTAATAGAACTCCTGCGAGCACTGTAAGAATGACCAGTTCTTAGTGACATCTTTATTGACGTCTTCTGTCCAAAAACTTACGTCAAACTCGGCACCTTTCAGGTATAAATATACCAACATTGCCTTAAGCAAACACACAGTGGTGGTGAATACTGGAGCAGAACAGCTGTCCCCTTGCAGAGAGCCCAGCAGATGCGAGAAGCCCACGGACGCTGCCCCTCCTCTTTGACGCGCTGAGAAAGACGCTGTCTTTTCTTCTGCCGAGAAAATCCAGCTCCGGCGTTTCCAGCCTACCCTTGCGGGTGACTGGGATATCGGGTCCAGAGAGGGAGATACCAGACCTCCTACATTCTTTTCCAGAGGTACGGTGCTGACTAAACCCTTAGAGAGAATTCTTGAATGAAACTCTTGGCAAAACCAACTTAACTTAAACTGCTACTTACTTACTCCCTCCCACGTATTAGGCTCAGGTCAGGTACACCGGGGTAGGCGTAGTTAGAAGCACCAGTTGAGGTCGTTAGCCAATGTATATATGAATGTATATATTTTATTCATTTTAACTATCTTATGGCTAAGAAACCATATCAATGCTTTTACAGTATTATTTCGTAATACTCCTTTTACTGTACGCACTTTTCATCATAACAAGTCTTGCAATTGTGGCAATTCATTTCTCTTGCATGAGAAGGAAGACTGCTCAATAAATAATATATTTTTTGAAAACGCCCGTCTCTCTCTTCTCTGCACTCTGGTGAAACTAAGAACGCACGTCTGACTGAGTGAAATAGCTGTCTATTGTTTCACACGACTCTAGAGTTTGACTCTTATTCTGGGGAGCAAAGTTGCCATGTTTATGCGGTTGTCGGAAGCTGAATCCCTTCTTGTCTGAGCCAAGGAAGCTGATCACTACCTATTCAGTCAAGAAAGTTTCCAGTGACCTCTGAGCTAGCTGGTGCAAACCTAAATTAAGTCTAACATAGTCAGTAGAGACCTAGAAGACCAGAGTCCTACGTCTACACTGCTGTTTATGTTATTCCAATGCGCAGGGCCTATAGGGAAAATAGGAACTACACTACAAGATGTATTGAGGCCACATTTTTGAGTTACTTAGGAAGGTGACTACTGCTTAGAGAACATGTTTTAGTGGGGCAAGACATTTGTTTGGAAGGTCAGTCATCATTCAGACAGCCTCAGGTGCAAGACTTTTTGGAGTCCCGGATGAAATTAGATTTCAATATTTTAGTGCTGTCCCTCCCTTAGCAGCAGGGCATATGTGAGGCCTTCAGTTACAATCTAACATCCCGGTTGAGGTGTCATAAGATGTCCCCATACTATTCCTTAAAGTGCCATCCATGCCCAGAGCTGGAAATAAGCTGCATTGATCTAGAACATGCTAAAAACATGGCTTGGTGGGCTATTTGGGAAGCAGCATGGTTTTATTACTGACACCTGTCCTGGTGCTGTTCAATAAATCCTAGTTTCTGCATTCCTGTTCTCTGTAAAGCACTTTTCCAAAATCATAAACAACCAATCAGGGTAAGAACATTTTCCAGGAACCAGCATTTAAGCTCTATATCATTATCATAATCTTTAGCGTATTTTAAAAATAATATCTTACAACCAACTTAAAGAGGCATCACAGTTCTGTACAAATACTTTTAGATGGAACCTCTTATATTACAAGCTAAGAATCTAAATATTGCCTTACATAATATTAAGAAGTTTGAAATATCACAAGCATTGATTAAAAAAGTTAACATAGTTGTCAAGTTAAATTCATTATAGAAAAGTAAGCCACCAATGCCCTTTTGTGCCACAGGTTTTTGCTCCCAGTTTAACATGCACTAATGTTTGGGCACAAAACACCCCAGTACAAATGTTGTTTTCAAGTATGAAGTATCTTTTTGCACCTGATTATAAAATTTACGGTAAACAATGAGGAATGTGTTGAGTAAATAACTTTAACACACAATATTACTCCTTCCATCCAGTTTTAAGGGGACAAGTCCATCAAATTAGAACCTAGAGAAAATTGCCTATGCAAAATTTGGGAGTGGTAATTGTGCTTATCTCATAATGGGCGCAAAGTGAAAAAAACAGGGTTTAAAAAACGTTTTTAGGTGGAGCCTAGGTAACCCTTTTGCTGTCTCTTCAAGACATGTTCTATATACTTTGTGGGCTTACATGTCCATTGCTTTTTATTTGTTTCTTTCAGTGTCCTTTAAAAATCCTTGCTTCCAAGTGGTTAATCTTTCCAATTTGTCCTTCCTTTTCGCTGGTCATTCACTCCCATGGTGCAGCACCCCATTAATTGTAGCCTTACGCTTGTCCCATTTTAGCTACTGTAAAAAGGACTCATTTTTCCTTTGTCTAAGAGTATTGTACACAAGCGCTCAATATTTTCAGTTACTTCAACGCTCTGACTTCTGTTTATGTAAACAGGGCTGTTATTCGTGCTATCTCCTCACATTTGCTGTGCATTCAAAGAACGAGAACAAATGCCAGATGCTGTTTTCAAGGTAAGTTTCTTTCTCTACATTCAAAGTGAGAGGATTTCCCCGTCCCCCAACCCCTCCTGCTTAGCTGCTTGCTAATGTTATCTCTTATGTGTCCCGATACATTCGCTCAGGGTGCGGGCAGCTCTCTCAGCAACGTGCACCTCACAGAGGTGGCTCACAGAGACTCAAAGG
Organism: Lissotriton vulgaris; assembly: GCF_964263255.1. Taxonomy (NCBI): domain Eukaryota; kingdom Metazoa; phylum Chordata; class Amphibia; order Caudata; family Salamandridae; genus Lissotriton; species Lissotriton vulgaris. Next base: position 658,294,470 of record NC_141698.1, on the reverse strand, counting down.
GGCCATGAGATTCAGAATGGGAGCTACTCATGGCAGCAACAAATGTGTTTCTGTGCACTCTTTATGTCCCAAAAAAAAGCAAGGTCTGAATCGTAGGGCGAGCAGCAGGAGAGGTGACTCCCACTTAGAGCCTTCTACCTCCCAGTCACAAACACATTTATTGGGTGTTCCCTGCTCTCCGTGTGCCTCCAGGTAGGCATGCTGACATCAGTGGGTCTCCTAACTCGGTCATGCGCAGGACTCGTGAATCATTCCCTATAGATGTATCAAAGGTGGTGTATCTCCCGAATGTAAACATGGTTTTGAACTATTGCTCTTTTTGTGGTGTCTGGCCTTTTTAACTTTCACATTGTGGGATTTCCTCTAGTCACTGACATTGCAGTATTTCTTTTGGTTTTTGACTTTTTCTTGGAGGCACATGTTTTGAAAGTTTTGTAAATTTGGAAAATGCAGAGTGCCTGTACCCATAACAATGCCCGGAAGCTATTAAATGTTGGCAAGCCAATAACCAAGGCTCCATAGTTCTGATCCACCTCGGGCCTCTTAAACCATTCACTCCTTGCCCCTTTACCCAACTTTTACAGTATATCCCTTTGTCCCATTATGCATGTTTCCATTTTTTTCGTCCTTTCCCGTTTGCGAGTTTTTTCCGGTCTTACTCTTGGTAAATGTCTGATCATGACAAATAAGTGCAGGAGTACTGTTGGCCCCTATCAGATTAAATTAAGTACTGTATTTTGAAATTTGGACGTCCTCATTTTTTACCTTTATATTGCATCAATCTTGGCATTTTTTTAAATTCTTAGTAATGTGCTGTGTTGCTCATGGCAGCTTCACAGACCCTCGCGTTTCCGAGCTTGGACGGCCCTTTAAATCTTTTTTTTTATTTCTATGTAAGGTGCAGTGCTGCATCAGGCCTCAGAACCTCAAAGAAAGGAGAAAAAGAAGCATATCTCCTCTGAACGCAGCACACCATCTACTAAGGCTGGGAAATGTCTGAATTCATCTTCTTCTGAACTGTCGACGATGAGGCACAAATCTCTTCTTAGAGTCACAAGAATCCTATTAGGACCCCATCCACGGCACTATCACCACAGATAATAGATTGTGCAATGGACATCACCTCAACTGGCTTTTATCAACTAGCACAGGCAGCAGTCTTAAGATGGCAGGGATGGTTCAAAGCTACATCCTTCAGGCCGAAAGTGCAGTCCTAGATTCTGAAAATGGCCTACAATGGGGAAACCCAGGTTGGAAAATACATAGACGATGCTCTGTTGATGATCAAAACAGACACAGATATTGCCAGATCCCTAAGAACCCTTTAATTTAGAAAGTTGCCCTTCTGGGGCGCATGGAAGAGGATGTTCAACCTACAGAGGAGGATATCAGAGCTACCAACAATACCAGCCCTTCCATTCCCAATACAGGCCTGCTTACCAGCAACAACCATACCTTCAACCAGCCACGGTGGCATACACGAAACAAGGCCCTCACCGAAAAACAACCCCTTCATTGACGAGACATAGGTTGTAAGCAGTGATCTCAAGCAAGTGCTGGCTACATCCATTTCTTATCACAGCGTGGGTGTGAACAACACCTAAGGAGACACTCTCATCAGAGCCTAGGACAGTTGCCATGAGTGGGAAATGAATCAATAGGAGCTGGACAAGATATTATTCTCACTTTGGGGCAAACCAGGTTTGGCTCTCTTTGTGACAGATGAGAACACCAAATGCTAGCTAGACACCAGTCAGTATCACACCCAGGGTCATGGAGGAATGCCTTTTTAATCAGATAGTCCAGGATTTATGCATACGCTTTTCCCTCCTTCCCTATCATATCGAAGGTAATCACCAAGATAAAAATAGAACACAGTCTCCTGATAATGACTGCTCTCAAGTGGCCCAGGCAGCATTGGTTTACGGAACTTCTCCTGCTGTTGGAGTCTAATCCCATTTTCCTACCAACAACGTGTGCACTGTAGACGATGAACCAGGGACAGGTCTTACATCCAAAACCAGCCTCTCCCCACTTGTGTGCATGGCTCCTGAATTCTTTGAGTTCAGAGACTTAGCTATTCCCCAAGACTTAGGGATATCCTATCTAAAGCAAGAGCGGAAGCCACACACAGAACATATAAGTTGAAATAGAAATTATTCTGTTCATGGTATCAACAATCTAACCTGCATCTACTGGAGGTATCACCTGAGCACATTCTGCCTTATCTCCTGCCACTTGCTAGATCAGGATTGGTGCATGCCTCGGTTAAGGTTACCTTTGCAGCAATCTCAAGGTACATAAGCTCTTCGCACTTTCTCCCGCTGTTCTACAAGAGTTGACAATCAATTAATGACCTTTCCCTCTTGTACAAGCTCCGCCTCCAGAATGGCATCTCAATGTAGATCTCGCTCAACTTATCAAACCTCTATTTGAACCCATTCAGAAGGCAGACCTGAAGTTTATCACATGGAAGGTCGCTTTACTGTTGGCTCTCACTTCAACCAGAAGAATCAGTGAAATACAGGCATTGACAACGCAGGACTCCTTCTTACATTTCACTGATGATTACATACTTCTCAGAACAAATCCAAAATTCATTCCCAAGGTTCTATCGCAATTTCATCTCAATGAACCTATTATGCTTTCTACTTTTTCCCAAATATGGCATCACCAGCTGAAAGATCTCTCCATACATTGGACATTAAACCATTCTACTTGCATCGTACTAAACTGCTACTGATCAGCTGTTAGTGTCCTATGGACAATCTCGGCAGGTCACTCTAGTCACAAAAGCAACCATCGCAAAATGGATTTCTGCTGCCATTCAGTTTTACCACACAAAAGCTGGCAAATCACTCGTAGCAAAGGCATGGGTGCATTTAACAAGTGCAGTCTCCACCTTGGCTAATCTGTTTGCAGGTGTTCCGCTGAACAAAATAAGTTGTGAAGCGACATGGAAGAGCACCAACACATTCATGCAGCACTACTGCCTGGAATTGGCACACGGCAGTGATGGGGCCATAGGACAGATGGTGTTACGTCATCTGTTCCAATAAGGTGAGCCTCTGTTACTGTATGTGCTTATTAATATGTATATGAAGTTACATACAATTGGTATTGTGCATGATTGCTTTATCACATAGAGAGTATTTAGGTAAATATATGTATATGTATAGAAATATTGTAAGAAACTCTTCCCTTTCCACTGAAAAGTCATGCCCTGGAATGTGTATGGAAGTATAAAACACTGTTACCAAAATGGCGTTTTCCAATGTTGATGAAGGCATAAGCCAAAAAGCTTCCTGAGAGAACGTTGTTGTGACTGTTGTTTGTCCGAACAATAAATACTGGTAAGCATCGCATTGAGGGCCTGAACATTCTTTACCTACAGAAAGGAAGAGTTATGTTTGGTGTCAGCGGCGAGACGCACAAGAGGCACCACCCTCACTCAGGCGCTGACAGGCAATGCCATGTTGAAATGGAAGTGAAAAGCAACATGTCAGAGCTCACACAGAAACCCAGAGTTACACAGTGGAGACAGCACCGAGGACAAGACGACACACTGGGTTTTTGGAGGACCACCTACAATGGAGCACCATTGTCCAGAGGTGAGTGACTCCCGGTTGGTAAATGAGTCTGTATTGCAGAGTGAGACGCGGCTCCAGGAGTGCATATTCCTACATATGAGCAGGGAATGCTAACTATGCCAAGCTATGAAACCCCTAACTCTGACATGCTGAAGGAGTGAGCAGAACATAACGCCAATTTCTCAGCTGGCATGATAAGAATCCTGAGTAAATACGCTGAAATTGTCAGAGAAAACATCCTGGGTGAAATTAAGGACTTAGAGGAGAAAATAGACAAACATGAAAATCAGGAATTGGTCCAATCTTTAACCAAATCCATGGGAGATAGACTCATTAGAGTTGAAGACGAATAGTTCAGAAAAGGTACGCAAGTTCACGAGTGACAGAATTGATTATGAGACAGGACACATCTATACATTTGCGAGGCGCTTCGATAACCTATGGAGACAAAGGCTCAAGGGAGCAGTGAGAATACAACAATGAAAGGCAAAAAGGGAGAAGACGGGGAAGAATAGAAGAGGTGGCCAAGGAAAAGGAAAGCACAGAAGACAGTGGGAAGGTGATGAGGAGCAACAGGAGATACTAATGGATACAATAAAGACGATAATAAACTTATCTGATATGGTGCTTATGGAGGAAGACTACAAAAATGTTCCTTTGGGACTATCTTATTGTGAACCAACATTTTTGGACTATACAAAAAGGAGAATTGATCCTTTTAAATTCATTAGGAAACTAAAATGGGTCAAACGATATAAAATGAATACCCCTCAACAGCACAACAATAGCCCCTTCAGACATACGTCAAATAGAGAAAAAATTTGTAGTTGATAATATAGATGTTATGCAAGAACTCTGAGAACTAGAAGGTGCAGATTCTGGTACCACCGAACAGGAGGTGGTAGCAGAAAGATTAGAGAGGGAAGGGATATGGATCGCGGAGGAGGGTGGATCGGCCCTGAGACCTAGATCCAACACCACCAATGATGATCTTCACAAATTTGCTGAAAGGGTTACTACTGAAATTAGATGAATGAGGAATACTAAAACTGAAAGAACGTACAATACTGATCCTGGCCTTAGAGAAACCAATCAAAGAATATCTAAGAACAAAGATGTAGTGGTAAGGAGCTCGGACAAGGGGGGAAATATAGTGCTCTGGGTCCAAAAAAAACTATATGGTAGAGGCATACAAACATTTGAGAGATCGCTCTTGTTACAAAAAAGTAAGTGAAGCACATTTCAAAGAAGTGGAGAAAGGCTTCAGCAATCTCCTGTTGAAGTGGAGAAGTGAAGGACTGATTAGCAGCGAAGAACACAGTTTTCTTAAAGTTGTAGAACCTAAACTTCCTGTGTTTTACCTCATCTCCAAGATACACAAAGATGCTGTGAAAGCCCCCAGGCAGGCCCATCATTGCAGCACAGAACAGCCTATTTGAAAATGTATCCAAATACATTGGCACTTTTCTCAGACCATTTGTAGAAAGACTACTGGCATATATTAAGGACACTACTGATTTTCTAAGACACCTACAGGATATACAATGAGAAGAGGGGCTGTTATTTATAACACCTGATGTCCAATCATTGTATACTAGCATAAATCACACAGATGGCCTCAAAGGAACTGAATATTTTCTGAAGGAAAGACATATAATGGTCTATAAGCTCAATTTGATATTAATTGAGATGGTGAGTTGGTGTTTGAGACAACATTTTCTTTTTTCAACTATAATATATATATAAACAACAATGAGGTACAACCATGGTTACTTGTATTGCCCCTAGTTTTGCCAACTTACATATAGGGTGGTGGGAAAATCAGGTCTTGAATAACTATCCTTTGGATAAATGGAACAGCAGGATAATAACATGGCTCAGATTTTTTTTTGATGATATTTTAGTCATTTGGAGAGGAGACATAAATAGTAGTAAATGAAAATGCATTGAACCTTAAGTTCACAAGTCAGAACAGTACCACTATGACTGAATTCCTTGACGTAAAATTAGAAGTAAGGGAATAGGAAGTTATCACCTCCATTTTTAGAAAACCCAGTGCAGGAATTAGTTTACTACATGCCTGAAGTTTTCATCCCACAGGTCAGTTTCGGGGAATCTCATATGGTGAATATTTGAGAGCTAGAAGAATGTGTAATACAGAGGACGTGTTAAAGAAGATATGACACAGAGATTTAAGCAACGAGGGTATAGCAAAAAAAAACCTTCGCTTCAGCGGGATACAGAATAGAAAAAATACAGAGAGAATCTCTCATCTTCAGAAGCAAACACAGAATACAAAGTAAACCTGAGCACTGTTTTATTACCACCTACAACAATGCACATGAAACCCTTAGGACAGTACTACAGAAACATTGACTCCTCCTTAAGTGTGACCAAGTAATAGGACAAGAAACCTCTTATATCTTACAAAAGAGCAGACTCAATTTGAGACAAGTTGGTTCACAGTGATGTAAGTGTAGACAAAACTACGTGGCTGCGACTGCAGGATGGCTTTTTTCGGTGCAATAAATGTAAAGCCAGTAAAAATGGAGAAAACCGTAAAGAGGTAGTTATAAACAAGAAGGTACACCAAATAAAAGGGCACTATACATGCAAAAGGGAATATGTGGTGTGTATGCTGAAATGTGGATGTGATAAAGTGTATGTGGGCAGTTCGACCCTACAAGTACACAAAAGAATATTACAACACCCAAGGGTGATAAAGAACAATGACACAAGTTATGCAGTAGCTAGACACTGTCAGATGATGCATAATGGAGACATAAAAGACCTGACTTACAGTGTGATTGATGGAATCAAGTTGGAAGAAAGAGGTGGTGATCATGAGAAAAAACTGAGGATCTTAGAATCCAAGTACATTTTGAAATTCAATTGCAAGGAGCTGAGAGGGCTTAATGTAGATAAAGAATTGTATGTGCATTTATGATTGTCCTTTGTGTTAATGAATTGTTTAATGGATATTAGTGATAAGATTGAGTAGTGACTTTCCTTTGAATTGTCAGCAGCATCTGTTAGCTGTTTTTCCCTAATAGGGATCCATCAGTTAAAGTTTTTTATTTGTATTCCATTACAGGGTAGAAAAGGTAAATATATTCAGAGTAGACTGTGAAGACACATGAGACCTATGCAAGAATACAGACTCACTAGGGCGTAATGTCTTACAGCGAGTAGTATAGGTACAGTGGAATAGGAATGAATCCAGTTACTGTATTTGGTGTCCATTAATTTAAAGAAGAGGTGATATTCGGAATCTGCTGATTTTTTATTTTAAAAAAATGTTTTGGGGGTTTTAAATCAATTTTGTTATTTAATACTTTGTCTCTCTATATGCCATGATTTCATAAAATGATGGAGATCAGCCGACTGGGGCATGATTTTGTTGTTTTTGTGAAATTATGTAAGAAACTCTTCTTTTCCATTAAAAAGTCATGCACTGGAATGTGTATGGAAGTATAAAATACAGTATTCAAAATTACGTTTACCAATGTTGATGAAGGCATATGCCAAAACGCATTCAGAGAGACCTTTGTTGTGACCGTTGTTTGCCCGAGAAATAAATACTGATAAGGATCGCATTGAGTGCCTGAAGCTATGTATTAAACTGTGTCCCACCATCCTCAATGGGTACTTCTAGTTCCATTACTAAAATGTTTACATGCAATATCTGTTTGCCATTCTGATTCAAACATGTGAATCTATAAGATATCCAATACTGGAGAAGAAAATTACCTGTAACTTTAGTTCTCCAGTATTGATATTTTTCAAAGATTCACATGCGAAACCCCATCCCCCCCATAGAGTCTCCCCTTATAGCTCAGGATAATGTTATTCCTACTTGTGCTTGAACATTTGAGGGGCTCTAGATGAAGAAAAACTGAGCAGGGAGACTCCATTCACATGATGTAGAAAATCTGAGAGACCCAGCCTCTCGTGCGAGTGTTCTACAGGGTGCTATCACCTGATTGGTTATAGTTCAAGTTTGGTCCTTTTTTTTAAAAAAGGACATAGATAGGCTATTAAAGTGATTGCTCATTGCCATTATGGCCTATGATACCGATTCATACTGGTTTAATATGGAATCGTGGGACTCCCACTTCAACGATGGGGAATGATTCAAGCATGTGAATCTATGAAAGATGCCAATACTGGAGAACTGCAATTACGGTAACTCTTTTTCTTATCATTCTATGAAGGGTGAAGGGATGAGGCACCCGTTACAGATAACGTTAAGCAAAGTTGATGAGCGCGCACCTAATGAAACATTCCTACTGGCATTTCCCGCCTTAAAAAAAGAGTCCTGTGCTTGGAATCTCCAGTGCGACAGCACTCCACAACATTGTTGACCCTGCCCTGAGTCCAGTAATGTGGAGGTCTGTTGATAGTGACTGCGCCTTACAGCACTGGGCGGCAGGATTACTCAGCAGAAGCATGCTTAAGCTTAACTGCACCCCGTCTGCCTGTTGTCATTTCTCTCTGAAATATCCATACCTCAAGCAGGGGCATAGTTGTCACGGGGGCAGCAGGGACACTGTTACCGAGATCCAGGTGCTGGAGGGGTGCAGTGCTCCCAAACTGGTTCCAGTTATTTCTCATGGTACCTTTGTACTCCTGCAGGCAGCTGAAGCAGATGCCATGCTCAAAGTTCTATCAGCCTTCAGAGGCTGATAGAACCAGCAACCTTTTTGGTTCCAGGTACCAAAAAGGTACCTGGAACCAGCAACCTCGATGTTGCATTCAGATACCAGATCCGATTTATTTTACTATTCATTTACGTATTCCAATTTAAAATGCAGCTCTATTATAAGATATAATATTGTTCCAGGATATAGTGTTTTCGTTCACTAAGCGTCCTCAAAAATGCAACATACATTACAAATGTGTCTATGTAAATATTCCTTGTCTGCATAGCGCTTCTGCACCCTGTCAGTGGTAGAAGAAGTTATATACGTGCCACGTCGATCCAACATAGGCACACACCTGCCATCTATGAAACATGACAAATTAATACCGCCATGGAGCCATTGTCTGCGGTGGGAACTACACGGACTAACATTGTGAAACAGCAGGCCATTTGGTGCTGTGTGAACAATGGCATCTGCCAGTCAGCAGAGTACAATTTGTTAATAATGAACAATAAAACTAACACATTTGACTTCCTTTAACAATTTTCTTCGTTTAATGAATATATTTCAGAATAACTATGTTTTTCCAAAAGAACTAAAACAATCTATTTCCTTTAAATCGACAATAATTTATTATAGTGCACTTTCTCTCATAGTCAATAGTCACATACTACTAATGTACTTTATTATTATTCCATAGTAATATTATATGTATTGGTGATGATATTATTATGAGTATTAGTATTGTTGTTATTATTGTTGTTGTTTTTGCTATTTTTTGCTACTTTAATTAAGAGAGTGCACATGAAAGACGAGCTGTTAAGAGACGCTTCGGCACAGGAGAATGAGGAGAATGAGGAAAATGCGGAGGTTGTGGAGGTTACAGAGATTTTCGCTGGACAGAATAAACAACAACTCTTTCCTAACACAGGGGTGGTTACTGGGAATGGGAGTGTTGGGAATGCTGGAACTAGTGCCACAATCTATCACGGCCTTATAGAGGATGTTACTGTCCCACATCGTGTTGAAGAGAGTATTCCACCTTCAAATTCAGGAGCAGATAATGTTACGAATTTGACGAATTTGACGGAGGCACTGACAGAGGTATTAAGGGAAGAGCAGAGCAATATTAATGCCTCCAGTACGTCTGCTATTATAGAGGGGTGCAGTAAGGATGTTAATGTAAATAATCATCCGGAGAAGGGAATAGCTGTTGGAGGGCTTAGTGATGGTAATGGAAGAGACCATCTGAGTAAACCAATTAGCAGTGACCCTAAGGCCGTGATCTCTCTTACTGGTTCCCCTTCTGATGAATGTTTTTTCTCTGTTAATGAAGGTGAGGAGGAAGGTGAAGAGGTGGGGGCAGTTGGGGGGGGGGAGTTAGAGGATTCTTCTTCTCTAGCCGATTTGGGTAGTGACCAGACACTGTCAGGGCTTGTAACGGAGACGGTATCTACAACCAATCCTAGCTCTGAAGAACCTTCTGAAAAGGATACAGCTACAAAGCATAAATCTAAGGTATTGACAAAGAAAAGGAGAAGAGCAAAAGGATCTATAAGTCCAGCAGCTATAAATGTAGCAAAGAGACTTGATTGGGACTATGCAGCTACATCTCAGATGTATAAAGAGGGGGCTGGGTGTGTAGATGTTTCCCTGGGATCTCTGCGGATGAGTGAGGAGAGGAATAGGCAAGGTTTACCCGAGTCTCAGATACAAATTCAGGAGCGGTCTCAGTCCCAGAAATCACCCTTGGGGTTTGAAATGATGTTTTCAATGCTCAAGCAAATACAGACGGAGGCAAGGGTGGAGAGTCAGAGAGCTAGACAGGAAAGTAAAAAAATACAAAATGCTCTTCGAAAGGTAGATAAAGCATGTACAGAGCTGGCAGGGAGAGTTACAGAGATGGAAGAAAGAACAGGGGGCTTGGAAGATGAAATGAAGGGATGGAAGGAATTCAGACAAGATCAAGAGAAAATGAATAATGATGTACTATGGAAGCTCGAAGATTTCGAGAATAGGCAACGGAGAAACAATGTCAGGCTCTTAGGTATTCCGGAGGGGAGGGAGGGGCAGGACGCAAGAGCCTACATAATTGAATTCCTTAAGGGTGCTCTACCAGATATAAAAGGCTGGAACTGGGAAGTTGAGATTCAGCGTGCCCATAGATTTCCTTTTTTACAGAGAAAGGGGGATGGATTAAAAAAGCCGAGAGCATTTTTAATATACGTGGGCAATTTCTTATTAAGAGAAGAGATAATGGCCAAGGCAAGACCCCAAGCAAAATGCAGGTATCAGGAGATAGAGTTCTTCGCTAGACCTGACTTCTGCCACATAACGGTAGAACGTAGATGGAGGTTCAGGGAGCTAATAGCTCCGTTTCAGAGGATCGGGTGTGAGGCATACCTAATGTTCCCTAGCAGGTTGAAAGTGGTTAAGGATGGCCAGTTTAAGATCTTTCATTCTGAGGTCAGAGCAGCCGAATTTTTGACCTGGCTTAAGGAAAGGACCTCGCAGGACAGTGCACAATCGCAGGATTTAGTGGTAGGCTTACCAGCTAAAGGCAGTCGGGAATAAAAATTAAGACAGCTGAAATTTTGTATAGAAGTACGAGAATTACTACATTAATGTGTAGAAATTAATAGATGAGCATCCTTTTTTTTTTCACGCAGAGAGTTTGTGGCACAATAAGAGTATTAAGAGCAGGGGGGGGGGAGGCGCGGGACCCAACACAGACACAGCTGTCACATATAGGTCCGATGGACCTATTTGCCCGTAGGGGGGGTGGGATAGTCGGGGTGGGGGGAAAGGGTGAGGGACATGGGGGGGGCAAGGAGCATAAAACATACAGGGAATGCACAATACAGGAAATATCATGGAATAAGGGGAATAATGAAACAGAAGAAATCTTTATGTTTGTTGTGTTATATAAAGCTGTGGTTACAGTGTACAACTTGTTTTTCTTTTACTATGTGTTCAATTACGCGAATGTATTTGTTAAAAACCCAGGATGAGTATACGAATAATGACTTGGAACGTGTGTGGCCTTAATGACAAGACCAAAAGGCAAAAGGCTGCTGTCTTGATCAAAAGTTTAAAAATAGATTTCCTATTACTCCAAGAGACCCATATACATTTGTCTGAAATTAGTTTGCTAGACCAGTTGGGTCTCATTGTTTTAGCATACTCTAGGCAGGGAAGTAGGAATAGGGGGGTTGCGGTTATGGCAAGACAAAGAGGGGTCATTACCAGGAAAAAATGTGAGGATATTTGGGGTAGATGGGCCTTGATAGAGTGCCTGATTGGAGAAACATGGGTTACCCTTGGGTCTCTTTATGGGTCTACAGGAGATGATCCTGAGATCTTTGAAGATATCGATATAGAGCTGGCAACATGGGCTCCATTTATAGTAATAGGAGGGGATTTTAATATCAACGGAGCAGGGGGATTGGGGTTGGGGTTGGGGCCCCCAATTAACTATAAGGGAAGGAAGAAAAGAGTTTACAAAGCAGTCACTAATTTAGCTAGAAACAATGGCTTGATCGATGTTTGGGATACCCTTAATCCGGGTCAAGATGGTTTTACATATTATTCAGCACCCCATAGGATAAGTGTCAGGCTAGATTATTTCTTAGTTAAAAACCAAGGCACTGACAGGATAGATATTGAAAGAATGCCAAGGCTGTTATCAGACCACAACCCTCTTATTATTACTCTAAAAGATATGACAGCGGTAAGGAAGGTTTCGGAGTGGTCCTTTGAAAAGGCTTTTTTAGTGGAGGATGCTTATATTCATCACATGAGGAGATGGATAACCGAGTTCTTGGATATAAATAGACACTCAGCACCTGCAGGAATAGTGTGGGATTGTTTTAAAGCCGGAGTGAGGGGCGAGACCATCAGTTATGGGGCAAGGAAAAGGAAACAGGAGAGAGAAAGAAATGAGAGGGTAAGGAGGGAATTGATGCGGGCAGAGGAGGAACTGAATAATAGGACGGATCAAACTGAAGCTCCAACGGACTCCGCATATCTTACACTTGTAAAATTGCGAATGGAGGAGGAAGAACAGATAGCAGAAAGGGCAGCCAAACAATATACAGTAAATAGGGAGAATTGTTACGAGATGAGTGAAAGGGTGGGCAAAATGTTAGCAGCTAGAACTAGGCAGAAGGTATCCTTTGGGGAGATAAAAGCAATCAAAGATAGCTCAGGGGTGATTGTCACTGATGCACTACAAATAAGGGAAGTATTTAGGAATTTTTATACGGCTCTATACGCTGAAAGTGATTTAAGTGACCCTGAAGATATAACAGAGTACTTGAATTATCATGAGGGGAAACAGCTGGAGGAAGTAGAAAAGAAGAGGATTGACAATTTGCTAGAATTAGAGGAGGTAAAAACAGCCATGAAGAGTTTACCATCAGGAAAGGCGGCTGGCCCGGATAAAATCCCGCTAGAGTTTTACAAGCTATTCTGGGAGGAGGTATGTGGGGATATGCTCTACACCCTTAAACAGGCACAGGAGGGAATCTCAATACCAGGTACTTGGTCTGAGGCTGAAATTGTGGTTATTCTTAAGAAGGGGAAAACGCCAACTAACCCAGGGTCATATAGACCGATTACTCTTATGAACACGGACACTAAGATCTACTCAAAAACGCTGTCAACAAGATTTGCAAGTGTAATAACACCTTTAGTCAGTAATAATCAGCATGGTTTTATACCGGGGCGGGGGACAACACAACATGTAAGGAAACTAATTACACTTATGGATAAAGCAGAGGCTGACGGGGATCCATTCGCTGTTTTATTACTAGACGCTGAAAAAGCTTTTGACCGGGTGTCATGGGTCTATATGTGGAAAGTTTTGGAAAAATTTGGATTCGGGATTGGCTTTATAAAAGCGCTAAAAACATTGTATAGAGAACCCGTGGCTGCTATTAGAATTAATGCAGGGCTAACGAATAAAGTAAAAATTAATAGGGGCACAAGGCAGGGCTGCCCATGCTCCCCGCTGCTATTCGCAATATATCTAGACCCTTTAATTAGAAGATTAGAGTTAAACCGGAATATCCCCCCAATGGTCACACCAAGAGGGGAGTGTAAAATATTGGCCTATGCCGATGACGTGGCGGTTATAACATCATCACCCACAGAGGCTATAAGACATGTGGAGCAGGAGGCAAAGCATTTTGGGAAGATCTCCGGGTATTCTTTGAATACTGGAAAAACGCAAATTATAAAAAATAGTAAAGCTCTATGTCAGGACCCTCGGGTGGTACGGACGGGAACCTATCTGGGAATAACCATAACTTCAGAACTAGACAAGTTAGTTGAATTAAATATCGATCCTATTGTACGGAAAGTTGGGGGGGATCTAGACAGATTGAACAATCTCCATCTTACCCTGGTTGGAAGAGTGAATATTATAAAAATGTTAATTATGCCGAAGTTTTTATACCTCTTCCGAACAATCCCCTTATGGTTCGATAATCTATGGTTCAAAAGGATTGAAAATCTGATCAATAAATTTATATGGTCCAAGGGTAAAACTAGAAGAGCAGCAAGGTTTCTGGCACTCCCGCGAGAAAGAGGAGGATGGGCGTTGCCAGACATTAAGTTGTATTACTGGGCAGCTGCCCTGCAATATATGGTAGGGTTAATAGGCGGAGCCGAAGTGGAAGGGGAAGATCATTTAGGGTCAATAGCGGTATATGGTATACTGATGGGTGAAGAAATAAAAGATATTTTTTTGAAAAATTTTGACACAGTATATTTTAAAAGAACACGCTTTAAGACTTTACTGGGCGCACATAAAATATGGAAGGCTTTCATGAAAAAGTATGGTTTAGGTAAGTTTAATAGATATACAAGGTTATACAAGAATATGTTACTTTCGGGAGATATATTCTCTGATACAGTTTTTATAGAATGGTATGGGAAAGGGATAAGAAAACTAGGGGATGTAATGGGGACACAAGGGGTGAAACAATTTGCAACAATACAGAAAAAATATAATTTGTCAACACAACACTTTTTTAAATATTTGCAAGTAAGAAGCTGTCTACAAAGTAAAAGAGGGGGTGCATGTGGATTCGAAAAAAACAACATATTAGAGATAATAGGGTCTGGAGTAGATTGCACAATCAAAAGGTTCTATCATGAGTTAAACGAAAAAAGGCCAGACGACCTGGCTAAATGGGGGGAAACTTGGTCAATGAAGTTGGGTGTAGAACAAGAATGCTTTAATACATCATTAGAATTAGGGGTGAATGTTTTATGTTCTGCGTCATTACAAGCACAACATTACAAGACTATGTATTGGCTATATTATACCCCGGCTAAACTGGCACAGTGGGGAGCGACAACTGGCATAAACTGCCCTAGATGTACAAGCGCAGTTGCAGACTCAATCCATATGTTTGCAACATGTCCAAGCCTAGCTATAGTTCTTAAAGATATAGAATTGTTTCTACATAGGGCATTAAAATTACCTGTTAACTTAACACCAGCGATTATTTTGCTAGGTGTAGATGGGAATAATGGTGTGGAGACAGGGGAATATTTCATCTTTGTGGCTATGGCAGTATTTAGACTGTGTGTTGCCACTGCATGGCTAGATCAATCGGCTCCATCATTTCAACAATGGTTAGCCAGGCTGTTGAGTATATACAATCTAGAAAAAGCGATCTACTCCAGAAGAGGGAAAAGGCTGAGGAAAATAGGTTTGGAAATATGGGGGATAATAACGAAATGGAAGGAAGAAGAATGATCTGCATAGGAAATGTATATGTATATAATTTGTATATAAACTGTATTTGTGTGTATAGAAAAATGTATATGTATATATTAAAAAAGGTAGGGTGCAACAATGAATAACATGTATAGTATGTAATTTAAGTTAATGTGTATGGATAACTAGATGGAGTTTACCCCAATATGGAAGGGTGTTATTAAGAAAATATATCTTCTCTTCTGTTTTTTTTCTTCTTTTTTTTTTCTTTTTCCTTAGTTAAAACATATGTTGTAAACCCTATATGAATATACAATTGGTTTTGCTGTACTGTTTGCTCCATGCCCCCTTTGTGCTCCAGAGGGTGGAAATAATTTAAAAAAATTCTGTGAATAAAAAGATTTAAAAAAAATAAATAAAATGCAGCTCTATTATAAGATATAATATTGTTCCAGGATATAGTGTTTTCGTTCACTAAGCGTCCTCAAAAATGCAACATACATTACAAATGTGTCTATGTAAATATTCCTTGTCTGCATAGCGCTTCTGCACCCTGTCAGTGGTAGAAGAAGTTATATACGTGCCACGTCGATCCAACATAGGCACACACCTGCCATCTATGAAACATGACAAATTAATACCGCCATGGAGCCATTGTCTGCGGTGGGAACTACACGGACTAACATTGTGAAACAGCAGGCCATTTGGTGCTGTGTGAACAATGGCATCTGCCAGTCAGCAGAGTACAATTTGTTAATAATGAACAATAAAACTAACACATTTGACTTCCTTTAACAATTTTCTTCGTTTAATGAATATATTTCAGAATAACTATGTTTTTCCAAAAGAACTAAAACAATCTATTTCCTTTAAATCGACAATAATTTATTATAGTGCACTTTCTCTCATAGTCAATAGTCACATACTACTAATGTACTTTATTATTATTCCATAGTAATATTATATGTATTGGTGATGATATTATTATGAGTATTAGTATTGTTGTTATTATTGTTGTTGTTTTTGCTATTTTTTGCTATTTTATTGTAGAGTGTGCTAACAACAACATTAATAATAATAGCTCTGTGATGCTCTCTCTTGCCTGTGTGCTTCTCCTCACCCTCTTCCATGATGATTTTTTTCCTGGTGTGCTTCTCCCACACATTGCTTTCTCCTTTGCGTGCTTCTCCCTCAGCTTCATGGTGCTATCTCTCTCATCCATTTGATTTTTTCTGCCCCATCCATTCCCTTGATGTTTCTTCCCATGCCCCATGTTGCTTTCTCCCCCTCTGCACATGTTGCTTCCACCCTAATTGTTGATTCCGCTACCCATGTTGCTTCCTCCCCACTTAAAAATGAAAATAAAATTATTTTCCATATTTTCACTTTATTTATAAAAGAAAGAAAACAAAGTGCCTGGGTCCTTTTGTAGGAGCACACATGTGTGGTGCATGTGCCTCAAATGGCTAGGGCAACTGTGTCATATGCTTTTTTTGAAAATCTATTTTAGTCACTCTGCACAGCATCAGGGGAGAGCTGTACAGCATCACAAAAAAAATTGACATAGCTAAAAAGTCCCAAAGGCAAGACTAGAATCTGTGACACACTAATCCACTAGACACCGTCAACATACATCACTCTACTACACTCTAACGCTCTATCCTACTCTACAGTACTCAACGCAGCTCACATTTAGAACACTGTACTCTCCTATGTACCATTCCACTTTCCTACATGATGCCACTCTATACCACTTCACTCTATCCCACTCCACTCTGACAATCTACTTCACACCAGCAACTTTACTCCAATATACACAACACCCTTTATGCCACTCAACTCTACACCACTCCACAACACTCAATTTTTTTGTTTGAATCTTTTTATGAGCATTTATATTTTCAAACAATACAGCACAGCAATCAAAAGACCAGTTAAAATGGCCAGTAGTCATGTATTAGTATAACATAACCAGTGTTAATATCCATGGTGGTGGACACAGAGTGGGGCTGATATGACATCACCCAAATAAAAACCAAATTGACCACCTAGGTAAATGAGTAGATGGTTGCAACACTAATGTGTTTTGAATGGGGGCAATGATATGTGCTATGTGAAGTAACAATGGACATTGGGAGGGGGGTACAACAAAATAAAGGCAAAATAACTTGACGGAGGGATATGGAGATTGCCCGTGACCTAAGCCCTAGAAATGTGACTGCAGGTGAGTAACTGCTTGTGGCGCGTTTTAGGGTACTATGAACTACCGGGGCGAATGGGGTCTCAAAGCGCTACCTCACTTGTGGTGATATATTGTCAACTTTGAGCTACTGAGATCACCACCCCTTCCTGTGTGTCTTCGGTGTGCGTAGCCAGCTTTTGCAATTCTTCCACAATAGACCCCCAATCGCTAGCTAGGGGGAACTTACAGAGCCCCAGCAGATCCTCCCTCTGTAAGGCCATGCCCTCTGCCCTGGCCCAGTTTAGCAACGAGCAGCGCCAGGCTGATATGTGGGGCACTGTCTGGATATTCCACCTTTTAGTAATCAGTCGATTTGCCACGATTAGGCCTAGGTTTAAAAATCATGTGGCAATAATCATATAGCACTAAACAAAACAATGTAATACACTCTAAACCGTAATACACTCTAACACTCTACTCCACTCTAACAATCTACCCCACTCAACTCTATACACTACTATACTCCATACATTACACTCCACTAGACACGCAAATTCATAACACACCATATGACTAAACTCTACTCTGCACCACTCTACGCCACACCACTCCATAACACTACACTCTACTCAACTTTGCAACGCTTCACTGCACACTGCTTTACACCAATAACTTTTAGCCATACTAAATAGCAGCCACAGTACATTAGGTACAACATGGCTAAAACAAATTGGCAAAGGCATAGGCAAGACCGATTAGTTATTCCAATGCTTGTTTGTCACTTGATGCTCGACTCAGAACAAGGCTGTTAGTAGGGATTGAAAGAGGGTCCCAACCATGTGGAATTGAAGCCTAACCCATCTAACTTATTGTAGACTAGATGCAGTCTTCAGGGCTCCCCTTTACCTTTGCATTCTTCAGAATACATCATCAGTCAGAAATGTTGCTATACCAGCATGTGGTGTGCTCTGGACCCGAGTGGACTGTGTAGAGACCTGCAGAATAATTCACAACAATCTGCTAATTTAAAGTGTATGCTCTCTATCTCTCACTCCTCTTTTTACCATTATATGATTAATGACTGCTGATGGAGCAAGGACTCATGTAAAAGAGACTTGCTGTGACGCAATCTTCTCATATAATCCCGTAACGAAGTATTAATATTGTCTGTAATACTAATTTGCACAACAGTCCATATATTTATAGAAAAGGAGAAACTTGCCTATGTGTTTTTACTAACGAGTAGCCCGAGTGTAACTAAAGAAGGCTGCTAACGCTGGAAAATGCACTGCACATGCGTCAGCGGCATGATGTCTTAAAGCTTAGAAGGAAAATTCTGCTTCTGCGCAATATCATCTAAAATGGCCGCTTGGGAACTCACGTGATGAGCATCTGCTTTGCTAAAACGAAACCGCATTATTTACTAAGTGCTAATGCATAAATACTCTTTATAAGTAAATAGTTTAGAGTAGAGATAAGTGGTATACAGTGAAATCATGTTATTCTGTATAAAATACTTTGTATCTTCAACTTTCTATTAGTTCGTATTTGGTTCTCTGAACGATGCTACGGTCTGACACCCACGTGGGTTTACCCGCATACGCAAGAGGGACAACTCTGAAGCAGTGAGCTCAAGTCTTGGGATTCGTCCAAGGACATTCTCCACACATGTCCTGGGAACCAGCTGAACATCCTGAAGATTCAATGGACAACTGAGAAATTGTATACATTGTTCTCAATAAAGTTTACATATATGGGTGGGAAATAAAGCTTGGGAGAACCAATTAATGGATGGGAACTTAAAACAATGAACTTAAGGAAAGTATTAAAACTTAACATGGTGGGAAGCTCATCCCCTCAGCTCGTCCAATCAGAAATTGGAGTTTCATAAGGTTGAAACATTTAGGGGTGGTATATGCCATTAAGGAAGCATAATTGGGGTAGGTAGTTAGATTAGTTAGAGCAGTCGCTGCCAAAACGCTGAGAGACAGAGATGCTGTCAGAATTCTGATCGAATACCTGAAGAAGCAGACTTAGAAGAATCGAGAAAAAAGTTAGCATCAGAGAGGGGTGAGACGCAGGCATCGAATGCAGAAGAGGTCATCTGTCCTGTCCTATCCTGTCCTGAAGAACCTGTCACCTGAATTTTCTAAGGGGCCCATTAACTCTTGACCAGAGGGGTCTGATTTTCGCACCATCCTAGGTAAATATAAATCTGTGTATTATGTCAATGTGCCTTTCTCTCTCGATCCTCTTTTTCCTGAGGTACTTGATTTTGTGAAATCTTATTTTAATTGGATAGACCGATCTTACTTCCTTTGGAAGATGGAGTTAACACTGTAATTTGTTTTGCTCTTATGATTAATTTAGATAAGCATTTACAACGTACCCAAGTCTGTGGTTAATCAATGAGAAATTCAGGTAAATGAGACCAATGCTAATATCATCAAATCCTAATCAACTGAAATAGATCCATTAGTTATAGGAAGGGCTTAGGATTAGTAATAGGGTTAAACATTGATTAGCTAACTGATATACAATTTGAGCCCTAAAAACTGACCCCAGCGGTATTTACTGGCCTATATGAGTGAGTGTGTTTATGGGCCCAGAAGAGTATTTAGTGATAGATGTCCGCAGGTTGGTAGCCCGCTGGATCACTGTGACATAAGAATTGAGAAGAATACCAGTGTGGTCACTCATACACAACACCAAAATGCACCCCACATAAGCCACACAGTAATTCTACGTCTTTCCAATCAAGAACTCCTGCATGGTGTAGCATGCGTCTGTGTCTCGTTGAGGATAAGAAGCTCTGCTGATCAAAATGCTGACACAACACTTGTGAAAGACACAAATGTTTTGATCCTATTATTGTTTTGTAAGACACAAATATTTTTGGCCCAGGAGGTCAGATATCATAGAAAGGATTGTGTTTGTGCACAGGAGGCATTCTCTTTACACCTAACACAGGGGCCATTTTCTTTCCTGTAATTCACTACAGGTCTTACACTTTTGACTTCTGGGGACACACACTTAATCACTATGGAAGCCAGGGAACTTAGTTTAAGCAATTTCTACTATCTGAACGTGAAAACAATTAACAAAACTACCGAAACAAGTGAAGATCGAACAAATACGCAAACTGTGAAATATTTTATTAAATTTACAGATAAAAAATATACCAAAAGCAAAATTTAAATTTTAGCAGGACGGTGGGAGCTTTTCAAAATGTGTTTTTCATTTCTGAAAGGTGAAGCGCCATGCTAGACTCTAGAATATAACTTGAATTTGTTATGCTTAGTGCGTGCTCTCTTTTTATTCATGAATGCCAGTGCTGCAGTTGAGGTCGCCAATGGCCCATACTATGTTCTATTTGCTGTACTCGCACTAGTACCACAAATTCTGCTGATACCAACTGCATTTTTTTAGTTTCTTATTTCAAAATCCTTCACATTTACAGAGCGTTTTAATATTTTTATTTTACATTTTCCTTTATAATGTATATTTATAATATTAATTTTCTAATATTAAATTTTGTAAGCATTGTGGACCCAATGAATAGACGTTGCTATCACCCAGTGGTTCGTGGACCACAAGTGAAGAAATTCCAAGTGGTGGAACAGGGTGGGATGGGAATAGCAGGAGAGTATAAAAGGGTTACAAGATGACACCATGAAAGTAGTAAGCCAGTCTTGGACTTTCAATTTCCAATCTGATGCATTTTGGGAGTTGTGGTACTAGTGCATTTTATTGGACCTAATTGAACTAATACAACTAATACCACAATGTCGTAAAAGAAGAGTCCAAAGCAAAATCATTGCACAGTTGGTGATATGAAGTCACCTGGTAACCTTTGACTTTGCAAACATTTAAGAACAGGTCAGTGCGAGAACCATCTCTTTTCAGCTGCACTAGATAATAGATCGTGCTAGTAGTTAAAAAGTTAAAACTCACTGAAAGTGACCTACCTTAACGGCTGCGTGTTGGCAGACTTAAATATCAATCACAGCTAATATATTAGTATATGTGCAGTTGAGTCAAGTCTATTGGGGAATTTTGTGTAAAGAAGATAGCGTGCAGGTTGGGCGTCCAGATCACATGTGGCATTCTCTTTGCGGGGGGCCGACATAGTCAAACAAGGCCGGCGTCACAATAAGGACATCCAGTCTGGGTAGAAGACACTGTAATGGATACAGTCAGCACCACTGAAGGATTGAGAGGATTCCCACTGGGACGCAACGTTAGCGTTAGGACCTTTATGCTGGCTTCTTTCTATGAAATTCCCGTTGCACACTAGACCGGTAGTGCATCACCTTCGTCCATCCACCTGGATCCTCCTGCATTCCATAACTTGGGTGCATATATTGAAGTACCATCCCTTGGACTTCCTTGCTCCTTTACAGCACTGACAAATTCTCTTGTAACCCAGTCCTGAAGATGACCTGAACTAATGACAGGTTGAAACATCATCGACCACTCAATGCAACTATTGGCATTCTTGATTCTTAAACTTGTTGATGATTCTGTGCTTTCATAATAATTTGTGAAGTTTTGCAACCATTTAAGTAATTGTATAAATTATTTTTGCACAGGCTTTTTAGCTATTTCCCTTGTCTCACTTGTCACTTGCGCCGTTCACTTTTATCCTCGAGCATGGTAGTGTACATGATTGTATGGGTTACACTTACATATAATTGTAAATATTGCTAATACTTTATTTGTATTCATTCTTCCACTATAGAGACCGCTCTATACATTTCTTAAAGTCATTTATGTCTTCTAGTTTCTTTCTTCCTGCAATTACTGTGCACGTTTTACATAATTGCCTTTGAATATCACCCATTGAGACGTTGTTATTTGTTATACCACGATTTACCCAGGTCTCAACTAGGTTTACAGGTAACCTCCTGTGGCTTTTTACTACTCTACTCTACTCTACATCACTGCACTCTACACCACTGTACTAATCTCTACTCTGCACCACTCCTCTGCACCACTGCACTGTACGGCACTGCACTCAACACCATAATACTCTGCAACACTCTACTACTACTGGCACTCTATACCAGTTCACTCTACTCTATGCCACTCCAATGTACACCACTATACAGGACTCCACTTCATGCCACTCCAATACACGGCACTCTATGCCACTTTACTCTATGATACTCGACTCTTCACCATTTTACTTTACTACACTCCACACCACTCTCCCTCTATGCCACTAACTTTAAGCCATATATACTGAACAGAAGCCACACTAATGTACAACATGGCTAAAACACTTTGGCAAAGCCAATAGCTCTTGCATATTTTAAATAGCTATAAAAATGCTATGGCATAAACCCAGTAGCGGTCGGTGGTGGGAGTAGCTGCCGGGCGGTGACGTGGGGAGGGGGAGGGTCAGGGTGGGGGGCAGTAATATATGGATTACGGAGGATTACATGTAAGTAAACATATAAATAAATAAAACAAATGTTGTTGTGTGCACTGCATCCCCAAATGCGATGCAGTGCACGCAACGAAATTCGTTTTATTTATTTATAAGTTTACTTACCTGTAATCTTCCGTAATCCATAGATTACTACCTACCCCCACCCTGACTCTCCTCCTCCCCACGTCACCGCCGGGCAGGTACTAACACCACCGACCGCTACTGCATAAACCACGTATGCAGATGCACAGAGAGCAAAATGCGTTTTGTTCTCACTGTTGGGCTAGGGAACGATGCTGTCTCACGTGAATCGCGTGCCCTCCATGCAATCCACAATGGTAATAAACATCACATTATCTCAAACCCCAATCATGTCACATGATCTAAGGAGATTGGTGCACTCCAGCATTTAAGACATAAGTAGTAATTATTGAGATCCGATCCCCTCGATATGTGTGGCAACTCGCTTTAGCCGCCCGTGCCGCATTTTCTACCCTCTAAATTGATAACACTTAAAAGTTGCTTGAGGGCAGCTCTGGGACCTATATAAATATATTCATTCATTCATCTGGTAAGTAGCCATAAACTGCAATGGCCGCGGCCCTTCTCTGCGCCATATCCGCCTCTGCTCATAAAGCCCGCAGAGCACTCTCAGCTGATAAAACAGCCTTCCAATCCACTCTCAACACCCCTGGGATATTTCCCGCTCCATTTGTTCTCATTGCAAATTAAGGGAATTAAAGCTGCTTTCTTTTTTAATGCTCCTTGTTATAACAAAAGATCCCCGGCTGGAGTGCGCTGAATACACCAGAGGAGATTAATAAACACCAGCCAGGCCGCGCGCGCCAAGGGAACGCCCCTGCGCGTTAAACACTTCATCAGTCGCAGTACTTATCGCGCGGGAACGACTGACAATGTGGCATAAATCCTTTCCCAATGGGAGGCCCGGTGTTTATCCGGGGTTAATGCATGTGTGGTTATAGACACCAATTAGATAAGCTGTCTTTGATGCTTTGTGTCACGGACGGTCTGATTGCTCTGAACAAGATTACACCAAACAATCAACAATGATGCCGATAGCACTTCAGAGAGTCATAAAGCACGGATTTGAAAACGTGTGAAATGGCACCCGGGAAGCACCTGCGAGGTCACCAGACAACCCCTTCTCACCTCAATGTGGCCTAATGACACACAGGAAGTTAATGTAAGGTCACTGGATAGCTCCATGTCACCTTGAAATGGCATCCGGGAAGGCACTGGTTTGTTCATTGAAATACCTGAACTGGAAACCATGTGTTTCAGTGAAGCCATGAAGTAACCGTAATATGAGTGTATTTCTACAGCTACTTGGTATCTTTCCACACATAGTTTTGTTTTGGCACCCCAAACACGACAGTGGCAAATTACTTTTTTTTTTAAAGCCATGCATGGTGGAGGGATATTTCTTAACTTTCTGACCTGACCTCCTCACCCTAGGTCGTGGGATGGTGGAAAGGATGTCCATCTCCAATGTTCATGGACTCTAAAGGTGTCACGTTTTGGAATGAGTGCCAATTATGCAAATGGATTCCAATAAACTGCATTACGCCGAAATGTAATTTAATTTGGCTAACTTAAATCCAAGCAGCATTGTGGCTTCCCAAGACTAGAGTGGGACACAACTGCCGCAGACAATAGTGGTTTCTAAAGGGTGCGATAGAAAATATTGTAAATATAAAATGGTCAACTTCAGGGCAAGGATGCTGCGTTAAAATAAGCATATGTTCCTATTACACCTATATACATTTTGGAATGGTCTCCAACTCATAGCGCTTAAGCTCCTAGGCCCCTCTATGAGTAACTTATCCAGGTGAGGGTTTTCAGGTTTCACTAGAGCAGGGGTCTCCAACCTTTTGTGTAGTGTGAGCTACTTCTGGTCAGTGAAAATCGTTGTGAGCTACTAAACCCCAAGCAACTCGCGCATTTTTCGAGCGACCTCCCCCGCCCAGATTTATTGACGTTAAGCCTATTTCTTCAGAGCCCATGGGCCTCATACTGTGGCTTCAACACAATAACACTGAAAGAAACAACTTTTTTTCCCTTTTTACCTGTGCACTGCCTTCTGCAGCACAGTGAGACAAAAAACTAAAGCACAAGCCTCAACAGTGACACAACAAAAGCACAAGCAGGGGCTGATGCTTGTCGGAATGGGACAGAAAAGAGGCTCTGGCACCAAATTAAAAGCAGCGCCATAAGCCGTGTCTGATGGCTCACTGCACTAAAGCAGCCAGTGCAGGGGCCTTTGCTTGACCTCATGGTCACAGGTTTAAATCCCAGCAGGTCCACTCATCCTTTCATCCATTTGAGGTCGATATAATGAATAGCCTTGAGTTGGGTAACAATAAACATCTGTTATTCAGCCCCAGGACACCTTCTGGTAATCGTGTGTTTTGCAACTAGACCTGTTATGTTATTAAATATAGGGCAGGCAAATGAATAGCTAAATAAAAGTGGCCCACATTTGCAAAATAAGTCAAACTTAGACATGTTGTAGGACGGTGTTTTTCAAGGTATTGAAGACCACTTGGCTATTTGTGCTTGCAGCAGGCAATGTTTGGTACTATCAGAAAAATTTACAATAAAAAGCAGCCCACCAGCCAATAAAATTGGCACACAAATAGCCAAAAACCCACAGACCAGCATTGGCACAGACTACCAACCAATAAAATTGTCACACAAACAGACCACAAAACAACCATACATAACATCCTTAGTGGCCACACAACACCATGAAACTGTCATGGCCTCACCGTGGAGAGGCCAGAGCTGGGAAGCCAGAGCTGCCTGTGTCCCTGAAGAGCACACAGAGGCCAGTGAAAAGGCACATTGTGGTCCAGCCCACCTCTGGTTCAGTCAGCACAGGCTCAGAATGGACCAGCTTGAGAGGTGCTTCCAGTGCCCTCTTCCTGCCCCATGCCCATGCTATCACCCCCTGCACCCTGTCCCCTGTTTCTGCTCTATGTCCTCCCCTGCTCTCACTCAGTGCTTCCGGTACCCCCTGTCTGTCCGGTTCTGTGCCACAGGACCCTGTCTCTGACCCACTCCCTACTCACTGCATATCCATGGCTAAGGTCCCTGCACCTGTACCTGCCCTGCTCACCACTGTCCTCTATCGCTGCACTCCCCCCGTCCCTTGTTCTGCCAAACATGTCTGCTTTTCTGCCTCTGCTCCCTGTCCCAACCCCTGCAATCTGTCCTGGCTCCCGGACACGCTCTCTGTTACTGCACCTTGCCCATGCTCCCTGCCCCTTCTCTAACCCTACACTGCCCTTATCCTGCCCTTGCTCCTGCCCTGAGCCCTGTTCACCGTCTCTGGCTCTCCCTCTCTCTTTCCTTGCCCCCCTCTCTCCCGGTCTACGCCCTAAGTCTGTCGGTGACATCTCGACAATCTTCTCGTCGAATCCTCTGTCTCTCTCCATCCCCACAGTCTCTCCCCAGCCCCTCTCTCTCCTCCTACCCCTACTGTCTCCACCAGGCCCCCTCTCCGTCCTGCCTCTCATGGTATCTCTGAGCCTCCACTGTCTCTTCCGAGCCCCCTCTTGTCTGCCCCTCACTGTCTCTCTCTGCCCCAACTGTCTCTCCCCAGCCCCTCTCTCTCCCCAGCCCCACTCTCTTGCTCCTCGCGGTCTCTTTCAGTACAGCTGCGCCTCTCTCTCTCTCACTCTCTTTCCAGCGTCCCACTGTCTCCTCCTGCCCCTGTCTGTCCTGCCCCTCACCGTGTCTCTCCAGCAGGGTCCAACTACAAGGGGTCCTTCCTCCTCTCAGCTGGAGGGTTGGACACCAGGAAGGTTGCCTTTAAGCATGTTGCGATGTAGCGCATAGCACTCATCTCCCAAGCCTGATCAGGGTTCCAGGTTCACCCCTCCCCGTTTGTGTTGGCGGGGGCCTCCACTTATGAGCCCCTCTCCCCCCTCACCACACCTCCCGGTATATTTTGACTGCCAGCAGAGCTGGCTCTGGTCCGCTGCGGGTAGACAGTCTCTCAGAGGCTCAGCCCCGCACTGACCGCGAGATATCTTAGCGGCCGCCGGGTTTTACTGGGGGGGGGGGGGGGGGGGGGGGGGAATAGGCTTGCAAAAGCCCGCGCCGCAGCCCATAGTCGGGGAGGGGGGGGGACAATGCCGGTGGAGCACTGGGGGCTACCCAGGGTCTCTGGGCCTCCGGGTTTGTGCCAAAGCGGCGGCCTGTGCCTCTAGGTCTGATGCATCGCGTCGGTTGGTAGTTTTTTCGGCGGCGAGTCCGTGCCCTTAGGGCATTTTCCCTCGACTTGCACATTGCTTCGGCCCTCGTCACCATTCCCCTGATCCTCCCTCTCGCGAGACTGCAGCAAAGGAATGTCATCCTCTTCGGCCCGCCTCACCCCATCTAAGTGCAAGCCAATTGGAGCAGCTGCGTTGGGTGAGGGTGGGCAACAGACATGGAAATAAGCCGGAACAGCTCAAAATAAAACTAATGGGCTAATAAATTGAGCAGCACTCGGCGAGCTACTCACAGGGCTCGGCGAGCTACCGGTAGCTCGCGATCGACCGGTTGGAGACCCCTGCACTAGAGACACCTCCAGCTTTCTGTCACAGACAGCATTGTTTACAGTACTCCACATATCTAATTTTGATGCCAGTCTCAGATGCCTTGCTCTTATTGGTGCAAAAAGAACAATGAATGGACAGAATGCTGAACAATGTCAAACATTCACCCAAGTACAAAGATCTTAGCCTCAATCCATCGTTTTTTGCTTCCCATGCTATTCGAATTTAAACCCAGCCATACGCAAACCACTCTTGACTCTGCTCCCAATGGGAACAGTCCACCCGAACTGTCGGACCAGGTCCTCCTTGGACTGCAAAGAAGCCTCCTAGGATTGGTTTCAGGGTTTCATCCCTCATCAGCTATGCTAGCTTGACTCCAGTGACATGGAGAGCACAGGGCCCACCTCTGAGCATACCCCTCCCACTCAAGGTGACAAATGAAAAAAGAACAATTGATGGCCAGAATGCTGAACAATGTCAAACATTCTTCCTGGGACAGAGATATGGGCCTAAATCCATTGTTTTTTTGCCCCCCATGACATTCCAGTTTAAACCCAGCCATATGCAAATCAGTCTTCACCCTGCTCCCAGTGGGAACAGTACACCCCTCATCCGCCAGGCTATCTTGACTCCAGGGGCATTGAGAGCACAGGACCCATGTCTGGGCATACCCTTCCCACTCGAGGTGACTAATGCAAAAAGAACAATTGATGGCCAGAATGCTGAACAATGTCAAACATTCACCCCAGGACAGAGATCTGGGCAAACATCCATTGTTTTTTTGCTCCCTATGCCATTCCAGTTTAAACCCAGCCATATGCAAATCAGTCTTGACCCTGCTCCCAATGGGAACAGTCCAGCTCGAACTGCCACGCCAGGTCCTCCGTGGATGGGAAAAAAGCATCATAGGATTCGTTTCGGAGTTTCACCCTCATCAGCCAGGCTAGCTTGACTCCAGTGGCATGGAGAGCACAGGACCCATCTCTGAGCATACCCATCCCACTCAGGGTGACAAAGGAAAAAAGAACAATTGATGGACAGATTGCTGAACAATTTCAAACATTTACCCCCGTAACAGAGATCTGGGCCTAAATCCATTGTTTTTTTGCTCCCCATGCCATTCCAGTTTAAACCCAGCCATATGCAAATCAGTCTTGACCCTGCTCCCAATGGGAACAGTCCAGCCCGAACTGCCAGGCCAGGTTCTCTATGGACCGGAAACAAGCATCCTAGGACCGGTTTAGGGGTTTCACTCCTCATCAGCCAGTGGCATGGAGAGCACGGGTCCCACGTCTGGGCATACCTGTCCCACTCAGGGTGACATATGCAAAAAGAACAATTGATGGACAGAATGCTGAACAATGTCAAACATTCACCCCAGTACAGAGATCTGGGCCTAAATCCTTTGTTTATTTGCTCCTCAAGCCATTCCAGTTTAAATCCAGCCATATGCAAATCAGTCTTGACCCTGCTCCCAATGGGAACAGTCGAGCCCGAACTGCCAGGTTTTAAAAAAAATATTTATGGCCTTTCTCTCATTCTGTGTTTGAGCCTCTTGGTTCCACCATCTGTAGATTAGTTATTGTACTTTTCTAAACACAGTAGCTGCCCCTGAGGGTACAAAAATGGGCCTCTCTTCTCTTTGCTATCATACACTGCCAGGCGGCACTGTCGGCAGCTCTTGCTCAAGGGTGCTGCCAATGACAGTACCAACACGACTACTAACCATCACACTCTACAAGTGTGATTATTCAGATTATTCCAGACCCCCACAGCTGTATGAGTGGCTTGGACAGCAGTTATTAGTCATTTTTAATTTATATTGAAGGAATAAACAACAGTTTTAGTGGTCATCTCTAAATTAATCACACAGTGCCACCATGTGGCACACTGTCATAAGTGGCAGTGCCAACAATTTAGCCCTGGTGCTAAGTACCGGTACCACAGGCTCAAATTAAGCACTGATTGCTACTTGTATAAGTCAAAACAAGCAAGCTCACCTGCATGCATGCTAACCATTATTCTATGGGGGAGATTTTAGAAATGTAAAATTCCCAGTGTGTGCTTTTCATTTTTTTTCTCTGCAGTATTGTTTTTGGAAAAATCTTGGCCTTTGCTTTATTTCCTCATGATATCTCTGTTACGCACTGCATAAATTGCTGAGCATGTTGGTGGATTACTGGCTGATGTTACCACCAGGTAGCGCAGGAAATAAACAATATATCATACATATCTTTAAGGCAGCAGATGTATACAGTGGAAGATAATGTGATGGTCTGCACCCAATTTCCTCTATCCTTGCGAATGGTTTTAAAGGTAATCCTTGTAGAGGTACTTTTTGTCTTTTCTAAATGCTTTCATGGAATATTTGTGCAGGTTTAAAAAAGGTCACGATGTATTATTAAAATGAATATAGATGCCTTCACAGCTCAGGAGAGCAAGCTGTATTTTTACAGGGTTGGATCCCATTACAGGAGCTGAGAGCCTGCGTCTGCATGAAATGATTCGTTTCACTTATGCTAGTAGTTAAACCTGAAAAAAAATCACTTAATCAACTTATGATCTTACAGACATTTCATTACAGAATGTGCACTATCAATAATATTCCCATCAAGTGCTCCTGCGAATTGTAAATCTCTCTGCTGCCTTCTCCCTCGAATGTACAGATTCTCTCACTCTGGCTTAGCACAAGGGATGTGGTGCTTTGAATAAGGACAGGGGGCACGCTATCTTAAGGTGCCTGTTGTGATAAGGTCCTGGTTGCAAGTGCCCACGGCCGGACAAGAAAGTGGGGGGGGGGGGGGGGGGTGGAGGTTGTTGTGGCACTGAGAAGCTCTAGTTACGAGCATCGCTTACGCTTATTTTGTTACAGGGGCCTATATTTCCGCACTGCTACAAAACAGGCCTCCAGTGACAAAACTGCCCCCCACGGCCGCAAAACTGGCCCCACCTCTCCGGCCCACGGGGGAAATGCCTGGTTCCCGCCACGGCCAGTCCAGGCATGTAAGTGCCCTGATAGATTATCCAGATTCGGCACAAATGTGAGTTTGTGCCCGAAACTGAACTATGCAAATGACCCACTTTTTCCTGCATGAATTCCAGTTAAAGTCTGGTGAGGTGTGCATAAATAATATCACATTGTCAGGTTTTTGCATGTTGACATGGGGGAATTGTGTAGTATTGCTGCATTACAGATCGAGGGAAATCATAGGTTGAAGGATTGGTGGAATAGGATTTATTCTCCCAGAAATCCGTTTCTATGAATTTTTACAGATACATACAGACAGAAAACAGTGTGTTTTCTGTCTGCATTTATTTTTAAAAGTGGATAAATACAGAAAATTGGGCTTTTTTTACAGGGACTTTCGGTGCTGTCTTTCATGAAATATAGCCCAATAGTTGAGGACATGGAAAGCATGGGAAATTTAAAAACAGGGTGAAATTTCTTTAAATAAAGGCATATGTCAAAATACATTTGTGATAAAATGGTAATATTTACCATTAAATGTACTGTTATGCTATATTTTGCAGCTTAAGTAACTAAAACATGACAGACATCAAATTATGAATGCAGGGTTAAATAAATATGGAAATGTACAGTTTTACAACTTCGTTTATCTTAAAAACACAAAATAAATATGGATAACTACAGGTAAAATGGCCCAAAATGAAATATGGATAAATACAGACGGATATGTTAAAAAAAATAATACCATAAAACCGGGAGGCCTAAATATAATTAAAGGGTATTTCGGAGTTGAAGGCAGCAGTAAATTATTTATACATTGAAAAAAGTAAAAGATTTATCAACAAAAAATAACAACAACGAAAAAAATGAAATACATTTTCATAACTCTATTAGTCGGAACTAAACGCAATTCGAAGGTAAAAATCCAAAGTAAAGGTATGCAAATTAAATGGATGGGAATTAATGACACACAGCTACAGGAAAGCTGCCCCTGAAGTTTTACAGATTTGGCAGGTTAAGAAGGCAGGTCTTTGGGTTGCAGAGATCTTATATGCTCAATCTTCTGTCTCTCCTGTTAAAGATATTCTACAAGCTAAGACTTCAGAGACATCAGATGTCCAGGTTTTAGCATAATCTAAAAGATAGCTTTGCAGTCTGAATCCTGGGCTAGCAATACCGTTTTAATTTAGGGCTAATAGTTTAGTATGAAACATCAGCATGTGAGATCTTTGTACAATGAGTAATGGGTTTGCCTTTTGAGGCCTATGCCTGTAAAATCTATGTAACCTGACGGATAGCTTTGCTGATATGTGACTGAATCTAAATATTTCGAACTTCCCAGAGAGATAACTATGTTGTCATCAGGGTTTGTGAACAACCCTAACCCAAAAAATGAGAGATCTCACAGCCTGCAGTATAAGACTGAAACACTATCCAAAAAGTTTCACTGATCTAGCTTATTAATGCTTCAGACAGAAGACCTATCTCTTAGAGTATTGATATCTAATACACTGGGGTATAAGACAGCAACATTATCCCCAGAGTTAAACAATCTTACAAGTTAACACCTCTGACAGCCAACCTATCTGCCAGGTAATAGAAATCTTACCGTTTGAAGCAACAGAGAGCAAACACACACTTAAGATTACACAAATCTTACAGGCTCATTCCTCCAGCAGTCCCATCTCTCATGTTACATATAACAGGCGGGTATCCCCATCACATGCGTAGCTATCAGCAGGGGCTGTGAAGCCTGAGCCAAGAGTTTACTCCGTCCCAATTACAGCGTTTTATTTCTACCAAACCAAGGGCTGGAGTCCATTTGCCTTGCTTGCATTAACGCACCTGACAAACTTGCTACGCCACTAGTCCACAAAACTCTCTTTTAGGTTACAAGGAAAGCCAGAAATTTCGGATAAATGCATGGGATGACTTTCTCAATGCATGGTGCCATGGATCATTTCGAATACTGATCATCCTTTATCTATTCACACTTTTGATATGGTGGACCACAACATCCTCAACATACTTTTGAGTGTAGCACACATATTTGACCAATCAATTTCATGGTGTCTACCCTTTCTTGAAAAACGCAGCCACAAACCTAGACTCAGCAACCTTCGCTCCCACACTGTTACACCCGGAGTCCCTCCAGGCTTTCATCTGTCCTAATCTTGTTCTACATTTATTTAGTCTCTCATGAGTTTCTTCAGAGCTCACACACAGTCATTTAGCTCACATGCAGATGACACACAAATATACTTGCGGGTCACAGGAAAAACATGACCAGTTTGACAATGCCTCTAACAGCCCCAAAACAATTGAAACCTGGATGAACCAAAAAAGATGTAAAACCAAGGGGTTGAAAAATAAGATACAGATCTGAGGCCAAAACCACTTCCTCAAGCAGCTCAGCTCTCTTTGCCTATCTCCTCAATCCTCAGAAACGCTGTTCCCATCAAATCAAAGAACAGGAGTTTTGGAATGATATAGGATGCCAACCTGAACATTAATGCAGAAACAGGGATAGTAGTTAAGCCAATATTTGACCAGTTGGAACAGTTAAAACAAGTCCATGCCCTTCCACACCTAAGCCATCGCAGTCACCCTAGTCAACTCCCACCTATACTATGGCATCACCCTAAATGTCTACTCCTATATCAAATATAAGAGTATAACATAAAATGTAGTAGTGTGCCATGTATTCAGGATACAAAACCAACAGTCTGTCCTGTCCCACCACAGAAACCTACACTGGTAGCATGCTCTAACCAGAATCTACCCCAAAATACTAAATCTCACATACATAAGCCTGGAAAGTTTTGCACCCACCTGCCTACAGGAATCACATGCTACCACCCTGGATGCCCTCCTTCCTGTTTGTAGGCCATTAACCATTCTAAGCACCAAAAGCACATCAAGAGAAGACAGTTGATTTTTCAATGATTGTCCCACCTCTTTTGAATCACCTAAGCGCTGCATTTGCAGCACCCCAACCCTCTTGCGCTTCAGCATTAACCTAAAAACCCACCTCCTTAACTTACAGACCTCGGATCCTCTGGCTTCAGGGGCTTGAGGGGCTCAGAAAAGCTATAAGGACTATCCCTTACGGTCAAATTTAAAGGGCACAAATTACAAACTATGTGCTCCCTTACAAAGGTTAATGCCACATTCAATTCATTACATAAGTAACAGAACAATTATGCTATGCATGAATGGTGTTGACATAAAATATATGTCATATAATGCAGCCGAGCTACTCGAAACCCATCTCCATTCAACTACATTTATCTCAAAAGCAACATGCAACATATTTACAATGCCAATGTTCCCTTTCTAAATCACCTAGAAACAATTAAGTTATACACTCAACACTCTACAAACAAAATAAAAAAAATCTAAATAAGCATAAACACCGTTTTTACAGGTTCTGGACTACAGTGTTACTCATCATTTTACAGGACCTCATAAAGGCTCTGACACCTGGCAGAAAAGATATCCTTCAGGTTACAGGTTGCACTAGTTTAGTTTGATTACAACATAGTTATCTCTCTGGGGTTTTAGAAATCTTAGAATGCAGGCATATAACAACAAATCTATCCTTTAGATTGCATAGGCACATGCTTGAGATGACAAACCCATCACACTGTGTACAGAGATGTCACAAGCTGATGTTTCATACTAAAACGTTAGCTCTTACATTACAAAGGTCAGTTTTAGGCCTGCAAAGCTATCATTTTGTTTGGTACAAGATCAGGCCTCTTATAGGAGGGATGGACTGAGCATATCTGTAACATTTACCAAGAGCCACTCCATATTTACAGAGTGAGCAAGCTTAGGCTTTCACGGAGTGGGAAGAAATTTAACTTTCATAAGCATACTTTAAAAAAGATTACAGCATTAGTACACTAGATTACTATTGCTAAATAGTGGCAAAACAACCCCTTATTGGCATTCCTCAGGAAAATCTTCTGCCTTACCTCTGCTTCGGTCCTGCCCTGTTTGACAACAGTGTTGTCAACCACATCACACAGATCATGTAGGCTCAGGTTTATGACAACAGGTTTAGGCATCTGGGAGGATTTTTTCTCCTCATGTTACAGGCATCTGACAGCAAACTTGTCCCTTAGTTTATGAATATCTTGTAGGCTAAGGTTCCAGACATAACAACTACCCATCATGTTACAAACCAACTATGAACCAGCCCTATGCGTTAGAAAGATCTCCGAGTTCAGCCTCCAACATTGGGGCTATCTATCTATAAGCTCACGCAAATCTTGCAGGCCCAAGATGAATGCAGCAGTGGTATCTGTTGGGTTACAGGGATTTTTGTATCAGTTTGGACTTATGCAATGATCAATTCTCAGAAAGGGAGAGGACGGAGAGAAAAGAACATCTGCAAATAGCGTGAAAATATAATTACCAAGAATGGTGTCAAGACCAACCCTGTGGAAAATTACAAAAATTGATGTACATAAGCGGCGTTCATTTGCCTTTTCCCACTCCCCTCCCTGTAAGCACCATGAATACCGTAAAATATTGACCGCATCACTCCGCCAGTAAAAGCCCGTGCCCATATGTACATGACAGCCATTTTAGGCACCCTGGCCTTTTGCCCGCTCATTAGAATCACCGGCTTCCCTTCTGCGCGTATTTGAACCCCCCCCCTCTCTCACATGCATAGACCATGAAACCCTCTCCCTCTGCGCGACCCTGCCCTGAAAGGCAACCCTCCTGCTTGACCCACGCAAACCCCCCCATTTCCTCTTGAAGAGGCATCCTTCGCCTCAGCTGACATAGCCCTCCACAGCTGCACCTGACTGCCCCCGCTCTCTCATGCACGAGTCAATAAGACCTCTCTCTCTCTCTCTGTGCGACTCTGTCCTTGGGAGTCACGGCCGCGCCTGACCAGCACCTCCCTTCCTTTCATGAATAACCCCTCTGTTGGTAAACCCTCCCTCCGCGATTGACTGTCCACAAATGTCCGAGGTCATCGCCTAAGCCAGAAGATACTGTTTACTGCCCCTTATTGTATGGAGTCACTCCTCTTCAAAGGACCCACTATTGATCCTGGCCTCCCCACCCCCTGGGCTACGATCAGGCGCACCTATCCTAAAAATCGGCGGAACACTCAGCTGCGTGATTACCCTCTCCTCTTATCGGCAGGTCAAGGGTCTCTATTGTGAATATATGTGGGGGTAGGATTGACACGAGGATTATGGGGATGTCTTTTCCTTGTTTCACAATGTCGTGATTGTAATACAGAGTGTTTTGTAAGGTATAAAAGACGATGTCTCAGCTCACTTGTTAGAGCACCTCCCGAAAGACACTGTGTTTCGTGTCCGAAATGACAGGCTCTCCTCATGAGTAATAAATCCTGTTCTTGTGACTCCTGCTTCCAGCGCCCGTCTCTTTATTTGGTAACTATTCAGAATGGGAACTAAGAGGCGACTTGCGCCAGCCGTCCGGGCATCGATAGTAGTCTGGGCTCCTGTTCGACAATTGGCGCCCCACGTGGGGCCCATCAGTGACATAAGGTCCAGTAAGAGAGATCCAGACGATGAGGTGAACATCTAAATGATCGGAGTATACCTGCCTTGAGAGGGCCCTCGTCCGGTTGCCGATTGAATGAACTTCACCGATTCTGAACGGACCTCTCCCGAGTGACCTACTGTCCTGACTGGAATCCCACAGGAATGCTGCATAGAGTAAGAGAACGATCGGGCGCTGGAAGGGGAAGACGAAGAACTATCTGCATGGTCCGGTCCGGGTAAGATTAAGTAGGGTGTTTTTACGCCTAATTGGTAGGGTGGTTTTATCCATCTGATTGATTGATTGATTGTATTGGAATCGGTATTTGAATACTGATATTGTTGTTATTGGTTCATTTAGCTTTGGATGCTACTTGAAATATTGGTTCTCTTCTCGAGAACGAGACATTCTCTGTTTGCAAACAGCGGTGAATAGGAACGTTCGTCCCTCTTTGCAGATAGAGAAGGGTAGGTTATGCCCCTTTATGATTCGTCAGGCCTACCTTTCTCCCCACTGATTGTTTGAAATCGATTAATAATCGATTGTTGCTCTTTGAGATCTTCCCTGTCTACAAACAGAGACGAATAGAAATATTCTGTCTTCCTTTGCAGATAGCGAAGGGCAGGTAATGCAGACGTTTGTCCCCGTTGTAATCCGTCATGCCTGTTTTTCTCCCCACTGATTGATTGATTGACTGGACATTGTTGTCCAAGGAATTGTTTGTTTGAGGTATTTTCTGTTTGCAAACAACGTGGAATAGAAATATTCTGTCTAGTCTTTGCAAGTAGTAAAGGGTAGGTTATGCCCCTTTATGATTCGTCAGTCCTACCCACTCCCCACTGATTGACTATTTATTGGGGGTAGCTCACCTGGTCCGCCCAGGAGGCTACCCTAATGGAGGGACATATGCTCCCCACTCATTGGCCATTTATTGGAGGTAGCCCATCTGGTCCGTCCAGGAGGCTACCCTAGTAATTGGAGGTACATCATTTGGTCCGTCCAGGATGATACCCTAATGAAGGGACATGTGCTCCCCACTGATTGATAATCTAGTTCCACCCCGGACCATTTATTTGAGGTAACTCATCTGGTCCGTCCAGGAGTACCCCTAATGAAAAGGACACATAAAAATATGAAGTGATCACCGTACCCTATTAACAGAAACTTTAGCTTATAACACGCTAAGGAGAAGAAGGAAAAATAAAAGAAATCGGGCTAAGTCAGTAACCCCCTGATGAGCTTTCGACTTCACTAAAAATAAGAAACATTAGAAACAGGTCGTAATAAGAAATATAAAATGGCCAAAAGCTTGACAGCAAGACAGCCATGAGGTAGCTAGGTTCCGCTACCTATTCCTGCTTCAAACATGTCTGCCTCATTGCCCACCACGCCCAAATAACGGTCACATGAAATAGATACAAATCAATAGGTACCTACCCCCATTCCGGAAGCTCCCGAAGTGCAACAGGTCCGCGGTTACGCCCATCCGGAAGGGGAGGCCTCGATGCGTGCAGGGCTCGGCTGGCCGCAGTCGGAAGGGGAGGCTGTGGGGCGGACGGCCCGAAAATCGTAATGATCTCTCCTTTTCCCCTCTTCTGCTGCAGGCCATGGGGGGGGGTGTCTTGCCTCAGCCACCGACCCCCCCCCCCCTTAAGTGATACCAATACATACATGCAAATAAATTATGACCCAACGATGGACATACGCAATAAATTACAAAGCATGTTGAAACAAGCCACCGAACAAGGAGTCATCGAATGAAAAGACCAAACAATACCTCATGCAAGAGAACCCAAAGAGCCCGACCAATTATTTAGTACCCAAGGTACACAAAGACCTGAACAAACCCCCATGTCGGCCCATCGTATCCACCAAGTTGAGCATACACGAACCAGTGGGCAAATTCATTGACAAGTACCTGCAACCTATGGTCATAAAAAATCTTTCCTACATAAAAGATACTACAGATTTTTTGGTGAAGTTACAAGCAGTGAAAATTGAACCAGATTGCATCATGGCTACCATAGATGTAAAAACGTTATACACAGCCATACCTCACAGAGAAGGCCTGGAGGCGATTGAAAAAGCCTTATTACACAGTACTTACTCGCATGATTTACAACTCTTTTTGTTGCAACTGATGGAATTTACCCTTTTGAACAGCTATTTCACCTATGAGAAAAACTGGTACATCCAACTAAATGGAACAGCCATGGGAAATTGCGCCGCACCGGCGTACGCGAATCTTTTCATGGGAGCTTTTGAAGAGGAACACATTTATAATGACCAAGAGTGGGCAACACATCTGTTGGCCTACATGAGATTCATTGATGACATGTTCATCATATGGAAAGGTACACAAGAATCTTTGGAGCAACAATTGAAGATATTGGATGAGAAAAACGAGAGAATTAAATTTACATGGAAGATCAATGACACCACCATCCAATACCTGGATGTGGAAATCACACTAAACAATGGCATCATCACCACGAACTTATACCGAAAACCCACAGACAAGAATAATCTTTTACATTACAGCAGTCACCATCCCCCAACGTTGAAGAACCACCTCCCATACACTCAATTTCTCAGGGTTAGGAGAGTGGTATCTGAGGACCACGTATGCCAAGAACAGCTACAAAACATGGCAGACAGATTCGCCACCAGAGGATATCCAGAGGAGATGATTCAGAAATCTCAGACAAGAGCACAAACTAAAACTAGACAAGAACTCCTAACTTATAAAACCACCATAAAACCACAAAGAATAACGTGCGTCAGCAAATACTCTAACGTAAGCTCCCAGTTCAAAAAAATCATATACAAGAATTGGCAAATAGTTAAAATGGAAACGGACTTCAATGGCATATTTGATTTAGAACCTCTATTTGCTCATTCAAGAGGAAAAAACTTAGGTGAACTACTGAAGAAACCCAAGCAGACCACACCCCACCAAATATACAGAGGAACAGTACCGTGCCTAAATTGTGCTAACTGTCATAACATCATTAAGGGGACAACGATAAATCACCCCATGAAAGGACACAAAATACCACTCAGAGTCAATGCAAGTTGCGACACCACCAACGTGGTGTACCTCTTAAAATGCCCATGTGGGAGTGTATATGTGGGACACACGGAAAGAAAACTAAAAGTGAGATTGACTGAACATAAGAGTAATATCAGAACCCATTCCACGAAATCCACAGTAGCTTCCCATTTTACTGAAAAACGCCATAATTTAAACCAACTGAGAGCATGCATATTGGAGATCGTACTAAGGAAAGAAGGAGCATTGAACAAAAAAAACTTGCTAAAACGAGAGAATCACTGGATTTATTATTTGAACAGCCTTAAGCCACATGGGCTTAATGATCGAACAGAATTTTTGTGTTACTTGTAAATAATCAGCTGCTGTATCATGTCTTAGAAGTATAGAGAACGTACACATGAGCAGTATGTAAATATCAATTGTGGCGCCTTGATTGACCTCTACCTGTAGTATATACACGATGCGCGAAGTTTTGATCACTAAAGTTTTGGTTTGTCAATTTCTTTTTTTAAAAAACGTTAAAACCACACCCTTATAGTCAGAAACTGCGCATGCGCGACTGTCGCGGCGTTAGTTGGAGCTTCCTTAGCCGGAGAGCACACAAACCGACACAGGAACCTCCAGGCAGAAGCGGAGAGATTTAATAAGCAGCAGAAGGTGAGCTACGATTCAGATTTAAACAAACCGAGCGTAAGCGGCAATGCGACCTTTACGCTCCGTGAAACAGCGAGCAAATGACAAGCCCAAGCGAACCTTTTAATTAACCGCCAGGGTATACACGGGTGCACGCAGAAACGCTACTGCCGACCATGTTTTCAGTAGCCCATAAAACCCGCTTTAACACGCTTTAGAACTGCGCTACAGATTAATTTAAACTCAAGTGAACAGTGTGATTTAAACATGTTTCTATTGCAAATTGTTACATTGTATATTTTTCATTTGTTTGTAGACGTTCCCTGACGAAGGTGATTGTATTCACCGAAATGCATTGGAACTAATAGGATTGTTGCTACATGTTATGAATGAAATAATGTGAAACAATTTGAAATACAATTCATTCTGAACAAGAGAACATTTTCGTTTTGAACTTTATTTGGGATTACAACTTCAGCTGGATTAACAGCATTTAATACTGGTGCCATGGGAGATACACCTATGGGCTCATAGGTGTGCAACTAGTTAGTAAGATACAGATTTGTTCAGTTCCGGTGGAACACCAGAATGACCCGGTAGGAAAAGATTGTTGCCCCCCTCCCCACTTTTGACTGATGGTTCATATTACTAGTCTGTCACCCCATTACGAGAAAACTTTTTGAACTGCCAAAAGAGGTTCTGGTCCAACCACGAGTCATTGGAGACATTCTGACTATACTGGGACCTGCCTGACCTCGCCCAAAATGGCGCCGATACAAAAATGAAACTTTCAAACTCCTTGTTCACCCGGATTGCTCAAACCTTGATGCTCCGAGATATGTATGCAGTTTTGGACAATGAAAGTAGATAAGATGGATATTGATTATGTGCTTAGAAAAGAAAGCCATGTAAGATAGATATTGATTATGTGTTGGGACAATGAACTGATTTAGGGTGGGTACTAATTATGTTTGGAAGCAATGAATTGGTGTAAAGTAGGCACCAAGTGAGCATTTGGATAATGAATTAATATTATTGAAAACTTGAATTTCTGACATGCATCATGCTCGCCCTGTAGGAAAGTTCGATACGATTTTATTGCACTGCTGTACTTTATGCAATGAACGACCACTGACTTCGTTCCTCTTATGCACAGTTCCAGTCTGCTCCGTGGCCGGTCCACTGGGTTGTAGGCCCGTATTTGTACACCAACATTATTAATTAAAGGTATTTTGAAAAAGAAAGTATAATGGTAGCGGTTGCATTAATGAGTTTTGAATGTGTTACTACTGTCCCCAATATAAGCGAAGAATAAGCATGATTAAGGTTGAAGGTTAAAAAGGCCCGATATTTAGCGGCTACATTATGTGTCACAGGCAGCCGGAAAAGTGTTTTAGACGCCCTTAAGCGACACCACAGAAATGCCACCTGACCACAACCCTTGCACATGACCTAAAAGGTCACGATCAAGTGATTCATGTAGATACGCAGACCATCGATGATTATCTATCTAACACTACGGGTCCCTCTGGGCTTAAACGCCGAGATGGTAGAGAATGCACTACGTGGAGATAGGTCGAGTATGTGGTAGGTAAAAACATTTTCGGACTACTGCATGCTGATGTGCTTTGAATGCTGCCCCCACCCCCTTCTTCTCCTCCCTTCTGCAGGTCGCGTCGGAACGTCGGCTGAAGTATGGAAGAGCGATGATCGAACGACCGACGAAAAGGGAAGGAGGGGATCTGAGCATAGTACTTATGTTGACCAGTTTTTTAAAGACGTAGACTTAGACATGACTGTTCCTCCTTAGAACGTAGCGACTGGGAGGATGGACTGACATAGAAACTTGACGGGTACTGTATGACGGAAATTGACTCGAATTAGCACGTTAGGTAATGTAACTATGACGTTTAACTAGATAGGGAAAGGACAAAGAAGAGTCCTGGGGTAATGGTTACCCAGGCACCACCCGTCTGGGAAGTTAGAAATGTTATTGATGTTCGAAATGTACCACCTCCTTCTCACACTCTTATAGATATAACCAAGCTGTTCGACTGTTCTCCTGATCAATACCCTCTGTTGCCTCAGCCTGGAGAACTTCCCACCAAAGGAAGAAACTCAAAAGTGGTTTAAGATCCAACCGTGGGTAAATAGCCCAACCAGGTTAATTTCTGACCGGCTGACCGAGGTGTAAGTATTGGCAATCGAGAACGCTCGCAAAAATAGCAAGCAAGAGGAAAAAGGAGGAAAAGGTAAAAAGAGCTCAGCTCATAGATAAATAGGATATTAAAGATACGCAGGATGCAAAAATAGATCTTTTTGGCCAATAATTGTTTTATGTTTTGTCGTGAATCTCTTATATATGTAATACATGTACTGTCTTCCTTCGTCTGAGTTTGTGTGTATGTACTGTAGGGGTTTATGTCTTCCCTCTGTTTGCGTCTCTCCGTTACCTGACCCCCTGCTGTTCTGTGTTGTGAGCGCACTAAATGACCTATTTTTGTACACGTCTCTCTATCTCTCTCTCTCTCTCCCCCTCTATCTATCTATCTCTCTCTCTCTCTCTCTCTCTCTCTCTCTCTACATGTCATACGTGTACCGAATGGCTCGTTTAGATTGCGGACGACTCTCACTCTCTATGAGAGTCTCCCTATTCCCTCTTCCTTTTCATGGTAAAATTGTGCCTCGCTGGCACCAGTCTGATTGGATACTTATTGAACGCGAAGATGTTCAGCGAAATTGACAGAAACTAAAATGATTGTATCTCGCCATATTACTACCTCTTCTTTCTGCAAAATGAATGAACTCGAATTGGCTAAGAAAGAAAGGACAGGCAAGACGACTAAGGTCCCCCAAATCTGGCCTTTTATAGGGGAACTATATGTCAATGGCACCCTATTTTTTAGTTCATCAGAGACGAACGCCAATGTCTAGATTGACCCCCAATGCCCAGATTGCCCCACCCCCTTTGCACCCATGCGCGAATGCCCGAAGCGTCCCCACCCCACTTGATTGACCCCAGCTGCTGTCCCCGATATATACATGATGACCATGAGTAACTGTCGTCCCTCGAGAAAAACTTGTTTTACCCTGACTCTCGATGTTAGCGCCCCCGCCCTGTTTGAAAGGGTTAGCCAGCCTTGAAGGGAAATGTTAGACTGTTAAGGCTCGGGTTTGGAAGACAAGTCTCCGCTGGAGGTTCCGAAATGTTGAATTTGATGAAATACGCAGTTGATAGGAGTCTTATTTCTCTCCATTTGTGTTATAAATAGACGATGAATAAACTTGGCATGAACTCAGTAGGAATGCCGACATATGCACTGCTTGGTAATACATTTCTGACTGTGACCGATGAGCGTATCTCCCAAGTGCGTAGGATTGAGGGAGGAATTCACATGCATAAATGTCTTCTCCTGCCAGTTCTCTAAAGCTTGTTTTGTACCTATTCAAAGATATACGATCGCCGGAGGAGAAGGGTCGGACGTGCCGTACAGCCTGGCTGCAGATCTTGAGACACATGTGACCTCGATCAAAGGTGGAGCTGGTGAGCAACAAGATATGGGACGAGACAGCAATTTCAGACGTGGAAAATGAAACTTGACGGGCTGCCCTGAAGCCCTCAGTCTGCTAACCCACGTGTGCCTGAAGTCTTCGCCCCCTTTTTTTGGGCCCGATCGATGGGCCTGCCTGCTTGTTATCCTTTGCTCCCTTGGTCCCTTGGAAGTGTCCGAAAAGATCTGACCCCACTCCGCCCTCTCTTCCGTAGGCTATCCAACACCCCTTCTTTCCCACATGACTTTTTGACTCAGAAAGAAGAAACAGCATTTACGTGGAAATGAGGTTTGCAAACGGAAGTAAACAGAAATATAGGTGCCGAGCATAAGGCGCCACTAAAAGGATTGGTTAGGGAACAGGACTGTGGTCTAACAGCAGAGGACAGACCGCACCTTGCAACGCGAAAGGTTAAATCCGAGCTGGACCTATAGCTCCACCGCCGGTGCTCAACAGCGCCAACTAAAGGACACGGACTAGAGCCTACCAGTGATGGCTCACTGCTAAAAAGACACTGTGACGAAGAGATCTTGTGTATTGAACTGAATTCCGCCCTCAACTACTTGGTCAAAATGTTCATTGGTCACATTTTAAAGTCAGAAGCATTTATGCTATGTAGTACGTTTGAATGTTAGGAACTCAACAAATGCAATTTCCTATGTGCTGCATTCTGCCAATCACATCAACTGTCCATGATTATATGCCATATGTTAGTATTGACAAATGCTAATTCTTCAACCGCACCTGTTTATATGTACCCCCATCAATTAGGAAAATGAACTTTGCTATGTAAAAAGCGGCGACTGTGGAAAATTACAAAAATTGATGTACATAAGCGGCGTTCATTTGCCTTTTCCCACTCCCCTCCCTGTAAGCACCATGAATACCGTAAAATATTGACCGCATCACTCCGCCAGTAAAAGCCCATGCCCATATGTACATGACAGCCATTTTAGG
The DNA here is from genome assembly GCF_964263255.1 of Lissotriton vulgaris. Taxonomy (NCBI): domain Eukaryota; kingdom Metazoa; phylum Chordata; class Amphibia; order Caudata; family Salamandridae; genus Lissotriton; species Lissotriton vulgaris. The sequence continues at coordinate 658,250,629 of NC_141698.1, read as the reverse complement.
CACCCTGGCCTTTTGCCCGCTCATTAGAATCACCGGCTTCCCTTCTGCGCGTATTTGAACCCCCCCCCCTCTCTCACATGCATAGACCATGAAACCCTCTCCCTCTGCGCGACCCTGCCCTGAAAGGCAACCCTCCTGCTTGACCCACGCAAACCCCCCCATTTCCTCTTGAAGAGGCATCCTTCGCCTCAGCTGACATAGCCCTCCCCAGCTGCACCTGACTGCCCCCGCTCTCTCATGCACGAGTCAATAAGACCTCTCTCTCTCTCTCTGTGCGACTCTGTCCTTGGGAGTCACGGCCGCGCCTGACCAGCACCTCCCTTCCTTTCATGAATAACCCCTCTGTTGGTAAACCCTCCCTCCGCGATTGACTGTCCACACATGTCCGAGGTCATCGCCTAAGCCAGAAGATACTGTTTACTGCCCCTTATTGTATGGAGTCACTCCTCTTCAAAGGACCCACTATTGATCCTGGCCTCCCCACCCCCTGGGCTACGATCAGGCGCACCTATCCTAAAAATCGGGGGAACACTCAGCTCCGTGATTACCCTCTCCTCTTATCGGCAGGTCAAGGGTCTCTATTGTGAATATATGTGGGGTAGGATTGACACGAGGATTATGGGGATGTCTTTTCCTTGTTTCACAATGTCGTGATTGTAATACAGAGTGTTTTGTAAGGTATAAAAGACGATGTCTCAGCTCACTTGTTAGAGCACCTCCCGAAAGACACTGTGTTTCGTGTCCGAAATGACAGGCTCTCCTCATGAGTAATAAATCCTGTTCTTGTGACTCCTGCTTCCAGCGCCTGTCTCTTTATTTGGTAACTATTCAGAATGGGAACTAAGAGGCGACTTGCGCCAGCCGTCCGGGCATCGATAGTAGTCTGGGCTCCTGTTCGACAACCCCCTGGCCTAAGGGCTGGTAAGGGACCCCCGAGACAGATCAGGCGACAAAGACTTCAGGACAGGAATCAGGACAGGATAGATGACCTCTCTAGAATACCGACGTTTGCGTAGCACCCCTCTCTGACACTCTCTTCCTCCTCAAGATTCTTCTGCGATCTTCTAATCTAACCCAATTAAATTAGGATAGAAGGTTCTGCATTCGGCTCTTCATCAGCATCTTACAGCATCTCTCCCAGCATCAGCATCTCCCGAACTCTCCTCTGGCAAATCTTCATTTGACTAACTAACTAAAGCTATCTCGATTATACCTTTCGTTCTTCATGTACTACCCACTAAAGTTTTAATATCGTAAAAATACGAAATCTAATTGGTCAGGCAAAGGGGAAGATCATCACACCATGCGTAGATGTCATTTAATTCAGTTAAACCATTGTTTGCAAATCTAACCCCTTAACTTTTTATTCAAAATGTTATTCCCATCCACTACATGTATTCAATTTGAAACATTAATGACACTACGATGAATGGAACATCTCATTGCTGAACTCTGCACCATCCGTTCCCAGGCTAGGACACTGGCGACCTTGGCATCCATTCAACCTCTTAAGTCATCATTCCGGGTTAACTTTCAGTGGTCATGTGCAGTACTCACGTGGCTCAGCTCACTTCAGTTATACATGAAAGGCCCAAATATGCACTAGTGATAAAGTCAGAAAGACAGATGTTACTTTAAAAAATAAATGGTTTCACTGTATACCACCCACTTCTACTCTATCCCAGTTTATTTATGAGACGTATCCCCAAGTTAGCTTAAGTCAAAACAACTCGATTTAGTTCAAGCCAGCAGATGCCATGCATGCAAGTCTTCAATACTCCATTTTAGTACCTTCTGCTCATGCGCAAGTAGTTCCCTCCAAGCATTAGCTCGTCATACTGCGTAGATGCATGTGCAGTAAAGATTTCCCCGTTTAAAGCAGTTTACGTAACGTAAATTGATATTTGTATAGCGCACTACTCACCCGCAAGGGTCTCAAGGCGCTTGTACGAATACCGCTGTGGAACCCCTCCTGGCTTTCCCTGTGAGGCGTCCACTCCTGGGCACCCCCAAGGTGGAGGCCCGGCATCCTTAGCGTTGTGGGGGCCGTTGTGGAGATTAAGCAAGCTATTGCCCAGAGTTGCAGAGTGGGACTCCATGATAGGAATAGGCACCGAGGCGAGAATTATCAGGTCCGTGGAATTTTGAGCCCAAGACCCGCCGAGGCGGGGAATTGAACCCTGGTCCCAGGCTAGACCTCTGCATCATGGTCTGCCGCTCTAACCATTGAGCCACACTTCTCCACACTTTAGTTCTTTGTTCATGTTATTCTTGTTAGCAAACACAAAAGCAAGCTTCACTAACCCGCATATTGGTGTGGTGCGCATTAGTTTTACACAAAACAATTTAAGAACTTGTTAGTGAGTTAACCTTTTCCATGCTCATGACGAGCTGAGCTCGTCATGAGGCACGTTGCTCCGGTGCTCATGACGAGCTTTGTGAATCGGCTTTAATGTTTATATATTATTATAAATAGCAATATAATTTAATAAACCATAAAATGTGTTCCCTAACCGAGCCACTTCAACAGAAACCAAGACACAGACCGGTGAAGCACCGTCAGAACAATAAGACCTTTCTACAGTTGAAACAGTAGTATTTGAAGTACCCCAAACACAAGAGAAGACATTAGGACAGAAATACAACCTTTTGTTTGAACTACCACAGTAACATGTACTGTAAACATTCAATCAAAACCACAAAGTAATAGATGCAGGTGAAGACATCAGTCCTTCATTCAGAATGAGCAAGGCCAAGTTATTCGTAATTCCTCAAGGGACACACCAATTGGCACACCTATAGCATCACAATTCCATTCTTTAGAGACATATATGCTAATGGTTCAACTGAAATGGCAGAGGGCCACTTGTGAGCTCAGTAGAAGAGTTGGAGACGGTAAGAAAACCACATATCAGACACATTCTGTTTTGAGGACTCTTATGTCTGATTTAACCAATGCAGTGAAGAATCTTTGCCGATGTATTACTTCTTACTCTGAAGCAAACTGGCTAAGTAAAGTAAAGGCACACTTAACTTCAACTACCAGCTGTAGGCCACTCTGTTGAAAAGCTGGCATCTACAACAACAATTATGTGTAGACACGCAACTAAAATGTAAATATAGATGGGTTGTTATAGTGGTGATGGAGTGAAACACCTTGTTCAAATGAAAAATATACTTAAAGATATGCAGAAAGCTAAGACTGTAAATATATCAAATTGTGCGCCAGTAAAAGGGGAAGAGGGTTCAAGTATTAGGAGCGTGTTTGTAACACAGGAGCAAAGTAAAACCTAAAACAGGAACAGCCCCAGAGTGCAAGGAGAGAGTAGTTTAAGTTAGTGTGCCATAGAAAGAACTTTTAGTTGAAGTGCTAAATAAAAATAATTCAAAAACTTTTTCAAGTATGTTCATGTTAAAATAAAGAAAATATGTTTCTTATTTTTCATTCAATTTCAACTTAATTGGTTTATTGTTTATAGTATTTTGAAAAACAATGCAGCATGTGAAAAATATGTTTGAAAGATTGTGAAAGTAGATATTTCACGAAGAACGGTTCATCCATTTTATAAGTTGTACGTCATTTTGCATTTCATGTTATTACATTGCTCTTTTGCTTTGTGTCTGTGGAGAGACAGACGGTGCACATGTTGTTGATGGCATGCAAACACCAGATGCAGGATGCTTATAGCTTGTGGGTTTTCTAGAAATGTACTTTTAGTCAGATTTGGTGCACCCTGGGTACGCCTCCTGAATTAGCCTCCTGATTTTCACCTGAAAACAATGATTTTTGGTTTATCCACTGTCTTCAGTGTAATGTTCTCCTACCTGGTTCAAAATGTTTAGTCGGGGTCAGCACAGACTCCATTTTATTTTTCTTAACATATTCCTTTTATTCACATCGTCTCTCTCTTCCTATAGTAAAACCAAATCTTCAAAAGTAGCCAAAAATCGCCCACAGTATTACTATAAGAAGAGAGAGAAGATGTGAATAAAAGGAATATTTTAAGAAAAATAAAATGAAGTCTGTGCATTAAATTCAAATCAAGGCTTAAGGCGGAAATTGGCGATACAACTGAAGATATTGGTTAATTATATAACTTGGGCCATGCTGATCATTTGTTCTGATCTAGTGTGAAGGTGACTTTGTTATGGAAGGTTAGGGGTTTGACTTCCGGATCGGTGCACTGCCCACAGTCTGGACTGTTGTGAAATCACTAGAAGAGATAGGTGCAGTTTACGGTATCTTAAATCTCCATATTTTTTGTAAATCAGAAAGCACATTGAGGGTCACACCAATGAAATTGGATGATATAGAACATATGTTTGGTACCATTTTACCTGCTGATTTATGGTCCAAATTGAGGAAGGAAGACAGCGCGGAATTTGAGATAGAGTGGAACTCCTTGGTACAGAAAGAAAATGATAGGAAGGTTGGGACCTAACCCCATGAATATATTCAGAAATTGGCTGGTCACTTCGTAAAGAGACTAGAAAACATTGTGCATGGCAGAAAGATGGATTGGCATAGCCTTATAGCATGCAAACAGAAGCCTGAAGAAAGGGTGTCTTCCTATTTTTCTACCATGCAAAAGGGTTTCACGCCACATAGTGGGATACCGATGAACATAGACAGTGCACAGTTTGCCATGAGCAGCTGTTTTGTGAATGCCTTGAGGGACCGACATAGGGTGGCCATACAGACTTATGAACCTACATGGGGACATAAGACTTTGGCAGAGGTGCTGACCCTGGCTCAGCATTGTGAGAAATTAGAGCAGGAGGAGGAGAAGATGAAGGAGAAGAAACATAGGGATTTAAAACATAAAGTACTAATAAAACAGATGCAACAATTTCTAATCAGGGGAAGAGGAAGGGGGGCTCAGATGATGACCAATTCAGCCCCTGACCAGGAAACACATTTCCTCCATGTACATCCCACAACTGTGGCAGCCCTGACCATTGGGGTTGAGAATGTCCTCACACCCCCACACAGAGAGGTAGCAGTAGGGGCAACAGTAGATCTCAACTGCAGTTTTGTGGTCATATGCAACAAGGGGAACATGGCTGTAGGCAGAATAATAATGATTTCAACACTATATGACAACCACAAGCCCAAATGACGCAGTGGTGATGCATGAATACCATGCTATGACGATTACTATGGAGAACAGGAGAACATGGGGACTCAGGAGGCCTGAGAGGCTTGGTGAACAGAAGCGTGTTGCCCTTAGATTTACAGTAGAGAACACCCCGGTTAAATTTCTACTAGACCAGGGGCCAACGAATCTTCACTGACTAAACAGACCATACCCAAGGCCTGTATCTCAGAGAAAGTACATTTATCTGTGGGGTTTACCAATGTGCCAGTCATATCTCCCAGGCCTTGCATTATACGATTGGTCCTATAACAGACAAACATGAATTTGTAATCTCAGACAAATGTGCCTTTAACCTTGTCTGCAGGAGTGGCCTGTTCAGGTAAGAGTGGTGGGGTGGGGGAACTCGACAGACATCGACGAGGGAACATGAATTATTTATTTAATTTCCCCTCATCGTCGTCTGTCGAGTCCCCCCCACCTCCCCTCCCTGCCCCACCACTCTTACCTGCACGGGCTGCTCCTGCTTTTAGGACTAGATTTGTTGATGAAACTGAATGCGTTCATCAGGAATACAGCAGATGGGCTCTATTTGGAATGCGTTTCGGACAATGTTACTATGATGACTATAGCTGTGTTATGCAGAATATTGCACATCCCTCCTGAGCATTTGAAGGAGATAGACAACAGAATTTGGGCTGTGCACACCAATGATACATGAAAAGAATGGTTGTATGTTGTGCGTCCTCACCCAACTGCAGGATGATCACAAGCACCCATGTGTCCATGTCTAAGGGTGGTCACAACAGCTGCAGTCTCCTTCCAACAAGCTGAGACTTTGGTTAGGGACATACTGTATACGTCTATGTACCTCACTCTGTGGATTTATTGTTGAATAGGACAAAGACGCAACATCTTACCAATGCTCGACTGACTCATTATGAATTGTGTCTTTTAACCCCATGTATATAGCTTTACACCAATGCAAGACTCTTAATCTCGCTACCTTGTTGCCTGTAGTGTGGAATGTTGAGTGTGATGGAATGGGTGAGGTGCATGACTGCGTATTACAGACAGAAGAGCGAGCGAAAGTTGTATCTTTGGCAGATGGGGATGATGATTTCTGGGTGAAAAAGTCCTGTTTTAAATTGCCGAATGCTAGTACTACAGTAGCATATGTTATACACACTCAATGCAGTGGTTGAGTCATGCAAGATACATCAGAACTCCTTCCAGGCAGCAGAGCTGATAACACTAGCCAGAGCCTGTGAACTGGCCGTTGGGAAAAGGGTGAAAATGTATACTGATGGTCAGTATTCCTTCGGTTCGCCAAGACTTTTAGTAGGTTATGGGCTGAAAAAGGGCTTATTACTTCACAAAATGCTAAATTACAACATGGGATATTGATAACGAGATTACTGAACGCACTGTCCTTACCTACCAAAGTGTCGGTGATAAAATGTAGCTCTTGTAAGAAAATAACTGATGATGTGGGGAGGGAAAATGATTTTACAGACAAAACAAGCCAAGAGGACTGCCTCTCTCCCCACTGCCGTCACATATGTATCCCACCCTGACCTTGACCTGTCAAAGGGGCCGCAAGAATTTGGCTCTGAAAGAGTAGCTGAAATGCAGAAAGGAGTTACTGAGGTTTGGGCCAAAACGGGCACACAGGTCGAGGGTTGTTGGATGAGTATGGAGAGAAAAAGATATCTCCTGCCTGATGCCCTGTTATATTCAATGACTTTGACAATGCACAGCCCCACTCATTTGCGTCAGGATGGGTTGACCAATAGCATGTTGCAGTTTTGGGCAAACACCAAGATTCTGAGAATGGCTGAGCAGATATGCCAATGATTTATAATCTGCGCTTACTACAATGTAGGCAAAGGGCATACGAATGATGAATATCTATCAAAAAGAATTAAATGTATCATAATTTTGCTGAAAGTACATTATGAGATGACATTTCTTTACTGTTTGGTACATAGGGTTGGACGTTACTGAAGAGCATATTGATTATCGTCATTACAATATTGGATGTCTGCCTGTGCATGAATATGCTCTCTTTTAGTTGTCAAGCCTGTATTCGGCTGTGCACTCTAATGCGGAGCAACATTCATGTTTTGAGTGCTATGATTCAGTGAGACCAAGAGGTAATAAAATTTATGCATGAAGATATTGATTGATTCTGATATTACTGTTAAACAATTGTTCAAAGGGCGGTTTGTGGAAGCAGATATATTTTGGGAACAACTGTTCATCCATTTTATATGTTGTACATAGTTTTGCAGTTCATGTTATTATATTGCTCTTTTGCTCTTCCTCTGTGGAGAGACTGAGACTGTGTATGTGCTATTGATGGCACTCAAACACCAGATGCATGATATTTTTAGCTCGTGGGTTTTCTTGGAATGTGCTTGTAGGCAGTTTTGATGCACCCTGGCCGTAATATGACTCAAAAATGGAATGTTTATGTCTAAATCTGACTAATTCATGAAAGTGTAATACATAAACAAAACCACTCTAGCAGTTAAGGTGTTTTTTGTACAAATGTTTTTCATCTGATAGCACACACCCTGACACTTTGTTGTTTGTAAATGGCTCTCTATAAAGTGCACTAAAATAAAGTACTCTGTGTAGAGGGTCCAGTGAGACCCAGATTGGTATACCGAGGAAAAATGTAGATAATATTAATGCTCTGTTTGTGGTAGTGTAGGCAAGCAGTTAGGCTTATCAGAGGGTCGTGCTAAGCATTTTTTGTACTCACAGAGGCAATAAATGAGACACATACTCAAGAATAAATCCAAGACCAATTTAAAACAATAACATCGATTTGTATGTAAATTTTCTGACCAAGAACTTTGCTCTGCAGTAAGTACTTTTAAAGATTTTAATCTTCTAAGTTTGCAAAATAAATCACTTTTGTGCACTATTGAAGTCAATGGGAGAAAAGAGAAACATGCATATAAAATCACACAGTTGGATTTGAAGGTTCACCTTTGGGATTTAGGTAAGTAGCAAGGCCAGGTCCAATGTTCCACCAGCGGATTCTCTGGAGTATCCTGTCTTCAGCTGGTAGCAGGGTGTAGCTGGTGTGCTACAAAGAAGGGGGCCACTTGAAAACACACTACACAAGGTGACTTAAAGTTGAATTTTAGGTGTCTCACTCGAGGGAGCAGGTCGCACAGGCCTCAGGACCATAAGAGCATAGTTGGATCACCGTTTCCATGGCTGGCCGGCCGGGTGCAAAGCAGATAGGTCATCCAGGCTGTGCACGTCAAGATGTCCTTGTGCCCAGGAGCTGGCAGCTAGGAGAGGTGATTCTTTGGTAGCCAGACGTCATCTTCAACTGTGTAGCTGGAACCCTGATGCTGCTTGAAGGCTTTCTTGTTGATAATGCCATATAGTGGCAATAGATTGTTTGGATGGGAGTTGCAGGAGGTACTTCAAAAGTCTTTTAACTTTCAGAAGCATGTTCAAACTTTTCCCTTTGAACAGAAGCCCTCAGTGGGTGGAAGAAGGAAGCATGACAATTACAGGAAGAAGAGGTCTGACTTCTTTTACAATAGATCAAGATTTCAGACCAACAAAGCTCAGTCTAATGATTCTACTCGTCGGGCAGCAGGCAAGGGTGGACAAATGCAGGCCTCCTGACTAGTCAGGGATGCTTTGGAGGTGCCTCTAGGTAGCTATCATTTTCTTTTCCACAAGAAGTAGAAAGACTCTCTATCAGACAATTGTGTTTGCCCAATGATTTCACAGGGATACTCCATAGAGTTAGCACACCTTTGACTTAAGGGATCTCACTATCACAGAACATATCCATCTTACTCAGAAAGTATGCCATAATTCCTGTAACCATTCAGGAGACGGGAAGGGAATGAATTCAAGGGTTATTCTAGTTAAGAAGCCATTAGGGAAATACAGGATGGTAATCAATTTTTGATTTTTAACTACCTTTATTTCAAGAGCACGCTTCAAGGAGATAATTTCTTTATTAAGAATGGGAGACCAAACTAAATCTCCACGATACATTCCTGCATGTCCCGATGGCGCTGTCCCAACTGAAGTACCTCAGATGTCCTTTTGAAAGTCAACCATGGCAATTTCAGGTCCTCAAGACCTCTCCCAGAGTCTTGACAAAGGTTCTGGCTCCAGTCCTGGGGCTACTACCTACCTTGGTATTATAGTCAACCCTTATCTGGGTGACCTGCTCATTCAGGGTCCAACAGAGGAACAGACATAAGAGTCACTCAGACTATCCAAAGCCTTTAGGACCTTGCATTCCTCATCTATTGGGCGAAGTCCAGACTGACTCCAGGCAAAGATACAGAAGCATTCTTTGATACCATCAGGGGCTGTGCATTTCTACTGGAAACTCCAGTGTACCTGACAGATCAATTAGCTAGATCAGAAGCTCCTACAATGCTACAGTTACAGGTCTAGGGAGGCATGGAAACTATAACTTTCTCTTGTTCTGAGACATTAAAGGTTTTTTACATATTGGTTGTTTCATCACTTAGCTTTCCTCCTTTTGTGTTTTTCCCTCTTTTTCTACTAGGCACCTACTTTGAGCATCATCCCGTGGTCACGTCTGAATTTGGGAGTGTTGTTCATTATCTTTTGACACATTGAGTACCTCAGCAGGACAGTTGCAAACTATTGATTTCTGCAACCAACCGGCTTCAAGATCTTTTAATTTGATAGAGGGACCCAATTGCTTTGAGTCAGGGAGTCAGATTCGCCTATTCCAGTCCAATAGTGATTATGACAGATGCCAGTGACATAGGTTGAGGGGAGTGGCTACCTTAGAAACCCTCAACTTAGGATTTTGGATGTTGTCCAACTGGAGTGAGCTAATGGTAGTCTGGAAGGCACTTCAGAAATTCTCTCACCTCCTTTTGAGCAAGGCAATTGTTATCCGGACAGACAACAGGGTTTTCTTGTCTTACTTGAAAACCAGTTTCGGACAGGGTCTCCCTCTCTCAGCTTCCTTCACCAAATGGTCTCTAATAATGACAACAGATGGCCTGAGCAGACTTTTCCTAGTTTTCAGAAGTTTTTTTCTGAATCCAGCAGTTTTTCAAAAGATCTGCTCAGTATGAAGTTCCCTCAATTAGATCTATGTGGGAGTCAGATCAACTCTCAGCTCCTGAGATTCCTTTTGAGATTCCAGAAGCCCCAAGCAGTGGTGGTGGATGCCTTGTTCAGCCTTTGCCAGAGGGCCTATTGTAAGCTTTTCCTCCAAAACCCCCTAACTCCAAGGATTCTAGCAAGACTTCAGAGGGAAAGAGAAGACATGAAATTGATCCTCCAATATTGGACCAGGAGACCATGGTATCAGTAGTGTCAGCTAGCAATGGAGCGGGCCTGGATTCTGTCTCTGTTCCCGCCTCTAATTCAACCACCATTGTTAATAGAGATCCCCTCCCGTCATCATCTCGGTTTGTGAGGGTGGGATTTCTAAATAGGGGGTCTCTCTTTTACAGAAGCTGATTCACTACGGGCTGCCAGGAGAAAATGTACTAATAAAGCATATTATCACCATTTGTCCTCTTTAAATTAATAGGTCTATTACTCCAACCACAGCATCAGATCCAGAAATATTACAGTTCCTTTAGGATGGATTTGATAAACAATTATTAATTGCTCCTCTACAATGCCAATGGGCAGTGATAAGGTCCTTTAGGGAGTCTTGAGGTGGTCTATATACAGAGGAGCCCTTTCTTTATAGACTCTTTAAGGGATTCAATTTGCTGCACCCGCAATCAGTAATCCCTTTCCTTTCTGGAACCTTTCCTTGATTTTGTCATACCTTGGATCTTCACTATTTGAGCCTCTTGACTCAGTTTCAGAGAAGATTTTAACTTTGAAAGGTTCTAGTAGCCATTACTACTAGCAGACATATTGGGGAGCTTGGCACACTTGTCTGTCATCATCTTTATTTAAGGACATTTGATTTTGAAATTGTGTTGTCTTTGGACCCTAGGTTCAAATCAAAATTAAATTCTAGATTCCACAGGGAGAAGAAGAAAGTCATCCAGGCTCTACTAGCTCAGATGGAATCCTGCTCTTTCCATCTAATAGATGTTGTGAGATCTTTTACTGTTTATCTAAAGGAGTCTGCAGAATACAGAAATTCAGACGGTTCTTTTGGTGATTTTAGACTGGTGAGGAGAGGAGAGAAGCCATCCTCTTCTACCTTGTCAAGATGGGCAAAATCTGTTATAACCAGTTCATATGAGGGCACTGCCAAGGAGCCTCCTTGGACTCTTACAGCTCTTTCTACAAGGGGAATGGCTGCATCTTGAAGTGAGTAAGCAGATGTCTCTGCAGCCCGAAATATGTAAAGCAGCTACCTTGGCTAATGTATCAACATCCATTACACACTATAGACTGGATGTAGCACAGGAGTATGATATACTTTTTGGATCCTCAATTGTAAAGGGCTTTATGCAAGTCATGTAAGTACTTTTCCAACGTTTGATCAGTTTTTTTTTGTTTATAACATACTGTAATAAATAAGCTGCTGGAGAAATATAGTATAATTCCACAGCCTTTTGTCATACGCTTGTGCTTTTCTCGTTAATGAGGGGTATTAGCTTCGTCACGCCTCTAATAATAAGGAATGGGACGAGTGAGATGATGAGAAGGTAATGCTCGGATTACTTACGGGCAATCTTTATTGCTCTGATTCTTCTCTTACGACCCCCACACCTCCTTCCTCCCTTACTTCCGTATCAGCCTACTTTGAAGAGCTTGTTATACACAGAAAATAGGCTGGAGGAGAAGGTTTTTATGGGTAATTCCTTGTGGGTGTAGAAATAAAAGAAAGCTTTGGATGAGGTGGGCTAGTGGTGGTAATGCTGCAACATTACTTAAATAGTGAGGACTGGGACGAGTGAGAAAAATTGGAGTAATGAAGATTACTGATGAGTAATCTGAGCAATAGTGTGAGATGAGATATGTTTACTCCTCTAAATCCCACTCTATGTATATCTATTATCGACAGGCTGCCCAATTGATTACAATCTAAAAATTAAACAAAATAGCAATGGTTATGTGCTCTGTAAGCCAAATCGTGTTTATGTTTAAAATACATGTTATGTAAATGGTGTATGTTGTTCAGAATGAAATGGACTATAGCGCTAAATATGCTCAGTTGACGTCTGCTTCATGGAGTGGGAGGCAAGAGCAGTCTGTCATTGAGAGTAGTCTGTTATACAATGAGAATTGTATTCATAATGCCAGTTCTTTCAAGAAGGAAAATCTCAATGCAAGCACTGTTCCCACGAGTGGAGCTCCGATCATTTCGACCACAGTCAAACCCAAAATATACATTCCTTAAATATAATATTTTTAATTAGCAACAAGTATTCAATTCACTGCTAAGAATTGCTTCCAACTACAAGAGCAGAATACTAATTTTGTTTCAGTCTTTTTAGTGATTGATCAGCAGCATAATTTTGATCCTGTCCTGGGGTACTATAGGAGTGTGTCATAATCATGAGCAGTCACCACTCAAAAATATTGTGTGTAATTAACATTATTAAAAGAAGATGGAGTACTATATATTTAAAGGGCTCCACTTACAACAGAACATATTATAAATTGTGTGTTTAAGAAATGTGACTGATAGAGGAGTTAGTAGTACTTATTTATTAATAATATAAATGAAAATCTAAGTTTCTGACGTAACTTACTTTGAGACCAATGAGACAAAATGTATGTGCAACTAATGTTTAGAATTTCACGTGTAATGCTAAATTATATTCACTATAATCTATTTTGATTCATTTTTCCTGCTAGTATTTTTCATTATATCAACAGAAAGAGGTGGCTGCTCCTATAAAGAGAAAGGAATAGTCAACGTTTGGAGTATACTACTTTTAGGGCATCTTCCTTGCTGGGATGTGTTGCCCTCACACACCGATATGGATGTCATGTTTCACTATCAGGCTTTTGTTCCATGGATTGGAGCAAAAGCCTGATGATGAAGCATGACATCCATATGGGTGTGTGAGGGCAGCACTTCCTAATAAGGAAGATGCCCTCAAAGTAGTATACTCCAACCTTTGACTATCCCTTTCTCTTTTTAGGAACAGCCATCCCTTTCTGTTGCTATATATCCTTACTGAGGCGCATTGGTGCGGGACCTTAATGCTGCTCCTTGTCCCTCTTCTTTTATGATTAATGATAGCCTTTTGCATTATTCATGTGTTAAAAAAATCCATTTGTTATGCATTTACAATTGTGCACGTATCTGTAACACAGGGCACTGTTCACTGTTAAATTGTCTTAATTTCGAGGCCTCGTGTATAATTTCAGTGCAATTTCACATTACAGTCTAACATTTAATTTGTGTTTAACCTTCAATGTTGAATGTTTTTGTTCACATTGTTACGGGAGTGGTGGAAGCTGCCTAGCTTCCAGGAGTATTCTCCTCACAGGTGCCAGAGCTGATTGCTCTTGCTAGAGCATGCTGCATTTCAGACCAGCTGAAAGTGACAATATTTATCGATAGCCAGTATGGATTCGGTGTCGTTCATGACTTCGGGCAGTTATGGTCTCAATGGGGATTTATGAGCTCATCAGGGTCCCTGATTCGAAATGGAGAAAATGTGAGAAAATTGTTGGAAGCCTTACAAATGCAAGCCCAGTTGCTGTTGTTAAATGGTCTGCCCAATGTAAAGGAAACCATTTTGTGACAGTTGGACATTGATATGCAGACAAAGTGAACATTATTGTGCATTAAACGTTTACACTTTCAATTGCGATTATACCAAGGAGGGAGCAGATAAAACCAATTTCATTACAAGACCGGAGGCTACCAGTATGCATTATTACTTTAATACCACTCCACGCAGCACTTGAAAGAACATTACATCAAAAACAAAAGCAATCTAGAATAGAACATCCACACAGTATGAGTAGTCTATGCACTGAACAATCTTCATCTTTTAAATGCTGCTCCTAGCTCTGCTAAGTACTTCTTTATCATAACAAGCTTTTCATATTGTTATTGGTATTAACTTGCTTTGTTTAAGATTAGTTTGGTTTCCAATCTATGGAAAAATCTTCTCATTTATTCCTAGTTGTTTTGGTGTTTATATTCCCGGTAGTTTTGGTGTTACATAAAATAGCATGGAGCGTCAATGAGCCTATTACAAAGCACAACGTGCAACATGCAGGTCAAAGATTTGTATTTTATGTAGACAGCTCAGTAGCCTGCAACTTTTGCTGCAGAGATTCATGTTATAATTTTCGTAATATAGCTCAGTAAGTTATGAACCAGCGTGAAAGAGCTGCATGCAAACTACAAGGTTTAGGATTAGAAACGTACTTTTTTTTTCCTTAATCTTTCTTTATTCTAAGGTTTCTAAAATGGTTCCTGTATATGGTAATAAGTACTTATTAGTAAGTACTAGAGAAATGTTTATTTGTATAATTACTCATATAGACAGATATATGTGACTTTCCTACAGCACATGCATACCTCTTACGTGAAAAGCTCAGAAAACCTGAAAACTTGCCTTCAAATCATAGCTTTTAGCTATCCTGGCGAGAAGCTAATTGTCTGGTGCCATCACAGGCGACATCCTGCAACTTTGTTTCACTAAGGGATTAATCTCTTTTTACTTCCATAGAGTAGATTTGTGATTAGATATGGTGAATAGGTATTAATAAAGACCAATTTACAGAGCTCAATCCTTTTAAGCTTTCAGTTAAAACACCTTTCTATGTTGAAGAGTTTATTCATTTAGGTTTACATGAAGCTTATAACTTGCACCAATTTTTTATAAACATGCACCTTATTTACATTATGCCAGAGAAGGACAGCTTATAAACTTACACCTTATTTAAGCATGCCCGAGAATGACAGTGCATCTCCTGAGATTGAGGAGGGGAAAGTTAATGAGGAGCTCTTTAAGTATTCCAACATGAGAAACGTATCAGTGTCACCGAGACGATTGGCATGTAATGCTCAAGAAGAAAGCTAAGAGTGGTTCTGACAGTGAATGATAGTCTATTTCGGAGGGTGTCTCTAATTGTGGGGATCTAGGAAGTATGACAGAAAGATGACGAGTCATATTTAGAAAATGTCTTTAACCTTAAAAAATAGACCCAAGCACCTCTAAAGGGAATGGTGTCCTATGCAGCACAAAAAAGAGAGGTGTCCGATGGGGCACAATAGAGGAATGGCGTCCTGTGCGGCACAAGAAAGAGAGGTGTGCAATACGGCACAATGGAGGAATAGTTTCCTATGCGGCACAAAAAAGAGAGGTGTCCGATGCGGCACAACGAGGGAATGGTGTTCTATGTGTCACCATGGTGATGGGTGTCCTGAGAGACACACAAGACATGCACATTCAAGAAATTAAGTATGGGGAGGAAGAGCTCCAGAAAGACTGTGATGAGCTTCATCAGGAGTGTGAATTCAACCTACAAGGGGATGTTGATGGAGATGACCTCTTCAGTGAGAATCAAGATCAAGTTCCTTCTACCTTCAAAGACGAGTTCCGAAATCCATTAGGAGAGAATATGTTCTTGTCCCACAGTATTAAACATCCCAGAAGTGCTGAAAGGTGGCCGGTTGAACATGTGAGCCAATTCATTGAGAGGTGGATTGGATTTCCACCAGAGAAAGAAGGGATGAATTTCCTCAAGGCAGAATGTTCTAAGCCAGTCATCCATGACAAGTATTCGTAACGCCCAATTTGGAAGGACCCCAGGAAGGATCTTGAGAGATTCCTCAACAAATGTAAAATTCGCCTTCTTGACATTGTCGGCCTACCAACAAGGATCACTGATATGTCAGAAGAGGCATATTTTAGGGGCTTCCATTAGTCTGGGAGGTTAGAGGCTGGCGCCTGCGTGCCAAGGTTCTCCTGGGGGACAACAACACAGGACTAAAGGACGAAAGCTCAAGGCAGCCCAAAAAAAATTCAGCCCCAGGTTGGGAGATTTTGTGGTGAAAGAAACCACAGAGAACCCTAAGGTGCTAATTTTTGGCGAAGACATGGTGAAAACCCTGGACAAGCGGCCAAGGTGACACTGGATACCAGGGAGAGGACTATTTTCTTATTCTTTTTCTTCTCAGGGAAGATTGGGTGGTTGCCTGAAACATTTTACCCAAGTGTGGGAATCCATTAGACAGGAACCATGGGTTTTAAGAAACCGTCCAAGGGTTCAGATTAGATTTCTAAAAAAAAAACAAATTTTCAGCATACTCCTCCAAGGGAGTTGGTTTTGAATGCAAATTAACGAAAAGTACTACAAAAGGCGGTACAATCTGTGTTGTTAAAGGGAGTGATTTTAGAAGTGTGCAAAGAAAGAAGAGTTTTAGCGAGTAACCTCTTCCAAGTGGAGAAAATGACAGGGTAAGAAGATCTGTTTTAAACCTATGAGATTTGAACCCATTCCTGGTGTACAGACACTACAAGAGCAAAGGTATCCATCTTTTAAGAGGCATGTTGCTGAAGAGACAACTAGTTGGCAAGTAGGATCTGAAGGATCCCTATTTTTACAGTCACCACCGTGAAGGATTAGCAACTTCATCTTCAGTTCACTAGACGGAATGGACTTTACCAGTTTTGTTCCCTTCAATTTGGCCTTATTTTTTTTCAGAACAAATTTTATTTTTGCTGTAGGAAAGATTGCAAAGAATTCACTGTACTCCGAACATCGGAGGAGCCGTGAGCATAAAATCGAAATACAGAGATAAGCAATCAATGTAGAAATCAGCATCCATCAATATTTTCAAACAATCCCCAATCCCCCATCCCGTAAGAACTACCCCCCACCTGGGTCCCCCCCTAGCCCTGTACACGATGTCCGTCCACCTCTGGTGAAGTAGTCAGTATATATCAAAGAACAAAAAGGCAATACACTCCTACCCACGTCCCGGTTCACCAAGCATTTGTTCACTAGCGACATCTTGTTGCGTCAGCGGCTCCAGCCACAGCCCCCTATAGTCCGCTCACCTTTTCCAAATTTTGTAGTGTTTTCTGGGGCAGCCCCGGGCTTCAAACACCGGACATTCTAGACCCATATAGTAGTCCAAACCCTGTTTCCAGGCCCCTAAAGGGGGAGCACGAGGGCTTTTCCAGGCACGGGCCACGTCTCTTTTAGCCACTATGAGGCCCAGGAGTAGTAATTGTCTTTTATAAATGTCGCCCCCCACTTGCTCCAAAACATGTAAAAGGCCCAGCTGTGATGTACGGGGGAGTGTCCAACCCAGCACCTCATCCAAACAATCCCAAATTTGCTTCCAGTCTTTTTCCAATGCCCCGCAGGACCATACCGTGTGGACGAGCATGCCCACCTCACGGCCACATCTCAGACAGTCAGGGGAAGCAATCAGACCAGCTCTATGCAATCTCTCTCTCGTAAAATAGGCCCTGTGTAGGTATTTAAATTGGATAAAACACAGTCGCATAGCAATGCCGCCTCCCTCGGAGCCGCCAGAGCCTCTCTCCAGCCCTCCTCATCCGATTCTCCTACATCACTTTCCCATGTAGACCACAAGGCATCCAGGGAGGGAGAGCAGTGGGTAACTAGGGACTGATAGATGCGGGAAATCTTTTTATCTTCCAGCTCCCCCATAAACAACTTAGCTTCTAGAGGGCTGAACTCCGGCAGAGATTCCAGTCCCTCCAGGGCGGGGGAAATAGTGTGGCGGAACTGCAGATATTTAAAGAATTGGGTGTGGGGCATATCATACTCCTCTCTCAGGGCCTGGAATGATTTAAGGGTTGTTCCCTTCATGACGTGACCCAGTGCCGAGATCCATATCACATCCCAGCCGCGGAACCCCTGCAAGGCCGCCAGAGCCGGTAAGCGACCATTGTGCCACAGCGGGGTCTCCTGCGTCAACTTATTCCACCATCCCGTGCGGCCCAGCGCTCGACGCCATACCTGGAATACCACCTGCGTAACCACCAGGAGTCTCCTCCTCTTTCCTGCTGAGTATAGCAGCTCATGCAAAGAATCGGGTTCCATCAAATACCGTTCCAGGGCATAGGCCGGGTCACTGCGATCACCATACCACCACTCGTTTAACACCAACAGGTGGGAAGCTTAGTTGTAAGATAAAATATCTGACGACGCCAGACGGCCACAATACGTGGATAGGAAGCAGGTGCGGACAGCACCCCCAGCCCAGAGAAAGCGGCCCAGTGCCGAATTGACCTGGCGGAACCACTGCGGTGAGACAGGGTAAGGGTGGTTCTGTAACTGGTAGAGCAGACGAGGGAGGGCCACCATTTTAAATATGCCCGAGCGGCCATACAGATTGAGGGGCATGCGGGACCATGTCATCATGTCGGATCGAACCCTGTCCCTTACCGGAACAAAGTTACGTTCCCACAAGACTCCCGGTATATCCTTTAAGAATACTCCGAGGTATTTAAGGCCTCCCACCGCCTCCTGTAAATTCAACGCCCAGTCACCCAGTGCACCAGCACCTCCTAGGGTCCAAAGAGTAGATTTCTGTACATTGAGACAAACTCCCGAGACCTCTCCAAACACTCTCATAATTTCGAGGACTCTCGGACCCGACCTATTAAGATCAGTTAGAAAGAACAGCACGTCGTCTGCGTAGAGGGCAATCCTATCGGACGGCCCAGATTCCCATTCAAACCCCTTCATCTGCGCATCTATGCGTACCCACGCTGCAAGAGGTTCCATGGCGAGGGCAAATAGATACGGCGAGAGAGGGCACCCCTGACGGGTGCCCCATCCAATAGGGGAAGGCATCCGAAGTCGCGCCTGCGACTCGCACCGATGCCGTCAAATCTGTATACAGCAGCCGAATGTAGGAGAGAAAATGGGGTCCGAGATTCAGACGAGGCAGGAGCGCGTGTAGATAGACCCAGCTCAGGGAGTCGGTTGCTCGATCTATATCTGCCAACAGGAGCGCCGGCTGGGTTCCGGTAGCTCTCATCCTTTCCAACGCAACTTGGGCCCGCCTAATATTATGCCTGGTAGCCCTGTGTGGCATAAAGCCGGCCTGGTCCGGGTGGACCAGGGTGGTAATCAGCGGGAGGAGGCGGTTAGCAAGGGCCTTGGCCAGTATCTTCGCCTCGATATTTAGAAGCGAGATAGGGCGATAGGATTCATGGCGATCTGGGGGTCTCCCCGGTTTGCAGAAGACCACTATCTCAGCGTGTCTCCAGTCTCTTGGTAGGTGGCCCGACTCTCTAGCAGCGTCCAACGCCTTCTTATAGTGTGCCCCTAATTGGAGATGATATTTCCGGAAGAATTCGCATGGGAACCCGTTTGGCCCGGGGGCCTTCCCAGGGTTCAATTCTCCAAGGGCTTTCCCCAGCTCTTCTGCGGACAGAGGGAGCTCAAGGCTATCGCGCTCATCGTCAGAGATCCTCCGCAGTGGGAGGTCCACCAGAAATGTATCAACCTCCTCTGCTGGGAGGGATTCTCTAGGGGAATACTGTGCAGCATAGTAGCACGCGAAGCTGTCAGCTATTGCCCTTGGGTCCGAAAGAGAGCCTCCGGCCCCATCTCGTAGCGCCGGCAGTGTTGGCGCCTGGAACGTGCCCTGGCAGAGTCTATAAAGCATTGTGCCAGACTTGTCTCCCCACTGGTAGACCCTGCTCTGTGTCGCGAGCCACACTTGACAAGACTCCTCAAGTTGCTGGGAGGCAGCATCTCGCTGCGCCTGCAGCAATCGTCGAACATCCTCCTCCTCCCCTGTCTCCGTACATGTGTTCTCGAGGGTACGGACACGGTCCGCAGCCTTCCCCAGTTCCTCTCCGCGCGACCTACGGGCCCTTGCGCACCAGGCTATATCCACTCCTCGGAGCGTGGGTTTCAAGGCTTCCCAGAGGGTCACGTCATCCACCCCTGATCCCTCATTATCTGACCAATAGAGGGCTATGGCTTCTCTCATATGGGACTGATAGTCGTCCTGCTGGAGATGCCAGGTGGAGAGGCGCCATCTAAATGGCTGCCGTCTCCTGTCCAGGAGGATGTCGATAACAATGGGGGAATGGTCAGAGAGCCCACGCGGCAATATAGCCGTCGATTCCACTATTCCTATCTTGGTGCAAGGAACAAACAGGTAATCTAACCTTGAAAAGGAATTATGGACCGCTGAGACATAGGTGAATTCCCGACTATGGGTATGTTGATAGCGCCTTGCATCCGTCCAACCCAAGCTCCGTGCCATATCACGCAATTTCGTAGGAGTAGCTATCAGTTGCCCACAAACTGGTCTATAGCGATCTATCGCACCATCCATAACATCATTCCAGTCACCTCCAATTGCGGCCAGTACATCCGGGATCTCAGTCCAGACAGCGAACAACTTCTCCACAAGGGACCACTGCAGCAGATTGGGAGCATACACACTGCCAAAGACAATCGGCTCACCACCAATCGTTCCCCTGACAAACACATATCTACCCTATGCATCAATCAACTGCGTACTGTGGACATAGGACACCCTCCGGTGAATCAGTACTGCCACTCCCCGGGACCCCCTGACAAATCCAGCATGGAACACCTGTTGGTACCCATAATGCTGCAGGCTAAGTGTCTTGGTACTTCTCACACAATAGGAGCTCAGAGGGAAATATTCAGACCCAGGTACTCTCCACTCATATCATTATACTCACAAAACCTGGTCCTACTATGCCACAGGCAATTTCATTTATACTACCTCTTGTTGACTGGTTTGTGCGGTTATTCTTAACCTTACACCCACTCCAGGAGTTTACAACAGGGTATGCCTGTCTTTAAAATATCCTCATACAATCTGTGCGTGTCATTCCCTGTGTGTCTACAGTCCCTCCACTCAAGCTGTGCTTGTGCAGCCCTATGTGTGGATGCAGAGAGGGATAGGTCAGATAAATCAAAAAAGGTCAGAAAAAATGTGTGGACGATAGAAAGGTACCTTACGGGAGCAACCACCAGGGAACTGCTGACAGGTTCTCGTCAGTATGTTCCACTTCTCATCATTGGTTCCTTCTCATCAAAAATAAACAAAATAGAAAGTAGGAAAAGAAGGTCAGTTAACTCAATAGTGTATGTCCCTACCACATCTATGTGCATCTACCCCCGCAAGTCTCAACACCACTAATCAGTGTGATACTGCAATAAAAATGGAGTTAGAAAACCCTAGCTATTCAGACACCTTTATTCTATGCTGGGTTTCTACTCCCACTAAAACCAACACTCTACCGTTGTGCTTCGTTTTGTATTCTATGAAGCCAACATGTTTCATTGCCTGTCTAATTTCGTCGGCAACTTCTTCAGGGCTGGGGGTGTTTTCTCCACACACTGCCGGTTGCCGCCGGCGTTTAAATCTTCATCTCTGTGCCTACTGGCATACCTGGGGTTCCTCGTGCCCCCCTATGTGGTACTGGTCCACCTTTGGAATTTTGTTTTTTGGTCGCTTCTCGTCGACCGTCTTTCGCTGAAGACGTTTCTTCTACTCGGGGCTCCCGTTCCCGCTATGGGAACCCCAGGTATGCCAATAGGCACAGAGATGAAGATTTAAACGCCGGCGGTGTGTGGAGAAAACACCCCCAGCCCTGAAGAAGTTGCTGACGAAATTAGACAGGCAATGAAACATGTTGGCTTCATAGAATACAAAACGAAGCACAACGGTAGAGTGTTGGTTTTAGTGGGAGTAGAAACCCAGCATAGAGTAAAGGTGTCCGAATAGCTAGGGTTTTCTAACTCCATTTTTAATGCAGTATCACACTGATTAGCGGTGTTGATACTTGCGGGGGTAGATGCACATAGGTGTGGTACGGACATACACTATTGAGTTAACTGACCTTCTTTTCCTACTTTCTATTTTGTTTATTTTTGATGGGAAGGAGCCAATGATGAGAAGTACATACTGTCGAGAACCTGTCAGCAGTTCCCTGGTGGTTGCTCCCGTGAGGTACCTTCCTATCGTCCACACATTTTTTCTGACCTTTTTTGATTTATCTGACCTATCCCTCTCTGCATCCACACCTGGGGCTGCACAAGCACAGCTTGAGTGGAGGGACTGTAGACACACAGGGAATGACACGCACAGATTGTATGAGGATATTTTAAAGACAGGCATACCCTGTTGTAAACTCCTGGAGTGGGTGTAAGGTTAAGAATAACCACACGAACCAGTCAACAAGAGGTAGTATAAATGAAATTGCCTGTGGCACAGTAGGACCAGGTTTTGTGAGTATAATGATAAGTGTCTTGGTACCCAGAAGATGGGTTTCTTGCAATAATAAAACATCCGCTTTCTCCCTTTTCCCTTGTCGCAGCACAGCCCCCTCTTAATTTTATCACGCATGCCCCATACATTCCAGCTCTCTATCCGTAGCGCAGCCGTGGGGAACTCTGGAGCAGGGCCTCTAGCCCCCATCAATTGGGTAAGTTTGCAATCGCCTGGGCGCATGGGAGTGAACTTGCCTAGATCTCACCAATCGAACCAGGTGGACCATCGTGTAGTAAAGAGCTATCCCTAAACAGTTCCCCAACTTGTCCCCAAACCCCCAGCCTCCCCCCACCCCATACCTCAGCAACATTGAAGTACCTGTCGCGGAATAAAACGCCTCCAGCCCCCAACAGGAGACCCGAGACCGTCTATCCCAACGGAGCCCCACCAACAACCCCAAGAACCACCCCAATTGATCTCCTAAAAGATCAAGTCACCCCTAACTTGAGGCACGTGTCCGCCTTCTAGTCCATCCCTCCCCACCCAACCAGCATCCCGTGTCTATAAGTCTTTATTTTGTCACATCGTAGTGGTGCCCCTGAAGGCATACCCTCACCTCCAACCAGGCCATCGAAGTCTGACATTACCCAAGCTGTGGTGTGGAACGCTGCACTGAGGGTAAATCAGGATACCTTCACCCCTCACGGGTCTACCTTTGGAGCGTCCGAAGCTGCAGCCTCTCCTGCGTTCCCTCTTTTAGCTGGAGAGCGTTTCGAGGAGCGAGACCTCCAGTTACTCCTGCTCCGTGAACGTCTGGGGGTCCGTGGCGGCACCGTCGAGGAGGATGAGTCCGAGTCTCTGGCCAGCGGAGTATGTGGTCTAACTTGTACTGTTTCATCAGTCCACGCAAACACTTCCTCGGGAGAATTAAAGAATTGAGTACGTGATTGAAAGACCACCCGCAAGCGAGTCGGGTAAAGTAGAGCATATTGAATTTTCAGATTCCTCAGACGGGCTTTAGCTGCTGCAAAGGACTGCCGTTGCTGCTGCACCAATTTTGTATAATCCGGGAATATCATGATCCGCTGATTGTCGTACATGAGGGGCTCTTTCAGTCGGGCCTGTTTCAGTATCGTGTCCCGGTCATGATAATTGAGAAGCCTGGCTATCTCCGGCCGCGGGCGTTCGCCAACCGGTGGTTTTTGAGTTAGCGCTCTATGGGCCCGTTCGATGATAAAGCAGCGGGAGAGGGACTCTGGTGGGAACCAGCCCTCCAACCATTCCGTGAGAAATGCCTCCACGTTGCCCTTATCGCAGTCTTCCGGAAAGCCAACAAATCGCAGGTTATTGCGCCGAGCCCATCCTTCGGCATCCTCGGCTCGGAGCGCCAGGCCCCTCTGAATGCCCTCCATATTGGCCACTTTTTTCTTTAAGGTCACCATATCATCTTCCACCCTGGTGATCCAGGCTTCTGCGTCTGTGATACGGGCCACCACATTCCGTAGGTCCTGTCGCAGCAACGTAACATCTGCCCCGACGGCCCCTATTTTGGCGTTCAGTGTGTCCCTGGATTGGGTAATTGCGTCCAGAAGAGCCGCGTTGTCCGGGCCCTGGGCCTGATGACTTCCCGAGGCCCCGGAATTCCCACTCGGGCCAGTAAATTTGTCGATGGTCCTTTGTTTCGAGGCACCGTTACCGCTCCCTCCTCTGGTCATTTTTGGTTGTCAGTAGGATTCTTCCAACGTCCGTCACGGCTTTGATCTTCCGCCGCCTGGGGCCCTTTCCATTCAGATAGTGTCCTCCGATGCCCGTCAGACGCACCGCGCCCGGCCCCCGGACGTGGATTAGCAAGTGGCCTGCAATCTAGGGCCCAACCGCCGCCCCAACACCTAATGTCCGCCCCTGATGCCTTCTTGATTGGCTCACCAATATCTTCGTTTGCGCTGTCTGCCAGGGGGCTTCAGCTCTCCTCTGCGGGCACCTCCAAGCTCGAGGTCCCGGCGTCACTCTCCACGGTAGGCCGCTCTCCTTGCGGAGACAATTTCGGTGCGCCGCTGCCACGCTCCGTGCAGGTCACTTCGCCACAAGCCAGACGTATATTTTGGCGCCGCGGTCCGAGTCAACCGCCGAGTGGCAGGACACCCGTTCCCTTTCGGGGGAGGCCTTTTCACCCCCGGTAGCCAGGGGGGGGCCCGGGCCACTGCAGCGCTCACAGCCACAGAACCACTCGCCGTGGATCGACACCACCCCCAGGGCCCCTGACAGTCACCCTTCTACTGCCGCCACTCCACTGGGCCACTACTCCTTCCTCCCAGGTCAGCTCACCATATGTTCGCTGTGTCGTGCCTCAGCCCCACTCCGGCGACGCTGCCCCGTCTCCGCTCGGCTGACTCTTTAGGGCCCGGTTGCACTGTGCCTCCCAGGCCTCTCTGCCGCCGAGTCTACAGGTGCTGCAGGCGATTCTCGCCGCCCTGGGTTCCTCTATGCCCCGCTGTATCAAGGAGCAGTTAGGGCCGCCGGACCTCCGCCGCCTGCGGAGAAATCACCCTGGCACCGACGGCCCACCACCGTGCGTCACCGGCCCCTGGCCGTCACGAAACTCGAGGTCCCCGGCCCCTCTTTTCGGCAAAGGCCGCGCCGCCTCCGGACCCGATTCTCGGTCCACCACACCTCCGATTCTAGCCAGCTTCGCCCCAGGTCCGTCGGCCCCCTTCAGTCGCCCTGTGCTTCATCGGGATGTTCGTGGGTGTGGGGAAGGCAGGATAACGAGACGGATTTCGTAGCGGCGGGACGGAGCTCACTCAAGCTGCGTCCGCCATGCTGGCTACCTTGGCCACGCCCCCCAATTTGGCCGTATTTCAGCACCATGGTGCTTCACCAACATTATGTGGGAGATAAAAGGGCATATGCATGGTTTTCTAAATTGGATAATATTCTGTTTATGTCCCAGTGTAAATCTCAATTATTGTACGAAAGCCTTCAGATAAGTCTGAGTTCATAGTGAACACAGAGAAATTGATCCTCATAGCTCTGCTTCAGACTACAACTCTGGAAAGCAAGAATTTTTCTGGATTACAGTGAGTGAAGATTGAACGAGGTTTGTTTCAGGGGATTAGCTCGATTTTGGGGTCCACTGAAGGTTGACCCTTTTTGCGAGCAGACTGACATTTCAACTGAACAACTGAACAAGTATTACGGTTGGATTCCAGATCCAGGAGCCCTAGCAGTGGACGCATTCATTCATAGTTTGAAGGGAATGAACAGTTACTCATTTCCACCCTTTTCAATAACTGAAAGAGTCCTTCAGAAAGTGAAACAAAAGAGATGATCATGTATACTGATAACCCTGTTTTGGACTTCCCAAGTATGATTTCAAATGATTTTGAAACTTGCTTGTGACATTCCACTTTTCTTCTTCCTGATGTGGAGGGTCTGTTGAAAGACGTAGATGGAGAGGAACGTCCTCTGGTACAGTCAGGGACTTTGAACTATCTTGCATGGAAAGCATTAGGAGATATTCCCAGATGTGAGGGTCCAGGAACCCTTTAGTGGTATATAAGAATTTGAAGAGTTTGGTTACCTTGGTGCATGAAAAGGAACGTGGATCTCGTCGAAGGTCCTATAGTTGAAGCAGATATTTTCCTGGTAGATCAGTTTTTAAGGGGCCTTAGTTATAGAGCTTTTATCAACTACAGATCAGCAGTCTCTGAGGGTCGCAGTCTGATTAACCCGTTCTACCACAAATTGCATCAACATGCACCCAAGGGGCCAAGCTTGGCTCCAAGGCTATAAATAAAGGTGCCAGGAACCGCTCGGGATTTCAACATGGAGCGACTTTCCAGTCTCGTGTGTGTGTGTGTCTGGTGTGTAGCACCAGGAAAGGCCTACACCGGGGTAGGCCCTCATTACATTGTTGAGGAGAGGGTACTTACCCCTTTGGCTGGCGTGCCTGCAGTGGAGGGAGCAGCAAGGGAGTACCAACGCATGTCCCTCAGGCGGAGCCGTGTGGAGGTGAGTTCTGCAACAGCAAGCGATGGCAGCGCAGGAGACCAGACGGCGCAGTCCCTCCCCTGCCGAGCGACTGAGTGATATAGTGCCGTGAACCACTGGTGGGACAGCGAAGAGGCCTGGCTGTCGGTGTTTGTCTGATTAAGGGAGAACTGCTGCAGCCAAAGGAGCCTGGAGTACGACGGGCTAACTGCGGTAAGCTGGGTGTTAGCAGGTGGCAGTGCAGGAGGTTCTGGAGCAAACGGAGAAGGGGTGTGACTAGAGGCACAACTGAAGAGAAGGTGAGCGTGAGGAGGCCGCATGCAGTCAGCAGCAGAGGAAGGGGAGAAAAAGTCCCACGTTGAGCAGGCAGTGAGGAGTACTGCCGGTAGAAAACCAAGAGGAACTTGTGAGAAGTGGCAACTAAGCCCACCACTAAAGGAAAGGAGGGTGGCTATGAAAAGAAAATTGATAAAGATTCAAGCAAAAGAAGACCTTAGTGTGGCCAAAGAAAGAAAGAGTGTGGGGCAAGACACAGAGTCTAACAAAAAAAAAGATAAGAGAGGGAACAGCAAACACAGCACCTCACAGCAGTGAGACTTTCAACAAGATTGGCAGATGCAAGGAGGCAGAGTGAAACATTGATTTGACCCCAACATGTTGTTGCAGGAGAATAACGATCAAGAGCACCCTCAAGAACGCTTCTTGCAGTCTGCACTAGCGGCATTACCATCATTCAGTTAGCTAGCGGACCCGGCCACAGCAACACCGAGGTGGAGAAAGTGCATAGGGAGGTTGGAGAACTACGTTCGCGGGGAGCGCAAAACAGACGATGCTGTGAAAAGGTCAACCATGCTACACATGGGAGGGGATGAACTGTACGACCTTTTCCTTGCTTTGCCAAACACTGGCAATAATAATGATTATGAAACAGCAGTAGTAGCGTTAAACCGATATTTTGATCCCAAACTAAACCAGGATTATGAGCATTTTAAATTAAGATAGGTCCGCCAGCACGAAGGGAAGTCGGTAGACATGTTCTTTGCGCACTTACGAAAATTGGATGAAATTCTAATATTGGGCAGATCGCATGAACTAGCCGATGTGAGAGCCAGGGAGATGGAGTCAGACCTAGCCCTCAGTGCAACAATGCTAGCACACTCGTCTCCCAGGAACATCAAAGAAGAGCGGGTGGACACCATCCGAAAGGAAGCTGGGCATGGTAGAGGAAAATTCCTAGCTGGGGAGACGCAAAAACATGCGGAGGCTGTGGATTCTCCAGCCACCATCGGAAGAACTGCCCGGCAAAGGGGAAAACATGCTTGCAGTGTGGAAAAGCAGATCATTTCGCAAGGATGTTCCCGGGAGAGTGGAGGCACAATAGTAGCAGAGGAAAGTTCAAGAAGTTAGGAAGAGTCAAGGCTGTGTCAGGAATGGAGGAGGAGCAAGGCGCTGCAGCGATGGTGAGCCAACAGATGAGTAATCTTGAAGAAGAGGGGAACGAGAATGGTGAAGTATTCACCGTATTCTTCACAGGACGACACAATCAGAGGAGGAGACCCCCACCCATTTGTAAAGTGCCCTTGCATGGTGTAACAATAACAGCACTTATTGACATTGGGGTGTCAGTGTACATCTTAGACACAGAGCAGTGTCTGTAGCTGGTACTGTGTCCGCTGCTGGAAAAGACCAAAGCCAAAATATACAACTATAGAGTTGTCAGTCCCATTCCTCTCCAAGGGGTCATAGAGGTGGAAGTGAGGCATGGGTCGACGGAGCTGCAGACCTAGTTCTACCTCATGCAGGAGAGTGCTGGCACCCTATGGCTCGTACTCTTCCCCAAGCAAGGACATCTATCTCATGCAGAAGACATCATGAGAGTGTTCCCACACCTAAATGAAGGACTGAGATATCTCAAGGGGGTCCAAGTGAAGTTACACATTGATAAAAAAGTGAGGCCAGTGGCGCTGAGACATCGGATGGTACCATTTCCCTTGCAGCCCTGGTTGAAGCAGAGCTGGACCGAATAGGGAGGGAGGGAGTGATTGAGAAAGTATTGGGCCGACCCCGTGTGTATCCCCTCTGGTAATAGAGCCAAAACCTAAGCTGCCCAGGGCTATAAGGTCATGTGTATACATGCACCTGCCGAAAAAGGCAATAAAAAGAGAGAGACACATCACTCCAACAATACTCAAAATTGTAAAAGACATCCATAGGACCAAGTGGTTTTCTAAAGTGGACCTCAACTAAGGGTATCATTAGTTACTGCTAGATGAGGACAGTTGTTACATAACCACATTTTCCATGCACTTGGGGTTGAGGAGGTTCAAGAGGATCAGTTTTGGGGTGTCCTCCACAGCGGAGGTATTCCAGAATTCAATAAGAGAAGCACTATCTGGACTAGTGGGAGTCATCAATGTCAGTGATCATGTACTGATATTATCTGACACTTTAGAAGAGCATCATATCAGGTTGAGAGCCACTGTACAAAGACTCGGGGATCAAGGACTTACTCTCCATAACTGCAAATGTTCATTTTACACCAATGAGGTGGAGTTCTTGGGATATCGATTCTCAAACTAGGGCCTTTAGGTCGACCCGGCCAAGGTGTTGGTCATTCGAGCAGCTGCCTTTCCTCAGACCCCACGGAAATGCGCAGTTTCTCAGGAATGGTCAACTACAGTGGACGCTTCATTCCCCAGTTGGCGACACTTATAGAACGACTGTGTGCGCTGACCAAGAAAGAAACACCTTGGGAATGGACGTGTGAGACAGCACAAGCATTAAAGAATGTGAAGGGGGCACTGCTTCAAGGAGCAACCGTAACACACTTCAAACCGGGAGGCAAGACAGAGCTAATTGTAGACGCCAGTCCGGATGGGACTAGGGGCCATACTCTTGCAGCAGAAGGAAGGAGGCATGTGGATGCCCATCGCATACGCAAGTCGAGCACTAACAGTAGTAGAAACCAGGTACACCCAGATAGAGAGGGAGGTTCTTGCCATCAGGTGGGTGTGTCATAACTTCCACATCAATCTATGTGGGCACAAATTCAACATGATCACCGATCATAAACCTCTGATGCATTTGTTCAGCGGATCGGCCAGGAACAGGCCACCTAGAAAAATAGGTAGGTGGTACAACTCCAGCAATACAACTTTGATGTTGCTTATTGACTGGGGTGAGCAACCACACTGATTATTTTTTCCAGACACCCGTTGGTAGACGACCCAAAGACACAGAGAGAAATGGTTGAAGGAATAGAAGATTTTGCAAGGTTCATCACGGAGAATGCTTGCCCTCGAGCTATGTCTATAGAGGAGTTGGTGGAAACAACAAAAGAAGATAGCTGGCTAAGGAAGTTGAAGGAGGCGCTCAAGGTCCATCAGTGGAAAGACTTCCTGAGAGGGGTGAGTGGGCTCATTGATGAAGAGCGGGAAATTCGAAGGAGCCTGTGGAGATACCGCAATGAACTAAGCGAGAGTGCAGAAGGACTTCTATTGAGGGGATGTCCACTCACTCTGAAAATCAAAAATCGGAAAACGTCTCTCATGCCAAGGTGAAATTTAAATATTTGCGATGGAGGAGACATCATGTAGTGTTGACACTATTTTTAAGACAGTGCCTGTCCGTGTTGAGAAATCATGGGGCAAGTGATGGAGGAGCCTTAAGACGCGGCAGAATCCAAGGTTATCGGTCTAGTGTTTGTTGGCTCACGGCTGGCAGCGGGAATGAGGTGCGCGTTCCCATAACGAACTGCGCACTTCAACTGTTGCAGTTCTTAGAGTCGGAGCGTCTTCACAGTGTGCTTCGGAACCAAGAGAATTCCTGTTCTTTATCAGTCCAGCAAGTCCCGGAGAAAAACGCATGCGCAAATAGGGAATTTCTGAAAGTAAGAGATTTATTGTTGCCAAGATTAAAGACTGTTGGAGCAGCTGTCAGCGCTACTGTGTGAGCGTCATTACAGGCTTCAGTTAAGGATTTAAAAGTATTTCTTTGACGCTCATTTCAATTATCCGGAGTAAGACTAGGTTCAAGTAATATTGCAGACTTCAGTTTTCAGTAAATAGTCATAAATAAACACTTAGTTACTCATAGCAAGGGTGTATATAATAAAATTAGAACAGTGACTCAATTTCCTTAGTTTTTTCACAAAGAACTCCAGTTGAAGATTTTTCCATGGAATCAGACAGTAACAGGTATTTAAGGAGTAATAGAATTACATAGAGATATGCATAGTTAAAAAGAAACATTACTGATTGTGTTGTGTTTGCACAGAATAACAGATACCTGATTCCTAAGACTTCAATCCAGAGAGAGCAGCAATAGCCTAGAGTCCTAGGGTAAGAGTTATATCTGATTTACCTTATGTGCTAATATATTTGCCTGTAGGGGTTGGTTTGTGTTATATTTTGTGTCTCTCTACAGGGTGCAAATCACAAGAGCCCGGGTGGACTTATCAGAAGTAACCAACCATCTACTACGCAGAGGCTGTCTCTCTTTTTCTTCCACTTCTCCTTTCCCCCCCGCTTTAAGAGTTACTGCGATGTTTATTATCGGGTGGCTGTTGAGGTGGTAGGGCGTTGGGACTAGCGTCGACTCCTGTGGATCATCCTAGGCAATCCTGACAGGGGACAACACATAGTAATTCCAAGAAACCTATGGAGACTCACAGTGGAACTGGGCCATCAAGGACATCAGGGGCTAGTGAAGACTAAAGCATGCTACGATCGAAAGTGAAAGTGTGGTCTCCAGTGGTGGAAAAAATGGTGGAAGAGACTGTGAGAGGATGCCATTCCTGCACTATCATGGGAGCCAATGGAGCCATCACCCCAATAATCACAGAAGAGCCCAGTGACAAGCCATGGTCAAAGGTCAACATGGATTTTGGAAGATTCCTGGATGGAAGATTAACACAGGTAATGATAGCTAGAACCACCAAGTTTTCCGCTGTTGTGCTCATCCGGTCCACAGCATTTGAGTGTGTAAAGCATGCATTAGAGAAAATATTTGCGATGGGGGGACTGCTGGACAAGGTGAAAACTGATAAAGGGCTGCCCTTTCAGGGATTGGAGTTCAAAGAATATCTACATCATCGCAACATTCGACACAGAAAAATGACTCACCAGTGGGTACAGGTGAATAGGGAGGTAGAGAGATTTATGAGGACACTAAAAAAAACACTTGGAATAGGTGTGGATCAAGGGGATGACTTGGAAGTGTGTTTACATCAATTTCTGAGGGCATATCCATGACTCTTGCCCTGCAGGCTGCACAGAACAAGAGAAAGGCAACTAACTAGTGGGCAATGAAAAAGAGAAATGGCCAGGAATCGAAGTTGCGACTTGGAGATGCATTAGTTAACTAGTGGTCAAGCAAAAAGAGAAATGCCCAGGAATCGAAGTTGCGATTGGGAGATGCAGTAGTCATGAAGGACCGACATCTTGGTTGGAAATTCGGGACTCCATTTGAAAAAGAAACATGGTAAGTAGTCGGAATAAAAGGAACTATGATCACAACCAAGAGGGGTACTGTGATGGTGCCACGAAATGCATTCTGATTCAAAATGGGAGACGGCTCGTCGGAGTTGAGGGGCGGATTAGGGCTAGAGAGAAGACCAGAAGATCCCCGGGGGTGCGCACAGAGGAGGATGTCGATGAGGGAGAGGAATACGACTGGGTAGAAGTTTTCCAGTCACCCTCTGGCCAGCCAGATAAAATACCTTAGAAAGTGTGCCAGGCCCAGAGAGGGTGTCTGAATCCCATTGAGGAAACCCGTACCGGCTAAGACCGAATTCGAGACTGAATCAACAGCTAAGAGATTTTGGGCCAGATGTACAACCCTAAATTGCATGCGCAAACGGGTTTGCGACCGGTTTGCGCATACAAAATGGCCCAGAGCCATGTACAATTCCTAAATAGCGGGTTGCAATTTATTTGCGAATTGCGACTCGCTATTAGGAAGGGGCGTTCCCTTCCTAATAGCGTCCGCAGAGCAATGTATGAATGTTTTGTGACTGCAATTGTTGTCGCAAAACACTCACAAATTTCCACCCTCTTCAAGAGGCTGGTAATGCAGTCGCTAAAAATATTTTCAAGGGCAGGCAGTGGTCCCAGGGACCACTACCTGCCCTTAAAAAACGAAACGAAAAGTTTACTTTTTTTTAAAATGCATCCCGTTTTCCTTTAAGGAAAACAGGCTCCGTTAAAAAAAAAAAAAACTTTATTTAAAAGCAGACCCAGACATGGTGGTCTGCTGAGCCCAGGAGGCCATCATCCCTGGGGGGGGGGGGGGGGGGGGGGGCTGTCATTTCCAATGAGCTCGCAAATTACGAGAGACTCATTAATATTCAGGAGCCTCGCAATTTGTGACCTCACTGTTGTACATGCCAAATAGCACCTCGCAAATTGCGAGTCACAAATGAGTCGCAATTTGCAAGACGCTATTTTGCAGGTCGTACATCTGGCCCTTTGTCTGCTCAGGAGAACTCTGCATCCCTGAGCACATGTGTGTTTGTATTGTTTCTGTTTTCTTTTCTTTGTACTTTGCAATTATCTTCCTCAAGGTTAGAAGGGATTTAGTGAGCCAACCTGCCACTGCAATAAATTGTAACAACATGCACCCGAAGGGCTGGTGGCTCCAAGGCTATAAATAAAGATGCTGGGAATCGCCCGGGATTCCAGCAGACACTGCGGTCTCGTGTGTGTGTGTGTCCGGCGTGCACCACCAGGGAAGACCTACAACGGGCTAGGCCCTCAATACAGCCAGCTCTTTATCTGTAAGTAGATCTTCATACTATTGTCAGGCTTCACAATTGGCATAAGGCCACAGAGAAAGACGACACATTAACATTTCCACACATGGGACTTTTAGTTTGAGGTAATTGACCATTTGTGAGGAATATTGTTTTCAATGAAACCATTACCTAGACCCACACAGTTTGAAGCACTTGATTTTTAAAATGTATTTTATTTTAGAAGTTTTATATAGTGCAAACAAGACTCATTAGGGTATCAGAGCGCTTTGCAAGTGAACCAAAAAGAGAAATGAACCTACATAACAAACAACATTCTGGTCGGAAATGTCAGGGGCGAAAACTCAATGACGGCACGGCATATATAATCACAAACAGTCTAAGCAAAAATAGGACAGAGCAGGCATGAAGTAAGAGGGAGCAAGAGCACACGAAGCATGCTACAAAGTTATAACTGGGGGCCTTCAACAAATACAATAAAAATAAAAATAAAAAACAGAGAGGGGACGAGTCTTTGAGCGTGTCTGAGACAAGGGGATACCAGGGCAAGAATTTGTTCATCAGAAGCGCCTTATCTTCCTTTTTGAAATTAATAATTGAGGGGATCGTCCTAATTTATGGCAGAAAGGAGTTCCAGATTCTCGGGGCAATACCTGAGAAAGCTCAGTCATAGGTTTTCGATTTCTGGAATTTCTGAGGTTTCAGCAGAAGGGTGCTGGCGCTACTGGAGGATCTGGAGCCAACAGATAGTGTAGGTTTTTGTGTGAGGTATTGTGGGGTGTTGAAATGTAAGACTTTTAGAGTCATGCATGCAATTTTTAGTTGTATCCTTGCTTTATGAGGGAGCCAGTTCAGGGATTTCAGCTCCTGTGTAATATGGTAGTATCATTTTGAGCCAGTGATGAGTCTAGCAGCTGAATTCAGAGAGGCCCTGAGTGGAGCCATCTTCAATCTCGGGAGTCCACAGAGGGTTGCACTTCCATAGTCCAACTTAGAGATCACCAGAGATTGAACCATGGATTTGAAGTCAATGGGGGGGGGGGGAGAAAAGGTTTTATTTTCCCTAGGATGCTCATTTGGAAGTTAGCTCCCTTGGTAAGGGCCATAATATGTTTTGAGCTTTCAGTAGGGTAGTGTTGAGGGAACTGATATCGTCGGGGGAGGAGACTTTCAGTTACAGGTGGGTATCATCGACATACATATGGTAATGGATATTGGATAGTTTCAACATTTCAGTTAAAGGCTACATGAACAATTTAAAGAGAGTTGGAGAGAGTGTGGACCCTTGAGGAACCCCAAGGTTGACTGAGGAAGGGTTAGAGAGGGAACATGGGAACATGTAGTGCATGTAAAACAAAGAGACAAATGTCAAATATCAAGGGAGGATGAAGAAAGCAATGCTTGCATACGCAGATGTAGATGGGATGATCAACAAAGGAAATGGAGAGTAGGCATGATTGAGGGAGCGAGATTGTATTCTTCATTGGTGACTGATAGAGGTGATAGCGAGACACTTACCTTCCGGTATCTATGGATGTCAAAAGTTTGTATACCATGATTAGACATGAGGATGCGCCCATTAGTGCCACAGTTGTATGTGCTGGGAGAAAGAAACTGCAAATCTGGATTAGGAGTGCTAGTTTCTATAAGTGTGAATCATTGGGGCTATTTAATAAATGCTGCAAGTGCAAGAAAATGGTCATTTTCAAAGCAGTATGTTAGTAGTGAAAAAGTGAATCGGTGGAAGAGCATGAACAATAAGTATGGAGTAATTTGATGTTTACAGGGGAGGAGAATGGTAATATGAAAAACGCTCCTCAGTTGAATGGGCCATTAGGTAGAGAATACATTGACAATGTCAGTCTTAATATAATAGGAGATTCATGTACTTCCATTAACATTTTGTCTGATGTCACTTTTGCTGAGGTGTGTGTTATACCTTTAAGCCTGAGTTGTTTCCCTCAAGCGTACAAATTGTTATCTGCCATGTTTTTCTCTTACTATGTGTTACTTTATGAGTGCGAGTTCTACGCCAGGCAGTTGTAAACTCGCTGATGAGGAGCACCACATTTTTTGTTGTTCTCATAAGAAAATCTGTGTTTGATCTTCATAGGGGCTGCTATTATTTTTAAAGTGGCAGCAAGCTTCATTCCAGGAACAAGAGAACAGATCTGCAACATACAGTAGCAGTGTTATGACCAGGTATACATTTTAAATACAATCAGTGGGTGAGGCAGAAGGCAATTTTATTTCTAGGTTATGTCAATTATTAGTTAAATGCCAATTTGGTGCAATGACAGTTGAGTTAATACATGATCAATTACTAGCCCACTGCAGATGTAAAACAATTCAAGAGAGCCTTCGGGCAGCGAAACATCTGTCACAGATGCAATAGAGATAGCTAAAATAGTGGAACAGTCTGATTTTTGCATGGAAGAAATGGAAAGAAAGGAGAGTAGGAGTGGTGGCGAGATTCCGTGCACAGATAAAGAGTTCTTACCATGGCCAAGGAATTTAACAGATCTAACAAGAGTATGGCAGGTATAGCCTCACATAACCAAATTAGTAAAAATATACACTAGAAGTGGGAGCAGGTTTCACAACTCAGATTCTAGGAATTGTTTTGCTTTATAGCACAACAATTGTGAATGTAAGGACATATACCGAGATCATTTTAAACAAAGATCACCATAATACAAGAGAACTCACACAGGAGAGTTCACAAGATTCTGTGTGTTGGTGACAATTCAGGTAAATTCAGATAATACAGGCAGACTACATAGACCCAAAGTGGAATTCAAGGTTAAGGGGAAAACTCTTCAACTTATCGTGGACTAAGGATCATTGTACACTGTCATACAGAAAGATACGTTCATGTCAGAATAGCAACATGTGACACTTTTTAAAAATAAATAGACACAGCTGGGATTAAGGGCAAAACCGTCAACTTAATTGGTTATCTAGGGACAAAAATAGAATTTGATGAGAAGCAGGTAATTGGAAAAGTGTATGCAGCATTAAGCGGTCCACTTTTCTTGCAGTGGGAACACCAGTGCAACTTACATATAATCATTATCCCCAGAGCTCTTAACCAAGTCATTGTACATGAGGACACATCAGTAAATGAGATTGTGGAAAGTGCCAAACAAATGTTTGCTGAAAAGTTGGGATTATATCAATAAGATTATTGTCAAATCGATGCAGTTTCCACAAATTAAGAAGGGTTCCAACTATTGTCCACAGAGAGGTAAAGAAAATGCTTGAAGAGGGAATTGTTGAATTTACAAATACTTCCAATTGGATTCATCCTGTTGTTATCATGGAAAAGTCAGATGGATTTTTGAGATCTCCGTAGTGTCAAATAAAATAATGTAGTTGATTACTACCACTTACCAAATATTAATTAATGGGTTCTATTATTCAAATAGGGATACATTTTGTTAGTACATTTGATTTCAAAAGTCCATACCACCAGATCAAACTGCACAAAGACTCAAAACTGCTTACTGCCTTTATAAAAATAGTACACATTTTTCAATTCACCAGGACGCCCTTTGGACTATCATCATCAGCACATGATTTCCAGAGGATGATGGGGGAGGGGAATGTTCAATGGTGTGGTTAGTGTGATTTATTTACAAGACACCATCCTGGTATTTAGAAAAACAATAGAGAGTCAGTACATAACTCTTAAGTAAAATTTAGATGGGCTTGTTGAGGCTGTCCTGAACTTTACAAAGGAAAATTCCGAATTTTACCTCCAATAAATTTAGTAGCAAGTGGCTCCTGCTCCCCTAGATGAGGAACAGGTAAGGTCCTTCTTAGAGTAATACTCATAGTTAATTATTCTAAGTTTATGAAGAACTTTGCAGGTTAGCCTGCAAACTTGAAGTTACTGACAAAAGCGTGTAATTTTGCTTGGGATCTCAGCCAACAACTGTGTTTTGAAAATGTGGATAAGGACAGAGTGGAGGTTACTGGAAAGTAATGGGCAGTGAGACTGTGTGATGTCACTGAGTAGGGTACAGGAGCCATATCTAAAGAAAATTGATATCAAGGCACCCTTCTCAAAACAAAGATTTTGTCTTGAGAAGGGTGTTACTTTTGATTGCGATAGGTGGTAAGAGGATAAGTATTTTTTCTAATATAGTTTGGTCTTATGTTAAAATAGTAGATGAATTGTCTGTTGTTGAAAGTAAAATCAGGGGACACGTTTGTTATGCTGTAGAGACTTAGAATGAAATTGTTTAAGTCAGCATGTGAAGGTCATTCAGACCAGACATTTTTTGCTGGCCAGGTATGAACAATGATGTGACTAATGGGTTGAAAGGTATGCAGATTACAATGAAGGTGAAAACAGGTTGAGAGTAGGGAGACAAAACGTCATGGAGGATATTTTACCATGGTAAAGTGAGGCACAGTATGTGCATGGATTTTATTGGAACTTTGAGAGGCATTAATGGAGAATTTAAATTTCTGTGGTCATGGTTGTTGTTCACTCAAAATGCTTAGTGGTGAAATTTCTTCATGAAATTACCACTGTCTGCCATTAGAGCTTTGGAGGAGGTTTTCAGAGAACAAGGTTACCCATCTAGACTGATTATGGATAATGGTACACCCATAGTATCAGATGAAATTAGGACGTGTTTGGAATTTTGAGTTATCAGACCTTCACATTCATTATTGTAAAATCCACAGGCCAATGGCATAGTAGAAATGGACAACTGTGACGGTGAAAGGAGCTATTCGGATGGCATTAGCAAAATGGAGTGATATTAAATTGATGGTAAGTGATCTTGTTTCGGCCTATCACACAACAAAAAACAGTGTTACCAATGAGATTCCTTTTGATATGATGAGAGGAAGGAAAGCTAAATCCAAGATGCAAGCACAAGGATTACATTTTGCTTTGCAATGCGAATAGTGATCATTACAGAAAGTGTGATTGTGTAAGCAACATCAAGGTGGGAGATTTAGAAAAGGTAAAGTCATGATGTACAGAGAAAAGTTTGATAAAGTTTCATAGGCTACATAAAGCCAGAAAAGTACATGAATTGTTTGTAATTTTGGAAAGGGGTGAATGATGGAATTTGAGAAGAGTGGCATTGCATGGAAAGGCGGGTGAAGAGCGTTTCAGGGAAGATGACGATTGTAGTAGTTTTATAATGCTGAATGACAGTGAAGTTCTGGGAAGGTCTGATAAAAGAGAAGCTTTATCAACATTGACCTTTCAAAATAGATATGTAGCTGGTGGAAATGGGATAGAGAACAAGAGGAGATTTGATGGACAAGGAAGAAATGCAATGTTGGAGGTTATGGAACACTTAATGGTCCAAAGGCTTTGCAGAACTCTGCAGTATTTACAAGATTTTGTAAAATGAACTTTCTCCCCTCCACGCTCAAGCTATTAGTTCTGGTGTTCAAATTATTGGTTGGATCTTGCTATTGTATCTATTGCTTTATTTTCATATATTGTTGTTTTATTGTTAAAGGGAGAGATGTGTTATATCTGTAAACTTTAGTTACTTTTCTCAAGCTGAAGAGTGTTTATCTCCAATGTTCTGTAACTATGTGTTGATTTTTGAGTGGGAATTCCATATTAGTCAGTTGTTCACTGGCTAGTGAGGAAGCAACATGATTTCCTAATTTCTCCCAATAAACTGAACTTTTGATCTTTACAGAGCTGCTATCATTGCAAAAATGTGAATGGGGTGCACTTGCAGGAAATTAATCTGAAGAGATTAGGAGAATAGAATATCGCCACACTGGAATATTTAAAGAATTCATTAGAATTTATGCGACATTCAATTTGGACTATGATTTATCCATCAGAGCAATCATATGACATTATTGGATGACAAGATTCAGGCATTGTCTTAAAACCAGGCACAGATTGTCCAGTAACATTGTGTGACATGCAAAATTTTCTGTGTACCCCAGGTGCAAATCAGGTTGTCATAATTTCAGACAAGCCTATCAAGCTTTTGCCCTTACAGTAGGGTGCATTAAGGTATTTTTAAGATATTTGAGCAAACTGTTAAGTGGAAAGTGGGACACACTCCTATAGTTTACAATGTCAGACTGATCCCCTTGAGCGTTAGGAACAATGTTAGGAATTTGCATGACTCTCTTTGTGCTGATGTTGCCATTGCGCCTACGGATTTTGATGAGTGGGTATCAGCCGAAGTCACAGAGAGAAAAGTAGGAGACAATTGTCTAAGTGCTGATTTGTGCTCTCTGAATAAAAACATTGTCCTAGATTATCATTCCCTGCCCAAAATACATGAAATGATGGCATCTTTACCTGGGGCTGCCTACTTCTCTATCATTAATATCAAATGTGCCCACAATCAGTCTTCTAAGAAATCTAAAGACCAGACAAGGTTTGTAACCATTTTTTGCACATTTAGATATTTAAAACTCCCATTTGAGTAGTCTTCTGCAGCCAGCATTTTTCCAAAACTGATGGATGTGCTGTTTAAAGGAGCTAAAGGTATCCAAGCATTTAAAGATGATATCTCAGTCTATGCCAAGTCCATACGTGGACTAAAATGGGCATGAGTGCATCTAGAGAGAAGTGCACATTTCTGAAGAGTAAAGTGGATTATTTAGAGCATGCCATAACTTCCAAATGGATTGTCCCAAAAGCACATTTGATTGATTCTTTCAAGCATGCACAAAGGTCCAATGATAAGGATGCATTTAGATCTTTTCTTGGTCTAGTTGAATACTATGCAAGATTTATGCCGCATTATCCCTTCACAGTGGAGCCATTGAGAAAATTATTGCATAATAGAGAAATATGTGGGACAGAGGGAAGGGTGAGGCTTTTGATAACACAGCAAGATGTATGGTCACGATTGATGTCTGTTTGATTTGATTGGGTATGGTGTGGAGCCGGTGGCTGAACAATAAAGAGTGTACTGTAGCTTTTATTTAATGCACTCTAAAATGATCAGAAATACACAACTGAGCTATAGAAAGAGAGGCTCTGTTTGCTTGTGGGTTGTTGTAAGACCTACTTTTGGGGAAAAACTGGTTTGATTTGATCACTGATCATAAACCTCCTGTGTAGTATATGAATGGAAATGGCATTGGCAAGGCATTTTATAGATTACTTAGGCTTATCTGAAAACTTCAGAAGTTGAATTTTCAAGTGAAACATGTTTCAGGTAGATTATTTATCATGAATCCCTATTGAATGTAGGATGTTGGATGATGATCAAGAATGTGTGGTGATAGCTTGTGTGGTGACAGATTGATTTTGTTCGGACTTGCGTGGGTTTCATTTCTGAAGGAGAATGGCTGAGCGAATGCTATAAAAATGTACAGTTGAAAAAAGTGAAGAAGTATCTGAGATATCTTGGTGAAGCAATGATTTGTTTTCAAAAAGATGCATCTGAGATATTGCTTAAAAATGGAATGATTGTTAGACATGGCTGATGAGGGGTGAAACCCCAAAACCAGTCCTAGGATGCTTGTTTCCAGTCCAGGCAGGACCTGGCCAGACAGTTCGGGCTGGTCTGTGTCTATTGGGTGCAAGGTCAAGAATGATTTGCAAATGGCTGGGTTAAAACTGCAATTACATCTGGAGCAAACAAAACAATGGATTTAAGCCCAGATCTTTGTACTGGAGTGAACATATGACATAGTACTGCATTCTGTCCATCTATTGTTCTTTTTGCATTTGTCACCCCGAGTAGGACGGGTAAGCCCAGGCGTGGATCCTATGCTCTCCATGCCACTGGAGACAAGCTATCCTGACAGATGAGAGGTGAAACCCCGAAACCGGTCCTAGGGTGCTTGTTTCCAATCCAGGGAGGGCCTGACAGTTCAAGCGGGACTGATCCCATTGGGCACGGGGTCAAGACTGATTTACAAATGGCTGGGTTCAAACTGCAATGACATGGGGAGCAAAAAAAACAATGGATTTAGGCTCAGATCTCTGTACTTGGGTTCAATGTATGTTATTGTTCTCCATTCTGTGCTTCAATTGTTCCTTTTGCATTTGTCACCCTGAGTAGGACGGGTATGCCCAGGCCTGGGTCTTGTGCTCTCTATGCCACTGGAGTCAAGCTATCCTCACTGATGAGGGGTGAAACCCCAAAACTGGCCCTAGGGTGCTTGTTCCCAGTCCTGGGAGTACCTAGCCTGGTAGTTCGGGCTGGACGGTTCCCATTGGGTGCAGGGTCAAGATTGATTTGCATATGGTTGGGTTCAACCTGCAATGGCATGGGGAGAAAAAAAATGATGGATTTAGGTCCAGATCTCCGTACTGGGTTGAATGTATGACATTGTTCGGCATTCTGTCCATCAATTGTTCTTTTTGCATTTGTCCCCCCAAGTAGGGCGGGTAGGTCCCAACATGGGTCCCTTGCTCTCCATGCCACTGGAGTCAAGCTATCCTGGCTGATGAGGGGTGAAACCCCAAAACCGGTCCCAGGATGCTTGTTTCCAGTCCAGGGAGGACCTGGCCGGGCAGTTCAGGCTCGATTGTTCCCATTGGCCCCAGGGTCAAGACTGATTTGCAAATGGCTGGGTTCAAACTGCAATGACATGTGGAGCAAAACAACGATGGATTTAGGCCCAGATCTCTGTACTGGGGTGAATGTGACATTGTTCTGCATTCTGTCCATCACTTTGTCTTTTTGCATTTGTCCCATTTGTGGCAGGATCGGGAAGGGACATAGGCAAGCTGTAAGATAAATTCTGGTCTAAGCTTCAGCATTACCAACAGCAACAACCTCCAAAATCATGACTATGCTTCAAGGCAAATGACAGATCAACTCAGCATTTCGCTCACACTTAGATTCTACTGATTTCAGACAGATGGGTACTGAATATCATTAAACATAGATATTCTACAAAATTTGCACATCTTCCGGTGGTGATGCTGGTCCGAGTTACACCTTTTTCTCCACTTTATATACCATAACTACAACCAGTTCAGTGTTCTTCCTTTTGAACTTGCATCCATGCCACGGATATTCACAAAGGTACCATCGCCAGTAACTGGTTACTTTCGTCTGCTACTTTTTCTGAGGTGAAGTCTAATGTCTCAAAAGCCTGCATAAGTCTAGAACAATTGGGTTTTCTCCAGAAGACAAAAAAAACTCAACCGGGACCAGTCCAAGGAAAATAGATCATTGGTTCTCTGTTCAAAACAGATTTGCAACTGGTGTTTCTTTCAGAAGATTGAATAAAGTTATAGGGCAGGGTAAGACTTTTGTTAGATAGCCAGGGGCCAACAGTTTAAAGTTGTTGAAAAGTCAGGTTTGTATGTGAGCCAAAACAGCCATAGGTCCTTGAGCAAGACAGCACATCAAATTATGAGTGAAGCATCTCTTAGGGCCGGATTACGACCTTACAGCAGAGCGGTGGCACGGTGGTTGAAACCGCTGCACCACCGCTCCGCCGAAGATGGCCACCACCCGCCCACTAGATTACTACTTTACAGTGATCTGGCAGCCGGGAACATGTTATTCCCCCATATGTTTGAGGCACTTTGTTTCCTCTCTGCCCCACCGCCATGAAAAGCCTGGAGGAGAGGAAACTCGTAATATGCTTGGCGGGCCCTTTGCAGTACCGCCAAGCACATTTCTGCCTCTGACCGCTGCTCCTACGCTATGAGATGGCAGTTCCCTGGCAGAGCCGGTGGTCCTAGTGCAGTCCGACTGCCTGAGTCTTAAGCGGTGCGGCGGTGGCTGGATCCGCCACCACGATTCTGGTGGATCGCCAGACTTACAATCTGGCCCTTAGAGTATTGGAGTCTGAAATTCAAACAGTATGAGACACCGATTTCAGTTTCCACTTCTATTGTTCAGACTGATAAAAGAACACCTCCAAAAAGGGATTCCTTTATCTCAACCAGAGCTTCTATTTTTGACAACAATTGTCAGCGATTGATGATGGGGAGGCTAACATTGGTAGGCTTCATCGTTCCTCTCATTTCTTTGCTTCCCTTTGGTCACTTCTTCTTCATGTATTTGTCCGTGCACTGGAGCATGGTCCAAGTACTGTTTTGCTTGCCCAGTGTGTTTCCACTGCTCACCGTTTTTTCCCTTTTACTTCCACCCCCTCTTTCTTCCCTCTCCCGCATTTTTGCTTGTCCTGCCCCCTCCTGCACTCTTGCTTATTTGGTCTGCCTCTCCCTCGTTGTTGCGTGCCCTATCTACTGTCACCTACTCCCCTCCTCCTTTGTTGCTTGCCCCTTCCATCCTGCCAGAACCCCCAGCCAAAAGTCATGTAATGGGTTTCAAAACGCTATGAAATTACAGATGGTTCTGCTCTCCCTGCCCTGCATGGCCTTTTTGGTACTATCTTCCTGACAAGCCCTCACTGCAAACATCAACTCAGAGGTAAGATAATTAAACAAGTGATTTGTTTTCCTTGACAGCCTTTTATGTATTTTTGAGTTCCAGACTTCACAGTCATGCCATGGTCCTCTTCACTTTGACAACTTCAGACCACTTTAAGTAGCTTGCAGCCCTCTCACCCGTATGTGGATAGTGGTTATCATTTATTTCTGTTATTATTGCTA
Organism: Lissotriton vulgaris; assembly: GCF_964263255.1. NCBI lineage: Eukaryota > Metazoa > Chordata > Amphibia > Caudata > Salamandridae > Lissotriton > Lissotriton vulgaris. The sequence goes on along the minus strand of NC_141698.1, from coordinate 658,207,076 downwards.
ACATTGTGCTTTGTCCAGCACACTCAGCCTTTGGCTCATATTTCCTGTCCCCATTAAAAAAAGATGGATCTCAAAAGTACATTTTAATTTATTGTTGGCTTACATTTGCTGACAGGGTGTTATTGTCGTTGTTCTTGAAAACGTTTTTTAGTGAAGGTAGAGAATAATGCCATAGTTAGAAAACAGATTACTGGCCCTCGTGGTCAGTGCTGGCCATATCATTGCACTTGTTTTCAAACTTTCAGCCATACTGCACAGCAGCAGCACTGCTGTGCAACATGGTTTAAATACATTGACAAAGCCAATAGCTCTTACATAGCTGAGACCTATTGGTTTTGCCAATGCTTGCTTCCTCTTAGCTTGTGTGCTGCATTCTGCCTCACTCGCCTACCCTCATTTCACCCTTTTCTGCCCTTGGCATTAAAAGCTTTGTAGGCGACATATATTACAGATGTTAGAGTAAACAGGGATTAGATTATAAAAGGCCACACTCCAGAACCTTGTAACAGCATGTGACTTGTAAATGTGCATCTTTGTAAACTATCTGAATTTATTTTTATTGATAGATTAACTGTGGCTTGCCTATCCCATGATATGAACTCAAGGCCAAAGAAGCTTCCATGTATTTTCCTACGAGGAGTTTACATATGTAATACATGCTGCACATAAATCGAGTATGATGCATCCAAATCATTTATTTCTGTCCATAAAATAACATATATTTATTTGCAGTATTTATTGCACTGACATAGTATAATACCGTTGATGGTGAAACAAAAAATTCTCATAATGGTGAAGACTGACTTGTATTTTGGGAATTTGTTGGTAAGAAGTGATCATGCGAACCATTTTATTTGTTTATCTTTTTTTAATGGAATTCAAGATGTAATGTTTTAGGGACAAATTTGAAAAGATTTATGCTGTGACTTCCTCTTATAGTAGTTCTGGCTTACTTCTGAATTCCAGGAGAAAGCCAGTAATGCGCTTGCTTATGAAATTCAGGTGCAAGAAAGAAGTACCATAAGAGTAAATCACATTTACTTATAGAAAGTCTTTGTGATTACGGTCCTTAATATATGTTTATTTTAAGATGTGGCGTAATGGATTTCTTTGTACTTTGTTCCGATCCTGCACCACCAATTGCCATAGCGATGGCTAAATTTCTAAGCTGGTCATGGAGTATACGTATGCGCCACATTGGTGGAATCCAAAGCTGAGTAACACCTAAACTCCCCTGATTACAATAACAGTTTCAATTAATTACCTTTGTATTACATTCTGATTCTTTTAAATACCTTTTAATCTAATGAGTTAAATGTCCTTTCCTCTTTTTATTATATTTATACTGCATATTTTAATGTTTTGTAATTCATGGTTTTTAACGCACTTGTTCTGTTATATGTATGTGCTTTAAGACTTAATTGTCGTAATAAAGCTTTTGAATTTGTGATGGATTTCTTACGAACACATTTGTATAGATTGATTTGGTATTTTGCCATCTTCCAGCAGGAGAATTGGGCTCTGAGGGGCTTGTGTATCAATGCATTTCTATATAGACACAGAACCAGTAAAACCCTTTGATACCTAAAACCCTGAGCTATTAGTGACGTTCCTTGGTTTCTGAATAAATTCACTTCATCAGTAGGGTTTGCACCAGCGCTTGAATTACAGTCTTCCTCAAACCATATTAGTGTAGCCCAGTGTATTTCGAGCATGTGGGTTCTTCAGAATGTTAGCTCTATGTGGGTTCTATGTAATGCTGAAGTCAGTATGGTTTTTGGTCCCCAGTGCTTCCAAAATGTTTCATATCCTCCGAAACAACTGTGTACCCAATGATTAGCATGATTATTTTGGTTGAAGTTAAAAATAATTTAAAACAAATGGTTAACAAATTGCCAATGAATAAAAAGAAAGAAAGGGAAATAGAATGAGCGAAATGGAGCAAAGAGGAAAAACAAAATAAACATGCATTGGCAAAGCAAGTATGTCTAACTTTGGCTTTTAGCCTTTTGGCTTTCTCTGTGCTTGTTTTAGCATGGGTTCTGCTAATCTTTATCAATGAGGTAGCTGCCGGGCCCTTGCCAATAAAACAAAAATATTGGCTACAATCAAAAATATATATTGGTCTTGAACAGGATAGTAGCGCCCCCTGGCACTGTTCGGATTTAGCTTGAGTGTTAATGCGCCTTTTGTGAATGAGCAGAATGCCTTCAGTCACAGTGAAATTAGCCAAAATTGTCCCACACTGAATACTGTACTAGGCAAACTCAAAATTTGAACTGTACAACAACAGACAAAGTAATGAAGAAGGGTGGCTGAAACCCACTTTATGTAACTATATTATATTTATATAAATGTAGTAAAATCAAAAGATCTTGACTAATGACAGGCCTAATAAAAAAGAAGGGGCTTAGGGGAGAAGAGAGAATAGCATGAAGAGACAATGCATAGAAAGGAGTGATTTTAGGAAAATTGGGGACACAGTCCCTAAAAGTAGAAAGGGTAGACAGCAGGAAATAGTCAATGAGGTGATGGCATGAGGAGGGGATTGAAGAGAAAGAGGATGACGAGAAAGGAGGACGAAAGGGGATCAAAGATGATCACTAACTAAATAAAACCAGAAAAAATGTGATTTGTTAAAGCAACAGTGTACTATAACCCTATAGCACATCATGATTTCACATAACACAGCCATATACATCTGCCTAATAGAATACTTAGGTGATGCCAGGTGGCCTGAATGGCCATATGATGTCACTGTTGTAGCTGACACAAAGGCCAAAAGAGAGGAGGCTGGCACACCATGGTCAGTGGAGTGTGAGTAGTGCTTCTTTCATCCTATTTAGATGGATGGACGGATGAGTGTTGTGAGAGTACTCTTTGCCTTTAAACTGGTCCTGTGTCAAGTGGCAGGGACCCCCACGGAAGAGCTTAAAGTCAAGTGGTGAAATCTCATTTGTGATTCTGGTCACACTTTAATGTCACAACTGTGCTTAAGTTCTTCTAAAGATAAAAACAAAAAGCATTACTATACATTCGTAATTTTTAAAATAGAAAGATGTATGTGTTTTTTTTTTAAATTCTCAGTTTACCCGTTATTTAAAATGTGTCTTTTACACGTGTGTGCCACTAGTCAGGACATTTTTGCCTACATTGCAGGATCAGAGAACGGTAAAAAAAAATCAATCTTAAAAAGAGGGATAATGAATTGCCATTTGTTTAGGTCCGCGGCCTAATTCTTAATGTCTCTTGAGGAATAAGTAACGTCAGGCTGATTTAGAGCATTATTGGTCGTTTGTACACTAGTTGAACCATCGAGAACATAGAAACAAATGTCCCAGCTCTGAAAATAAATCAAGGCCTGCAGCCTGATTTAACACCCAGCTCGGAATTATGCTGCCGAATTTGCAAGTGTTCAGCGCGAGCCGGCAGCAGTCTCAATAAATGGATCAACACTTTAGCCGAGGAGGAATTACGAGTCAATACATTGAAGTAACCCACATCTTGATTAAAGGCTGCACTGTCTCTCCTCGTGCTGCTTCCTTATTATGACTTGTGTGTGCTCTAATTAGGTACTATTGACCTTAGCTAATCCACAGATGCATAAATCTAAAAAGCCTTCATCTTCCAACACTGTCATTGCTCTTGTCCAGGCTCTGTCAGGCCTTATCTCTTCTATTTGCCCATTCCTTTAGCAGGTACAGCCTCGTGCATACAGGCCTCTTTCCTTCACACTTCAGTTCTTTGTATGCCATAATCCTGCTAGCATATCCTGTCAGCCCCAGAGGTAAAAGGCTACTATGCCTCAAACTGTGCCTTTTTGCACTGTTTTTACAATGTCTTTGATATCCATACTGCCTTTACTCATCTCTCTATATGGCTTTTAACTTCTCTATTCACCTTTGTAAAATATGTGGTAGTCTGATGTTTATTTACTTTTTTATAGAGTTGCAAAACTTTGGTGGTTGCCTCAGAACACTATTCAGGAGTTATATGTCCATTCAGTTGTAGCACACTAGCAACACTGACTCAGCTGTTAACTGTTTTGTATTCAACAAAATATTAATGGAATAGTCTGCGTGTTTGTACATGTGATTTTTTATGTGTAAATATGTGCTTGTTTGTTTGCATGTAGACGGGCACACAGATACGTTATTCAGAAAACGTATGTTAAGCTATGTTATACACACCAACCTACAGTAAAATGCCTTGTTGTTATACGGTTCCCACTAGAAAGGTAGGACTGCGTATTAGGATGACAGAACCTCAGAATGTAGGGACTGAGTTCATCTATACCAGGGGTCTCCAACCTTTTGTGTAGTGAGAGCTACTTCTGGTCAGTGAAATTCGTCGTGAGCTACTAAAGCCCAAGCAACTCGCGCATTTTTCCGAGCGACCTCCCCCGCCCAGTTTAATTGCCGTTAAGCCTATTTCTTCAGAGTACATGGGCCCCATACTGTGGTTTCAACACAATAACACTGAAAGAAACAACTTTTTTCCTTTTTACATGTGCACTTCCTTCTGCAGCACAGTGAGACAAAAAGCTAAAGCACAAGCCACAACAGTGACACAACAAAAGCACAAGCCGTGCAAGCGGAGGCCGATGCTTGTCGGAATGGGACAGAAAAGAGGCTCTGGCACCAAATTAAAAGCAGCCCCATAAGCAGGGTCTGGTGGCTCACTGCACTAAAGCAGCCACTGCAGGGGCCTGTGCTTGACCTCATGGTCACAGGTTTAAATCCCAGCAGGTCCACTCATCCTTTCATCCATTTGAGGTCGATATAATAAATAGCATTGACTTGGGTAACAATAAACATCTGTTATTCTGCCCCAGGACACCTTCGGGTAATTGTGCACTTTGCAACTAGACCTGTTATGTTATTAAAGATAGGGCAAGCAAATCAAATAGCTAAAAAAAGTGGGCCACATTTGCAAAATAAGTAAAACTTAGACATGCTGTAGGACAGTGTTTTTCAAGGGATGGAAGACTACCTGGCTATTTGTGCTGGCAGCAGGCAATGTTTGGTACTATCAGAAAAATTAACAATAAAAATCAGCCCACCAGCCAATAAAATCGGCACACAAATAGCCAAAATCCCACAGACAAGCATTGGCACAGACCACCAACCAATAAAATCGTCACACAAACAGACCACAAAACAACCATACATAACATCCTGAGTGGCCACCCAACACCATGGGACAGTCAAGGCCTCACTGTGGAGAGGTCAGAGCTGGGAAGCCAGAGCTGCCTGTGTCCCTGAAGAGTGCACAGAGGCCAGTGAAAAGGCACATTGTGGTCCAGCCCACCTCTGGTTCAGTCAGCACAGGCTCAGAATGGACCAGCTTGAGAGGCCGAAGCTTAAATGGGGCATGGCAGGGGAGGTTGGTGACAACTATTGGATGTTATATTGAAGTGAAGGCAGGAGTCCGAAAGCTAGCATCAGTGTAACAACAACCTTTTTTGTCAAAAGGCCTCCTGCACCTCTATCTGACTTTTTCCCACACACAGCTGTGTTGCACAAGTCCATCAAGCGAGCCTCTTTGCTAAGGGCGAACAGGGAGTCTTCAGTCAGAGGGGTCTCGACATTCAGAGCAGTCTTTCATATCCTCCAAGTAGTTCTCAATGAGCAAATCTCTCAGTATGGCTTGAATAGTGTGACCCCCAGACCAGGATGGAGAAGATGAGGAACGTACAGATGGGATCCACAATTTTATACTCTGGCTTTAAGTAGATGACGTAAGAAGCCACCAGTACCCCAACGCTCTGCACCAAGTCCCCCACAACATGAATGAAGGCAACCCGCACACTGGTGCTCTGCTCCTTCTCGGGGTGGTCTTGTGCGAATGTTCATGTGATCCTTCCGTAGGGCCATGACTATGACCATGCCCGGTCTGATGCAGGATAAAACCCACCATTACGATGTTAACTGTTCATAATGGTGAGGTGATCAGCATAATATTCCCTGCCCACTCTCACCACGTGCTTCCTGTGCCCTCTCCCTGCCCTGCTCCATGCCGATGCAATCGCCCCCTGCACCCTGTCCCCTATTTCTGCTCTCTGTCCTCCCCTGCTCTCACTCCGTGCTTCCGGTACCCCCTGCCTGTCCGGCTCTGTGCCACAGCACCCTGCCTCTGTCCCACTCCCTACTCGCTGCATATCCATAGCTAAGGTCCCTGCACCCTGCCCTGCTCACCACTGTCCTCTATCGCTGCACTCCCCCCTGTCCCTTGTTCTGCCTTTCTGCCACTGCTCCCTGTCCCAACCCCTGCACTCTGTCCTGGCTCCTCGACACGCTCTCTGTTACTGCACCTTACTCATGCTCCCTGCCCCTTCTCTAACCCTACACTGCCCTTATCCTGCCCTTGCTCCTGTCCTGAGCCCTGTTCACCGTCTCTGGCTCTCCCTCACTCTTTCCTTGCCCCCCCCTCTCCCGGTCTACGCCCTCAGTCTGTCGGTGACATCTCGACAATCTTCTCGTCGAACCCTCTGTGTCTCTCCATCCCCACTGTCTCTCCCCAGCCCCTCTCTCTCCTCCTGCCCCATCTTTCTCCCCCAGGCCCCCTCTCCGTCGTGCCTCTCACGGTATCTCTGCACCTCCACTGTCTCTCCCGAGCCCCTCTCTTGTCTGCCCCTCACTGTCTCTCTCCGCCCCAACTCTCTCTCCCCAGCTCCCCTCGCAGTCTCTTTCAGTCCAGCGGCCCCTCTCTCTCTCTCACTTTCCAGCGCCCCAGTCTCTCCCTGGCACCACTGTCTCCTCCTGCCCCCTCTCTGTCCTGCCCCTCACTGTGTCTCTCCATCCCCACTGTCTCTCCCCAGCCCCTCTCTCTCCTCCTGCCCCATCTTTCTCCCCCAGGCCCCCTCTCCGTCGTGCCTCTCACGGTATCTCTGCACCTCCACTGTCTCTCCCGAGCCCCTCTCTTGTCTGCCCCTCACTGTCTCTCTCCGCCCCAACTCTCTCTCCCCAGCTCCCCTCGCAGTCTCTTCCAGTCCAGCGGCCCCTCTCTCTCTCTCACTTTCCAGCGCCCCAGTCTCTCCCTGGCACCACTGTCTCCTCCTGCCCCCTCTCTGTCCTGCCCCTCACTGTGTCTCTCCATCCCCACTGTCTCTCCCCAGCCCCTCTCTCTCCTCCTGCCCCATCTTTCTCCCCCAGGCCCCCTCTCCGTCGTGCCTCTCACGGTATCTCTGCACCTCCACTGTCTCTCCTGAGCCCCTCTCTTGTCTGCCCCTCACTGTCTCTCTCCGCCCCAACTCTCTCTCCCCAGCTCCCCTCGCAGTCTCTTTCAGTCCAGCGGCCCCTCTCTCTCTCTCACTTTCCAGCGCCCCAGTCTCTCCCTGGCACCACTGTCTCCTCCTGCCCCCTCTCTGTCCTGCCCCTCACTGTGTCTCTCCATCCCCACTGTCTCTCCCCAGCCCCTCTCTCTCCTCCTGCCCCATCTTTCTCCCCCAGGCCCCCTCTCCGTCGTGCCTCTCACGGTATCTCTGCACCTCCACTGTCTCTCCCGAGCCCCTCTCTTGTCTGCCCCTCACCGTCTCTCTCCGCCCCAACTCTCTCTCCCCAGCTCCCCTCGCAGTCTCTTTCAGTCCAGCGGCCCCTCTCTCTCTCTCACTTTCCAGCGCCCCAGTCTCTCCCTGGCACCACTGTCTCCTCCTGCCCCCTCTCTGTCCTGCCCCTCACTGTGTCTCTCCATCCCCACTGTCTCTCCCCAGCCCCTCTCTCTCCTCCTGCCCCATCTTTCTCCCCCAGGCCCCCTCTCCGTCGTGCCTCTCACGGTATCTCTGCACCTCCACTGTCTCTCCCGAGCCCCTCTCTTGTCTGCCCCTCACTGTCTCTCTCCGCCCCAACTCTCTCTCCCCAGCTCCCCTCGCAGTCTCTTTCAGTCCAGCGGCCCCTCTCTCTCTCTCACTTTCCAGCGCCCCAGTCTCTCCCTGGCACCACTGTCTCCTCCTGCCCCCTCTCTGTCCTGCCCCTCACTGTGTCTCTCCATCCCCACTGTCTCTCCCCAGCCCCTCTCTCTCCTCCTGCCCCATCTTTCTCCCCCAGGCCCCCTCTCCGTCGTACCTCTCACGGTATCTCTGCACCTCCACTGTCTCTCCCGAGCCCCTCTCTTGTCTGCCCCTCACTGTCTCTCTCCGCCCCAACTCTCTCTCCCCAGCTCCCCTCGCAGTCTCTTTCAGTCCAGCGGCCCCTCTCTCTCTCTCTCTCTCTCACTTTCCAGCGCCCCAGTCTCTCCCTGGCACCACTGTCTCCTCCTGCCCCCTCTCTGTCCTGCCCCTCACTGTGTCTCTCCAGCGGCCCCTCTGTCTCTCTCCGGCTCCTCTGTCTCTTCCCAGCTCATGGTCATGATCTTGGTTGCTGGCCGTGATGACATCCATAGTAGCGCAAAGACACTGATCACCATGCTGACAAAGTCAGTCAACAGGTGTGCAGCATCATTCATAATCGCAAAGGCCAAGCTCTGTGCCAGATATACATTTGTTATTGGATTGGCGCTGGAGAAGTCTCCTCTTCTCATCGCCTTGTATGCCTTGCATGCCGCGGTGTTGCCGGTTCGGCCGTGTAAACGAGTGCTTGTCCCGCCTTAACATTAACTCAGTGCGGGTTTGGGCTCGGAATATGTCCCGAGTGGACTACGGATCTCTACACCTGATCCTGACCTGCTTTGCTCCAGTCTCACTCTGGTTCCCCCGTCCCTCTCTGGCTCTGTCCAGCCGTTGCTGTGGTCGCAGAGCTGATAGTGCCCGAGCCCGGCCTGTGCAAAGGGGGAGGAGGGTGTGTGTGTGTGTGTGTGTGTAGGGGGGGAAGGGGTGCAAATACCAGCTTCAAAGTCCCCTCCTCCGCTTCAGCTGACCCTCCTCGATGACCTAACTAAGAGTGTTGTGGCTTACCTGCTGCTAATCTGGTGTGGAAGGTTTTACCCGCGGGTCCCGGCAGTTCTTTTGGCCTGCAAACAGCTCCACAATGCTCCCCCCTGCCACGCCTGCTTGATCTCCACACTCGCACAATGGACAGTGTGGTGCCAGTAAGGAAAAGGCAGGGGGCGCGTGTCGGCGTGAAGCCGTAACAGTCATCACGAGATTCTGTCGCCCTGTCACGAGACTGCAGGAGAGGAACGTCATCCTCTTCGGTCCGCCCCACCCCAGCTAATTAAGTGCAATCTAATTGGAGCAGCTGCATTGGGTGAGGGCGGGCAAAAGACACGGAAATAAGCCTAAATTGAGCAGCACTCTGCGAGCTACTCACAGGGTCTCGGCGAGCTACTGGTGGCTCGCGATCGACCGGTTGGAGACCCCTGATCTATACCATCAGAGAATGTCAGTCCAATTCTAGCTCACAGTGCCTCAACCCTAACTTTCCTGGCTTGACAGGTGATTTTGGCAACCTTGAACATGACACTCTGGTCTTCAAGGGAATCGTGGAAACAAATCTTACCCTTTCGTTGATTACTTATGCATGCCCAGGGTAAACACTAGAAAGGTACGAATAAGGGTTTCAAAACATTTATTGAAACAATTGTAGCCTTGCATAGAAAGAATGAGCTGCAATTATTAGGCAGATAAAACAAAGCAATGTAACCAACATTACTAGCATGGAGAAAAAAATAAAATGTCCAACCATGGCAGTCTGATTTCTATCTATTTGTACCTATCACTACGCCTACTCTGAAAGCATATTGGGAGCATAGTGGGTGTACCGTCTGCCGGCTCTCAAAGGTTAGCTTGAGCTAGCATACCTGGATATCTGAACCAGAAGTCGGCCTGAAGTGGAATTGGCAATGCTTCTCTGCAGGATGGAAGATCAGCAGAGCTGCATGTCTAACACAGGATTCGTTTAAGGACAGTTTTGACAGGAGTACGCCTCCGACCTATAAGGAGAGTGCACCCATTATATAATAAGAACCACACTGTGTTAGAGGTACAGCTCTGATGCAATGATCTGTCTAGATGTTAAAAGCTTTCTCCGACGGGTATCACAAGAACTAGGATATCTTGTTCTGTGTTCCTAGCCTTGAACAGAGTATACAAATTACATAGCGAGAAAGGCTTTCTAAAAACAAGCAGTATGTCCAACATCTTCCCAGAATATAGTGCAAGCATAAAGCATATAAAACAATATTGCTAAAATAATGTCAGCCTAAAATGTGTAAAACATAAGACTAAAATGGAGAGCCAAAGTGGGCCCAAGAAGTCCTCACAACATTATACATCTCCTCAAAAACACATCAGCTAAAAGGGTGTTCTAGATAGGGAAAAATACTGACAGTAACCAGTTATTCTTCCCTGTGCACACCTAAACCTCCTAATGCACAGCTCAATTCACTCATGACATCACATCACACAGGGCCGGCCTGTAGCATGTGGGAGAGTTGCCTACACCCACAGCGCTGAGAGAGAGGCTCTGGAACTCCCTGAAGAAGTCTCCCTAAGACTTAAGTTCAAAGAAGCGTGTTTGAACACTTGTTCTGTGGTAAATAAAATATTACCCTGTCGGAATTTCTATACTTAAACAATGGGTCATGCATATAATGAGAGGCAGAGTCCGTGGTGTCCGATTCAAAAGGGCTTTATTTCAGTAACTCGAGTTAAGGGAGAATCGGGTTCCATCACCTCTAAGGTTCAGAAAGGGTCTTCTAAACTTTATTCACAGAGTACAATATTTATACATGGAATATACATTGCATTGCATAGAGAAGGAGGAGCGCTCCAGGCAGAGCAAGAGAAAGAGAGAGATAAGAGCATATGGGCGTGCAAGAGGCGTGTAAGAAGGCGTACATGTGGGCGTTCACTTGAGGAGTCATAGGTGAGTCATAGGCGGGTGGATACATGGAGGGGGTCTTCATGGTCAGCTGGAACCTTTACCCTATTTGTGTGCGCAACTTGGTCATGACGTGCAATTAACGTGTAACTGGGGGAAGCCGGGGGGAGCTGACTTTCGATCTAGTAGAGAAGCCTTCAGTGTCAGGGCGACCTGTACGTCTGGTATTATCTGATATCTTAGGTTTGGAGGATGTATTATCTGAAGTAAAGGTCGCTCGAGCAAAGGTTGCTCATCACCAAGAGGCAATGTGTGCATATATTTCTTCATGCATTGCGTGGGGGCCATGGGCTTTCTATGGATGCGAGCTCTGCAAATCATTTAAACGGAGACAGAAAGGCTAGGCCCTATCTCTGCAGTCGGGTTCTGTTTACCTTCTTCACTAGCAGGAATGTGTTTCTGTAGAGCAAGTAGATAACTGTGTGCAAAATACTGTCTTGGCAGGCCGGGCTGGGCCAGAAGTATGCGAAAGTTCAGGGATATGTAGCTGAGCTGCAGCTTTCAGAGTGTCTGGAGGCAAGAAACCTGAATCGGAGACTGGCTCAGGCTGAGCCACAAAACGGGTTCATTCTCGACTTTTAAACGTGCACAATGCAAATACATTGGCAACATAGGCCTCAGTGCAGAATTAACATTTCTTTCATGGAAGGCTTGGTGACTGACATTCTAATGTGGGACGGAAATACAGAGGCATTATTATGACAGGCATGAGAGGGAAAATGCATGGGTGACATGCACATACACTAAACGTGGGGTACACGCAGGGGACACATTGGCCACATAAAATTTCTATTTCCTCATTCCCTCCTTGTCCCCTACTGTGCCCTTCAGGACACATCTATATTCATGAGACCGTATATCTGATCATACAGCATCATTTGTTCGTCTTTTTTCTTTTGTATACGTGGATGGGGAATACAGGCAGTGGCACACAGGCCGCAAATCGCCGGGCCACATTGCAGACAAAGACAGCAGCCGAATATCATTAGCAGTATAATTCCTAGGAACAACAATACTTTCCATCCCCATGCTGATATTACACCCCAGAGCCAACCGCACCAAGTCCATGTGCCTGGGTCTTGAGGTATATCATGAGCAATCTTGTGGAGTCTTGTTATTGCTGCGTACACGGATGGCGCGTTATTAGGAATAAACACGCAACAACTGGAGCCGATCACTCTACAAGCCCCGCCCCTATCTGCCAGGATGACGTCAAGAACAAGGCGGTTTTGAAGAACAACAAGTCTCATGGCAGACTGTTCCTGGGTCAAGTTCGCCAGGGCAGCTGTAGTCTCATTCACTACTGCTTCTAGAGTTCTTGTTAACCTGCGTATGAGTTTACTGTTTTGGACGGGACCTATGAAGAAAAATAATCCTCTATTGAAATCTGTATATTGCTCCCAAGCTGTCTCAGTCTGATCAACCACTGGGGAATCAGTCTCTCTCCTGTGTCTAACATGCACTAGTCGTGAATCTCGATGATAATGGGATGGGGCTAGAAAGACAGGGGGCAGAAGGAACGATATATAGCATGTTCCACCCCAGTCTAAAGGCAGATGTGCATAGGCTGTCTGACCTCAAATAAAATAGGAATGGCGAGATGTGTTGAAGGAAGACTTTCCTTGATCATTAAACTCGACTACAGTATTACATTCACTGTGTCCCAAATGTACCGATCCTTTCTTTCTGACGCACAAATCACCTTTTACTGGTAGGACTCTAATAAACGGTGGACCTACATTTTGCTTGGGCTGAACATTCAAGATCATGAAGTTAAGGGAAGCATTTCCTTGCTCGTACTCTTCAGTTTCTAGATTGGTCCCCTTCCTTTGGGGAAGTCCGTCTTCGTCTGGAAAACATGCCTCATTCATTACTTTATTCAAATCTCCCCATATCCAATCACCCTTGGAAACTGTGGACTTTCTGTCTAGTGATGTCATTAAGGCAAACCATGCTCCGCACGAACCATTGTGGGAGAACGGAAAAGGGAAGAAGGGCAGTACTCCCTTTGTCTTTTGAAAAGGTGGAAGTTGGCCACATACCCAGCAATCTGTCGCATTGCTGGTCTGATGAGAACGGTGCAACATCCGAATAAAAGTATTGTTGCACAGGGCTAGTCGATATGACAATTCATGGGGTGGCAGATCACTAAATGTATGCTCTGCTGTGTTATTAATGGAGAAGTGCATATGTGAAGAAAGAGGAGGAAAGAAAACATGTAGTGTCAAGCTGATACATATGATAGTGATGCACAGAAGAGACATAATAATCAGAGTTACTATACATCTACTGCGTAATATCTTGCAGTACTTCTCTCTCATCTTGCTCTTTTTACTATTCTGGTCTACGATCTTATACATGTCAGGAACCTGTCTAACTGATTCACCACCTAGTGGACTTAAACAATTAAACGCTGTCTGACTTACTAGATCGTAACTTGGACCTATACTCTTGTTGCAGAGTCTTTTCTAGCAAAGGCGGCTTAAAGTCTGTACTATCTTTAGTACTTTCCGTACTGTCCTTTGTCTTTATCAAAGTTCCAGGATCTCCAAAGTATTTTTTACAATGCTGAGCGTGAAGCCATCCCTTACGTCCTTCGACCTTGACGGCAGTCCTCGTGGTGAGCAGTACTAATTTTGGTGTCTTCCAGCGCGGCTCAAGGGAGCTTGATCGATCAAAGTTCTGTATATAAACATAATTTCTAGGGACGATGGCGTGCTCCTTGACTTGGGTGTTGTCAGGGAAGGCGGCGGCAACCTGTGAACGACAAGAGAGTAGTGCAGACATCAAGGAAGCCAGGTAATCTGTCAGCATGTTACTGTCAACATCAGTTATTTTCTTAGGCATAGGCGTACCCCACATATTCGGTGGTCTGCCGAAAACCACTTCATAAGGAGATAGGCCTGTTCTGGAATGAGCTACCATACGCATGTAAAAGAGGGCAACCGGCAAGGCTACCATCCAATCCACGCCTTTTTCTGCACAAATCTTTGCTAATTTCAACTTAAGTGTCTGATTATGGCGCTCGACAAGTCCAGCTGCTTCAGGGTGTCGTACACAATGAAACTTCCACTGATATCCTAACAGAAGGGACACTTGTTTAATTAATTCAGAAGAAAAGGGCTGGCCATTATATGAGTACACGACACGGGGCAATCCATACCTGGGGAATAACTCACGCACCAATTGCCTGGCGGTGGTCACAGCAGTATAATCTGGGACTGGGTACGCTTCTGTCCATCTAGATAGTGCACACACAACTACCAGGACATACTTGTAACCTCTACATCTGTCCATTTGGATATAATCCATCTGGAGGACTTCAAAAGGATGGTCAGGAGGATGAAATCCGCCTTGTTCCACCGAATGCCTTTGCCTGGATTGAACTGGCAACAGATCATACAGGTACGTACTTTCTGTTTCGCTGCTGCACGTAGGTGCTTGTTAAACCAGATATTCTGTAAGCTGTCTAGCATTGCCTTTTCTCCTAAGTGTGCTGGACTATGTGCTGTGTTTATGATCACTTGTACCATAGAGTCTGGGAGAAACCATGTAGCTTTGCCTTTAGTCATCAAACCTTGGTCAGTCTGGACCCCTCCTTGTTCAGTCCATTTCTTTATTTCGTCTGGAGTGGCATGTGTCTGTATGTCGAGTACATCTTGTGAAGGATCCCTGACTGTCATATGTTTTGTCAGTAATGGTACCTCTGTCCTTGTCGTGTCTGTTGGTGTCTGAGCTGTCAATTTAGCAGTTCGGTCTGCCAGGTCATTACCCTGGGAAATGGCGTCTGTAACTTTGGTGTGTGCTTTGCATTTCAGGATAGCTATAGCTGTAGGCAAATGTATTGCTTCTAACAGAGCCTGAATGAGCGGACCGTGCTGAATTTTAGCCCCATGAGAGGTTAAGAAACCTCTCTCCTTCCATAACACTCCGAAATCATGAACAACACCGAATGCGTATTGTGAATCTGTATAAATGTTCACTTTCATGTTCTTGGCTCTTATGCAGGCTTGTGTCAGAGCGATGAGCTCTGCTGCTTGTGCTGACAGTGTATCTATTCTGTGTGCCTCTATGACTTCAGTAGCAGTGGTCACGGCATATGCGGCCACTAACTCTCCTGTGCTTGTTCTCATGCATGAACCATCAACATAAAGTGTCAGGTCAGGGTCTGGCAGTGCAATATCTGTCAGGTCTTGTCTTGGTTTCGTCACTGTATTCATTACTTCCACACAGTCATGTGGTGCAGTGTCTACTGTGCTTGAGGGCAAAAGTGTAGCAGGGTTGAGAATATTGCATCATCTGATCTCTATGTGTGGCTGAAATAACGTCAGTTCATATCCTGTCAGTCTCGCTACAGTCAAGTGCTGTGTCTGTGTCCTGTTCAAGAGAACTTCCACCGCGTGTGGTACCTGTACTGTCAGGGGGTGTCCCAGCACTATGGAGTCACTCTGTCTTATGGCTAGGGCTGTTGCTGCAACTGATTTCAGGCATGCAGACAGAGCCTGGGCCACTGGATCCAGTGGGTATTCACCTGTTACAACGCATTTTTTACAACGCACTACCACTACAACGCAGGCATTACAACGCATACCATTACAACGCATAGCGCTGGGGGGCGCTCTAGGATAAGAGGTAAGTTTAATTTACTATCCAACACCTTCCCTAGGGTCCACGGGGACTGGAGTTAGAATAGTAAATTATACTTACCACTATCCAGCACCCCAAAGCGCTATGCTTTGTAGTGGTATGCGTTGTGAATACCGCGTTGTAATGGTATGCGGAGTAAAAGTATGTGTTGTAACGTCATACATCCGATCCAGTGTACTAGAAAAATAAGCGCAAGGCTTGTGTTTTCCTGCCTGATCTTGTGTAAGGACAGATAATGCTGATCCATCTCGCTCAGTGACAAAAAGCATAAAAGGTTTGCTGTAACAAGGAGTCGCTAAAACTGGCGCTTGACATAAAGCTCTTTTTAATTCTTCAAATGCCAAAGTATGTTCTTGTGTCCAAGGGAGGACAGTCGAAGACGCTGCCTCCTGGGTTGTCAACTGTATGAGTGGTTTGGCTAGATAGGCATACTGGGGAATCCATTGTCTGCAGTATGAAGTGAGGCCAATGAAGGCCCATACTTCCTTTTGTGTCTTGGGCTGTGAAAGGTTAGCAATTAACTGAATACGTTCTTGTGTCAGCTGTCTACCCCTCTTGGACAGCAAGTGTCCAAGGTACACCACTTGCTGTGCACAGAATTGTAACTTCGAAGGGGACACTTTGTGCCCCTTGTCTGCCAGAAAGTGTAAAACTGTCAGTGATGCATTTTCGCAGTCTGGTTCTGATCGTGCTGTAATTAGGATGTCGTCTACGTACTGGAGCAGTGCAGTGTTGGTAGGCATATGAATACTGTCCAGCTGTCTTTTTAGTGCTTGGCTGTAAATGCTAGGACTCTCTGTAAAACCTTGAGGAGCTCTCGTAAATTTAAAGCTGCGTCCATTTAAACTGAATCCGAAGAGATACTGGCTATCTGGATGAATTGGAACACTAAAGAAGGCATTCTTCAAGTCAATGACAGTAAAGAACATTGCCTCAGAATCAATAGCAGTCAGTAATGGAGAAATGTCTGGGACCACTGGGTATTGAGGGTCTATACATTTGTTCAATTCTCGAAGGTCAATAACTAGTCTGTAAACAGGTGGTGCATTAGGGTCTGTTCGTTTAAGAATAGGGATGACAGGTGAATTACATACATTCGAGTCAGTCTCCACTACCACCCCTTGTGCAATGAGTTTGTCAACAATTTTCAGTAAGGCTACTACGGCATCAGGTGGTAACTTGTATTGTCGGATACGTGGTAGTACTACTCCTGTTTTGAGAGTGACACGGTGTGGTGTAATGTGCATGTAACCTACGTCAGTCGGACCTTGTGACCATAGGTGCTGTGGTACATTCTGGAGTCTGTGGTCAAAATCCTTCAACACATAATGTCCCTTAAAATCACGTAAGAACAGTCGTACTCCTTCCGGAGACCAACATATAACTGCTCCTAGTTCTTTTAATGTCTTTATACCAAGCAAGTTTTCTGGACATGATCTGGTAAGTAGCAAGTCTGTGGTACGTGACAATGGACCAACCCCTAGGGAAACTGGTTTCGATACTTCATTAACAATAGGCTTTCCTGAAAATCCCAGGGAAACATTCTGTGAGCCTGAAAGGGGTGCCCCTGGAACGTCGTCATGGCTGATGGTAGTTCTGCTCACCCCTGTGTCAATCAGAAATTTTCTATCCTTTCCCAATACACGACTATGTACATAGGGACCCTCTTGATCCACAGGAACCTCAATAAGGGGCAAGCCAACTTCCCTCTCTAGGCTGTTTCATGAGAACTGTTGGTATTCTGGATAGTCTGACTGCGTGTACTGATACATTTGTGTCGGGCAGTAACAGGTGGCGGTGGGGGTGGTAAATTTGCTACTGTCTGGTTTGTGTTCTGTGGGGTGCTATTCTGCCTAGGAACGTGTGGTCGTTCTTTGGTTTTGCCTGTAGCTATAGTGTGTTTCAGGACAGCACAATCTTTTACAAAGTGACCGGGCTGTTTGCAATAATTACAGTTCCCTTTAGCAAGTGTCGTGGCATTTTTGTTCGTATTTGCCGGCACCGTTTGGGCAACCAGCACTTTCATTTTCGTCTCTTTCATACGTCTCCTTTCATGATCCTGCTCTTCTCTAATTCTGTTCTGGTGATATTGTAGCATTTGCAACATTTGCGAAGGGCTATTTGCTTGCCAAGTACTCTCAACCTTCAGTACTCTATTCTTTATCTGGGGCAAGGAATTCTCTACTAATTTGCTCACGAAAAGATGAGGATATGACTCGCTACTGGGCTTAAGGCCACTATTAATAGAAAAGCATTTCTCGAATCTAGAATAGAAATCACTTGTGTCCTCGTCTTGTTTCTGTTTACAGGCTGAAATAGCATCCCAGTCTTCCTTTTTAGTAATCAATAGTCTCGGCAAAACCTGTATCAGGAGTTCAGGTAGTTCTTTAGCTTTTTCCCCAAGACCAACACCCGGGTGCCGGCCTTTATCCTCTGTTTCCAATGCTGCCCAACTTATCTTTTTCTCTCCCACCTCCCAGTCTTTTTCCTTAAGCTTTTCATAAATACCAGCTGGCAACAGTACTTTCAATAATTTTATAATATCAGCGTACGTGTAATCTCCTATGCGGAGAATGTCTTTTAATTCTCGGTGAAACCCCCCCGGGTCTTTATCATGGCAGGGCAACATCTTTTTCATTTCCAGTATTTCTAATTTCGTCAAGGGTGTGTAAACATACACTCGTTGAAGCTCACCCGCTGAATTTTTGACGGGATGCACCTCTCGTAGGGGGTTCTGTCTGTCTATGTACAAGTTCTTTCTGTCGTGGTGTGGGGCGGGAAGCATGCATGTGGTCAGAGAAGTTAAGTACTTATGTCGATGATCCAGAATGACATTAATTAAATCAGTACTTAAGCCTGTCCATCTTTCTAGAACTATGTCGTCCAGTAATTTATACAATGGACCGGGATCCGAATATTGACTCTCCTACAACGTTATCAAATGTTGAACCATGTAAATACCGGCCAAACGCTGTTCGTTCGGCGGAAGGCTCAAGAAAGTCTGAGCCACTATATCATTGCTATATATGTTAGAATTGGACACCCATTGGACGGCTGACCGGACCAATTCCTTTTCGTGTGGGGTGTGGGATCGCCCGCTCTCTGTGGTAAATAAAGTTTACCTAATCAATTATTCCATATAATTATCAATACAAGACAGCTCATGCAAATGAGAGGCAGAGTCCGTGGAATCTGAGTCATACGGGCTTTAATATAATGCTTCGAAGCATGGGACATCGGGTTCCATCACCACTCAGGTTCAGGAAGGGACGTTCTTCCTTTTTATTAACAGTACACAATATATATAGTAAAACAGTATGCATGGCAGTGAATACAGTAGGCGTAACAGGTGAAAAGAGAGAGATAAGAACACATGTGCGTAACAGGAGGCGTGTAAGAAGGCGTACACATGGGCGTGCACTGGACATGTCAGAGAATCGTCACATAAAACGTCACATGTGGGTGGATGCATAGAGAAAGTTTGCAGAATCAGCAGAAACTTATGACCTATATGCGCGCGCAGCTGAGCATGACGTGTAACCGGGGAGAGCTGGGGCTTTGACTTTTGCACGAGTAGAGGAGACTAATGTCTGGGGTGTCTGGGGTGTCAAAACGACCTGTACCTATAGCATATCTGATATCGTATGTTTTGAGGATGTAGTGTCTGGAGTAAAAGGTCTCTCGGGCAATGGCCGTTCAACACTGAATGCGAGTGCGTGCAAAGGGATCTTCAGGTAGAGTGCGGGGGCCATGGGCCTACCATGGTAACAGGAGCAGTAAATTACTTGCATGGAGACAGGAAGGCAGGGCCCTTTGCTCTGCAGCCGGGAATATGTTTACCTATTTCATTAGACTGGAATGTGTTTTCGAGGAGGCTGGACAGATAACTTGTAGGTAAAACATCATCTTGGCAGGCGTACCAGGCCGAGCCGGGCACTGCTCGTCTGAGGCAGGAAGTAAGGCAAGGGTCAGGGATGCATACAGCTTCCAGAGACAGGAGAGATGAGACTCGGGGCCTCGTTTAAGGGCCTAACTCGACTGGGCCAGAAAACGTGGACGAAAACGTGAAAGTGTACCATGTAAAGACGTTGGCACCGTAGGTCTAGAAACCTAATTAACAGGATATTTATGCATGGCTGGATAGCTGACATGTTGACATTGGACGCAAATGAATTTGCGTCTCTCTAGCATGAACAGGAAAGAAGTTACACGACATACAAGGAACATGGATAGGGTGCGGGTAGGGGGACACTTTGGCTACATGAAAATTTCTATTACCTCATTCCCTCCTTGGCCCCTACTTCACCCTTTAGGATATATCTATATTCATGAGACCATCTATCTGTTCATATAACATCATTTGTTCATCTTTTATCATTCGGGAACGGGAACTTGGACCTGGAATACAGGCTGTGGCGCACAAGCCGCAAATCGCTGGCCCACATTGCAGACATAGACAACAACTGAATACTATAACCAATATTATACCTAGGAATGATAGCAATTTCCATCCCCAAGCAGATATCACACTCCAGAGCCAACCGGACCAAGTCCAGGTGTCTGGATTCCGGTGAATCAGGTGAGCTATTTCATGAAGCCTAGTAATAGCCTTATACACGGATGGCGCGTTATTTGGAATAAAAACACAACAACTGGATCCGATGACTCTACAAGCCCCGCCCCTATCGGCCAGGATGACGTCAAGGACAAGGCGATTTTGAAGAACTACGAGTCTCATAGCAGATTGTTCTTCAGTTAGGTTACCTAAAGCAGAAGTAGTTTCATTCACTACCGTTTCAAGTGTGTTCGTTAACCTGCGTATTAATTTACTGTTCTGGACAGGACCTATGAACCAAAAATGTCCTTTAACATAATCCCATGGAGAACCAGAAACATCAATAACAGGAGGTAGTTCTCTTCTATGTCTAAATTTCACAAGCCGTGAATTTCGATGATAATCAGGCGGGGCTAGGAAAACAGGTGGCAGGAGGAACGCAATATAACACGTCCCATCCCAATCAGGGGGCAGATGAACATAAGCCGTATGTCCACAAATAAAATAAGAATGGCGTGAGGCTTTGAAAGTAGACTTTCCTTTGTCACTGAATTCGACCACAGTATTACAATCACTGTGTCCTAGATGTACTGAGCCATTCTTTCTGACGCATAATTCACCTTTCACTGGCAAAACTAAAATAGACGGCAAGTCTGAATTAGTCTCAGACTGCACATTCAGAATCATGAGGTTAAGTGTAAAATTACCTAATCCATACACTTCATTTTCTAGATCGGTCCCTGTCCTTTGGGGAAGACCTTCTTGGTCTGGGTAACATATTTTATTCATGACCGTATTCAGGTTTCCCCATATCCAATCACCTTGGGAAACCTTGGACTCACTATCTAGGGAAGACATTAAAGCAAACCATGCACCACATGAACCATTATGTGTGAACGGGTAAGGAAAGAGGGGGAGAGCTCCCTTGTATTTCTGGTAAGGTGGGAATCGGCCACATACCCAGCAATTAGTGGTATTGCTGGTCTGATGAGTATGATGTAACATACGAATGAATGTATTGTTGCGCATTGCTAATCGATAGGAGAGTTCATGAGGGGGCAGGTCGCTGATAGTGTGTTCCACAGTGTCATTAGAGGAAGCATGTATATATGAATCAAGAGGGAAAAAGACATGTAACATTAAACTTATGCATATTAACGTAAGACTCAGAAGAAACATGGAGAATAAGGCGATTATGCATCCGCTGTGCAAAACTTTACAGTGCTTTTTCCTTTTCTCGTTACGCCTATCTCTCTGACTACTTGGGTCTATCTTGTTCATGTCAGAAAACTGTCTAACCGCTTCACCCAGGGGGGACTTAAACAATTAAACGCTGTCTGATTTACTAGACCTCAGCTTTAAGCGATACTCCTCTTGGGGAGTTTTCTCTAGCAGGGGAAGTTTAGAGTCAATGTCCGGGAGGGGGCAGTCCTTAATCACAGTATCTGGACACAGTCCATGAATCTTCTTTATGTGGCTGGAATGCACCCAGCCTTTTCTTCCTTCCAGCTTGACTGCAGTCCTCGTCGTCATCAAAACCAACTTAGGCTGTCTCCACCTCGGCTCCAGCGGACTTTTCCTATCGAAATTTCTTACAAGGACGTGCTCGCCGGGGACCACTTCATGCGGTTTCACTTGGGTGTTGTCTGGGAAGGCAGCGGCGACCTGTGAACGACAAGATTGTAGTGCAGACATCAAGGAGGCCAAGTAATCTGTCAGCATAGAACTGTCAACATCAGTGATTTTCTTTGGCATAGGCATACCCCACATATTGGGAGGCCGCCCAAAAATTATTTCATAGGGAGACAATCCTGTCCTAGAATGGGCTACCATACGCATATAAAAGAGTGCAACTGGCAATGCTACGATCCAATCCACACCTTTCTCTGCACATATTTTGGCTAATCGGGTTTTCAGGGTCTGATTGTGTCTTTCGACCAAACCAGCTGCTTTGGGATGTCGTACACAGTGGAACTTCCACTGGTAACCTAACAGGAGTGAAACCTGCTTCATGAGCTCGGACGAGAATGGCTGTCCATTATCTGAGTACACGACACGGGGCAGGCCGTATCGCGGGAAAAATTCACGAACCAACTGCTTGTCAGTGGTCGCGGCAGTGTAATCTGGGACTGGATATGCTTCTGTCCATCGGGAAAGGGCACATACAACTACAAGGACATATTTAAAACCTCTACATCTGTCCATCTGGATATAATCCATCTGGAGGACTTCAAAAGGATGATCGGGAGGGTGGAAACCACCTTGTTCCACGGGAACACCTTTGCCTCGATTGAACTGACAACAGATCATGCAAGTACGCACTTTCTGTTTTGCTGCTGCTCGTAAATGTTTATTGAACCAGAGGTTTTGAATGCTGTCTAACATGGCTTTTTCTCCTAAGTGTGCTGGACTATGTGCTGTATTAATAATAACATGAACCATAGAGTCGGGGAGGAACCATGTGGCTCTTCCCTTCGTCATCCATCCCTGATCTGTGTGGATCCCTCCTTGTTCAGTCCATTTCTTTATTTCATCTGGAGTGGCATGTGTCTGTATGTCGAGCACGTCTAGAATGGGATCCTTCACTGTCATACAATGTGTCTGTGATATTACGTCAGTCTTTGTCATGTTTGTTGGGATGTCTGTCTGAGCTGTGAGTTTGGCTGTTCGGTCTGCCAGGTCGTTACCCTGGGAAATAGTGTCGGTAACTTTTGTATGTGCTTTGCATTTCATAACGGCTATGGCTGTAGGCAAGTGTATTGCTTCTAACAGAGCTTGAATAAGGGGACCATGTTGGATCTTGGTACCGTGAGAAGTTAAAAAACCTCTTTCTTCCCAAAGAACACCGAAGTCGTGAGCGACTCCGAATGCATACTGCGAATCTGTGTATATGTTTACTTTCTTGTTCTTGGCTAGTATACAGGCTTGGGTCAGAGCGATGAGCTCCGCTGCTTGGGCAGACAGTGTGTCAATGCGATGTGTTTCTAAGACTTCAGTTTCAGTGGTCACTGCATATGCGGCCACTAACTCTCCTGTACTTGTTCTCATACATGAACCATCCACGTAAAGTGTCAGGTCGGGATCGGGTAATGCAATGTCTGTCAAGTCTTGTCTGGGCTTTGTTACTGTATTGATGACTTCTACGCAGTCATGTGGTATCGGGTCAATCGTGCTTGAGGGTAACAATGTGGCAGGATTTAGTATGTTACAGCGTCTGATTTCTATGTGTGGCTGAAACAATGTCAATTCGTATCCAGTCAGTCTTGCTATGGTCAGATGCTGAGTCTGAGTTCGGTTCAAAAGAACTTCCACGGAATGTGGAACCTGTACTGTCAGGGGATGTCCTAATACTATTGAGTCGCTTTGTCTGATTGCTAGGGCTGTCGCTGCAACTGATTTTAGGCATGCAGGCAGAGCCTGGGCCACTGGATCCAGTGTACTTGAAAAATAAGCACAAGGCTTATGGTGTCCTGCTTGATCTTGTGTGAGAACAGATAATGCTGTGCCATCGCGTTCTGTAACAAAAAGTGTAAAAGGCTTGCTGTAACATGGTGTCGCTAAAACAGGTGCCTGACATAAGGCTTTCTTTAACTCGTCAAAAGCTTGTGTGTGTTCCTGAGTCCAAGGGAGGACAGTCGAAGTTGCTGCCTCCTGTGTTGTCAACTGTATGAGTGGTTTAGCTAGAAATGCATACTGTGGGATCCATTGTCTGCAGTACGAGGTGAGGCCAATGAAAGCCCGTACCTCCTTCTGTGTCTTGGGTTGTGGCAGATGTGCAATTAACTGGATACGTTCTGGTGTCAGTTGTCTCCCCCATTTGGACAGCAAGTGCCCAAGGTATACCACTTGCTGGGCACAGAATTGTAGCTTCGAAGGGGACACTTTATGCCCCTTTTCGGCCAAGAAACATAGGACAGTCAGTGACGCATGCTCGCAATCACGTTCGGTCCGTGCAGTTATCAGTAAGTCATCGACATATTGGAGCAGAGCAGTGTCAGCAGGCATGTGAATACTGTCTAGTTGTCTTTTCAGGGCTTGACTGTAAATACTGGGACTTTCCGTGAACCCTTGAGGTGCACGTGCAAATTTAAAACTTCGGCCATTTAATGAGAATCCGAACAAAAATTGGCTTTCCGGATGAATGGGGACACTAAAGAAGGCGTTCTTAAGATCAATTACAGTAAAGAACGCAGCTTCGGAATCAATGGCAGTCAACAAAGAGGATATGTCTGGCACTACTGGGTACTGGGGAACGATGCATTTATTTAGCTCGCGGAGATCGATCACCAGTCTGTAGACTGGAGGTGCATTTGGGTCTGTTCGTTTAAGAATCGGGATGATTGGAGAATTACATACATTGGAGTCAGTTTCTATAACTACTCCTTGGGCAATCAATTCGTCAATGATTTTCAATAAGGCCACTACAGCTTCTGGGGGCAATTTGTATTGTCGAATTCGGGACAGTACAACACCTTGCTTGAGAGTGACACGATAAGGTGTGATGTGCATACATCCTACATCAGTTGGACCTTTTGCCCATAAATGTGCTGGTACATTTTTCAATCTTGGATCAAAATCACGTAACACATAGTGACCCTTAAAGTCACGTAAAAACAATCTCACTCCTTCCGGAGAACAACATATGACAGCTCCTAAGGCTTTCAACGTTTTAATACCAAGCAGATTTTCAGGACATGCTTTCGTAAGTAGCAGGTCAGTAGTTCGGGACAATGGACCAACTTCAAGAGAAACTGGCTTTGATACTTCATTAACAATAGGCTTTCCTGAAAAACCCAGGGAAACATTCTGTGAGCCTGAGAGGGGTGCCCCTGGAACTTCGTCATGACTGATGGTCGTTCTACTTGCCCCTGTGTCAATCAAACATTTTCTGTCTTTCCCTAATACCTGACTATGTACATAGGGACCATCTTGATCTACAGGAACCTCAATAAGAGGCAAGCCAACCTCCCTCTCTAGGCTGTTTCATGTGTACTGCTGGTAATCGGGGTAATCTGACTGTGCATACTGATACATTTGTTGCGTGACATCTTGAGTGGCAGCAATAGGCTGTGGTTGCGGTTGGGGTTGGGGTACAGCTACTGTCTGTGAAGCTCGCTGTGGTGACTGTTGTGTATTCTGTGCGACATGCTGTGGGACGTGGTCCTGCCTAAGAGGACGCGGTCTCTCTTTCGTTTTACCGGTAGCAATATTGTGCTTCAAAACCAAACATTCATTAATATAGTGACCTGGCTGTTTGCAGTAATTGCAATTCCCTTTAACGGGAGCTGCAGACTGACCTGGGGGTGCTGTACCCTTTCTTTGACCATCTGCTGGAACAGTCTGGGCTACTAGTACTTTCATTTTCGTGTCTTTCATACGTCTCTGTTCATGTTCGTGTTCCTCTCTAATTCGATTCTGGTGGTACTGTAACATTTGTAACATTTGGGAAGGTGTATTTGCTTGCCATGTGCTCTCGACTTTCAGGACTCTATTCTTAACCTGGGGTAAGGAATTCTCAACTAATTTGGTCACAAAAAGATGTGGATATGACTCGCTACTTGTTTTCAGGCCACTATTAATAATAAAACATTTCTCGAATCTGGAATAAAAATCACTAGTGTCTTCGTCTTGTTTCTGTTTGCATGCTGAGATTGCATCCCAGTCTTCCTTTTTGGTTGTCAATAACCTCGGCAAAACCTGTACTAATAATCATGGTAATTCTTTCGTTTTCTCCCCAAGACCTAAACCTGGGGTACGTCCCGTTTCTTCGTTTTCTAATTCAGTCCAGTTAATCTTTTTATCTCCCACCTCCCATTCTTTTTCTTTGAGTTTCTCGTAAATACCTACCGGTAACAATACTTTTAACATTTTCATAATATCGGGATATGTGTAATCTCCCATGAGTAACATGTCTTTTAATTCACGGTGGAACCCTGCTGGATCTTTATCATGACAGGGCACTATTTTCTTCATTTCCAATAATTCCATTTTACTTAAGG
Organism: Lissotriton vulgaris; assembly: GCF_964263255.1. Lineage (NCBI taxonomy): Eukaryota > Metazoa > Chordata > Amphibia > Caudata > Salamandridae > Lissotriton > Lissotriton vulgaris. The sequence goes on along the minus strand of NC_141698.1, from coordinate 658,181,058 downwards.
GCGTGTATACAAATACGCGTTGAAGCGCACCCCCTGGAGTCTGTACGGGATGAACTTCTCGTAAGGGATTCTGTCTGTCTATGTGAAAAGGATGGTTTACTGGAGGTGGGACGGGAACAAAATGTGGAGTCAGAAATGTTCTGAATTTATGACGTTGTTCAAGAATCACATTAATCAAATCAGTACCTAGGCCTCTCCATCTATTCAGGAGTAATTCATCCAATATATTGTATAGGGGACGTGGATCAGAATGCTGACTCTCATATAGCATAATGATATGCTGGATCATGTATATACCGGTTAAACGTTGTTCAGTTGGAGTAAGACTCAAAAATGTTTGCGCTACTGAATCATCTTTATATACACTACTATTATCAGCCCACTGTACTGCGGACGTGCTAGTTCTTGTTCACGCATTGTACTAAGTTCGTTGTAACCTATTCTGTCTTTTAGGATTTTGTGAGTGGCTTGGAACAAATGTTCAAGAGAACATTGCCCTGGTATCGGGGAAAGGAAACGTTTCTTGTTTTCTAGACTAATGGATCTGTCAAAAGGTCTATCCATGGAATACTGTTTAGGGAGTTTCACTCTACCTACGTACGCTATCCTGTCTGGATTCTCTACTGGAGTCTCTATTTCTTCCTCCTCCGAGGATTCATTCTTGTCTGACTCGGCTTCCTGTTCAGCCTTCTGTCTGTTGTGTATTGCTACTATTTCTTTACGGATCTTTCTAGTCATGGCATCTATACAATTTTGTTTATCATGTTTACAATCTGCAATATTTTGACTCCATTTAGTCAGTACATCCATCTCTTCTTGAACTACACCCGGCCGATCTTGTTCCCTTATCAAACCATTAATTAAGAATCTTAATATTAACCCTTGTGTCTCAACTTTCTGATATGCCATAGCCTCACGAATACATTCTGGTCTCTCCCCTGTTCTAATAAAATGATATATTTTGTCTAGATGGTCTGGCATTTCTGGTAATGTCAACAAATAGTCTGTAACACGTCGTGAACGTAACGAGGCTAACACCATGTCTCCTTTCTTGCCAGGTACTGGATCATATTTACAATCAGTAATATACTGTTTAAGCTTTTCATGTGGCATCGCTTTCGGAGCACTCTGCGTTGCTAAGTCTCTGATTGTCATTCGTTGTAATTGTGGCGGGGTGTGAGGGTGGCCTCCTGCGGCACCTCCTGAAGCAGAAGCGTGGGCATGACCTGACGTCATGGTGGGTGGAAAAGGTACATGTGATGGGGTTGGACTCTGGGTTGCATCTGTCGAAAAAGGATTGTGAAGACCAGTGGTAGGGGGGCCAGTAGCAGCAGAAGGGAAAGTGACAACAGGCGCAGGAAGCGAGTCTTGGCGTGGAGGGGTCGTGGCTTGAACAGCCGGGACAGGCTGCTGTGCATTATTAACGAGTGGTACGGGTACATTGGTATATGCTGGAGCTACATCATTTAAATAGGAAGAAAGGAAAATATCTGCTGCGGTTTGTTTGTGACGGAGTTTAGTCGGTACCAATGGTAGTGGCAAGTTACGTGGTACTTCCGGGGTCGCCTTGGGCAGGCCCTCGGCTGGAACTGGATACAGTCCTGTAATAAGTGCATTTCTCTGTCTGTCTTGTTGTTCTATTCTGACTCGTTCTCCTTCTTCTAGTAACTCTTTCTCTCTGGCTTTTTCGGATTCTTCTCTACTTCTTTCTGCTTTTCTGATTTCCTTTTCATTTTGTCTATGAGCTTCTTTACGCCATAATTCTATGGCATCTTTCTGGGATTGTCTGGCTTTCTTTTTCCAAAGTGCTTCTTCTACTCTCATGATGCAGTCTGCATCCCATGTCCCTGAGACAGGCCATCTATACTTTTCTTCCAGACCCTTGGTGTAATCTGCCCATAATTCTAGGTACAGTATGGCATCTAAGCCATGTTTATTATACATAAAATGACCAGGAGTGTCCCTAGGCGGGACAGGAACCGATTCTTCTAATATCCCTTTCCTAGTACTTATCTGACGTAATTTTGAGAACAGCGGCATGGTCGGATTACTTTAAACGTGAACACGGTAAAACACAGTAATGAATAGCAAAACAGTCATTCATACCACAACATTAAAACACATTAAAAACATGTTACCTGATACATAGAGAACACATAAAAGCGAGACTGAAAAATCGAGTTGCAACACTAGAATACTGAATCACTGGATTACTAGATGCACTGCTATAACAGTACAGACCGGTCCCATAAAGAGACACGTCGGACCGTATCCACCTAAGTGAACACGTACGGACCAGGTCTGTGTACCCAGACCTGTCTTGACCGGGAACAAATTAATGAACCAGTCTAGATGCGTTCCCAATAACGGTACTCACCGGGAAGCAGAAACTGAAGGCCTCGGAAGCTGGACTGGACTGGACTGCGTCAGGTGACGATTCTCCTACGCATGCGCTTCGGAACAGGTGGGCCTCTGGACACCTCGGACTTTGCTCTCTCGGCTAGGGGCTCTGGTCGGGATCCTCCGCATTCCTCACCGCCTCGTCTGGACGCCGGACCGCAGTCTCCGTCTCCCTCGTGGGCCCGAGGGAAGATAGCAGGAAAACCCGCAAACGTGCACGGTTTCCGTCGGGGCTGTAGAAGGGGTCAAAGGCCGCGTGACTTCACCGGCGAGTGGGGAAGGGGGGTACCTGTTCGGGCGCCAAATTATGTGGTAAATAAAGTTTACCTAATCAATTATTCCATATAATTATCAATACAAGACAGCTCATGCAAATGAGAGGCAGAGTCCGTGGAATCTGAGTCATACGGGCTTTAATATAATGCTTCGAAGCATGGGACATCGGGTTCCATCACCACTCAGGTTCAGGAAGGGACGTTCTTCCTTTTTATTAACAGTACACAATATATATAGTAAAACAGTATGCATGGCAGTGAATACAGTAGGCGTAACAGGTGAAAAGAGAGAGATAAGAACACATGTGCGTAACAGGAGGCGTGTAAGAAGGCGTACACATGGGCGTGCACTGCACATGTCAGAGAATCGTCACATAAAACGTCACATGTGGGTGGATGCATAGAGAAAGTTTGCAGAATCAGCAGAAACGTATGACCTATATGCGCGCGCAGCTGAGCATGACGTGTTTTACCGGGGAGAGCTGGGTCTTTGACTTTTGCACGAGTAGAGGAGACTAATGTCTGGGGTGTCAAAACGACCTGTACCTATAGCATATCTGATATCGTATGTTTTGAGGATGTAGTGTCTGGAGTAAAAGGTCTCTCGGGCAAGGGCCGTTCAACACTGAATGCGAGTGCGTGCAAAGGGATCTTCAGGTAGAGTGCGGGGGCCATGGGCCTACCATGGTAACAGGAGCAGTAAATTACTTGCATGGAGACAGGAAGGCAGGGCCCTTTGCTCTGCAGCCGGGAATATGTTTACCTATTTCATTAGACTGGAATGTGTTTTCGAGGAGGCTGGACAGATAACTTGTAGGTAAAACATCATCTTGGCAGGCGTACCAGGCCGAGCCAGGCACTGCTCGTCTGAGGCAGGAAGTAAGGCAAGGGTCAGGGATGCATACAGCTTTCAGAGACAGGAGAGATGAGACTCGGGGCCTCGTTTAAGGGCCTAACTCGACTGGGCCAGAAAACGTGGACGAAAACGTGAAAGTGTACCATGTAAAGACGTTGGCACCGTAGGTCTAGAAACCTAATTAACAGGATATTTATGCATAGCTGGATAGCTGACATGTTAACGTTGGACGCAAATGAATTTGCGTCTCTCTAGCATGAACAGGAAAGAAGTTACACGACATACAAGGAACATGGGTGCATGGATAGGGTGCGGGTAGGGGGACACTTTGGCTACATGAAAATTTCTATTACCTCATCTCTACCCGTCATTTCAGGGCTTTTTCAGTAGCTTGGAATAGATTTTCAAGGGAATATCTTTCTTTTATAGCCTGTCCCTGTTTGCGGTAGTCGAGGCACTTGGGCCTGTTAAACTGTCGTGCTTTGCCTACGTAATTAATTTTGTCCTTTTCCTCGTTTTCTGGCTCAAAATCTTCCGATGATGACTCAAACTGCCCGTCAGACACTTCACTGTGTATTTCTAAGATCTCCTTTCGTATTTTCTTGTACATACTTTCTGTCTGTCCCTGTCTATCATGCCGACCAGCAGCTATGTTGTCACTCCAATCCATCAGACCTTTCTTTACATCTTTGTCTGGTTGGTCTTGTTCCCTGATCAGACAGTTAATCATACAACGTAGAATAATGTTCTTAACCTCCACCTTTCTGTGTTCCATGGCCTTTTCTATACACTCGGGTCCCTCCCCCGTTCTAATGAAATGGTATATTTTATCTAGGTGTTCCTTCATGTCTGGTAATGTGACCAAATAGTCGACGGCATGTCTTAATCTTAGTGAAAACACGAGCATTGCACCCTCTCCTGGTACTGGATCGTATATACAACATGGGATTGTTACACCTACGGAATACTTAAATGGCGTTGATGTCGATTGTGGCGTTCGTGGTGGCCCTATCGGTGTTCGTGGCGTTGGCGGTGGCCCCCCTCCCACTGCCCCGGGCCCTACGTCGTCTTTCACGATCTGCTGGAGCTGAAGCTGTTGGAGCTGAGCAGCTGTTGGGGGCGGAGGGAACTCTGCGTTTACGTAGTCGGGTGCGGGCTCCTCTAGATTGGAGGAAATAAAAGCCTCAGATGCTGTCGGCTTCGTTCTACGTACTCTAAAGGGTACTGGTGGTGGTGACGACCTACTGGGTATTTCTGAGGGGGGAACTCTAGCTAGTTCTTCAGAGAGGACGGGATAAATACCAGCAACGAGGGCATTTCTTTCTCTTTCAGCCTGTTCTGCCTTGACCCATTCCCCCTCCTCCCGCAGTTCTTTTTCTTTGGCTTTTTCCGCTGCTTGTTTACTTCTCTCTGCTTGGTGGAATTCTTTCTCTGTCCTCCTATGCGCTTCTTTACGCCATAATTCAATGGCATCTTTCTGAGACGGTCTTACTTTCCTTTTCCACAGCGCTTCCTCTACTTTCATAATGCATTCAGAATCCCATGTTCCTGAGGCAGGCCATCTGTACTTCTCCTCTAAATCCTTTGTGTAATCTACCCATAAGTCTAAAAACAATATGGCATCTAGCCCGTGTTTATTGTACATGTGATGACCAGGTGTGTCTCTAGGCGGAACGGGAACTGACTCTTCGAGTATTCCTTTCCTGGTCCCTATCTGACGTAATTTCGAAAACAGTGGCATGTTGAAACTAACTTAACGAAAACACAATATACACCAAAATAGTCAGACTGAAATAATCATTCACACTACAACACTAAAACACTAAAACAGATACATTCTAACTAATACATGGGAAAAAAACATGAACTTGAAAACAGTTAACTCTATGCACTGGAATACAGTACAGCCATACCGGTCTCGTAAAGAGACTCATCTTTACCGTGCCCACCGAGATGGACCCGTCTTTACCGTGCCTGTGTGAACGGACACGTCTTTACCAAGCTCAAATAAATGAACCCGTCTTGAATCTTTATGCGTTCCCTATAACGGTACTCACCGGGAAGCAGAACTTGAAGGCCTCGAAAAACTTGATACTGCGTGAACTCGATACTGCGATACTGCGCATGCGCCTCGGAACAGGTGGGCCTCTGGAAACCTCAGACCTTGCTCTCTCACGGCTTGGGCTCTGGTCGGGATGATCCGCAATCCTCACCGCCTCGTCGCAGTCCGTCCTCCTCGTGGGCCTGAGGGAGTAAGCAGGAAGACCCGCTGGCGTGTACACTTTGAAGTCCGTCACGGCTGTAGAAGGGGGCAAGGGCTGGACCTACATCACCGGCGCGTGGGGAAGGGGACTTGTTCCTGTTCGGGCGCCAGAATTATGTGGTAAATAAAATATTACCCTGTCGGAATTTCTATACTTAAACAATGGGTCATGCATATAATGAGAGGCAGAGTCCGTGGTGTCCGATTCAAAAGGGCTTTATTTCAGTAACTCGAGTTAAGGGAGAATCGGGTTCCATCACCTCTAAGGTTCAGGAAGGGTCTTCTAAACTTTATTCACAGAGTACAATATTTATACATGGAATATACATTGCATTGCATAGAGAAGGAGGAGCGTTCCAGGCAGAGCAAGAGAAAGAGAGAGATAAGAGCATATGGGCGTTCAAGAGGCGTGTAAGAAGGCGTACATGTGGGCGTTCACTTGAGGAGTCATAGGTGAGTCATAGGCGGGTGGATACATGGAGGGGGTCTTCATGGTCAGCTGGAACCTTTACCCTACTTGTGTGCGCAACTTGGTCATGACGTGCAATTAATGTGTAACTGGGGGAAGCCGGGGGGAGCTGACTTTCGATCTAGTAGAGAAGTCTTCAGTGTCAGGGCGACCTGTACGTCTGGTATTATCTGATATCTTAGGTTTGGAGGATGTATTATCTGAAGTAAAGGTCGCTCGAGCAAAGGTTGCTCATCACCAAGAGGCAATGTGTACATATATTTCTTCGTGCATTGCGTGGGGGCCATGGGCTTTCTATGGATGCGAGCTCTGCAAATCATTTAAATGGACACAGAAAGGCTAGGCCCTATCTCTGCAGTCGGGTTCTGTTTACCTTCTTCACTAGGCAGGAATGTGTTTCTGTAGAGCAAGTAGATAACTGTGTGCAAAATAGTGTCTTGGCAGGCCGGGCTGGGCCAGAAGTATGCGAGAGTTCAGGGATACGTAGCTGAGCTGCAGCTTTCAGAGTGTCTGGAGGCAAGAAACCTGAATTCGGAGACTGGCTCAGGCTGAGCCACAAAACGGGTTCATTCTCGACTTTTAAACGTGCACAATGCAAATACATTGGCAACATAGGCCTCAGTGCAGAATTAACATTTCTTTCATGGAAGGCTTGGTGACTGACATTCTAATGTGGGACGGAAATACAGAGGCATTATTATTACAGGCATGAGAGGGAAAATGCATGGGTGACATGCACATACACTAAACGTGGGGTACACGCAGGGGACACATTGGCCACATAAAATTTCTATTTCCTCAGTTCCGATGGCTATTGAAAGATTGTCGAGGATTTCGTTTTTATTTTCATGACACACCCTAATCTTGCCCACTCACCTTCCACCTACACCTCCCATATTTTCAATACAGATACAAATAAAGAGGACGAGTGCACAGGGGATTAAGGGGCTCCAAATTTGATTTAGTCTAAGAATGCTCTCTGAGCAAAGGCCAGCTCTGACATTACATATATCATGAAAGCTCTCTTTGAGGTGCAAGGCCAAAGTTTATAATATGACCTTTGAGACAGCTTGCTGAATACCTTTTGTTTAGGAACGCATTAAAACCCTCCTTATCAATGCCTCTCACTAGAAATCTACAGGTCAACAAGAGCAGAACAGAGTCCCATGCTTATTATATTTGGTGTTGAGACAGAAAATCGAGTTGGAAATGTCAATTTACCCAAATATCGAGTTGGAAATATTGTGATTCAGAAATATCAACAGCAAGAATATTGTGGTCAAGAATATTGAATTTTGTAAGAAATATCGTTTTTGCAAATATAGAAGTCATTATTATTGTTTGCAAAAATATAGATGTTTAAAATATCGATTTTTTTAATTAGTGTTATGTATTTTAGTTTATATTTTAAATGTATGTGATGCATGTTTTTTGTATATAACTATTCGGTATGTTTTTAATATAGGTTACATTTTTAGTAGTTATGTATTTTATTTTAATTAAATTTTGCATTTTTTAGTTCAGTAGCGGGTTGTGGGTTTATAGAGAAATAGGGTGGGAAGTAAATTAATTATAATAAATTAACGATTATTTTTTATTTATTTAATTTTGATTTTATAGCGATAATTGTGGGAAGTGATTTATTTGTCATTAATTATTAATTGGTTGTTAATTAATAATAATTAATTAATTGCTAATCAATTATGGTAGTTGTGTAATTTCTTTTAGTTACGTGTTGTGTGGTTTATAGGGTTAAAGGGTGGGAAGTAATTTATTTTTGATTCATTAATAATTAGTTGTTAATTTATATTAACTAATTAATTGATAATTAATTATGGCAATTGTCTGATTTTTTTAGGTGTTCGTTGTGCTGTGTATGGGGTAGAGGGTGGGGTAATTTATTTGTGATTAATTAATAATAAGTTCTTAATTAATATTAATTAATTGATAGAAAATTAGTTAGGGACATTGTGTAATTAATTTTAGGTGCAGGTTGTGGGGTTTATAGGGGTAATGGGTAGGAAGTCATTTATGTTTAATTAATTAATAAGTTGTTAATTTATATTAACTAATTAATGATAATTAATTATGGTAATTGTATGATTTGTGTTAGGTGTGGGATGTGGGGTTTATGGGGTAAAGGGTGGGAAATAATTTATGTTTAATTAATTAATAGTTGTTAATTAATGTTAATTAATTAATTGAAAATTAAATATGGAATTTGTGTAATTAATTTTAGGTGTGGGTTGTGGGGTTTATTGGGGTAAATGGTAGGAAGTCATTTTTGTTGAATTAATTAAAAATTAGTTGATCATTAATATTCATTAATTAATGTATTTTCAATTAGGGTATTTGTGTATGGGTTTTATTGTTATATGGGTACAGTGTGGGGAGTAAATACATTTTACTTACTTTATAATTAGTTGTTAAATACTATTCGCTAATAAGTTTTAATTGTGTAGTTCATATTTTTACCTTTTTTTAGCTGTGGGTTGTGGGTATTCTAGAGGTAAAGTGTGGGAAGTTAAATAATGTTTATGAGTTTTAATTTGTTTTTTAATTATTCATATTTCTTTAATTGGTAATTAATTATGTTAGTTGAGGAAGTACATTTTCTTTTTAATTTAGATGTAGGTTGCGAATTGTGTGGTGTTATAGGGTAGGAAATAAAAAAAGTAAATGTATGTAATAATGAATGTTTTTGCTTCTAAATAATTTGTAATTAAAAATATTTCTTTGTTTGGGAATAATTTTTTCTTCTATTTAATATAATATTTGTAGGAATTTGTTATATGTATTTAACATTATAATATATTTTTTATTTTAATATTAAATATATTTGTATTTGAATGTAAAACCGCGTTGCTTTGAGGGATGATCTCTCTGCTTCTAGGACAAGTGTTTCTTTTGCTGTCCACGATCCCACTCCTCGCGGCCCCCGCTTCGCGGGCGCCGCTCGAGGCTTCCAAACTCCAGGATTCTCCAGGATTCTCTGACTACGAGAGGAGCCAAGCTGTGAGGCCATCTACCTTGCGGGACTGCGAGGACCAGCGGGCGCTGCGCTCAAGACTTGCCACAGCTGGTCCTCTTCCCGCCCCCCTCTCGCCAGGATTAAAAGAACAGAGCGCTGGGAGCTCTGTGCACCGCGTTGCTTTGAGGGACGATCTATCTGCTTCTAGGACAAGTGTTTCTTTTGCTGTCCACAATCCCACTCCTCGCGGCCCCCACTTCGCGGGCGCCGCTCGAGGCTACCAAACTCCAGGATTCTCCAGGATTCTCTGACTACGAGAGGAGCCAAGCTGTGAGGCCATCTACCTTGCGGGACTGCGAGGACCAGCGGGCGCTGCGCTCAAGACTCGCCGCAGCTGGTCCTCTTCCCGCCCCCCTCTTGCCAGGATTAAAAGAACAGAGCGCTGGGAGCTCTGTGCACCGAGTTGCTTTGAGGGACGATCTCTCTGCTTCTAGGACAAGTGTTTCTTTTGCTGTCCACGATCCCACTCCTCGCGGCCCCCGCTTCGCGGGCGCCGCTCGAGGCTACCAAACTCCAGGATTCTCCAGGATTCTCTGACTACGAGAGGAGCCAAGCTGTGAGGCCATCTACCTTGCGGGACTGCGAGGACCAGCGGGCGCTGCGCTCAAGACTCGCCGCAGCTGGTCCTCTTCCCGCCCCCCTCTCGCCAGGATTAAAAGAACAGAGCGCTGGGAGCTCTGTGCACCGCGTTGCTTTGAGGGACGATCTCTCTGCTTCTAGGACAAGTGTTTCTTTTGCTGTCCACGATCCCACTCCTCGCGGCCCCCGCTTCGCGGGCCCCGCTCGAGGCTACCAAACTCCAGGATTCTCCAGGATTCTCTGATTACGAGAGGAGCCAAGCTGTGAGGCCATCTACCTTGCGGGACTGCGAGGACCAGCGGGCGCTGCGCTCAAGACTCGCCGCAGCTGGTCCTCTTCCCGCCACCCTCTCGTTATAATCAGAATACGGTAGACGCGCACGCGGGACGCGCGCGGGGCTAAGCCCGGAGCTAAGCCCGGGCCAAGGGCGGGCCCGTTTAAGCCTGTTCAAGACCGGGTAAGACTGGACTGGGCCACCCCCTTGACTTTTACCGATTGGTACCTCTTATACTGCTAATCACTGTTTGTTCTAGTTTTAATTATTGTGTACTTTTTTACTCCCCTACTTGGGTCCTACCATTACGAACTATGTCTCCTAGAGGGACCAGGAGTAACAAGGCGCTTCATAGTGCTCAAACTACAGGCCCAATTGATCAATTTATTGCCAAAGCAAATGACGCCATAAATCAAGGCGTCCTACTATTAGAACGGAGGGTCTCACAGGATTTGACCGCCACGAAACGCTCCTCATTGGGCTTACTGGCGGCAGCCAAAACCCCTTTGCGCACTCTAGAAGCTGATACTCTGTTGGCTGACCCTCATCCAGTCCCAGGTATCGTGGACTTGTCAGTCTCACTTGAGCTATCAGCTCTTCAAGCATCTCATTTATCAACGTCCTTGGAGCAGACAACAGTCCCTCTTATTAGCCCGACTAGGGATGACCCTACCGCTACCACAATTCGGGGTATCAGGGAGGGAGCAATACCCAAGAACAAAAAGAACAAAAAGAACCAACACCATAATAGGAGCCGCCAGCAAACTAACATTTCGAATAAACAATCCCAAAATACAACCCAATCCCTTCCCAGCCATCAATCCCCTAAACAAGTCGCCCCCTCACTGGACGAAGGGAATCTTATTCCCCCAGATACAATAAACCTTTCTGTTAGACGGGGACCCGGAGGGTCGGCCGAGGACAGGGGGAGAGGCCTCCGTTGAGGGCCGTCTCCAGCGATCGTACACACGAGTAACTTCCCCCCCACAGATGGACACCACACAAGGATGAGGTCAACACTCTTTATATACGATTCTAGAAGCAAAGTTATCAGCGATACAGTGAGGTCGGGACACGAGGGTCCTCTCAATTCTAGTCTCTGAAGGGGAAAAGGTAGCGGGACAGTCTAGGTACCGGTCCGGTACGGGGGTGGCAAGATGGGTAGCTCACAATCCTCGAGCTAGGAGTTCTGGAAGGTCGGGCTGCGGCAGCGCCAGCAGGCTAGGATGATAAGTCTCGTTTGAGAAGGGCCGCGGCAGCGCCAGCAGGCAAAGGCGATGGTTCACACAAGGATGGGCCGCGGCAGCGCCAGCAGGTCCCGACGAAGGTGTAGGTTGCAAAGCGCCGCGGCAGCGCCAGCAGGCAGGAACGATGGTTCACAAGGATGGGCCGCTGCAGCGCCAGCAGGTCCCGACGAAGGTGTAGGTTGCAGAGGGCCGTGCCAGCGCCAACAGGCAGGAACAATGGTTCACGAGGATGGGCCGCGGCAGCGCCAGCAGGTCCCGACGAAGGTGTAGGTTGCAGAGGGCCACGGCAGCGCCAGCAGGCAGGAACGATGATTCACAAGGCAGGGCTGCGGCAGCGCCAGCAGTCCGTCAAGGATGAGTTCTTCAAGGTGTCTCTCGACTCCAGGATACAACTGCCTTCCTGCTCTGGAGCTGCCCCAGTTATAGGTCTGGTCTCCTTTGATGTCCGGACCCTCGCGCTTGGAGGTCGGGAGGTCCGGGATGAGGGAGTCCAGACACCCAGCAGGGGGGTGGAGCCAGCGCCCGGGGAGGCTGGGGGCGATCGGCACCTGGCGGGGGAGAGCCATCGACACTCCTCTCTCCCATTGGCCTGCCAAGTCTCTTCACCTCCTGGGTGGATGGTGGTGCCTCGATGTCGGGGCCTGGCCAGGCCCAGGGTTGGGGTCGAGCTGAGGCCACGCGGCCTCGTGGTGTAGTGTCCAAGATGGCGGCTGGACGGGGCAATGCTGCTGATGGAGGCCCGGGCCAGCCGATGTCGGGGTGTTCGGGAGCAGGCGTCCCGTTGGGGACGGGTTGCGGGTTGCTTCTGTGGGTTGCCGGGGTGGTTCTTCTGGGGACACCGGGAGAGCCAGTGTTCAGGCCTTACTATGCGGGGAGGAAGCGGCCCCTTCACGAGGCCTGTCCAACACTTTCTACCACTTCAGTTAATCTTAGCGCTACCAGTAATATTGGTAACAATAGTGATCCCAATGGTCTAAATAATCAACTATTAGACAAATTGGGGGCCTTAATTAAATCCTTCCTCCAACCGCTTGAATTTACCCTTTCAAAAATAGAAAAACAACTAGAAGAGCTATCATCAGTGATAAAAACCAACAAAGGATCTGCCCCTAGCCTTACATCAGGACAACCCAGGGCACAAAAACCACAACTCAAAAATCCAATTGTTGGGGCCACAGCAACAAAGCCAACAAAGTCAAATACCACAGTAGGGCCTTCCCCGCCCAAACCGTCTCTCCCAAGGGCGACTAATACTCCTACTCAAATGACTACGCCTGCCCCTCCACCTGTACATTCTACTATTCCGCCCCCTAAGCCAACTAATAATTCAGGGACACAAAGTACCACCTATAAGAACAGAAGGAAGGGGGGGCATTCCACCCATCTTCCCCCAGAAGCTGCCCCATACGTCGTCATTATGACAGGGGTTCCCGAGTTGAACCCTAACGTGGAGGAACCAGGCTGGTCCCTTAGAAATAAGGTACTCCATTGGCTTTCTGTCAATAGGCCACTCCCTTCGTATTCTGATAACAGAGTTACAACAGTTCGTAGAGTCCCCTGGATAGGAAGAGAGCCAAAATCCCTACCGGGTGACTGTGTCATCATTAACTTTGAGGACCCCCACACTGTAGAGCACATTTGCTCCTGGGGTACACAATATACACCCGATGGAATTGGTACCAAGAGACTTTCCTTCTTCTATCCTCCAGTGCAGCATTATAACATCGGTCCTGAATGGAACTGGACACAAGTTGGTAACTGGAATAGGAGACGTGATAGGGGCGACTGGTCAAACACTGGGGGTAGAGATGTAGCCCCAACCTTTGGATGGAGAGGCGTACCCCTGACCAACAGATACGACTGCCTGGAGATGGTGGATTGACAACCACCCGACAGCCATCTGGATAACATTGCCTCATTTTCCCCAGTGCCTAATTTACCTGATCATCCCGATGATTCTCTGTCTTCCCCTTTCCCAATTAGTAACTTATCCATTTCGCATGCAACAACGTCAGAAGTGCAAATTGCTGTACCAATACGATATCTAGATTCTGCCATTAACAAAGAAGTTCAATTAGATATATCATTTGTTGAATCACTAGCACACTCTCCACTTACCCCAGTTACTTTAACCCTAGAACAAAATTCGAACACCAGAAAGCTTACTCCCTCCACTTACCAACTCTCAGTTCTATTTTGGAACGTTGCAGGTCTCCGTTCAAAACTAAAACTTAAACCATGGTTGGAGACAGTAATTTCCCACCAAATAATTTGTCTTCAAGAAACGTGGGCTATAGATCCGATTCATATGCAGGGCTATGAAACGTTTCACTCCCCAGCCAGTATTACCCACATGGCAGATCCAAGGGAGGTCTAGCGGTGTATATTTCAAATAATTTATCTGTACTTGGCTTGTATGTCCTACATACCACCGCGAACTTTCAAATCGTTAAAGCTACATTTAGCAATCATACGATGTATCTTTAATTAATTTTTATAATAACCTGTCCCCGATTGAATGTGTTAAGTCTGTAAAAGAAATCATGTTTGTTGTAAACAAACACTGTAACAAGCATCCAACACTCGCTTGCTTTGTGATATGGGGGGGAGATTTTAATGTCTCATTGTGTGCCAATTATATGAAAGGTATTTGTGGTTTGTTAGACGAACAAGACTGTCCATTAATCCCTTTACACACTCACTTTTGGGTAATGCTTTGAACGACTGTCTTTTCACAATGGAACTAGATTATGCTAACAATCTAGTAGATTTTCCAGTTGAATTTAGACCTACTTTTCATGGTAGAGGTATGTTTAGCACCATTGATTTCATTTTATGCTCTACGGCGCTAAAAGGTAAACTCCAACGGCTTAGGACTGGTACAGATATCTCTAGTGACCATTTCCCTAATAGTATTCTCTTATCCATAGAAACTGGTGCTTGTCATCGCGAAAAAGTCAGCCAACTAACCCAACAATCACTGACCATGGATAAACTAAACGGATTTTCTGTGAAATGGTCCAAAATAGATCCGGTAGTTATCAGTGGCAATGTAGTATCAAAAACCCTTCCCTGGATAACCAACTGCTTAGCAGAGGATTCCCCACCTCAGTTGATTTTAAATAGTTTTTCTGAGATTTTATTAGCAATGCGGTCAGAGCTATTCCGTAATCATAAATCAGGTAATCAGGGGTCCCTAAGATGGTTCGACACAGCTTGTCGTAAAGCCCTATCCGCATTAAAAAAGGCACTACATAACCCAACTAGAAATTTAAAGGAGATAGCTAACTTAAGAAAGATCTATAAAGCTGCTCAACAAAATTGTAAAAAGGAGCTAAAGAAAACTTTATGGGCCCAACTTCACGAAAGTTGCCTAACTAAACACAGCTCTCAGTTTTGGCGTGTCGTTAAGTCACCTTTTTTAACCAACACTAACGCGCTAAAGCACCTAGACGTGGCTGTGCCCGCTGATGCATGGGTGACCCATTTCACAAAAAGTTTTGGGGGTCCCGAGTCGATATTATAAAACTGGCTAACCCAGCAGATGACCCCGCTAGGTCACACGTTTATACTATTGAACTATCTTTTAGCCTCATTGAGGTCATTCAAGCATTAACATCTTCTAAATCTGGTAAGGCGCCTGGCCCTGACGGGGTCCCTGTAGATATTTTTGTAAACAACATAGAACTGTGGTCTCCTGTCGTCACCCAGGTGATGTCGGCAGTTTCGAAAATTGGCCTTATAGATTCCTGGTCCTCCTCCATCCTACTACCTATCTTCAAAAAGGGGGATCGTAATAACCCTGCCTGTTATAGACCCATTTCTCTCCTGGACTCCCTGGGGAAAGTCGCCGGACGCCTGTTCCTGGAACGTCTGCAGGATTGGGCGTCTGAGAATAACATCATGACTGACCTTCAGTACGGGTTCCAGGAGGGTCTTGGCACAGTCGAGCAGGCAGTAAACTTAACCCTCTTAATAGGTAAATATACCGGAGCGAAGGGCGGCAACCTACATATAGGGTATGTCGACCTTAGCTCCGCTTTCGACTGTGTGATCCACTCCAAGCTATGGTCCATTCTTAGTGAACTCGGGGTGGACCCCCCTCTTATTAAATTGCTCCGCGAGCTCTATTCCGACGCTACAGCCTGCGTGAGATATGGGTTATGCGGTGAATTAACATCTTCATTCACAATAAAAAGAGGAGTAAGGCAAGGGTGTGTCCTGGCCCCCTTCTTGTTCAACCTCTATACCAACGGGGTTGAGAAGGCCATGCTGGAGGGAAGCCAGGACTTACCATCTATCAAACATCGCCCAATCCCAGCGTTATTATATGCTGATGACTCTTAGCTAGGAAACTAACGCTGTTGCAAAAACAACTAGACAAATATTGCCAGTTTATGCTATCTCTTGGGCTAAAAGTTAACAAGAGTATTTTATTGAACAGGTTAGATTGGAGTATGCCAGACAATACCCCTACCTAGGTATCCTAATGGACGATCAGTTAGACTGGAAAGCAGGAGTTATAAGTAAAAAAATGCTCTTTCAAAGAGCGACTTCAGCTCTTGTTTCATTCTCGAGAAAATTGGGTAAACCAGCCCCAAAAGAGCTGCTTAAAATTTACCATGCAAAATGCCACAGTGTTGCCATCTACGGTGCTGGCGTTTGGGGCTATGCTTCTGTGGATGGATTACAACTGGTCCAAAATGGGTTTTTAAAATATATTCTGGCACTTCCTCCTAGTGCTCCAATATACGGTTACCATATCGAGCTGGATATCGATTATATTACTGACAATATTAGATGCCAGCCGATACTTTTATGGCATCGTATTTGGACCAAACTCCAATGTCACCTAACCCGTTCTTTATTACAAGACTGTCTATCATTGGAGAAATGGAAAAAAATTCCATGGCTTCTTATGTTTCCAACTTCCTAACAGACTTGAATTGTGCTTCCTATTTCACCGAACCATCGACCCTGACAGAGATCAGTAGAAAGGCGTTGAAAGCTCTCTGTTTAAATCATCTGAGAGACTTCCGCCTCCTAAGTGAAGTTTCTAAGCCTACTAACGTGCAAATTCTTATGGTTCAAACCTCCCCAGCTATTCAGCCTTATCTTACTTTCTTTTTGACTAACCTCGAGAAATTTGTCTTAACGAGGTTTCGATTCAACTCTTTTTTTTCACCTTGTAGCCTTCCCCAAGGTGTCAAATTGGTCTCATGATCTGGCAAAGTGTCCTTGTGACGGAGTATCTCCGCAATCGACCATCCACCTTACTTTGTTCTGTGGTTACTATGAACAAACTCGTAAACGCTGGATCATCCCACTCCTTCGTAAAATGGGGTTGAGAACATGTCGGCCAGCCTATCTGGCACTTCAGATGTTAGACACACCGTATGTAGCCAAATGTGTAGCTCTTTTTCTAAAATCATGAGAATGCGTTCCAACTTAGGGCTACTATCACCCTGATTTATTATAAATTGCCGTACTCTGATTATCTTGATATCGTCATTTTTTTTTTGTTATGTCTCAAATTATTAATTTGTCCCTTTTTTAATTGTACATAATTTGTGTGTTTTTACAGTATTTGAATTTGTAAATGTACTTTTCATGATTTAACATAATGTTAATCGAATAAAAGTTTTTGAAATGAAAAAATGAAATGAATGTAAAACACATTTACATATTTTTTAATTTATTTTGTATTTGAAATATTTTTATTGTTGTTAAAATGTTGTTTGTATTTAATTTTGAACGGAGTTAGAATATTAATTGTTACTTCTCTGCAATCCAACACTTTCCCTACTGTTGCACTCGCTGGAGTGGGAATAGTAATTTTTACCCCTCTGCTATCCAACACTTTCCCTTCTTTTACAATTATTGGAGTGGGAATAATACATTTTATCCTGCCAGTATTCAACACTTTCTCTAGTGTTGCACTCACTGGAGTGGGAATAGTAAGTTTTACCCCTCCGCTATCCAACACATTCCCTACTGTTGCACTCACTTGGGTGGGAATAGTAATTTATACCCCCCGCTATCCAACACTTTCCCTACTGTTGTACTCACTGGAGTAGGAATAGTAATTTTTACCCCTCCGCTATCCAACACTTTCCCTACTGTTGCACTCACTGGAGTTGGAATAGTAATTTTTACCCCTCCTTTATCTAACACTCTACCTACTGTTGCACTCACTGGAGTGGGAATAGTAATATTTTCCCCTCCGCTATCTAACACTTTACTTACTGTTGCACTCACTGGAGTGGAAATAGTAATATTCCCCCCTCCACTATCCAACACTTTCCCTACTGTGACACGTTCTGAAGTGGGAATAGTAATTTTTATTCCTCCGCTATCCAACACTTTCCCTACTCTTGCACTCACTGGAGTTGGAATAGTAATTTTTACCCCTCCGCTATTCAACACTTTCCCTACTGTTATACTCACTGGAGTGGGAATAATAATTTTCACCCCTCCGCTATCCAACACTTTCTCACTTCATCTACTGTGGCACTCACTGGAGTGGAAATAGTAATTTTTACCCCTTCTCTAGCCAACACTTTCCCTACTGTTGCACTCACTGGAGTGGGAAATATAAGTTTGAAGATTTTTAAATAGATTAATGTTTTAATTTATAATATAATGTTTTTTTAAATTAGATTTTATGTTGTTGGCACACACACACACACTCTCTCACACACCCACACACACACACACACACACACACACACACACACACACACACACACACACACACACACATACACACACACACACACACACACACACACACACACCCACACACACACACACACATATATATATATATATATATATCCACAAAGGCCCTCCACACACGGAAGAAGGCAACAACCACAAAGGAGAAATGTTTCGGAGAGGCTTTATTGATGGAGTTCAAGGTCCGGTGGCGGCAAATGCATTTCGGCACTTTCCGCCTTCCTCAGCGCCCTACACCCGATCAACTGTCCCGGTCAGTGCCTCCTGCTGCTTTATGATGACGTCTTGGCTCCGCTTCTCCCCCTTGATGTTCAAGCCACCTGTTGTAGTGCTGACAGACATTGTTGCACCACAACTCCCACAATGCCACATGTTCAGACAAAGAGGGCGGATGTAATGGATATATATATATATATTGCTCCAAACTCGCCTTCACTTCTCCTGCCTCAAGAACAAACGAGCGTGGACCCAAGAATCCTGTGCATATTCTTTATTCAGCCAATTCCGCCATTACGCGTTTCGGGCGATCCCACCCTTGATCACAGGACAACTCATCAGCAATTTTCCTCGCTTTTTAAAGTGCAAGTGCAAATAGCGTATCCATGGACATAGAAGAAACACTTCCATATTAGCTGTATACAATGGTCATTAATGTAATCCATATATATATATATATATATATATATATATATATATATATATATATATATATATATATATATTCACTGAAAAAACCATAGGTTATAAACCATATATAGTTAGGAATTAGCATTTACAAAACCTTGAAAATTCACTGAAAAAAACATAGGTTAAAGACCATATATAGTTAGGGATTAGCATTTACAAAACCTTATTTTACTCACACAAAACCATTGAAATTCGCATATATAGTTAGTTGCACTAACTATATATCGCGCACCCGCAATCCACTGCTGATGATGTCACATATTACATTATTCATGACATGGTCAGTGACATCACTGATGACATCACTGATGACATCATCCAGTGACTGTATGTTTCTGTAAAGTTAAAATATGTCTTACATATTGAAGAATGAGTGGATGTATAAGTGTCTGGATGAAGGATTTAGTAGGTGCATGACTGACTGTATGAGAGAGTGATTAAATCTGTCTCACTGAGTGCATGGGTTAGTGACTAAACTGTCTTAATTTGTGCATCATTATATCTGTTGTTCTGTAAACTGCTGCATGTGTTGATCAGTAGCTATATGAGTAACTATATGGGTTATTGATTGGTTGCCCAAGTATTTGTATGGGAGGGTGTGTGTGTGTGGGGGTGGCGGGGAGGTGTGTGACTCTTTGCATAGATGTGTGAACAGTTGATTCACTAGATGTATGGGTTCAAAACTGCATGTGGAAACAGCTGTATGGGTGGTTGACTGTGTGCATGAGTGTATTGGCGAGTGAATGGATATCTCAGTGCTATATTTCAAAGTAAGTACATATGTAAAACACAGTACATGTGAGAGTTGACATACATAAATTACGGTGTATAAGAGCCAGTGAATGTGTGAGTGGCTGCATGGATCATTGAAAACGTGTATCAGTGATTGTATAAGAGAGTAAATATGTGTTAGAATATGTTTCAATAAGTAAGGTGTGTATAACTGTATAGTTGAGGAAATGTAGGTGTGATTGATTTGTTGCATGACTGACTAGGTGTATGAGTAACTCCATGGATGAGTGACAATCTGTGAGTGTCTGTTTACACTGAGTGTATCTAAGGTTATATTAGAGTCTGAAGAGGTTAATCGTATTATCACATGAATGATGTCATCAGTGATGTTGTCAGTGATGTCATTTGAGTTGTCAACAGTGATGTCATCAGTGATGTTACTGACCATGTCATGAATGATGTAATATGTGACATCATCAGCAGTGGATTGCGGGTGCGCGATATATAGTTAGTGCAACTAACTATATATGCGAATTTCAATGGTTTTGTGTGAGTAAAATAAGGTTTTGTAAATGCTAATCCCTAACTATATATGGTCTATAACCTATGGTTTTTTCAGTGAATTTTCAAGGTTTTGTAAATGCTAATTCCTAACTATATATGGTTTATAACCTATGGTTTTTTCAGTGAATTTCAATGGTTTTTTAATAGCAAATATCAAAAGCTGTAAAATGTATTCTTATTTTAATGGAAAAATATATTTTATATGTTTTTAATATAATTTTTTTATGTATATATTTTTTTGTTATTATTTTTTTTTGTTTCACTACCGGTCCGCGCACCGGGTAGCTTCCCGTTAGCTCAATTTGGTGCCGCGACCCGGTCCGCGAACCGGGAAACGTTCCATTAGCGCAACTGCCGCGCAAGAAAACAACATTGTGACGCGTAAACGCGATGTATCGCGTTGCCGCGTAATGCGTTTTATGACGCGCTGCGTTAGCGCACCCGGAAGTGCTCCGGAGCGCGAACCGAGGCGCGAAGCGCAGCACCCCGGAAGCGCTCCGGGTGCGTAGCGGGACGCGTAACGTAAGCATAACAGGTCATGTGACTTGTTCATAAAACTTTTCATTGGTTCATTTTACTTTTGGTTTCCTAATGATGTAAGGCTAGGTCATGTGACCTGAAAATAACACTTTTCATTGGTTTATTACATTTTTCTTTCACAAATGATGAAAACCCCACCTTTTTTCCTCACTCTGACTTTCATTTTTATGAGAGAAAGACCTACTTTCAAATTTTTGAAAAATGGCAAGTGTTGTAGCTGCAGCTGCTGGAGCCACTCCACCACCACCACCAAAAAAGGATGGACCACCTCCTCAGGTCCTCCTTAATCAAGAGGAGGAAGAAGAGGAAGAAGAGGAAGAAGAGGAAGAAGAGGAAGAGGAGCAAGTGAGCAGGCTGTTTTTACAGGAAGCACCAAGGAGGTCCCATGTGAAAGTAAATTACATCTGGCAATTCTTCACATATCCCCGGGGACAAAAAAAAGTAAATGCCCGTTATGTCACATGTTTGATCTGTGACAAAGAACTATCCCGAGGAACAGATAAAAAGTACAGCTATGGGAACCTACAGGAAAACCCCCCTCCTGTGGCCAGTACATCAGCTGAACAGGCAGTGACGGGACTAGAGGCGAGGGAGATGGTCCCCAACATACAGAAGAACTTTGGTGATATGAAGCATACCTGTATTTTTTGCGGCAAATTGATTTCCTATGGGGAGAAAAGTATAACTCTCATCAACACAGCTTATGAAAATCATAAATGTCCAAAACGGCCCATAAAGTAAATAATCTTTTTTTTTTGTTGCTCCTGTTGAGCCCTTTATAATGACTGATTTTCGTTTCCCCCCCCAAAAAAAACAAAAAAAATATAAAACCGTTCTTAAAATACAAAAAAAGTAAAAAAATGTTCTTAAAAATAAAAAAAAATGTAAAACAACAAAAACAATAAAAAAATTCTTTTCAGAACTACCTCCCATTTATATAAAATTGCTAGAATGTTTAGCACTCTGGCAACCGCTTTTTCTTTTTTTGAAAATTGCCAAGCAGACATGAGGGCGTATTTACAACGCCCTTGCACCAGGGGGAAGTGAGTTAAAATTGCCAAGCACACATGAGGGCGTATTTACAAGGCCCTTGCACCAGGAGGAAGTGACTTGAAATGGCCAAGCACACATGAGGGCGAATTTACAAGGCCCTTGCACCAGGGGGAAGTGACTTGAAATGGCAAAGCACACATGGGGGCATATTTACAAGGCCCTTGCACCAGGGGGAAGTGACTTGAAATGGCCAAGCACACATGACGGCGTATTTACAAGGACCTTACACCAGGGGGAAGTGACTTGAAATTGCCATGCACACATGAGGGCGTATTTACAAGGCCCTTGCACCAGGGGCAAGTGACTTAAAATAGCCAAGCACACATGGGGATGTATTTACAAGGCCCATGCACCACTTATGCGTCGTCACGTTGTAAATATGTCGCAACATGGCGCATCTTTTCCGCCGGCGCTGCGTCACAAAAGTGACGCAACGTTAGCGCAAAAGAGGCACACGGCAATCATAAATCTGCCCCTAACATTTTAAAAGATTGGTTCAGGATGCCGATAAGGTGTGGCCTATCCAGAGGTTTGTTTGAGGTGAGGCCTACTCAGGGTTGCAGATGAAATTTAGGCTTGTTGAAGAGTACAGAGGAGATAATACATGTGCAGGCCTACAGAGGAAGTGAGTCATGTCCACTGCACTCTTGAACAAAGGCCAGACCTCCTCTGTCTCCCTGGACAGGCCTAAACCTCATCTGCACAATGTGATTAGTAATGTTAGGAAACACAGGTGATGTAATTGAAAAACGTGCAAATATTTTTGCTAATTTCACAATCACATCACCTGTGTTTCCTCTGCTTAGGTATCTCATTGAGCAGATATAGTCTAGCATATCCAAGAGTACGCAGAAGGTGAGGACTGTATGCAGCAGCGCAATGTACACAACTCACCTCCTTTGACAATTACAGAAGCCTCAGCATGTCCATGCCCCCTAACCAGTCCTAAATGTATATCATTATTATCATAGTGACTATGATACTCTAGCAGTACATATTGAGAAACCTAAATGACTTCAAGAAACGAGTTTTTAAACTGACAAACAAGCAAATTATTCTCCCATATACATGGTAGGAAGTGAAATATTTATTTAAAAAAGCAGACACCATGTTGTCCTTCTCATAAATGTGAAAAGCATTTTAAATACACAACTTTCTTCCTAATTTTCTCCCTAAAGCATACTAGTCTCTATCTAAATTAAATGAATCTTTTCTCACCTTAGCAAATGCTTTTTGAATTTCAAAACAGTCTCAGACACACACCAATTTTTCTTTAGCAGAGCAAAGGGTATGCACTCCAGAGGCTGCAACCAACAAAGGCACAGAATGCTGTATTTCATCACTCATATCTCTCATGTCACCCAATCAAAACTCTTCCCTCACTTTTTTCAAATCAACACCCTTCCCCCCTCTGCCTTTTCTGCCCTTTTTCCATAGCAACTACCTCCTGACAGACCTCTCATGTTTACAAGTTCACACAACAATGTTTCAAATGAACTCTGAACTCTCAGTACACCTGCTAATCCACTGCAATGTTTCTTAAAATCATTTTTTCTTAACCATTCAAATTACATCTTTCAAAGAACACATCCATGCACCCTAACTTTCTGTTTTCAGAAATGGAAATCCACCAATCACTACTAGTGAATCATTAGCACTGAAACTCCACAGTTTTTTTTCTTTACAAACTCCTACTGTTTCAACTGCCATTTCATTCCCACACTTCATCTGACTGCAGCAGAACCTCCTCTCACCATGTTTTCTGTCTGGATTCTTGGACATAGCTACATCCACTGGGCTCACAGGTATGCTGATAGCAGAAATGTACACAACCTCAATTTACAAAATGTGGCAATCAAATGGATTGGGCAGAGAGGATTGAGATCTCATCAATTGATACCATTGGTGAAAACCTTTTTGCATTTGCCAAACCCTGACGTCTTAATAGTGCACTGTGGAGGAAATGATTTGAGCACTTTGACTGGGGTAGGTCTGGAAATGCTTTTAAAGGACACCTTTGAGCAATTGATGGCACTTTTTCCTCAAACTGCCTTGGTATATTCCAATATATGCCAAAGACAGAAATGGAGGTGGTCCAATCAATTTTGTCCACAAATTGAGAAAGCGAGGAAGCATGTAAATAAGTCTGTTTCAGCTTATATGAGAGACCATGGAATGGGCTCCATCTACAACAATAACTTGCGTTACTACATGCAAGATATCTACAGAGGAGGTGGTGTGCACTTCTCAGATGAGGGAAACAGAGTTTTCATACAAAATTTAAGACTGTGTATTGGTACCTACTTATAAGTACCTAGAACTTACACAGAACCCAAAAGCTCTTTTCAGAGCTACCTTAACTATAATTACTCTTTTAAAATTTCGAATGTACCTTTTTTCACTAATTTTCACTTATGTTCGCTTCCCGGTTCGCTACCCGGTTCGCGTACCGGCAGCTAACCGCGCGAAAAATTCAATTTTTTTTCCCGACATATATGAGCCTCCTAAGTTACCCTCAGAAAACCTAGGGGGTCAGGATACGTCTCCCGTGCCCCCTTATACCCTATCCCAACATTCTTTATCCTCCATCTTGTGTCTAAATTCATCCGAAACACAAGATGGCGGACTCCCGTTACGCTGCCGGTTAGTTTCCCGATACGCTATCCGGAACGCTACCCGGTTCGCGTACCGGGTAGCGCTTCTACCGCGAAAAAATCAAAACTTTTTTTTTGGCCCCACAGGACCCTTTAATAGCCCCCACATCATTCCTAGGGGGTCAGGAGGGGGCTACCTTGCCCCCTTTCATTAATTTCCCCCTTCGTTTTTCTCCATCTCTTGTCTCTCAATCCTACCGAGAGACAAGATGGCGGCCGTTCCGGACTGTTTAGAATGTTGACAGACACCGGAGAGCCAATCAGCTTCACTTCGCGAAGTTCCGTTACGCGTCAGGTACGCGAACCGGGGCGCTAACCGGAGCGCTGTCACAGATATATCTATTTTTTGAAACGTTAATTTCTCAAAATCCACTGGAGCACATATATTGAGACATAGCAAAGGCACATCGGGCAAACCATATCTACAATTTTGCCAAGTTTCGTGTAAATCCATTCAGCCGTTCGAGCTAAAAGTGATTCCAACCGCCCTATGGAAAAATGAATGGGAAAAACGCGTTTTGGGACCCCCCTTTTTTCTCGGCCCCCCCTTGACGAAACCCCCCCAAATGTTATGGGGCTGCTCAGAAACAAAATATGCCATTTTCCTGGAAAATTTCAGGCAATTCCGTCCACAAACGCCAAAGTTATTCAACATAGAATTTTCAGAAATCCCATAGGAAAAAAATCCTAACTATATATAACTACTGGCGACCGCCAGTAGGTAATATATATATATATATATATATATATATATATATATATATATATATATATATATATATATATATATTCAATGAAAAAACCATTGGTTTTAGGCCATATATAGTTAGGAATTAGCATTTACAAAACCTTATTTTACTCGCATAAAACCATTGAAATTCCATATATAGTCAGAAGCGCTAACTATATATCGCGCACCCGCAATCCACTGCTGATGATGTCACATATTACATCATTCATGACATGGTCAGTGACATCACTGATGACATCACTGATGACATCTCAAATGACATCACTGATGACATCACTGATCACAACATCCAGTGATTGTATGTGTCTGTAAAGTTTAAATATGTTTCACATATTGAAGAATGAGTGGATGTATAAGTGTCTGGATGAAGAATTTAGTAGGTGCATGACTGACTGTATGAGTGAGTGATTAAATGTGTCTCACTGAGTGCATGGGTTAGTGACTAAACTGTCTTAATTTGTGCATCAGTATGTTTGTTGTTGTGTAAGCTGCTGCATGTGTTGATCAGTAGCTATAAGAGTGGCCATATGGGTTATTGATTGGTTGCCCAAGTATTTGAATGGGAGGCTGAGTGTGTGTGTGGGTGGCTGGGAGGTGCGTGACTCTGTGCATAGATGTGTAAGCAGTTGATTCACTAGGAGTATGAGTTCAAGAGTGCATGTGGAAATAGCTATATGGGCGGTTGACTATGCATGGGTGTGTTGGTGAGTGAATGGATTTCTCATTGCTACATGTGCAAGTAAGTACGTATGTAAAACACAATACATGTGAGAGTTGAGATATATAAATAACTGAACATAAGAGCCAGTGAATGTGTGAGTGGCTGTATCGATCACTGTGAGCTTGTATCAGGGATTATATAAGAGAATAAATATGTGTTATTATATGTTTCAATAAGTAAGATGTGTATAACTTTATAGTTGAGGAAATGGAGGTGTGATTGATTCTTTGCATGACTGACTAGGTGTGTGAGTAACTCCATGGATGAGTGACAGTCTGTGAGTGTCTGTTTATACTGAGTGTATGTAAGGTTATATTAGAGTCTGAAGAGTTTCATTGTATTATCACATGAGTGATGTGATCAGTGATGACAAATGAGATGTCATCAGTGATGTCATTTGAGTTGTCATCAGTGATGTCATCAGTGATGTCATTTGAGATGTCATCAGTGATGTCATTTGAGTTGTCATCAGTGATGTCATTTGAGATGTCATCAGTGATGTCATCAGTGATGTCACTGACCATGTCATGAATGATGTAATATGTGACATCATCAGCAGTGGATTGCGGGTGCGCGATATATAGTTAGCGCTTCTAACTATATATGGAATTTCAATGGTTTTATGCGAGTAAAATAAGGTTTTGTAAATGCTAATTCCTAACTATATATGGCCTAAAACCAATGGTTTTTTCATTGAATTTTCAAGGTTTTCTAAATGCAAATTCCTAACTATATATCCACTATAACCTATGGTTTTTTCTGTGAATTTCATTGGTTTTTTAATAGCAAATATGAAAAGCTTTAAAATGTCAAGTACGTGATAGATAAAAACATTTTCGTATTTATGCACGCTGATGTGCTTTGAACGCTGCACCCCCCCCCCCCCTCCCCTCTTTTGTCTTAGTAGTACTCTCTCTTTGCAGATACTGAAGGGTAGTTAACGCAGGCCTTTACCCCCGTTGTAATCCGTCGTGCCTGCTTGTCTCTCCATTTGATTGATTGTTGTCCAAGCATTTACTGTTTTAGAATTGGTTCTCTTTGGATCATTCTCTATTTACAAACAAGCACAAAGTCGCAATACTCTGTTTAGTCTTTGCAGATAGTGAAAAATCGTGTAAAAAAATAAAAGTAATCGAGCAAAATCAGTAGGCCACTAATTGGATCTCTTTTTGACCTCGCTAAAATAGAAATATTAGGAACAACCCTTCATGAGAAATACGAAAATAGTGAGATGAACTGAGCTCCACACCATGAGGGCTGAAAGACAGCTCGGCTCCATCACCCATCCCGCACAAAATAACGACAAACCCTATGCAAATATTAAAAATATAGACAACACACCAGCAAAGAAACAGGGTAAAACATTTTATTAAAAAACTATTTACATAACGTTGGTTTATAAGATGATGTCAGTAGTGGACCGATGTGTGAATAGATCGAAAACAGCACAAGGCTCCAAGATCCGGATGGCAAGCTCCTGGATGTTGGGTGCCATAGTTTAGAGTTCTGAATTTCAGCCTTTTTCAATGCCTGTGCTTTGTTGAATCAAAATGGCGGCTTGACACAAAGCTGACTCAAGCGTTGCTACTGATGCTATGCAGACCAAAACTGGTTTTCAGTTTGTACATTTTTCTAGATTTTTCAATCCAAGTTTGGTTGACTTTGTAGAACGATGGCTTCAGATTTTCAACATACGGTGTGGTGGCGCTGACTGGGAGGGGGCGCTTCGCTCCTGCCCCCTCCCCAAGTAAGATTTTCATACGTGAAAGTACGTTAATGGTTTTGGTCCCTGAGATGCTTCGATGTCACTACCATTCTCAAATAGCATAAGTTCTGGATGTTGGGTGCCATAGTTAAGAGTTCTGAGCAGTGCTTGTAACACTGTCTGAAGCTTATTTCCACCTACTGCAGCTTCACTATTCTCAAAGTAAGTGAGTGTCGTTTGTGGACCTGACTGCATTAGAAAACAATGTGATATGTTACCTTCCTAAACAGCTTGACGGAGGCCCCTGAGGGGCGGTGTGATGGCCATGGACTCGGAGAAGACGCTTGGCTCCGACACCCTCCCCAAGTCTTATAGCACTGGTGTAGCCTGAGATCGCCCCCGACATAGGCGGCCGGCTCCCGGGGTCCGGCGGAACTTTTTGCCTTTTGATGACTCTTCAATTCTGGACCTTGTCCCACAATCCGTTTGACCTGAAGACAAGCTGTAGTGGGGCGCCCCTTTATCGTTTTAGTTGCCATTCCGCCCGCTTTTGCTACACTGTGCCTCTTCCGCCATTCAGCTGTTTACCGCCCGCTCTTGCGACTACAGCGTCTCGCTCACCATGTAGTTGAGATGCGCCCGCTCTTGCGCTGCAGCGATAGGCGGCTGCCACAGGACTCTCAAAATGGCGGCCGGCTCTTCGGTTTTGGGCCTGGTCCACTAAAATGGCCCTGGGACACCTTGGAACTCGGACGCTTGTCTGCTAGGGCTTGGGTCCCATTCTCGAAAAGCGTCCCCTCAGCCGTGAAGATTCTACAAAAGTCTTGGGGGCCTCCGACTCCCGCAGGCTTCTGGTGGAGAGCGGCTGCCATGATTGCTCGTGGAATGGCCACGACGGAGCTACGAGATGGTAGTGGTCTCATGCTGACGCCAGCTTTAGTCTGAAACATCCAGAAACACTATAGACTACCAATTCGATCAGTTCCGGTAGCGCCCCAACATGACCCGGAAGAGAAGAACTTGCCCTCCCCTCTTTGACTGATGGTTCTTGTTGCCTGTCCCCTCTGTTGTCATTTAACAGAACTTTTTGGACTGCTGAAAGGGGTTGTGTTCTGAACGCTGGTTGGTGGAGACATTTAGACTATATTCTTGACCTACGTTGTCGCGTAATGCGTTTTATGACACGCCGCGTTAGCGCACCCGGAAGTGATCCGAGGCGCGGCGCGCAGCGCGTAACGTAAGCATAACAGGTCATGTGACTTGTTAATAAAACTTTTCATTGGTTCATTTTACTTTTGTTAATTTAATGATGAAAAGCTTGGTCATATGACCTAAAAATTACGCTTTTTATTATTTTCGAACAATATTTTTTTTTCAAACACATGTTATAATATTCCAGGCTAATGTACTTTCCCGGAAAATTTACAACTGTCTTGCAAGTAAAATATATTCCTTTTTCGAGAAAAAGGGCGTTTCTTCCTTCCATGACGGAGCCGTTGAGTAAAAGAGATTCGGCCTGCTGTCTTAGTCGCCGATACGCCTGATTATCAGATTCTTATCGATCACTTTATGTTGCAGACATGAAAAACACAACTGCCCTTGACCATTTATCTTTACTGCGTTCCTACATATTATACCTTTTATCCGTCGTGTAATTGGACTGCTTTTTTTCACTTGCCTTTTACTGATTCGAAAACAGTCACTAAAAGTAAAAACTTTACAAATGTAAATACTACTACCGTGTTTTGTTTTAAAAACCTTTATTGTGAAAATGTCAGTATACAAATACGGGCCTATAACCACGTGGGCCGGCCACGGAGCAAACTGAAATCGTATATGATGAGGAGACATTTACATTGTAGAAGAACGTAACGAGCGGGCCATTAGCTGACAAGAACAAAGGTGTCTAACAGTTGCGGAATCGGTGGACGTACATTTTGTAATTAAAATACGACAGGGCCACTTACAATAACATTTTCTAGATATACATTTGCGGGCAAGGAGTTACGAGTCCCATTTATACCGGCGCCATTTTGGGCGAGGCCGGGCAGGTCCAAGATATAGTCAAAATGTCTCCACCAACCATCGGCCAGACCAGAACCCCTTTCGGCCCTTTATTCTACAAGATGGTGTCTTCCATTCAGAAAATATTGTTGGCAGCATTTTGAAAGGAAACAGAAACAGCCGTTCTCCTAGTGAGTTTCACATTGTTACATTTAGGAAGAATGTTGAAGAGTAGTATGTGGAAAATCTGAAGCCATTTTTCTACAAACTCTCAATCAGACTTGGATGGAAAAAAAAAACCTGAAGAATGTACAAACTGAAAACCAATTTTTGTCTGTATAGCACCAACAGTAACGCTTGAATCAGCTTTGTGTCAAGCCGCCATTTTCATTCAATCAATAGCGTCCCCCTGCACACATTCAGGGACCTGGTCGTGTCTTCAGATGAAACGCATTGTAGGAAAAAAAGCAGAAAGGAAAAGGCAAAAAGTTCCGCCGGACCTAGTGAAGCTGCAGCAGGTGCAAATAAGCTTCAGACAGTCTTCAACTTACTCTGATTCTTATAATAAACTTCAGATAGTCTTACAAGCACTGCTCAGAACTCTCAACTGAGGCACTCAACATCCAGGACTTGCCATTCGGATCTTGGCGCCTTGTGCTGGTTCCGACCTATTCACACATCGGTCCACTACTGACATCACCTCATAAGCCAACGGGGCACCCCACGCCGACTTTCGGCGCAGCATTGTAGGATGGCCACACCAGTGCGGCAACTTGCTGGACACAACATCTGGGCCATCCAGATCGCGGCGCGTTCGACTCACTGTACCGCAACAGTGACCGAAACTCAGCTGGACACGCCGTCTTTCGGCGCAGCATTGTAGGATGGCCACACCAGTGCGGCAATTTGCTGGACACCACCTCGGTGCCATCCGGATCTCGGCGCGTTCGAGTCACTGTACCGCAACAGTGACCGCAATTCAGCTGGACACGCCGTCTTTCGGCGCAGCATTGTAGGATGGCCACACCAGTGCGGCAATTTGCTGGACACCACCTCGGTGCCATCCGGATCTCGGCGCGTTCGAGTCACTGTACCGCAACAGTGACCGCAATTCAGCTGGACACGCCGTCTTTCGGCGCAGCATTGTAGGATGGCCACACCAGTGCGGCAATTTGCTGGACACCACCTCGGTGCCATCCGGATCTCGGCGCGTTCGAGTCACTGTACCGCAACAGTGAGCGCAACTCAGCTGGACACGCCGTCTTTCGGCGCAGCATTGTAGGATGGCCACACCAGTGCGGCAATTTGCTGGACACCACCTCGGTGCCATCCGGATCTCGGCGCGTTCGAGTCACTGTACCGCAACAGTGAGCGCAACTCAGCTGGACACGCCGTCTTTCGGCGCAGCATTGTAGGATGGCCACACCAGTGCGGCAATTTGCTGGACACCACCTCGGTACCATCCGGATCTCGGCCCGTTGTGCTGCCTTCGGCCTATTCGCACATCGGTCCGCTACTGACGCCGCCTCACGTGCCAACGGATTTTCTACGCTTTTTGTAGCCCTATGCCGCATAACAGGTCATGTGACTTGTTTATAAAACTTTTCATTGGTTCATTTTACTTTTGGTCATATGACCTAAAAATAACACTTTTCATTGGTTTAGAACATTTTTTTTTCCCAAACGATGAAAGCCCCACCTTGTTTCTGGATCATTCAGACTGAAGCTGGCGTCAGCATGAGAGCACCACCATCTCGTGGCTCCGTCGTGGTCATTCCGCGAGCAATCATGGCAGCCGCTCCCCACCGGAAGCCTGCGGGAGTCGGGGGCCCCCAAGACTTTTATACAATCTTCACGGCTGAGGGGACGCTTTTCGAGAATGGAGCCCAAGCCCTAGCAGGCAAGCGTCCGAGTTCCAAAGTGTCCCAGGACCATTTCAGTGGACCAGGCCTAAAACCGAGGAGCTGTCCGCCATTTTAAGAGCCATGTGGCAGCCGCCTATCGCTGCACTGCAAGAGTGGGAGCAACTCAACAACATGGTGAGCGAGACGCTGTGGCCGCAAGAGCGAGCGCAACTCAGCTAGATGGCCGCCACCTGGGGAGGCCCGTTCACGCCGGCTCCCCTACGCCCCCCCCCCCGGGCCGCCGCACGCCAATTTTCGGAGCAGCATTGTAGGATACCAAAACCAGTGCGGCAGTTTACTGGACATCACCTGGGTGCCTGTCGTACATGTTGTGTCAGCCATGTGACACTGGACACAGACCGCTACTGACGAGGCCTCCCCCCGCACCACCCGGGACGCCCCACGCTGTTTTTCTGTGCTGCATTGTAGGATCCCTAAACCAGTGCGGCACCCAGGCGACATCACCTGGGTGCCGTCCAGAACTCTGCACGTTGTGCTGCCTTGGGACTATTCGCACAACAGACCGCTACTGACGAGGCCTCCCCCCGCCCCACCCGGGACGCCCCACGCCAATTTTCGGAGCAGCATTGTAGGATCCCTAAACCAGTGCGGCACCCAGGCGACATCACCTGGGTGCCGTCCAGAACTCTGCACGTTGTGCTGCCTTGGGACTATTCGCACAAAAGACAGCTTCTAACCATTGTTGCTTTTTGTGTTGAGAAATGTTTAAATGTTTTTAGTTTTTGTTCCGTTCGTTAAAGTTAGTTGTTAATAAAGTTTTATAACCTTACTTTGTTGGAGTGTTATCTATTTTTTTTAAAACGGGTGAATGGGGCCTTGAATCGGGTTATTGTCATGTGTGGGCTTTGGAAGTGTGCTGCTGCAGGATCGGACATTTCAAACTCAAATGCACGTTCTTTTTCTTACCTTTCCGAAGCATGGAGCGCAATAGCAGGCAGAGAAAGGGTGATGCACGTGTTGAACACTACCTCACCTGGCAAGTTGCTGGCAGTGCCCCCCCGCCCGCTCCTGAAAGAGGGCACACACACACCGCCCCCCCGAGTACTTCACAAATCTTTAAAAGACCATGCGCTTGTTCATGAGGCTTAAATGGTTTATCACCTCTTCTAGAACCCCTGCATCGACCCTCTGACGTTTCATGGAAAAATTACCATGTAACACAATACCAAGCCCTGTCAGCTGAAACCCCCAAGGAATCGTGGGGCATATTATCAAGGGGGTTTATCTCCGCTTTTTTGGCTTTAAAAGCCATGAAAGCGGAGATAAAATTATTTCCCTATTACCAAGCTGTCGCTAACACCAGTTAGTGACAGCTAAAAGGAGATAGCGACCATCTTGGGCCCCGCTTTGCATGTCAGTGATACTTATCACTAATGACATGCAAAGTGGCGTGCCAAGATGTTAGCGACTGGAAACAGTCCCTAACATCGCTACCTTCTATTACCAACTTTTGGAGATATTCGCGCTAAGCACCTGCCCTGAGCAGTTCTTAGCCATGTTATCCAATGGGAGGTGGATAACATGGCTAAGAGCATTAGATCGATAATACATGAATATAATTACCATGTAACACAATACCAAGCCCTGTCAGCTGAAACCCCCAAGGAATCGTGGGGCATATTATCAAGGGGGTTTATCTCCGCTTTTTTGGCTTTAAAAGCCATGAAAGCGGAGATAAAATTATTTCCCTATTACCAAGCTGTCGCTAACACCAGTTAGTGACAACTAAAAGGAGATAGCGACCATCTTGGGCCCCGCTTTGCATGTCAGTGATACTTATCACTAATGACATGCAAAGTGGCGTGCCAAGATGTTAGCGACTGGAAACAGTCCCTAACATCGCTACCTTCTATTACCAACTTTTGGAGATATTCGCGCTAAGCGCGAATATCTCCAAAATCTAACACCTGCCCTGAGCAGTTCTTAGCCATGTTATCCAATGGGAGGTGGATAACATGGCTAAGAGCATTAGATCGATAATACATGAATATCGCTGACTTTTCACCTGCCCTGAGCAGTTCTTAGCCATGTTATCCAATGGGAGGTGGATAACATGGCTAAGAGCATTAGATCGATAATACATGAATATCGCTGACTTTTCTGCGATAATTGCAAGGTTTATCTGCGATAAAAATCGCCGATGTGCGGCGATAATTTTTGTCTCTAAACAAGTTAGAGACAAAAATTATCGCTAGTTGTTCGTAATATGCCCCCGGGTTTTTGCTTGCAGAAATCGGGAGGCGGGAGACTAGCACTGAAATCAGTACTCACACGCCTGAATCAGGAGGATTGGCATGTCTGAATTCTCTACAGCTGGGGCCATAAACTACATCCGCAGGGTTAGGTGATAGCCTGGGACCAGCCTGGCATCTAAAATGGCTGCCGTGCACGACAAAATTGTGGCATTCGAAAAAAGGCAAGATGGCGCAGCCGCTGGAAGAGATGTATCAACATATATCAGCCTCCTCAGCCACCCTCAGGAAACATAGGGGATTAGGATACGTCTCCCGCACCCCCTTATACCTAGTACTTTAATTAACGAAGCACAAAATGGCGAATTCCCGTTTCGCTACCAGTTTGCGGCCCAGTTCGCGGCCCGTGAAGCGCTTCTACCGTGAAAAATCATTTTTTTTTTATTTTCCCCACGGGACCCTTTAATAACCCCAACAACATTCCTAGGGGGTCAAGAGGGGGATACCTTGCCCCCTTTCATTAAATTCCCCCTTAGTTTTTCACCTTTTCTTCTCTCTCGATCCTACCGAGAGACAAGATGGCGGCCGCTCCGGACTGTCACGCAGCAAAAAAAAAAAAAAAGCTCACGCACAGCCGCTGGAAGAGATGTATCAACATATATCGGCCTCCTCAGCCACCCTCAGGAAACATAGGGGATTAGGATACGTCTCCCGCACCCACTTATAACTAGTAATTTAATTAACGAAGCACAAAATGGCGAATTCCCGTTTCGCTACCAGTTCGCGGCCGCGCTTCTACCGTGAAAAATCATTTTTTTTTTATTTTCCCCACGGGACCCTTTAATAACCCCAACAACATTCCTAGGGGGTCAAGAGGGGGATACCTTGCCCCCTTTCATTAAATTCCCCTTTCGTTTTCCACCTCTTCTTCTCTCTCGATCCTACCGAGAGACAAGATGGCGTACGCTCCGGACTGTTTAGAATGTTGACAGACACCGGAGAGCCAATCAGCTTTCTGCGCGCAAAGTTCCGATAAGCGAAAAGTAAGCGGACCGGATCGCTGCCCAGAGCGCTGTTACAGATATATATCTTGGTTTGAACGTTAATTTCTCAAAAACTACTGGAGCACATATATTGAGACCTAGCAAAGGCACATCGGGCTAACAGTCCCTACAATTTTGCCAAGTTTCGTGCAAATCCATTCAGCCGTTCGAGCTAAAAGTGAGTCCAACCGCCCTATGGAAAAATGAATGGGAAAAACGCGTTTTGGGACCCCCCTTTTTTCTCAGCCCCCCCTTGACGAAACCCCCCTAAATTTTCAGGGGCTGCTCAGAATCAAAATGTGCCATTTTCCTGAAAATTTCAGCCGATTCCGTCCACAAACGCCAAAGTTATTAGACATAGAATTTTCAAAAGTCCCATAGAGAAAAAATTCTAACTATATATACCTACTGGCGATAGCCAGTAGGTAATATATATATATATATATATATATATATATATATATATATATATATATATATATATATATATATATATATATATATATATATATATATATATATATATATATATATATATAAAGAACACATGAGGGTAGGGGTGGTAATAGATGTCGCACCTCAAAGTTACTCAAAATGTAGGCTTTAAACAGTAGAGAAACAGTAATTACATAAAGGAAAATGAGGTTGGTGCCACTCTGGATGAAAACACGCCACTACTTAAGGCGCATATATCACTAGACACCACAGTATCTTGTCATACGTTTCCTAGTAACACCCGGTCACTCACAATATTACAAGTTTTATTACAGACAGTAATCTGCCAATCTGACCCAAAGACCTATAGATTAGAGATTCCTCATAACACAGGAAACATAACAAGTGCAATCATCAATTCCATTAATGATTTATTTTTTGTATATTAACAACGTGTTATATAAAATTAAAAAATACAAGTGCTAGGACATATGAATCATGCTTAGCACAATCCTAAGAAATTTCTTCCATGATGTCATGACGGTCCAGTACTTGTTTCAAAAAACACACGAAAGACAGCCAAAGTGCGTTTCGTCACCAACGTGACTTTCTCAAGGCTGCAAGGACAATAGTGAAAAGAAAAAATCACATAAACATTTCTCAGTTTCCAGGAAAATGTAGAAAATTAAAAACCTTTCTATATCCACATGGGGCAATGTATATCTAGAATCCAGAGAGAAAAGTAGATATAGACGGTATTACAAAAACTGTGCAACAAACAGTTTTCAACCAAAGTGAAAAATGGAAAAAGAAAGAAAAGAATTATTGCAATCTTTAGAGTGCGTAAGGTAAATAACGGATCATTGTGAAGAAAAATGTTTAGCTCTTGTTACCAACCAACCAATGTGGTAACCAGACTGTGGGCATGCAGAAAAGAATAATTAATTGGACTAGTAACCCTTACGTTGTCCTGATTACTACGGAGAAGGTCAACAGCTCAAAAGACGTAATCCAAGTAATTCTTAAAATCAGCATTTAATGCTTGAAATAAATGAAAATATATATCCGTAAACATAAAAAACACAGATATCTCTAGTGCTTATAAATGTGTGAAGGTCACTAATTTAATCAGAATAGCTCACTTTAAAAGTAGCAGTGTCTTATTCATCTTCGGTCTCCGTTACCGCTGATGATAAAGTAAGCAAATATCCATAAGGGTTCATATTCATATGCTCAGTGAGAGAACATTGCTTTAATTGATTTCACGAATAGTAATTTGTGTCTTCAGGGGTACTCTGATAGGTCCCTAAGACAAAAATTGGATTATTCAGTCGTTGCATAATAGCTCGCTCGGAAGGACTAATTCCATTAGAATTGAAACATGTCCCGACAATATATATTTGTAAGTAATCTTAATTTCATGCTAAGTTATTGAGGGTTAACCTCTCTCGTGTTGCGCAAACCTATGTTTGAATGCCAAAACGGTCAAAATTGAATTTCAAACTTGTAGTGAACATTACTCATTTCATTTTATATTACAAAACTGCCAATATCCCAAAATAGGGTGCGAGCAAACAACATGAGATGACATCACTAACTTCTAGTTTATTGAATTGTTGTCCGCATTTAAAAAACATATTATAACACTGGCACAACACAAGTAGTAAACCCAGCAAAAATCGTGGGGCATAGCACTGCCTGCAAGTCACGTTGGAAAAGTTACCCGTTTTTCAAAAATATGGCAAATAGGCAAAGACCAAAGTAATAACATCAGCAAAAAATGCGTCTGTAAAACACTACATTAATGTCCCGTTGGAAGGTGGCCCGATCCTCAAAAATAGTGACATGGGTAAGAATGCGTCTTTGATACTGATATTCGATATAATTCAAGGATATTTGAACTAAATAAAACGCACCCATAAACTTGTTTTTAAAAACATAGAAAGTGTTTGAAAGCAGCATGTTAACGCTAAGGATTAGAAAGCGATAATTTCTGTTACGTAGATAATAAATGTCCCATCTGCTGAAAAGCTAATGAAGTCAGAGAAATATCTCAACCCTACCAGAGTTATTAATGAAAAAATAAATCTAATGGGACAAAGCGCACCGACTAATCTCATTTTAACGTCGGTCCGAATGGAATAGTATCCTCTTCCCTCTGCCGTCCTAATATGCAGCGCAATAGAGGAACCCGGAACCGGAAGCAATTACGTACAAACACCAAGAGAGGTTCTGGAATAAAAGATGGACGTTTGGATATGCCTTGTTGCGGTGGCCATCTCATAATGGTAATGAATACCAGTAAGAGTGGAAAACAGGAGAAGTGCGAAAGCCGTAGTTAAAACTAATTGACTATTTACGAATACGTAGTCGTATGACCCATTACCTGTTAGTAGCTATTGCATATTACACAAATTATTGGTAACATCGAAATACTGTAGTTTTATACGCACGCTTATGACATTATAAGCAAAGAACAACAAAAATGACCATGTCGGTCAAATAAATCAATAATAATTAGTCTTGTAAAATTTAAAAAAGAAGTATTAAAGGAAAAAGGAAATCTTAAAAACCACCTTGTAAGAAAAGCTCCCATAGTGTGTCATAAATGCTGGACATGCAGACCATATGAACCCAATAGTTGGCAAGATAATCCCATATGATTCTTAAAGGAATTGGATTATATATGACATACACATATACATGGTATGGAGCTTCACAAATTTCAATGCGTCCTTATTCCATGATACATCTGTGACAGAACACATGATAAGTGTTGGATCTTTCGCCGACTCAACCCACAACCACGGAAGCGAGGATGGCCCCACTCCTCTGCCCCTCCTCGGAACGCCACACGCAAGTTATAACAGCGTGACCGCGAACCGGGAAAAGGGAGAAGGTAGGAAAATATAGAACAAAGAAAGAGTAAAGCCACTCCTCTCTCTATGTTACACCGCTGCAGACTCTCTTCAGCTGCATATGAAAAGGTCTTCTAACCTGCAGTCAAGAGAGAACAGAAATACAGAAAAGAAATAACACATTAACATATGGCCCAGTGTTCCTTCATCTGAATCCTTATTCTCACCAAATAAACACGACCAACACACCCCAATCCCCTCCTTACTTGTGTAACATAGCAGGAAGGTCCAGAGGAGAGCGAAAGTTCCGTAACTGTGCTAGGTCCAAATACTCAAATACTCTTTCTAGGCGAAAGGGGAAAAAAGTCATACGTCTGACATAAAAAAACCCAGGAAAAACAGAAAGTGCAAACTCGGCACTACCAAAATAAATACTAAATGCAAATCACTGTGGCCACAGTCTAGACACGCAACCTAAAGGTAGCGCTAATAACTACTCTATACCTCGGGCACTAAGAACCCGGCAAAGCATCCGCGATTCCCTCGGCGGCGAGGAGAACCAGTGAGCACAGTCCCAATACGACAACAGCACGTTCTCTTGCTTTTCAAAGCGGACGCCTCTCTTACGTTTCTGCCGGTTCTGACTCGATCCTGGAGACGACCGGAGTTGCACCCATCCGGGCGGCTGCCACGAAGCCTCGTGCAGCAGAACTCCTCCGCTAGTCGAGACGCGTCAAGAGCACACAAAGTCCCACAAGATCCCACGATGAATACGAGAAGACTCGAAATCCAGACTCACGAAAAACGCCAACAAGGTAAGAAACCAAGCACAGAGCCCAAGTGCTGGCGACCTAAATCCACGGAGGGAAAGGGGGCGGGGTTACCGAAAACAAGGAAACAGAGGAAGGACACCAAAGGAAAAGCGAAAGAAGGAAGAAAAGACTAGTCCGGAAAGGAAAACCCTATCTAATCCCTAACAATAAGATACACCAGACATGTATGTGCATGTTATAACATCATCTAGTATTGTGTTATTATTAAGATTTTGAGATCCCTCAAGCGACACTCGGTTCAATACAACTAAGCCAAAAACATACATCAGTGACGTAGAGGACTTGATCTCCATAGGTTTAACATATTCAGCAAGTACTAGACATTTGTTATTGAAAAATTAAAAAAATCTTTTCAAACACATTAGAGATTGGCTGCTCATTCAGACAGGAACACATGTAACTCCTTATCTGTATTTAACCCTATCTCCACAGCTCTTAGCTTCAGAATCCATTGAGTCTCTGTTTTACGTAAGGTCAATAATCTATTTCTCCCTCTAGGCTGACATTGCGTCTGTGTAATACCATGGAATCTGATTCCAGTCATGTTCTTCAAAGGATGTGCATTATTGAAGTGTACTGCAAAGGGGTAATCAGAGTTGTTGTTTCGAATTGCCCTTATTTGTTCTTGGATTCTTTATTTCAAAGGGCTTAGGGTACTCCCTATATAGATTAGTCCACAGTGGCAAATAATACAATAAACCACAAATCTGGTATTGCAGTTAATAAAGTCCCATATAGGATGTTTGACAGGAGTATTGTATTGAAACTCTGAGATTTTGTTGAGAGCATATGGACAAACGTTGCATTGTGCACATTTGAAAAAGCCATTTGGCATGGTAGGTAACCAGGTCGTATTGGGTCTAATATGGGGCAAATAGCTCGGACAAAGAATTTCCCGCATTTTCTACATTTTCTGGAAACTGAGAAATGTTTATATGATTTTTTCTTTTCACCATTGTCCTTGCAGCCTTGAGAAAGTCACGGTGGTGACGAAACGCACGTTGGCCTGTTTTCATGTGTTTTTTTAAACATGGACTGGACCGTCATGACATCATGGAAGAAATTTCTTAGGATTGTGCTAAGCATGATTAATATGTCCTAGCCCTTGTATTTAACATAACACTTTGCTGATATACAAAAAATAAATCATTAACTGAATAGATGATTGCACTTGTAATGTTTCCTGTGTTATGAGGAATCTCTCCTCACCTGTTGGTCTTTGAGTCAGATTGACAGATTACTGTCTCTAATGAAACTTGTGATATTGTGAGTGCCAGGGTGTTCCTTGGAGAAAAAAAAAATATATATATATATATGCTTAAAGACTTTGCTGTAGAAATGGCAAAATACTTTTTCCTTTTCTATCTCGGTGTGGATGGCACTGTGCTAATCCTATGCTTAAAGACTTTGATGGAAAAGCAGACATTTGAGGTGAGCAGATCTAGAGTGTTGCTGGTGTTGAGAGTGCTCTAACAGGAGCTGCTTTCCACCTAAACTTAAGAACTACCCATAGTTCTTTGCTTCTTTTTTGCATAATTTATGCGTCACTCTATGCCTGAAAGGGTGTTGTTTTGACTTATACTTGGTGCTCCCTTGTGTCTGGACAAAACTACACCTCTCTGAAGAGCTCTAATTAGAGCAAAACACTGTGTCAGGGGTTGCTTTTACTCATTTCAGGTTGGCTTGGGTTGGTATTTT
Organism: Lissotriton vulgaris; assembly: GCF_964263255.1. NCBI lineage: Eukaryota > Metazoa > Chordata > Amphibia > Caudata > Salamandridae > Lissotriton > Lissotriton vulgaris. Next base: position 658,140,531 of record NC_141698.1, on the reverse strand, counting down.
ACCAATTCAAAGCTGTAATACTGTACTTGAAGTGGTAAATGGCTTTTGTCATTTTACAGCTCGGCAAGGACAGCACTGTGCTAGTCCTATGCTTAAAGACTTTGCTGTAGAAATGGCAAAATACTTTGTCCTTTTCTATCTCGGCGTGGATGGCACTGTGCTAATCCTATGCTTAAAGACTTTGATAGAAAAGCAGACATTTGAGGTGGCAGAGCTAGAGTGTCGCTGGTGTTGAGAGTGCCCTAACAGGAGCTGCTTTCCACCTAAACTTGAGAACTACCCAGAGTTCTCTGCTTCTTTTTTTGAATATATACCCACAATAGAATGACGCTCCTTCTGGGAACCCGCAAACCATGGGAGGTGGCCACGATAGCCGGCGGAGCAACTGATAATGCCCAATATTGAAGAAGCAGATGATTGCGGCGCTCTCAAAAACCATGAAACCAGGGAAGTTCAATACAGCAGATTTATTCCTTCACAAATCTTAAACATTTAAGATTTATGAAGGAATACATCTGTTGTATTGAACTTCCTTGGTTTCGTGGTTCCTGAGAGCATGATCATCTGCTTCCTCACCATATTTGTAAATTTTCATATAATTTTAAAATGATTAAATAAATTAAAATTAATAGTTTATTAATTGTTTAAAAGTAAATATATATGAATTATTATGTATGTGTGTTTAACTTTTTTAAGTACTTTTAAAAAATAAAATTATTGATATTAAATCTACTTTATTTTTTAATATTTAACATATATAATATTTATCATTTTATATTGTATATATATAATTCGATATTTTGTACAACTATCTTTTTTACATTGATATTTTTGTCTCGATATTTTTCATACTTACCTGTTCAAGTATAGGCAATCGATATTTTTGCATTCTATATTTTTGCATCAATATTGTTTACTTTTATATTTTTAACATTGATATTTTGTTAGTGAACCATTAAATATATTCATTATTGTCAAGAAAGGATTGTTACATGAGTTGCCTCAAAGGAATAAAGCAATGTAACCCTTTCTCATTAATATTTATGTTAAGATACCACCCCAGACATAATGCTGAATAAGTAGATGGACCATAAGCGATTAATTGGAATAGCTGGTAAAGGTTTAGAGGACAAAATAAAAGCCAATAGATTGCGCATTGGTACCTATTGGTTTTGCTAATGCTTTTGAGTCACGCTGTACAACATCTCCATGGTAGTGCAGCATGGCTAAAAAGTAGAAAAAAAGCTTATATTGTGGCCGGGCATGGAATTTTGTAGGCATTCTCACACCACACATGTGCGTGCCTACAAAATGTTGCAGGTCCTTTTTTTCATTTTATTATTAATGCGAGTATGGATCGGCATAAAATAAATATGTGCAAATGTGTGTTCTTTGTTTTTTTAAAGATGGTGGAGCGTAGGACCACAGAGAGGGCAAGTAGGGGGACGCAACACAGAGGGCGCAGGTGGGGGGATGAACAAAAAGGAAACAAAAAGGACATAAGGCAAAGAAACAGGAAGGGCAAGAGAGAGCAATGTGGAGCACTCGGAGAAAAGCACAAAGGCGACAGAAAGCAACATGGACCGCAGCAAAGGGGCGGAAGAGAAGTACCAAAAGGAGACAGTTGGAAAACATATGCACTCTCATTAAGTGCTTAACCAAAAAGAAAAAAGTAGTGTCTGAAAAGTAAGCGTTGGAATGACACAAGTAATGAGGTCATGCTTCAGGGGAGGCACAAACAGAAGAAGAGGAAGAAAAATCCACAGAAGCTAAAAAATAAGAAGCAAAAAAAATGAGTGTGACACTAAAGCCAGCCAATACTAACCCCACTATAAGCTGACAATAGGTCTTTTCTTAAACAGACAGCTTGCACTGGTAGGTGAGGCCTAAAAATGTATACCAGACAAAGAATTAGCCTGACTGTATGTCAGCCTTTGTAAATATAATTTATAATAAAATAGTCTATTAGTGGAAACAGGTATTTGCCTTACTGTAGTAGATATTAAGTCAATAAATAGGGAATTGAATTAAAACCTATACAACCACTTTAAGTGTCTCACTTAGACCATATAAGCACAATAATCAGTGCTTAATTTGAGCCGGTGATGTCCACTGCCGTTCATTTTTGGAACCAGTGTTTATTTTTCTGTGCCAGACTTTGATACAGAGCAAGAGACAGAAAGGCAGAAAAGGGGGAAAGAAAGAGAAACAGAAGTGAATAGGAGAAATCTGGGATAAAAACAGATAGTTTACAGTGAGATACAGTGAATGGTGGCAGAGATGTTTTAAGGCATGGGTAAAGTGGATAATTGCCCTGGGCCCCCAACTTCCAGGTGGCCCAGGGAAACTAAACTTTTTCTGTCTCCAGCTCAACTCTGGCTTTTTCTGTACCTCAACTTCTCTTGTTGTTTGCCTTTCACTGCCTTCTTCTCTATTTTCCCAGTGTAATATTAATGATTTTGTGGAATTCTTGAAAAGTCATAATTTTACTATTTTTGTTTGAACCCAATTTCTCAAGGTCTGGCATCATGTGGGCTTCAATTAGCAGAAAACGGATAATAAAATTCTAAGATTTTATGAACAGAGAGCCCCAAAATGTTGCTTGCCCAGGGTTCTAAATATCCTTAAGACGAAACTGTACGGTGGTGAATAAAAGAGACATGCATTGGAATAAAGGCTAAGCCGTGGAGGTATTCGGCATCATGACATTCAAGCAACACTGTTGGCGGGCTTCTGAGATACACTTTGTGGCCCAGCATCTATTTTTTTCTTCACATTAAGCACTGGGCCTGGGGCTTCCTCACTGCGCTTTGAAGGTTAGTATTCTAGTTCAGCACGTATTGTTCATTGGATTTCTTAGGATTCTCTATATTACGGCGTAATACCATCCGCATCCCTATAAGGATCCTCTTCAGTGTAGGAAGGCAGATGCAGAACGAGGCTACGCATTTGTATTTCCTGAAATGGCACCGTTTACAGGGCGCATATAAACGTGAAAAATCTTGTCAAAGAGTGCCAGCTGCAGACATCACAGATTGGAAACCAAGTGCAGTGTTTGCTGCACCATATTTCGAAGCTTTACTGTATGCCGTCCCTTTCAACCAGGGCTCTTTTCTGTGCTAATGCGTGTGCCGCAGGGAATACAATTTCAGGAAATACAAATGTATTAACCTGTTCACTGATCGAGCTGATACTACGGACCATGTTGCCTTTGTTAACTGTTTTTTTCAAGTAACTCCCATTTTCAGAATGTATGCATCTGCCCTTTAAGGAATATTATTTTCCCATCTTATTTTGTTTGTGAAATTTTGTGAGAGGGGCCCACTGCATCTTGGTTTAACTTTGAGATACTTGGAATAAATACATTAGGTCAAGGGACTGAGAGTGACATCACCTTTGCTTGAACAGTGGAAACACTGATATTGGGAAGGGTATTTCTGAGATAAGAAACTTTTGAGTACTGGTTTTCCTCTTATAGTTTCTCTTGTTTTTCCAACTATGCAAACATTAACCACGCATTTCACAATGGTGCAGAACTCGTGCTGGGGCCTTCAGAAACCGTGATGAGCGATGGCCTCTATTAAACCACCACAGGTTCGCACCCTTAGAACATTTCTACAAAAGTTCTTGATTGCATGTATGCGGAAATAACTGCTTCAGCTTCTTGAGCGATCTAACAAAAGTAATTTCCTCTTGTATGGATTTTTTCGTTGTTTCCTGAATCATTGATAATCAATTTCCCTCATGTACGTTTTTAGAGAATCCCTTGCAGTATTGAGAGATGCGACTGATTGTTCATTTACCCTGAGACAGGTCCCTATCTCAGCATCAATAGGGCTAACCACATCACGACCCTAGAGGAAGGAAGCGCTTAATTACCAATGTCTTGCTATCACCACCCCTGCCGCCATAAAGCGTCATGCATGGGAACATCTTTATCAGAGACGGTATTTCCCAGAAAAAAGCACTTCACTGCTTAGGAGATAACATAAAGTAATCTATCTATCTTAAATGGATTGAATTTGGAGAATAAACGAAGGTAAGCTTCCCCCCCACCCCCAAAGGATGCATTATTTCCATACATCAGATGTTTTAATCCCTTCATCATTCTCCTCGAAAGTATAGTATAGTGATTGTCACAACTGGAAGGAAAGGGGAAACAATCGAACAAGGGTCTAACATTAAAATATAGCCCCAGCCACGAATGACATCTCAGTTTAAAGAGCGTCACAGAGGCTCTGAAAAACAATTGACTTTATTTTGAGTTTAGCAGATGAGATGCACTGTCAGAATGTGGCAGATTCCCGTCTGCCACATTACAAGTGCCATAGGCTATTCTGCACCTCTAATAGGACAGACAGGCCATTTGCTATGGTTCCGATGGATCTTCCAAACTTTAAATAAGGTCCAATATATTGATTGCTATTGGGCCTTGAAGGAATAGCTAATACTTTCAACCAGTGCCTCCAGAAAATTGTGTCTACCGTCAGCAATTGAAGGAAATGTGAGCACTGCCTTTGTAATTAAATTGTTTACTCAATTTGGAAATGCAATAATCCTCCAGTTTGGCTCAAATATTGTCTAGCAAAACCAACCATTGCCATATAACCTAGGCCTGCACCTGCTATCCATGCAATTCGACTCACATAAAAATTATAAAAATAATTCCCACACAGCATCGTTTATGGTGTGTATTTCACATAGGCTTTGTCCATGCCCTGTGTGCAGTACAATTGTGCACAGAATTGCAATGGCTTGTGGCTATGCCCTACATGAACTTCGAAGATGGCTGCCCCTTTAAACGCCCGTATGAAGTATCCCTTTCAAAATGCACGTGCAAACTTGAGGAGCAAATATAATACAGGCCAGGGTAGAACCCCATAAGAAACTATGGAAAGTGAAATGGGAAGGAAAGGGATTAGAATTGTAGTTATCAGCAACAAAGTTTGCAGATGGAGATTGTCCCACTGGTATACGCACCAATTGCATTTGTCACACTTCCTAGTCAGAGGCGAGCCTCTCCATAGTGCAGCAGGCGCAGTGGCACCAAGGCCTATGGTGTGAAGGAGCAACTGCACTCCAATTATTATTCTTCCATACCAGGGCCTGGGATGTTCCTTTTTCTTGTTTGCAGTAGGACCTGTAGAACACTTGATGAGCATGTTGATGATAAGTCTTAGAGGAAAACAAAAAAAAACGAATGGGTGGATTGTTTGAATTAATTTCAGCCACTGGCAATTATTCTGAGCTTCAGTACAGTCCGTTGTTACAGACTGCGCCACCACAGAGTAACCATTGAAATGCAAACAATTGTTGTCCTGCTCCAGTAGGAACAGTCAAACCCGCACTGCCAAGCCACGTCTCATCTGAACAGGGACACCAGCGACCCTAGGCTGGGTTGTTTCTGCCTACTTGGGTCTTGTCAGATGGCTGCAGCTCGAGTCCTATGTTACAGTGTGCACAGGACCCATGTTTGAGCAAGCCCATCCCCCTTACGGCATCGTCCTGAGGAAAGCAATATGGTAAAGGGTGGATTAGTTGAATACAACTCAGTTACTTGTAAGTACCTCAATAGGAACCATATATATGCAAACCCACCTCGGTCCTGCTCAATCGGGACATTCCAGCGAAATGTCCTTGTAACGCTGCTCTACTTTATTTAATTAGGCCCAAATAACCTTTATTTTAGGACTGCTCATGGAGTTAAACCTCTTTTTCAGAGATTCATGTTTATCTATATATCCAGCTAAAATGGTAGTATGATTCAGGTGCAATGGCTCAGATAATTTTGCACATACGGGAGAGGTCTGTGTGTAATCTTTTTTTTAATATGTTTTTTGTTGGCACGACAAAATGTACAGTTACTCCATACCTTTCACAGATTATTGCCTCATCTTCTTGCATATACATATACGCATACATATCCATCCCGTTCTGTTTTGCTTTTTTCCCCCCTGTTTCCCTGTTAACGTGCCAGCAGTAGCCCGAACATCATGAACCATCTGCTTAGCTTCTTTTTCTTGCGTAAGGGTATTTGCCCCAATAAGCATCGTGACGGTTCACTAGGGGTTTCCCACCCTGTTACAGTATTAAGTTTCAAAAGGACTGTCTGCCAGAACTCATCAAGATCCGGGCAGCTACATATCATGTGTAGGAAGTCTACCGGTTGCCCCCTACATCTAGGGCATTCCAACGAGCACTCCGTATATATGGATTGCAGCCTACTGGGATCCAGGTATACCTGATGTACCACATGGTATTGTAGGAGCTTAAATCTCGCATTTGTAGATGTGCACTTAACTTCTTCATGAATACTTTTCCAATTGATGTCGGTGAGGGGCTTTTCCACATGTGCCTCCACCGCTCTTGCACCGTAAGTGCTTTTTTGAGGACATCCTCTCTCAGAGTCCTATATATATGTGAGATCAACCTTTTGCCTCCCGCTATCAAAAGGATAACTTCTAGTGTTCAAGAAGTAGGTGGTGCGTCCGGGAAAGATTCCCAGATCTCTCTAGTGGTGGCCGCAATCTTTGCATATTGCAAAATCTTTCCAGATCCCTGATGGAATGTCTTTGATGCGTCCATCAGTGATTTGAATCTGTTGTTGGGGTAAAGATCTCCCAGAGTCGCACAGCCACCCCACCATCTCTGCGAAGACATTCACCTCTCGATGTTGCGAAACATGTATAGTGCCCATATGCTCATTCCCACTGCGAACTGGGCCCGTTTTATTTACGTCCTAACTGTTCTGTCCCATGCCTTACACACCATACGGACAGCATATGACAACCAGTCTGGAGCCCTGAGCCCCATCATCAGGACTTACGGCAGTGAATGTCCCCCACATGTGCCATGTAACAATCTACTCTCCCAACTATCTTCTTCATCCATCCAATGTACCGCTTGCTGGAGCTGAGCCACTAGGTAATAATATTCCAAACAAGGTACCTCAGGTCCACCCATCCACCATTCACACTTCAGTGTCATCAGACTCACTTGCTTCCTCCCGGTATGCCAGAGTAGTTCCACTAGCATTTGTTCCAGTTCCGTGAAGACTCACCTAGGTATATTATACAGAGTACCCTGAAAGATATATAAACACCTAGGGAGCACTACCATTTTTGCCAGGACGGTGTCCCCATCAGTGACAGCATAATGGGCATATTCTCAAGGAGATATCGTCGAGTAATGGGCACTTTATTGCAGCCAAAGTTGCAATAAAACTAACACCCCATTCACAAGCTGGTGATAAAAGCCCATATCGCCAGTTTACCTACGATAGCAGCCACAAAATACATTGCCACATATGACCACGCAACTATCGCTAATGAGAGGCAGAGAAGGCATTCCTGTGCAAAAAGCTGTGACAACACCACTCCGCAACATTCTCAACAACCAGCCAGATCTGTGAGAAGATCACAAAACATGCGATAAGGTGAGTTAGCTGTACGAAATTAACACCTGCTCTGACCTGGTGTGAAGTTGGACCACAGCCTGCACCAGAAAGGGGAGCCAAGGCCAGAGCCACACTTGAAGGGCAACAGATGCCACGAAGCCACTGAGCATGCAGGCCGGACACCCAAGAGGACAACAACACCCTCTGCCACCACCCCCAGGACCACACTCCACCCCCCGGACCAACACTGAGGCAGCGCAGACACATACAGCGAGCCTCAGAAAACGCACCTACCTCACAGACCCAACACCAGAGAATGCCATTGCCCACTACAGGCTCAAAGGGACAACCATCCTCCGCATCCTGAACACCATTGCCCACAGGCTGACAGTACCAACACAGCGGACAACCAACATCTCACCTCAGCCAAAGCTGCTGGCCGTGATGCACGTGAGGGCCACTGGTACCCTCCAACCAACAATCGCCAGAGTCAGAGAAATTTCACAGCCAGCCCAATACAAGTTTCACACAACTGTTGTGGGTGACATCATTAGCTTGGTACCCCACAATCTATACTTTCCCCACACTGTGCAGGAACAGCTGGAGACCAAGCAAGGCATCTATACCATAGCTGGCTTCCCGCACGTGTGAGGGAGCAAGTGACTGCACACATATCCTACTGGTGCCCCCTGGCAACACTGCACACAATAACCGCAAAAGAAAGCACATGTGTACCATCAATTTGCAGGCAATAGTGGACCACCCGGGAATCTCCACCAAGGTCGACACCAACCACCCAGGCAGTGTGCATAATTATTACATCTACCCACAGTCCATCATCAACCAGCGCAACCAGGATGGCACCTACGGAACAGCACTGCTCGTTGGCAAGTACCAAATGAACACACCACACACCTCAACTCCACAATCATGCAATGCACACCGCTGGGAATGTACATTTTACAAACTCACATACAACATGCCAAACAACACGCCCACCCACCAGACACAACAGCACAACTCACTGTGGGAACCTGGGCCAGCCATGTACATAAGCCATTAACAGCATGGCACCTCAGCCATACAATAGCAGATTGTGGGGAGAGGTGGTGACCAGGCATGTGTGAAGGAAGCAGGTGACCCATGAAGGAGAATGTACACAATGCCAAGTATGGCATGGATGTGATGGCCAGACTTCAGTATGCAGACCACACACATATCCATGTCGAGACATACTGCTGGTTTTTTGAGTGTAGTGCACAGTGGATGCAACCATGTCACCCAGCCAGTGGGGAAGATCGCAGAAATGTAGCTTGCTACGTCCTCCCATAGGCCATAGCGGAGTGGGCTGCCCTGGCGTACGCCAGGCCAACATAGGGGTGTGAATAAAAGGCACAGAACTCTGGGCATGGTCTTCTTCCGGAATGCCCAACCTGTCTGCCAGGGCGACACCTCTCACCCCACCATGAGGCCAATGCCGTGTCCTTGAGCGGTGTTGCCAGCGATCCTGTGTGCCTGCTGCACCCCGGGCCACTGGTCCCAGTACCAGTCTTGCCCACCCCTCTGCACCCAGGCCTCGCTGCTCACCTTCTGACATGGCTTGTGTCAAAGAGGCCCACCACGTGCCCGTGCAAGCTCCAAGCCAGAGGGCAGCGACCCTGGCAGCCACCTCAGACCATCACGGCCTCCGCGACACAGGCCCGCAGTACTCCTTTCTCATTGACATACTCTACCAGCATACACAGTGGACTAGTAGGTCACACATTTGGGACTGAGTCTTGATTGAGCAATGGGCGAGTTCATATCATTGTACCGGCATCATCGCAGTCGGCATCCCCTCTCTGCCCTGGTGCCACTAAGTCTGTTCCCCGACATTCATGGACACTCTCTGGTAGAACTTCGGTGGTGTCTGAGTCAATGGACTGGGTGTTGCCTTCATCCTCATGTAGCTGATACCGAAATGGTGGTGAGAACAAGGCTGTAGCATTCCACTCCTCCATTTGCTGCTTCTGGACGGCTTATGCACTCTGCATCATGCCCTGGAGGACACCCTCAACTGTCCGCCGCAGCCCTCCACCACATTCCCTTTGGACATCGACGAGGACCTGCGCAGTCAGCGTGGCCCTGCCTCAGTGCACCGCAAGGCACTGTCCCGTGGCGGGGTGCCTGTGCCGGCCGCTGTGCACCCGGGGCCACTAACTCTGTGCAGCTCAAGTCGGGGACCCTGTCATCTGAGATATATGATGGCCTCTGAGACAATGGCCTTGGGGGATCACTGACATAATATCGATTACACTAATATAGAATTACAAATATATCGAGGATAAAATATTGAATACAAAAATATCGAATTCCTATCTACAAACAGGTAAGTACAAAAATATGGAATCAAAAATATAGTTTAAAAAAATATAGTTAGTCAAAATATCGAATTTTTTTAAATGTCATAAAAATAATTTTAAATTAATGAAATATTAAAAATAATTAACTAAAATATACTTAAAAATACTTAAATGACCTTAAAATTCTTAAATAATTAATTTAAGTTATAAAAAAACATACAATTTTATTTTTAAAACATACATATATTAACATAATATTAATGAAAAATATACAATATTTGTACCGTAGGATAGCGGGAGGGTAAAATATACTATTACCAGTCCAGTGAGTGCAACAGTAGGGAAAACGTTGGATAGCGTAGGGGTAAAAATTACTATTCCCACTCCAGTGAGAGCAACAGTAGGGAAAGCGTTGGATAGCGTAGAGGTAAAAATTACTATTCCCACTCCAGAGAGTGCAACAGTAGTGAAACTGTTGGATAGCGTAGAGGTTAAAATGACTATTTCCACTCCAGTGAATGCAACAGTAGGGAAAGCGTTGGATAGCGTAGGGGTAAAAATTAAGCATGGGCAGAAAATCCGTTCCGCTCTTGGATTTTGCGGATTTTCAGTAAATTGGCAATCCGCGAGATTCGCGAATTTCCCGCAAAATCCGCGAGCGGAATGTATTGGGTCAAAAGTTCAAGCTGACTTTTGTAACTTTTTTAGAATGGCGCCGGCAAGCTGCCAGAGCCATTCAAAATAGTTACAATAGTCAGCTTCAACAGGAAGCTCTAATTGATAAAGTAAAGCAGGTGCTCGAGTTGAAGCTCAAATTCAGTTACACAATCATTAATCACCCCAAACTTGGGGTGATTAATGATTGTGTAACTTAATTTGACCTTCAACTCGAACACCTGCTTTACTTTATCTATTAGGGCTTCCTGTTGAAGCTCTTTGTAGCTATTTTAGAATGGCGCTGGCAGCTTGCCGGCGCCATTCTAAGTGGGGCTGAGGGCAGAAGGGCACAAAAGTGGGACAGAGGGCAGAAGGGGACAAAAAATGAGTGGGGCAGAGGGCAGAAGTACACAGAAACGAGTGGTACAGAGGGCAGAAGGGCATAATAAAACGAGAGGGTGGCAGTGATTAACCAGGCAAAAAAACAAAACAGCGAACACGCAAAGCGCCCCGCGAACACGCAAAAATAAAAAAATACTCAAATTCGCACGAATTCGCGAATTTTGCGGATCGCGAATTCGCAAATCCGAAAATTCGCAGATCGCGAATTCGCAAAATTCGCCCATGCTTAGTAAAAATTACTATTCCCACTCCAGAGAGTGCAACAGTAGGGAAAGCATTGGATAGTGGAAAGGCAAAAATTACTATTCCCACTCCAGAGAGTGCAACAGTAGGGAAAGCGTTGGATAGCAGGAGGATAAAAATTACTATTCCCACTCCAGTGAATGCAACAGTAGGGAAAGCGTTGCATAGCGTAGGGGTAAAAAATACTATTCCCACTCCAGTGAGTGCAACAGTAGGGAAAGCATTGTATAACGTAGGGGTAAAAATTACTATTACTACTCCAGTGAGTGCAACAGTAGGGAAAGTAAATATTTAATATATTAATACAAATAAATTAAATATCAATACCAATAAAAAATTAATTAAAAGTGTTTACCAATTAAATATAATAATTAATCAATTAAAAATACAAATAAATATTAATTATAAAAAATCATTGCCTATTAATACAAATTAATTACCAAGTACCAATTAATTAATTAGGAATTAAAAAGTAATTAACAATTAATTCAAAATAAATACCAATAAATAAATTAAAATATTTAATTAATTACAATTACATTATTTCCCACCCTATTCCCCTATAAACCCACAACCCGCTACGGAAAATAAATTAATAAAATTGTCATAATTATCAATTAATCAATTAAGAAAAAATAATTACCAAATAATTAATTCATTAGCAATTAAAAATGTATTAACAATTAATTTAAAATAAATACCAATAAATTAATTAAAATATTTCATTAATTACAATTAAATTACTTCCCACCCTATTCCCCTATAAACCCTCAACCTGCTACGGAAAATAAGTTAATAAAATTAACATAATTATCAATTAATCAATTAATAAAAAATAATTTCCAATTAAAAATTAAATAATTATCAATTAAAAAATAATTAACAATTAATTCAAAATAAATACCAATAAATGCATTTGAATATTTAATTAATTACAATTAAATTACTTCGCACCCTATTCCCCAATAACCCCACAACCCGCTACAGAATTAAATTACAAAAAAATTAAATAACATAAAATTCATTACTTAAAATAAATTATAATAAAAATATGCACTTTTCACACATATACTAACATACAAAACACTTTCTATATTTATAAAAATCGATATTAAATTACTTACCTTAAATTCGATAGTTTTGTTGACTATATTCTGTCCATTCGATATTTTGTCCATTCTATATTTTTACTTTGATATTAATGTAAGTCTATATTTTGTATTCGATATTTTGTTTAGTTACCAGCCTTGGGTCATCAACGCCATGTATCTGTGGCCCTGCGCTGTCCGCTGCCTCCGGCTTTAACTGCGGTACACCAGGGCTCACACATCAAATCGAGTCCTGACCGGCCCGGACGTCGCATCACCGCAGGAGGCACATGCCACCACTGCCAGGACCACCTCCTACCACCAACTGCCAGTGTCGTAATGGTCGTAGTGGTAGAATAACAGATTTGCTCATACCTGTCGCGGATACCATCACCTGCCTGCTCAGCACTCCGGGTGCCACTAACTCAGTGCACCATGAGTCATCGTCCATTTCTGTTTTGGTTATGTGCTGTGGCAAGCTCACGCAGCAATGTCACCTCAGGCATTGTGGGAGATCAGGGACGATAATGAGGAAGATGATGCAGGTGTGACAACCCCCACTGCATCTGCATCAGGAATAACCCAAAGTGACCCAATCCTAGACATTTTATTCACATGAGCGCGCTCAGGTCTAGTGCCCCAACCTCAGTGCACTGCAACTCATGGACACTTCTGATTGCTCATTGGGTGACCTCTGTACTTGCTCCGGCTACTGCCATAATGCCCCGCTGTTCTCTCTGTAATGACGGTGTTTTCTTTTTCCGTCTTAATAGTGTTCACTGTTGTATTTGTTGCCAGCACCAACAACCCCCTGAGGGCTGGCTTACACTCACTCCACACACATCCAGCACAGGTGTCACTGTACATATGACCCTGCCAATAAAGGGGCCAGGCACTGATGCCCGTAGCCAGTTCCCAAACTGTCTGCGTGTGTCCTTTTGGGACCTACAACATTACATTGTGCTGTGTGCCGCAGGTGCAACCATGTCATCGCAGGCAGCGGGTTAGAGCTTGGACATATATCTTTGTCATCAGCTACTCAATACGTAAGAGGAGTGTACTGGGCCGTTGTACGGAAGTCCAGCGTGGTTGTGTGAATGGTAATTCCAGGGCTCTGGGCGCTGTTATGTAAAGGAAATGTGCAAATGCATGTGTCTCTGTCACAGTGTGGGTCTCCTTTGTGGGGTGTAGGTGGTCCCTGATGGGACTTAGACTCCCCGTATATGATATAGTTCAGCTTCCATGAGCTCTGACCCCACCAAACCTGTTCGTACAACTCCTTTTGGCATTCTGACACCTGGCATTTAATGCAATATGTGCCTAGGTGGCGTGTTGGGAGCCAGTCATGGTGGCGGGTACTTCCTGCTGTGTGGTCTGTGCAGGGGCTGGGGTCTCCTCTATGTAGCTTGGCTGCTCTGCTCCTGGGGGTGGGTTGCCTGAGATGTTCATGAGCTGTTGAGGTGCGTCGGTATCGGAGGTGTTGTGGTTTTCTCCCACGTCACTGATGGGTTGTCTGGTCTGCTCTGCTGGAGGTGTTGTTTGTCCCTCTGCAATGTGAAGGGGAGATGCATGTTGACATTGTGTTGACATTTATTTTGGTGCATTGTTCTTGTTTACATGCAGACTGTATGACAATGTACATTGAGACTGTTTGAGAGGTGCTGAATATTTGATGCGGGACAGTGGACATTTGGACTACGTGATGGATGTGAGGTTGTACACATACATATGAATTTCACAGTTTCCTACTCTGTTCGATGTGATTGGCCTGTTTCTGCGCATGAGCAGATCCATTTGTGTCCCCTGTTCTGCAGTGTGGGTGTTGTACTTTTTACCACATTGTCGTGGGATGTGCTGTTATTGCTATGTGTGTGTGCTGCAGTGTGCCACGGGGATCAGGGATATGATCCAGGGTCATTGTGGATGTGCAGTGTGCTACACATCGTTGTGCATGTGTGTCATTGAGCCCATCTCCCCTCATCCCCCCAGTCCCTGGTCATTTCTCACCCTGTTGATGTTTTGTCAAGTCCTATCGAGCTGTGTCCGTACTCACACCTCCTTGCACAGCCTTCCCTTCAGCGCCTCCTGTGGCGCAGGACTCCCACCTCCTGTCACCGTTGCTGCCTTCCTGTTGGTAGTGGGTTTGTGCTTGGTGTAACTTGTCACATCATGTCAGCGCCTTTTGACCTCCTTGACAGTCCGACTACATTCACATTAGTCACATTGTGGGTCAATTGATGGGAGTGTACTGTCACCTCCGTGACACTGATCTGCTTTTGCTGCGGACTGCACCCCGTCTTCCTCTTCTTCTCCTTGGCCTTCCCCGACCCCGAGGTTCCTTACTGGGGGTCTGTGGGGCTTGTGGGGTTGACGTTGGCCTCTGCACTAGGTCCGGGTGCATCCAATGTCCGACGCAGTTTGAATTGTTTTTGGTATTTTCTTTTTGTTGCTTTTATAGTGCATTTTCCCTCCTGACACGTGGGATTTGTAGGCCTGTTGCCGGTTTTCACTGCTTTTTGTATCGCTGTTGGCCTCATCACAACTTTTTTTGTATTGGTGTTTCTCATTTTTGCGGTGTCGCGTTGTCTTTATCACAGTCATTTGACGCGTTCTCTTGGGCCTATAGCATTGTACCTCCGTGTTGTGAATACGGGTTAACACAGCGTTGTTTTACCACGATAGACGGCAATATGAAGAGTTGCACTAAGATAATTTTGCAGTAATTATAACACGTTCTTGTGAATATCCCCCTGAGAGTATTCCAAAATGTTATGTTACGCTTCAAGCTGCACATGACTTTCCCTATATTAGCCTCCCCAAACTCTTCGGTGTTGTGTGCGATCCTTATACCTGTAGGGCCAGAGTCTGCATATCTGTCTCCGATTGTCTCTTCACAGTGCCCAAAGGGAACAGCTTAGACTTGGAGCGATTGATGCGCAGTCCTGTGTGGTTTTCAAACTCTGTCAGAGCTTCCAGCATGATCGGGCCCGATTGACTAGGGTTCAGAAGATACACCAATGCATCATCTGCATAGTGCGACATCACTTGCCTGGTATCCCCGACCTGTATTCCTTACTCATGTAATACATCCAGCAAGCGACTAGCAAGAGACTCCAGGGCTATCACAAGGAGACTCGGTGACAGTGGGCATCTCTGTTAGGTCCCTTTATGTAGCGCAAAGCCCAGTGACGCCAACCCACCTATTCGTACCCTCTCTCATATGCCTCCTGATACACCTCTAATAAATACTCTACCAGTTTTTCCTGTTCCCAGTGGTAAACCTCAGCCAGCAGGCCATCTCCCCTTGAGGCCTAGGCTGACTATGGGTTCTGTTGGCCGTCAATATCTCCTCATTTGTGATAGGAGCATCCAAGAGCACACTGTTCTCCTCAGACAGCTGGGGCAATTGTATCCCCTCCAGATATGACTGAATCTCTAGGGGGCTAGTTGTCTCCAGGGCTCCATATAAGCCATGCAGGTGTTCGATGAACACTTATAGAATCGCTTGATGTGAGGACTTTAGCCTACACTGTTTGTCTCTGCGCCCTGATATTGGCGGATGTCGGTTCTCATCCCGAATGAGCATTGTGAGCTTACGGCTAGCTTTATCACCCTCCCGGTGCAACCTCTGTCTATATGTGGAGTGGGAGAACTTATCAAGCCTGTCCTAGGTTTGCAGTATTTCGGCCCTGCACCCCTGCCAAGCCTGCAAACTAAGCGGTCTTTAGATCAAGACTTTCTCTTGTGCGCCTCTGCACTTCTTGAGCCTATCTAGATCACTTAGGGGTGGTCTATTAACACCATACGTTATCTTCATACTCCCCCCTCTCAAAAACACCTTCATGGCATCCCAGTCCATTGCCCTAGATAAGGCGCTACCCCAGTTGCCATTAAAATAGCCATCCAACACCCTAGTTAACTCGTGCACAAACACCTGATCAGGTAACGCTTCCACACTCATTCTCTATAGCGGGACCGCTGGTGTGCGCACCTGCATATGAACAGAAACCAGCAGGGGGGAGTGATCTGAGAGATAGCGAGCCAGATATGAGGAAGCAGAAAACCATTGCAACACATCCAATACCACACAGTAATCTATCCAGCTATATGTACCTGTGGCAGGCGCATGGTATGAGTACTCCCTATCCAGGAAATGGTGCACCCTCCAGAGATCATGTAGCCCCAAAACTTTAATCAGTTCCTATAAAGCACATGTCATTACCGGTTTAGTGGTCACTTTAGCGGGGTAGAGATCTACAGCCCCAGTGAGCACACATTTTAAGTCCCCTGTCAGTATCACTGCAGGCAGTGTTTATTACAAAACTGCTCCAAGGATTCCACTATAGAAAGAAGGATCTTCACTGGTCGGGGCATACAAGTTCACCAAGCAGATCTCTCTTGCATCTAACATGCCAGCTATGATCAGATACCCCCCTTGGATCTATCTTAACTTCTCTCACCACAAATGGTACCCTAGGTGCAACCCAGATCAATGCTCCCCAAGCATAGCTAGAATACGTGGTCGTGTAAATTTGCCCCGCCATCTGTGTCGTAGATCAGGCAAGCATTCTCCTCATATGTGTGTTTCTTGCAGAAAAACTACTTATACCCCATATCTGCATAGGTAAGAGTATATTCTCCGCCTCTTGACATATTTACCCAATCCTGGGACATTCCAGGTCATACATTTCCATTCAGAGGCCCTCAGTGCTGTTGTTGGCTTTGAGCATCTCGGGATTCACTCTTCTCATCCCTCCCCCGTTATTCCCCTCCCTACTTCTCGCACCTTCTGGATTCTGATCCTGACAGTCAATCTGAGCCACAATTTCGCCCATAAACCTGTAACAAGCTCCAAAATGACCCCCTCTCCCTCGGGCAGTGTAATCAAAGTGGAGAACCCAAACCAACTGAGCCCTCACACATTGATAGATACCCCCGAAGAGGCAGCGGCCTCAGTGTCATCTTCTGCTGTTTGCAAAGGGCCCAGGTTCCGGCAAGCTGGCAAGGCTGAAGCACTTGGACCCCTATCCACATGGAGCTTTCTGCTGTAGAATACATAATACCCTTGCATAAATACCAAGTACCTCCTGGTTAGCTGCCTTGGCACTTAGTTGCTCTCACAACTGCAATCATTGAACGTATACTAATAACACATTTCAAAAACATCCTATCAGTGATCATATATCAGCATTAAGTGGATGAGCAGTTAGACATGAGAATTTAAAAATGTGACCCCCCCTTCTGTCCTAGTGAGTCGGTAACCGCTCACTCTTTTTCAGTGGTTCCCCTTCCTCTGCACTTGGTCTCTTGACGTGGTTGTGGAGGCTCATCCGTGTCTGGTATGCAGTCCGATTCTGCGAGAGTGCCATCCGGGCAGACAAAAATTCTGCCAGTGCAGCGGTCGTCTTTATCTGTTAGTGACTCTGCTGAGTGCCTCCTGGTGCGGGGGCCTCGGCCCAGCCTGCTCGATCTGCTCCCTGCTCTCTCCTCGACACTCCACTGTGATTTTATCCCTAACATGTCTAGCCAATCGTTAGCTTAGGCGGACTTTGTGAAAAATTATGCCTTCCTGTTATGCTGGATTCTCAGTTTCTTAGGGAACAAGAGGCTGCATCTCATGTCATGGATTCTTAGCCTTTTTTTGATTGCCCAGAAGTCCTTCTGCTATTACTGTACTTTACGTGTAAGATCAAAGAATATCATGATTGCTTGTCCATTGAACTTTGGGTCGCCATGCGCTCTGGCTTGTTGAAGTATTGCGTCCCGATCTCTAACATTGAACAGCCGGTTGATTATAGCTGGCTAAAGTGCTCCGGGTCCAGGTGGAGGTGCCAGGGCTCTGTGCACCCGCTCAATTGTGAAGAAGTTGGATAACTTTTTGGGGTGCAGTGTTCAGAATCCAGTCCTCCAGAAAGAGTTCCATTGACTGACCCTCCGCCTTTGCCAGGATCCCATTTATGCAGAAGTTATTTCTCCTTGATCGCCCGTCCACATCCTGAACTTGTTCCTTCAGTTGTGTGGTCTTGGTCCGGAGTGACCCTGTCCGATATCTTCCGAACGTCGGCATGAAGTAACCCCACCTCCAGTGTGACGGTGTCTATCTTGGCTAGGGTGAGATCCCTGGATCCCTTTTTTCAGCCATTAATTCCGCAAGCGTAGGGGGCTCTTGTTCCTCAGTCGGGGCCTGCAAGCCTGCACCCCCCACCTCGCTATGGCAGCATGCACCGTGTGGGGGCTCTAGTAGTATTGAGGCCCAGTAAGTCACACACTCTTGTCTGCTACTCCCCAGCTGGGGACCTCACCTTATAGCTCAAGCCCTGGGTGGAGCTCTACCTCCACTCTATCCGATCTGGGCCCTACGACCCATTCACCAGTATGTTGTGTGTCATGCCCCTTGAGCCCTGTCTGGGTCCCCAGGGAGCTGCTCGTCTTACTCCTTGCTCTCAGTCTCCGCCCGACTGGACACCCAGCCTCCGCATGGCCAACGGTGCCACTCTCCTCCTCCGATCTCGCTATGGCAGTCCTCCCTCTCCAACCATTACACAGGGCAGTCCACAGCCACCCTGGATAAGGTGCCACTTGGTGAACCCCCGTGCACTGTCTGATGCGTGCGACCCCCTCACCTCTTTCATGGGGGCTCTGTCTCAATAAACGTTCCCAGTGCTGGGGTCCTGTGTGGTGTCGCGCTCTAGTGTTTGAGCGGTGCGCACCAGTGCATGCTGGGAGTTCGGCATTGGCTATTTTAGTTGCCGAACGTGAGAGAATTGAGACATGCTGTTCTCCCGGTACTCGGGAAATAAAGATATAAATTAAACTCCACAGCGGCTCCGTGAGTTATTAACGGAAGAAAATCCTCCTACACAAACTAGGCCCAGAAGGTCTCAGAGTGTACCTCAACATTGTAAAGAAGTCTAGACCCCCAGAAGACACCGATGAGTTCCAACACGCATTAGAGGACCTGGACTCCCACCACCGCCCAGTTGTATGCACCGCAGTCGACAGGTTCAACTTCTATCAACGGAAGCAAACCAGCGGGGATTCAATAGACGAGTACGTGGCGGCACTACAGAAATTAGCAGTGATGTGCAAGTTTGGCACACTACACGACAAACTCATCAGGGACTAGATCATAATGCACACGGTAAACACCACAATCCAGGAAAAGTTAAGGGTCAATGGAGATGCTCCCCTCAAGGAAGTTGTAGCACTCATGAAGAAAGTGGAACTATCTAAGCGGTGTGCAGAAGCAGCTGAAAGAAAAAGCATTAACAGAACCCCGGTATGCAAAATGTTGGACAGGAACACACAACAGACGAAGCAGCAACAAACACCGCAGGGAGCGAGGTACCAAAACAAATACCCGTCCAAGTTCTCAAAACCCTAAAGTCCGCAAGGGGACAACAAGAATACCTGCTACAGATGCGGTAGCCTACACTGGCTCCCAGTGAAGGAGTGCATCACATTCAAGACGCTCTTCATATCGCATAAAATCTTGCATGATAAGGGCCCCCCAATACTCAGATCCCTGATAAAACCACACCAGTCTACCAAACATCTAAGATCTGATACACTTGCCCTGGCATCCATCCCTAGAATAAAAAAAGGCAAGATCTGGCGGCCGCATGTTCGCCTACAACGCGCCAAAGCTCTGGAACACCCTCCCACTAGCCATAAGGAGAGATCACAACCTACTCTCCTTCCGAAAACAATTGAAAACTTGGCTCTTCCCCTAAAAACCTCCCTGCTTCTTGTCTCCACTTGGAAAAACTAGGTCCTCTCAGAGCTGGGATGCCCAAGGGTAGCTATGCGCTCTATAAATCCACTTCCAAATTCCAAATTCCAAATTCCAGACACATGCAGCTAACGATAAAGGATGCCCAGCCTTCAGAGATAAATGCTCATCCTGCGAAATTATGGGACACTATGAAAAAGTATGCCAACGTAAGCCCAGGAAGACAGAGGTGAAGTACGTCACACAGGAATCGGACAGGGACTTAGAGGTCGCCGAAGAGGAAGGAGAAGATTAAGTTTTGTGCATAGATGATCAGATACTGGGAATTAACTGTACAAGATCCAGGAAGCCCGCATGCACAATGTCGATCGGAGGTGTACAGGTGACCATGGTAGCTGATTCCGGCTCCCCATTCACAATCATCCAACGCAACGTATGGGAGCGAGACTTTGAACCCAAAGTAGGCGCTCACCTGGTTCCCACAGACATACATCCAGTTACATTAACAGGCGAACCTATCCCCATGGTAGGTTATTGCCCACTGCTTTTCGAGTTCAAGGGGCGTGCAGCGGAAGGGAAATTGTATGTTGCAGAAAAAGGACCTTCAGTACTAGGGTGGATGGACCAAGGAGCCCTTGGCATCCAACGTAACCTGAGGGGCACAATCCAAGTGCTCATGACAGATACCGTCCAGACTTACGAGACAACGAGACAAACACATGGAAGGAAGAATTCCCGGAAGTCTTCAAAGGCACGATAGGCCGACTGAGGAAATTCACCCACAAAATCTGCCTCAAGGCTGAAGCAAAGAGCAAAACCAGTGTGTGACAAAGTTCGCAATATCCCTTTCAGGAGCAGAGCGGCGGTACAGGAAGAGCTACATCGTCTGGAAAAAAAGGAGTAAACCGGGCAATAGAAAGCACGGAATGTCTGGCACTATTGGTAGTCGCGCAGAAACCAAATGGCAAGGTGCACCTGTGTGTGGACCTAAGGGAGCTCAACAAGAAAATAGTGGTGGACAAGTTGCCACTACCAGAATAAATGAAACGTTAGCGAGGACAAAAGGGGTCAAGTGGTTCTCCACAGTGGACCTTACTTAGGCATACCACCAAATTGCTTTACACCCTTCTTGCAATCACCTAACATCCTTCATGACGCCGTTTGGGTGTTACAAATTGCCATTCGGTTTGGCATCTGCCGCAGCGGTATTTGGAAACTCATGCACCGGTTGTTCCAGAATATAGAAGGAGTGCAATACTTTCAGGGCGACATCCTCATCATGGGGAAATCCAAACTTGATCACAGTGCAAAACTAAAGGAAGTCCTGACCATAGTATCACAAAATGGACTCACGGCTGTGTGAAATTTGGAGTGAGATTGGTGACGTAATCGGGCCACGAGATTAGCGAAAAGGGCATAGAACCAAAACGAGCTAATGTAGCGGCCATCAAAGAAGCGCCCACGCCAAAGCTGAAAGAAGATGTCCGTTCCTTCCTAGGGATGGCAGAATTTTACATTAATTTTGTACCTCACTTCGCGTCAAAGACACACCACCTGCGACACCTGAAAGAGAAGAGACCCTTCAAATGGTCGGAAGAAGAGTAAACGGAATTCACTCTCTTGAAGCAAGACATCTGCGCCGCAGTTCCCCTCAATGGGTTCGATCAGGATTCGCTGTCTATTCTGACCACGGATGCCATCGACAAGGGGCTAGGCGCGGCGCTAACGCAGAAATCCCAGGAGGGTGAAGTCACCACAATCAGTTTTGCATCACGGTCGCTAGCACACAACGAGGAGAAATTTAGTGTGATCGAAAAGGAGATGCTGGCAGCCGTCTGGGCCATGGAGCGGTTCCGACAGTTCATATGGGGCTCAAAATTCTTGCTCCGCACAGATCACAAGCCACTAGTGAGAGTCCTAACCTCCGGTGGACACGCACATGCGACGCCCCGCATTGCGAAGATGACCCTGAGGCTACTTGATTACGTATATGAGGTGGAGTACCTTCCTGGCACCAGAAACAAGATTGCAGATTACCTAAGCAATGGAACTAGCAACGGGCCAAGAGCCTACAGAGTGGGAAGAGTATATGGTCACGCTAACAGAAGACCACGAAGCGGTGATAAGTATGCAAGAATGGGAGATGGCCTAAGCAAATGATGACACACTTAAGGCAGTAAAAAAATACGTGACACAAGGGTGGCCCAACAAGAAGCACCTGGACAGCAATCTGAGGAAGTTCTGGGAAGTCAGAGAAGAATTGTCCATAGGAGACAACCCAGTTTTTCTACTAAGAGTAAATAAAGTTGTTCCCCCACAGTCCTTGGTGAACCACCTTCTTACCATCTTACACAAAGGACACCTTGGAATAGTAAAAACCAAAGCTAGGACAAAGCAAGCGTATTGGTGGCCTGCCATGGACAGTCAAGTGGAGAAACATGTCAGGATGTGCGAACAGTGTAACAATGCAGATAAAGCACAGATCATGCTATGGACACCACTAGGGAGATTTGCAAGTCCCTCCAGTCCTTGGGAAGAGCTTTCAGTAAACATCCTGGGCCCTATACTGGATGCGAATGGGATACCCAAGTATGCGATTGTACTAGTGGATACATACTCCAAGTGGCCGGAAGTGGAAGTGTGTGAAGTGGCCGATACAGAAGCAGTGTTGTCCTTCCTCACCTCCACGTTCTTAAGAGAAGGAATCCCAAAAATCGTGATGTTTGACAATGGGCCACAATTCATATTGGCAAGATGGAAGGCCTTCATGGAATGCAACGGGATTGAAGTTAAGCACACACCAGTGTACCACCCAGCAGGAAATGGACAAGCAGAGAGGTTTAATCGAATAATCATGGGTTCGGTACAGGCAGCGATAAGTGCAGGAAAAGTCTGGGAGAACGAACTCAAATGAATGGTATGGGCGTATTGCATCACCTCGGCGAACACAGGGTATAGTCCATTCAAAATCTTACGCGGGCGTGACCCCTTCACGAGAGACAATCTAGCATGGAAACAACTCACCATCCAAAGCAAGTGGTCCCCGGCAGTGGTGCGTCACAATCTTTCCAAAGCGCAAGCCTTGTACACAGAATATTACAACAAACGACACAATGTCAAAGAAGTCACCCTGGAAAAGGGCGAGTGGGTGAGGATGAAACAGGCTGTGCTAAGGAAGAAAGGAGTCCACCGTTACAAGTATTGGAACCATACACCAGGTCAGCCCTACTAAGTGATGGCAAAATATGGTCACAGGACAGGATGGAAAAATACAACCAGATCATGAGGTGGGAAAACCCTACAGGAACGATTCCAACTACTACGGAAGGAAACAGTCCACAAGAAACAACACATGCACCGGAAGGGGTGGCGCAGGGTCCAACCATGCTGAGCCAAAGTAACGAAGATCTGGACACCCAGGAAGAGAGGTATGGTGTGGACGAATCCAGTTAGCAGTCCATGCCTCAGAGCCCAGGTATCACTGGGAGAGAAAAGACGAGGCAGATCGACGCAACATCTGAAAGAGGTCTCCTGGTGAATGTCCAGCAAGCGGACATTGCCCGACACACTCACGCACACACATGGGTAGACTGGTCAAGTTGCCAAAGAGATTTGAAGAGTTTGACATGAAGGTCAAGTAAGACCACTACATCCTACCCCTCCTTCCCCCCTTTTTTCCCTACCTATCCTGTTCCCCCCATTTGCCAAGGGGGGAGATATGTGGTGTCGCTCTCTAGTGTTTGAGCGACGCGCACCAGTGCATGCTGGGAGTTCGGCATCGGCCATTTTAGTTGCTGAACGTGAGCATTGAGGCACGCTGCTCTCCTGGCGCTCGGAAAATAAAGATATAAATTAAACTCCACAGCGACTCCATGAGTTATTAACGGTGCCGCTGATTCTTACACCTGCTTTCCTGCTGTTGAATCCTGGCTGCTCGAATCACACCAGGCTATACGATACATGGTCTCTAGCCCCACTGCCTGGGCGCCACCTTCTCAGAGACCGTTGCACTGCTTCCTCCATCTCAGGCCAGCCCGAGGACACTGTCTTCACCTTGGCAACGGTCCCGGCTCCCCCGGTTCCTCCAAGTTGGATCCTGGTGGGGAGCACGAACCGCCAGCCAGCAGCACACCCGCCACACTCAACACTCAGGCTCCCAGAGTCCAGTCTGGCTTTCTTTTCCTCTGAGGACGCTCTGCGACACCCGCCATGGAGTGCCAGCGTCCGCTACAATTTGTAGACAGCACATCGAGGCAGCCTCAGCTATGCTGTGTTCCCCGCAATTGTTGCCCCCACCTCCTCCTCACCCGGCTGCCGCGGGCAAAATTTCCAGGCACTCTGTGTCCCGCTTCTACATTGCAGCTGGAGAGCTTCTTATTACAGGTGGGTAAACACAGGATTATGTTAGATTTATTTTCCTTCGGCAGGAGCTCTGAGGCTCCGCGTTTAGGTCGCCATCTTGCCTAGCCACACCCCCTTATCGTCTGTGTATAATCTTTAGTCACAGGTCTGAATCATCATAAATGCCCGCCAGGGACCACTGCATGTTGAGTGAAGGTATTCTATGTAAGGTAGGTCAGTCGGTTTATGTGTTTGCTGCAGAAATCCTTGTGAATATACACATCACAAGTTATAGTCCTGATAAAATAGCTCATTAAGGTATATGCCCACTGCAAACAGCTAAAGGTAAACTGGAAAGTACTAGTTTTAATGCTTGCATGTATGAACTCAATTGTTTGCATTTTATTTTAAATTTACTTTTTTTTTATTAAAGAAAAAGAACTTATACACAAGGCAATAGGACAATAGATTTGAACATATGTTCAAGGAGGAGGGAGACTGTAGTACAATATAATATAAAAAATCATTGATGCGAGGGGGGGGCCAGTGAGGAAACAAAATCAGTGATCATAAAAGCTACACAAGACTTGGAATGCCGGATCAGGGGGAAAGGGGAACCTCTGGAGTCTCCACGAATGGAGGCGTGCATATATTTCCACGGTAGGAGTTCCACTGGCTCCAAATTGTATTCCATTTCCTGGGTCTACCCCGCGCCACATACACTGTCTTCTCTCTATACATACACCAGTCCATGTTCTCCTTCCATGCCAAAACCGTGGGCGGCCGCTGGGAGCCCCACAACTGCGTGATGTCTCTCTAAGCAATCATATTCCCAAGGGTCGCCCACTGCGTCTGTGCCACATCACAGTCATTCGGTTCCCAGACATTCAACAGGCAACGCCTAGCTTCGGTTAATAATGCCACCCCCGGGACCCTTTCCATCACAGCATGTACACGATTCCAGAACACCACCACCTCCGGACACTCCCAAATTATATGGAGGAAGGTTCCAACTAGTCCACAATCACGCTTACATAACCCATCAACGGATTAACCCATACGAATCAAGCATGGGCCAGTAACATATATCCGATGTAGGATTTTAAGTTGAACGAGTCGGAGACGGGCCGGAATCGCGACCTCCTTAGGCGAGGATAGCGCCGAGTGCCAGTCCTCGTCATCCAACTCTAAACCGTCACTGGTCCAGACCTCCCTGAGTTGCACCAACAGATCCGTTCGATTATTATTTTTTTTTTTAATTTTTAAAACCTTTATTGTATCAAAGCACACAGCTATTCAGCCTAACATCCCGGAGGCAAGGCAGCATGGTACCAGGAGGACTATAGTGCAAAACGAATCACATCAGGACATTGCAGGTTGTTTTTTATTTTATATAATAACAGAAACCAAGAAAGAAGCGCCAAAGGGCGCATGAGAAAGGCAATGGAGGAAAAAGAAGTGCGCGTGAGTCAGTTGGAGGCATCGGAGGCCAGGTAAGAATCTAGAGAAGAACAGAAAGTAGGATGTAGAAAGGGGGGTGGGGAAGGAAAGCAGGAGGATTACAGCAAGTGTACAATAGCTGGTGTCAACGGTTACGGTGACAGGTGTTCCTCGCGGGTAATAGGCTCCGGTGGTAAGCACAGGTCACCCCTGTAAGCATTCCACGCCCCCCACACCTTGTTCCATGTCTGAGGCCTCCCCCTGGCAGCGTACACCGTCTTCTCTCGCAGCATACACCAATCCATATTGGCCTTCCATTGCACCACCAGGGGGGCCATGTTAGAACCCCATTTCTGCGCTATATCTCGCTTAGCAATCATGTTGCCTAGTGTAGCCCAACGAGTCTGCGCCGTGTTGTAGTCATTCGGCTCCCAAATGTTGAGGAGGCACCTCCGCGCCTCTGCTGTCAACTCAACTCCAGTCACTTCCCTCATCACTCGGTGTACTCTCTCCCAGTAGGGGGCAATGACAGGGCACTCCCACAAGATATGCATGAAGGTAGCAAGGGCTCCACAGCCACGACGACAAAAGCCATCAGGCGAGAAGCCCATGTGCACAAGCCGGGGGCCGGTAACATACACCCGGTGGAGGATCTTGAACTGCACTAGTCGCAGACGCGAGGAAATGGCGACCTCCTTAGGGGAAGACACAGCACTCTGCCAGTCCTCGTCGTCCAGTTCCAGACCGTCGGCTACCCACTGTTCCCGTAGGCGCTGGAGGAGGTCAACTCTGACATTGATCAGCTTCTTGTAGGACAAAGAGATGGCACTATCAGGCATATGGCCGTCCAGAATCCTGTCCTCCAAGGGGGAGCTTTCGGGGATTTCGCCCTCCTCTGGTCTAGCGGCATTTAACGCGTGCTTCAGTTGGGCGTAACGGAAAAACTCCGATCCGCCCAAGTGGTACTCAGCCTGTAATTGGGGAAAAGTCTTGACCTCTCCTTTAGCATGTCTTCCACCCTCGAAATACCTATAAGGTCCCATTTATCAAAACCCTTGGTATGCCAGAGCTTGCCTAGGATATCGGAATCATACAGAGGGGTGAATCTCGTCAGTCTGCCCTGCCAGCCCTGTATTTTGGTAATCGTCCGCCACGTGTGAACCGCTGCCTTGGTCGGGCCCGTAAGGCGCCGATCAAAGGACCTGGAATACAGGGCGCGGTAGTAGTTGCCTCCACGCAAAAAGCCACCTATCCATAGCGTAACCCGGACTCTCCGCGGGACCATAAAGGCCATGGTTGATGGCAGTGAGCTGAGAGGACCAGTAGTACCCACGCACATCTGGTAGAGCGATGCCCCCGTCGTACCATGGCAATGTAAGCTTTTGGATGGCGACGCGGGGCCGACCCCCCCAGAGCAGGGCTCGTTGCAGGCTCTCAACCTCTCTAAAGTACCGAGCCGGAACAAGGTCCTGGGTATTTTGCAAGGCATATAGAAACCTGGGCAGGGACATCATTTTAAACAATGCCGCCCGGCCCAGGAGAGAAAGCGGAAGCTTGCGCCAACTATCCATATCCCTCCGCAGTCGTTGGAGCGGAGGGAGTAGGTTATATTCATATCGCGCCTTAGGACTACCCGATATGTAGATTCCCAGGTACTTGAAACCTTGCCCGGCCAGTTGTATATTGCAGCCCCTAGGGAGGCGCGGCGTGTCTCCTTTGAGAATGTAAAGGGAGGACTTGGCCCAGTTGATGATTAGGCCCGAGTAGCGCCCAAACAGCCGGAGTACGTCGCACGCCACAATAAGCGACTTACAGGAAGAGGTAAGGTAAAGCAGGATGTCGTCCGCATATAGGGAGACCCTGTCTTCAAAACCCGGGGCCCAGGTGATTCCATGCAGATTGGGGTGCGAGCGTAACATGGCCACAAGTGGCTCCAGGGCCAGCGCAAACAGGAGTGGTGACAGGGGGCAGCCCTGTCTAGTGCCACGATGAAGCGCAAAGGAAGCCGACATGCGACCGTTAACCGTGACAGCGACCAGTGGGCACGCATAGAGAAGTTGCACCCAGCCCAGGAAGCCCGGTCCAAACCCAAGCTTTGCTAACACCGCCCAAAGGTAGCTCCATTCCAGGGAGTCAAAGGCCATCGTGGCATCAAGGGAAGCAAGTACCGCCGGTTCCTCCAGGGTGTGAGCCCTGGCCATGACACCATGCAGCCGTCGCAGGTTGAGGGCAGTGTTGCGGCGGGGAATAAAACCTGATTGGTCCGGGTGTACCAAGTCGCTAATGACTCCGACCAGCCGATTTGCAAGCAGTTTAGCCAGGATCTTGGGTTCCGCGTTGAGGAGAGAGATAGGACGGTAAGATCTACAAACGTCCCTTGGCTTGCCTTCCTTGTGAATGACCACTATGGTGGCCAGTCGTTGATCCAAAGGGAGGACACCCTCCTCCCGGGCCCGCAGGAACATAGCCCTCAAATGAGGAGAGACCACGTCCGGCCTGATCTTGTATAACTCGACCGGTATGCCATTGGGGCCGGTAGCTTTACCCGACCGCAGGGCGCGGATCGCCAAGGCAATCTCGTCCGCGGTTATATCTCGATCCATATCAGCACGTTCCTCGTCAGAAAGACAGGGGAGGTCAATCGTCGAGAGGAACTCGGCTGAATCATCCTCGGAGCGGTCTGAACCAGAAGTATAGACACCCCGGAAGTAGTCTGCAAAAGACTCGGCAATAGCGCTCGGGTCCGTGACCGCCACTCCGTCATCGCCCAGGATCTCCGGAACCACCCGGCTCGCCATCTCGCGCCTGTCCAACCAGGCCAGCAACTTACCGGCCTTATCACCAACGTCATAAATACGACCCTGCTGTTCCTTGGCCAAAACTAGGGCGGCATTCGTAGCAAGATCATGATACTCCGACTGTTTCAGGGAGAGGTCGTGTAAAAGAGAGAGTTCTGGCTCAGGCCCCAAACGGGACTCGAGATCCAGGACCTCTTCTTCAATATGCACAAGGTCAGCATCACGAGCTCGCTTAGCCTCCGCGATGAGAGCTAGGGCCTCACCCCGCAACACAGTCTTGAATGCTTCCCACAGGGTGACCGCCGAGCCGACCGAGCCGGCATTTTCGGAGAAATACAAGTCGATGGCCTTGGCTAGGAGTGTGCGCGTCTTGTGGTTGCGGAAATACCAAGGGTTCACCGCTACCGGACGGCTGGACAGGACGATGCCAAAGTCGAACGAGACCCACAACGGAGAGTGATCAGAAACGCCCCGTGCCAGAAAACGGGCCTCAGATACGGCAGGCGAATGTGCCGCAAGGGTAAGGACATAATCTATACGGGACAGACTCCCATGGGCACTGGAGAGGAAGGAAAAGTGGCGAAGCGCGGGGTGCAACAGTCGCCAGCTATCCACCAAACCCATGGAGTCGAGGAAGGCCGGCAACCACATTTGGGAACTCCGGAGGTCCCTCGGCGGTTGGCGATCCAGGGTGCCAGAGCAGACTGAGTTGAGATCACCCCCTAGGATCAATAAGCCCGCAGGCAGGGACAAAATGGCGCCACCAAGGTCTTGAAAGGTGCTGGATTGGAGGCCTGGGGGAACATAAACCGAAAGCAGCGCTAGGGCACGCCCCTCCCATCTTCCCGCCACGGCGGCGTAGCGCCCCCTATCATCAAGCACTGTGACGTCTATTTCAAGGGGAAGGGACGCACGCACAAGGATGCCCGCCCCCCGGGAACCCGAGGAGAACCCAGAGTGGGCAACCATTTTGTAGCCTTTACGGTTTAGGGCCTTGCAGGAGTTCCCTACCAAATGCGTCTCCTGCAGAAGCACAACATCAGGCATATGTCTCTTTATCAATTGGATTACCACCCCTCTCTTAATTCGGTCACCCAACCCATTAACATTCCAGCTAAGCACTTTTAAATTCCTACCCCCCATCGTCCAACAACCCGCCCCACCTGGCCCGAACCAACGCAATCATCAAGTATACAGTAAAAAACACAATCCATTGCCTCAAGAAAAGGGAAGAGAAAGAACAAACGAACAAATAAACTTGCATAGTTGCACCCCCCACCCTGCACCCCTGCATATGACTGAAAAGCCCCCCCAACCAGCAGTGTGCCTGTCGCCCCATAACTACTCTACAAGAAGACACCCAGAGGAGTAAGGAATCTCCGCGAACACCCCCTGCCACCCTCCATGTACAGACAGGAAAGTCAACAGGGTAGACTAAGGCAACATCCGATAGTCCTATGAGGCAGAAATAGCAAACGATGAATCACCCACTATAGAGCCAAGTCTCACAGGTCCGGGCCACCAGCAGCACCTCCTTCATGGTCATCCTGAGCATCTCGGCGCAGCGATAAAGTGTCCAGCCAGTCACTTACATTTTCAGCAAAGTCAAAGAAGAGGGCATGGCCCTCGTATTCGATTCGGAGCTTGGCAGGGAATATCATGGAATATTTGAACCCCAAGTCCCGTAGTCTTCGCTTCACCCCCGCGTAGCTCTGGCGCTGTCGTTGTACCGTCCTGGTAAAATCCGGATAGAAGTGGACGTCGGCGTTCTGGAATTTAAGTGGTCCATGCCGTCTGGAAGCCTGCAGGACCGCGTCTCTGTCTCGGAAATTGAGCAGCCGGGCCACGATGGGTCTGGGCGCCACGCCCGATCCGTTCGATTATTAATCAATTTCTTATATATCAAAGAAATAGTGCTGTCGGACACGTAGCCGTCAAGCACCCGATCTTCTAGTGGGGAGGATTCGGGGATGTCAGTACCCTCAGGAAAAACCGAACTCAATGCGTGGTTTATCTGTGCATAACAGAAGAATTCCCTGTCACTCAGCTCATACTCTACCTTCAATACCTTGAAGGTCTTGATTTTACCCTTGACCCAAAGATCACTCACCCTACTGATACCAATCATATCCCACTTTTCAAATCATTCGTCTTTCACAGGCAACCCAGTCTTTCAGACGCATAAAGCGGAGTCAGTCGATCCCTCCATCCTGTTGCCGCATTTGCATCATGCCACACTCGTACTGCTATCTTGGTGGGTCCCGATAGTTCCCTTCCCGCTGCTTTGGAATACAGCGCCCTGTTGTAGTCCCCGCCCGGTAACAAATACTTATCCATCTCGAATGCAGGGTTAGAGGCTGGTTCATACATTCCATGATTAATCGCTCCCAGCTGAGAGGCCCAGTAATATCGCCTGATATCCGGAAGTGCTATACCTCCGTCGTACCAGGGAAGCGTGAGCTTGGCGAGGGCAACACGCGAGCGTCCATTCCAGATCAATTGTCTCTGCAAACTCTCCACCTCCCGAAAGTAAATCGCCGGAATAACATCAAACATATTCTGGAGCGCGTATAGAAATCGCGGTAAGGACATCATTTTAAAAAGAGCTGCGCGCCCAAGTGGTGAAAGCGGTAGCCTGCGCTAGCCCACCACGTCAAATTTTAACCTCTGAAGAGGTGGGAGCAGATTGCGATCATAACGAGCCACGGGATCTAAAGTTATAAAAATCCCCAAGTACTTAAATCCCATCTGCGACACCTGGATGGGACATCTGCGCGGTAAAGGGGGGTTATCACCCGAAAGCACATACACACAGGACTTGGTCCAATTGATCACAAGGCCGGAGTTCCTTCCAAACGAGGTGAGCACATCAAACAAAACATTCAACGACTTTCGAGAGGATGTAAGATACAACAAGATATCGTCTACATAGAGCGATATGCGATATTCGAATTCCGGGGTCCACTGAATACCCTTCATCGAAGGCTCCCATCACACCCAGGCAGCCAGAGGCTCCAGGGTAAGGGCGAAAAGAAGTGGGGACAACGGACAGCCCTGCCGCGTACCCCTTCCAAGAATAAAAGGCTTAGACACTCGACCATTCACTACCACCTGCGCCAATGGCTCCTCATACAAAAGTTTTACCCAGCCAATGAAACCAGGACCAAAACCAAATTTCGCAAGAGCGGCCCAGCGGTACGGCCACTCCACCGTATCAAAGGCCATTGTAGCGTCCAAGGAAGCCAAAATGGCCGGCTCACGCAGTGACGCCGCCCTCGCGAGAACACCGTGTAAGCGCCTCAGGTTAAGTGCTGTATTGCGGTGTGGGATGAAACCGGACTGATCCGGGTGAATCAAGTCACTAATTACTTTTATCAAGCGGTTTGCCAGCAACTTAGCGAGAATCTTTGGTTCGGCGTTTAAGAGCGAAATGGGCCTGTAGGACGCACAGCGATCTGGCGGTTTCCCCTCCTTATGAATCACCACGATGGTAGCAAGACGCTGATCACGAGGAAGGGAGCCGATGTCTCGCGACTCTAGAAACATTTCATGGAGATACGGCGCCATTTTGTCAGGACGCAACTTGTAGAGCTCGATGGGAAGACCATTAGGGCCCATAGCTTTCCTCGGACAAAC
The DNA here is from genome assembly GCF_964263255.1 of Lissotriton vulgaris. NCBI lineage: Eukaryota > Metazoa > Chordata > Amphibia > Caudata > Salamandridae > Lissotriton > Lissotriton vulgaris. The sequence continues at coordinate 658,108,456 of NC_141698.1, read as the reverse complement.
AGAGCGAATAGCGAGGGCCACCTCGTCAGCTGAGAGTGCTGCGTCCATTTGGTCCCTATCTGAATCCGACAGGCAAGGCAATGCAATGTCACGCAGCAACAGATGGGAGTCTTCCTCCAGTCTATCGGAGACTGGGGAATACACAGTTCAGAAATGCTCCACGAAACACTTGACGATCTCAGTCGGGTCAGTCAAACACACTCCATCAAGTTTCTCAATCACAGGGACCACACAACTTGCCCTCTCCTTTTTATCCAGCCAAGCAATCAGTTTCCCTGCCTTATCTCCCCATCATACAGTCTGCCATGCTGCTCTCTACTCTTGACTTTAGCGGCATCCGTCACCAGGGCCCTATAATCCAGTTGTTTGAGGCTAAGGGCATGAAGCTTGTTACGAGTCACACCTAGTTCCAAATCCCTTTCTAGCTCAGTTATATCAGTCTCTAAACGGACCACCTCCTCATTTTTACTTTTCTTGGCACCAGCGATTAACGATAATGCTTGTCCACAGATGACCATCTTAAATGCCTCCCACAGTGATACAGAAGAGGACACGGACCCCTCATTCTCAGCAAAGTACTGATCCAGATGTCTAATCTCCCTGACAGAGGAGGCCTGTGCTGCCGGCATCAAAACATAGGCAAGTCTAGAGAGACTGACGTGGGCCCCGGAGTGGAAGGTGTATTGTACCTGTCCCGGATACATCAACCTCCAACAATCTACCAAACCCAGTGTCTCCAAAAACCCACTCAACTAAGACTGTGACCTAGTGCGATCTCTGGGGGGGTAACGATCTACACTACCGGAGACAACCGAGTTGAAATCTCCACCCATCACCAGGATACCATCCGGAAGCCCCAGTACCACATGCCCAAGATCAGCAAACGTCGAGGTCTGTAGACCAGGCGGGACATATACAGAAATCAGCGAGACAGTCCTCCCTTCCCACCTCCCAGTGAGAGCAGCGTAGCGCCCCCTGTCATCAAGGATCATGTCATCTATTTCCAAGGGGAGAGAGTTCTTGACTAGGATGCCCACGCCCCTAGAACCAGTAGTGAATCCAGAGTGTACAGCAAGACGATATCCTCGCCGATTCATGGCGGGACAAGTGTTTCCAACCAAGTGCGTCTCCTGCAACAACACAACATCAGGGGAGAGGCATCTCAACAGCTGCAACACTACTCCCCGCTTTATCCTATCTCCCAACCCATTGACATTCCAACACAGTAGTTTCAACCAACTACCCCCCCATCCCGGAAATGAATGCAGAATCCACCCCATAGCGAACACAGTACCCAGATCCAAGAATAAAACAATACGTTGCCTTGAGAAAAAATGAAACACACCCAAACTCCCCCCTCCAGACCCGTTACAATACCCCCCACCCTGCACCCCTGCGTTAGACTCAGAAGCCACCCCAACTTGCAGTGTGCCTGTCGCCCTAACATTAAACTAGTCTACAAAAAGAAACCCGGAGGAGGAAAGAGTCCCACTCCCCCCGCCACCCTCGGGTATGCCACCATAAATCACATAAGTATGAAAGTCATCAACCGAGCTGTGTGGTATGTTAATTGTTTGGAAATCGGGAACCACATTGTCATTCTTGCTCCGGCACGCCACCCTCTGCTCCACCCGAGTGCTCCATTCGATCGCTCCGCGTTGGTAATGTATCTAGCCAGTCACTCACTCTCTCGGGATGATCAAAGAAAAACGTCCGGTCCTCATATTCGACACGGAGCCTGGTTGGAAATAGCATTGCATTTTTCAAGTCCATGTCTCTCAACCGTCGCTTCACCCCCTAAAACCCCATACTTTGCCTCTGAACGAACTGGGTGAAGTCCGGGTAGAAGCTCACCGTTGTGTTTTCAAACTTCAAGGGGCCGCCCACCCGCGATGCCTGCAGGATAGCGTCTCTGTCTCTAAAGTTGAAAATTCTGGCGATGATCGGCCTTGGAGGGGCACCCGGCTTCGGCTTCCCACCCGGCCTTTGGGGGCGAGGTGATTTAGGATGAGGTCCTCCACAGCGGGATTTTCAGATTTTTCAGGTAACCCAATAATACGTACATTATTGCGTCTGGCCCTATTTTCAAAATCCTCCAGTCGACGAGCCATGAGATCATTGGAGGATCATAGGTTGCCGACCTCCGTCTGTAAGTCGGACACATCGGTCGTGAGGCTGGAGGTCTTCAGATCTAAGGATTTGACCCTCTCATTACTCTTCGATAAGTCCGCTCTAATCAAATTGACGTCAATGGCTACGGTGTTGAGCTTAAGGGCGAGAGCCTCATATTGCTGGTTGATGGAAGTCTTCATACTAGCAATGGCGCCCATGACATCCTGTAGAGTCAATTCGGTCGACGCAGCCGTGTCCTCCTTTGCCTCTTCCAGAGTCCTATTCATACCACCGGGGGACCCCTTGGGATGGGTATATCGATCCATGACATTCGTTTGAATAGTTCCCCCCCCCCCCGAAGAGGCGTCTTGGTTTTTCGCTTCTCGTTGTCGGGCCTGCCCGCCATGTTGGGCAATGTGCCCCCGAGGGGCCTGTGAGACCTGGTGAAAATGGCCATTCGCGGTAAACCCACTAGAGTCTTCAAAAGCAGGCGCCCGCAACTGTAGCTCAGCACACAGACACTCACGACCGTTGGCACACGGTGGATTCACTGAGTTCGGCTAGACCTCGGGCAACCAGATCGATCTTGAAATAGGATAAGGCCAAAGACCCAAAAACGAAAACGAAAGTTAACTCCAAGGCAATGAGCAGAGCCCCGCGGGCCATTGTTGTTCAACCACTTCCTGGGCGTCTTAACGACTCGAGCCCCAGGCGTCGCCATGGGGTGGGCCTCAAAAGTTCAGAATGTTGTAGTAGCGGTTCCCGAAGTCCAAATCAATTTTTGAAAGCAGCTAAGATATCAGCTGAGTTTCATCTCCAATAACCCGTCTTCGTAATCAGGATATCTTTCAGGATATATGCGGGGGCGGCGAGGGTCTCGGGAGCCCTGTGCTCACGCAGCCATCTCGGATGCGCGCGAAGCTCCTCCTTGCATTTTACTTTAAATAAAATTACTCACTCTGTGAAACCTGATCTACCCACAGAGCATTAGAACTTGTTTGTAAAATCATTACAAATATCATCCCATATGACATCTATGCATCGACATCCCTCCTCAAATATCTGCATAGAAGGTAGTACAAATTCACATTTCATAATTTTCACTACATAGTCTATAATATTTCTACCATCACTCCTGCACTTTCCCATGTTTGCAAGAGCATCATCTGGTTAAGTAGATTGGATCCTCAATATTTGCCCATCAGTCCATAGTCTTCCACGCGTTGATAGTTTGGGAGCTTGTCAAAGTTTTCATCATACAGTCGATATATATCCCTTTTAGTCAGAACTGTGGCCGGTCACACCAAAGTTTGTTCAGCTCTTGTTCTCCATAAATCATCTAGGCTACCTAAGAGCGCTACTTTAGTAGTTAGTGTTATGTAATTTGCTAGGACTCGGGTAAGCATTTTCTCAATGGCACTCTAATACTCAGCAATTCTGGGGCACGTCCATACAATTGGGAAATCTGCGACCTGCTGGGTTAAAATAATCCAAAGTGGGCACCTTTTGGGTATGCCAGAGGTAGTGGGGAGTAGGATATGCGGCATGTACATTTTTCATCTACACAACTTGAGCTTAGAAGAAATGCCTATAGTGCAGGGGCGTCCCTCCAATCATCATCATCTAATGAGCCATCCGAATGATCCCATTTCTGTCAGAGGGTGGGGAATTTTTCTGGAGCATTAATTCCTAAGGACTGGTAAAGTTGGAAATCCCTCCTTCCCATCGGTCCTATGAGAAGTTTAGCTTCCAGGGCTTTGTGTTCTGGGGGACTTTATTGCCACTTGGTGACTCACTAGTGCATAACGTAGGTGTAAGTATTTTTGAAATTGGGTTTAAACATGAACTAGGCACCCCCTAAGGAGAATAATTAAACAGGTCCGGGATCAGGGGGAAAAAAGAAGAACCAGCAAGAGTGCGACACCCCAGTTATCAGCACAGCAACCGAGGGGTGATGTTATCACCCAGATCTTTTCATCTGTGCATGTAGTGTTGTTCTGAGGTGTAGAGTATGAGAGTATTGTGTGCAAGGTTGTGGTTGTGGAGTAGTAAGAGGTGTGAGTGTGTGCGTGGTATGTAGATTTATTTTTTAGATAGCTGTGATTATAAGTTATATATCTTTTATAATGTGAAACAACAGATAAAAAAGTAAAACTGAAAAAAATTAATACATGAAATAAAATATGTAAGAAGGATCATTGGGTCTGTGTGGAAAATTATGTTTCATATGCCCCATTTTTAGAGCTTTGTGAAGCCATTTATTAAAGAAATAGAGGGTGTATTCTGTATATCGTTTTGAAATTGGGTTTGAGAAAACATAAAGTGGGATAGTAGGACCTGAAATTATTCATGCGCAAACCTTTCCAGACAACTCCAAGATTAGTAATTTCAATTCTATCACATTGTTTGAATCTCTCTAGTTGTCCCAGGCATGCCCCTCCCACAGTAGAGTGTGCTGTGTAGACTATCCATCCCAGCCAGTCATATGCAGTGCTGAGCTCCAAACCAGGAACAACACCCTAGTGCAGTGGTTCCCAAACATTTGACTCCTGAGGACCCCCATTGAGTCACTACTGGAAGCCGGGGACCCCCAAGCAATTTGGATGAGTTAAATTTCAAACATTGAAACAGTAATTCGAAAAAATTACACACGTGTGCACACAAAACAAGTACTCAAAGTACTAAGGATTTTGGGGCCAGATGTACGACCATTTCAATTGGCGACACATTGCGAGTGGCAAATTGCGAGGTGCTAAATGAAATGTACAACAGTGTGTTTAACACTGTTTGGGATTCCACTGGGGTCGCAAATTGTGAGGTTTATTAATATTAATGAGCCTCTTGCAATTTGTGAGCCCATTGGGAATGCCAGCTCTCCCAGCGATGGTGGCCTGCTGGGCTCTGCAGGCCACCATGTCTGGGACTGCTTTTAAATAAAGCAGTTTAAAAAAAAAATGCAGCCTGTTTACCATGCATTTTAAAAAAAAAGAAAATGAAACGTTTTCGTTTCATTTTCTAAGGGCAGGCAGAGGTCCTTGGGACCACAGCCTGCCCTTAAAAAATTATTTTGCATGCATTTGCAAAGGGGAAAGGGTCCCCTGGGGACCCCTTCTCATTTGCGAATGCATTACCATCTACTTGAAGTAGGTGGTAATTGTGACTGTTTTGCGACCGCAAAACATTTGTACATGGTTTTGAGACTTGCTGTTTGGAAGGGAATGCCCCTTCCAAATTGAAAGTTGCAAAACCTATTTAGAGAGTCGCAAACAAATTGCGACTCGCGAATTAGGCTATGTACATGGCCCAATAGGTTTTTGGATGCGCAAACGGGTTCGCGAACCCGGTCACGCATATAAAAACAGATCGTACATCTGGCCCTTATTATTTTATATTGAAATAATAGCCCCTCTGTCACATGTGTTTCATTTGTTTTATAGCATCTCTCATACCATTGTAGGATGTCAGAGCACTTTACATCACACACATATAGAGACATTGAATCATACATTTAAATCAGTGTGTATATACAATGTTTAAAGAGTGCTTGGTCTCGAAAAGCACAAACTCAGGATTCAGAACATAACACAGTGGCTAGCATTGATTTTAACATTAAAAATGTATTTCCACCCAAATATATCTTTTTAGCAGCATCAGGATAATGAATAACTGGGACAAAATATAAGTTACTAACTGGTACCATGCAGTTTGCAAGCAGGTCTTTGATGACAGTTTATAGGTCCCTCTGCTAGATTACAATTGTCACTTATGAAGTGCACAGTAACAAAATAATCTCTGTGACAAAAGCAGTAACCACGAACCTCAGCACATAAAATACTGCTTTTTAAGATGCATGTTACACATTCTTTGCAGTAGGCACATTAACCCTCTGTGCTACATTAGTCAAAGCTGCCACTGAACAAAACTCTCCTCCTCTCCAGCAGGTACATTAATCACTGGCATTCTCTTGACACTTTTATTGTTTCTGGAAAGCTGCTAATTATACAAGAAATGTTTCTGTGCTTTTAAAACTGTTGCCTACGGACCCACTGGGCTACCCCAAAAGGATGATTAGGCATGCCTACAAACGGGCTAAATATTTCAATAGAGACAATTTGTTCCTACCAAAGGAGAATGCCCAAAAAAATCAACAATCAATCATGTTTGTAACCAATTTCTCACAAGTTAGTCATAAGGTTAAACACATTATGAATAGAAATTGGCATTTAGTGAGGGATAAAACCCAGATTCCAATTCCAAAGCCCATCTTCTCATACAGAAGAAACAAAACAATTAGGAATTCTCTGGTGCACACATACAGAGAAAGTGCCAAGAATTCCCAACCGACCATTAATGACACCCCCTTACCAACGGGAACATACCCCTGTTTGGGATGTAGTAACTGCACAAGCATTATTAAAGGTAATAAAGTAACAGTCAACGAAAGATCAGCCAATATTAAAAGCTTCATGAACTGTAGGACAAAAAATGTTATCTATTTGATCCAATGTCCTTGCCAGAAATCATATATAGGTGAGACGTCCAGGGAGATTAGGCTACGCCTCAATGAGCATCGATCAGCCATAAGGAATAACAAAATAGGGGCACCCCTTACTGAGCATTGGCGCATGGCCGGACACCACATTAATGATCTGAAGTGGTGCGGGCTAGAAAAAATCACAGGGAACAGGAGAGGAGGCAGTTTAGACAGCAAGAGAAAAAGAAGGGAACAATTCTATATGTCTTCCTTCAACAGTGTAAGGTGTGGTTTGAACTCTAGAGAGGATTGGGAGAAATTAATCAAGGAATAAAAAGATTTCAGGAGATATAGGGCACAATACGCATAAACACACTAAGATAGCGGTTTATTGATAATTATAGAATAACAGCGCATATTGAAAACAGGCACATATAAGTGATACCGCAGGGCCGACAAAACATCACACAATATAAATTCATTGGTCCGCATAAACACACTAAGATAGCGGTTTATTGATAATCATAGAATAACAGCGCATATTTAATACAGGTATGAATAAGCGATACCGCAGGGCCGACAAAGCACTACAGAATATAAATTCATTGGTCCGTAAACGAAGTACCATAGAAATTTAAGGACTCTTAAGAATGCAAAGACACACTAGGAATCTCACAATTACTTCAAAATCGCGATGTTTCACCAAAAAGAGGGAGATACTAGTTTAAGCGCAGATATTTTCCTACTATGACAACAAAAAGTATCCCTATGGCAACGCATTCGGTATGAGAACCAATGGGTTTAGCCAAGTGCAATAGATTTGTCGAATAGGAGCGGGCTGGGAGAGGTGGTGGTATCCATAGCAACTCTGCCCGTATTGACGAATTTCGGACCAATCAGGCTCTGGGAGAAAGGCGCCCAATCCCCCAGCGGTTAACATATAAGCAGGGAATACTGCAGCTGGTTATTTCTCTTGAATGCCGTGTGAATGAGACAAGGACAGGCTGCCAGGAAACAGGAGCAGGGAGGCCGTAAGCAGGAACGAAGGTGAGCAGAATAGTGAGACTGTGTTTTTTTTTAAACTATTTACCCGGTAGCTTAAGTTTAGTTAAATCGGCCTTCTAACAGACAAGAACTGGAGGATAAGGTCGTGCGACAAAGAGCGCGAGTAGAGGTTAGCGCCCTGAACGCGGTGAGCTTAGAGCAGTGTCACTATGTTTAAATGAACTACTAGCGGTGAGCTTAGAGCAGTGTCACTATGTTTAAATGAACTACGAGTAAAGAGAACAGCAGGGCGTGCCATAAAAAACGACTCGAAAATATAAAGTGGTAAAGGATGACATGCAGAAGACATATTCTTAGAATAGTGGAAACCTAACTTTGAGTTACCTCAGTCTAGCCCGACGATGGAAATCGGATATAACGTGGAAAGTAAAGCACACAGTTGAAACTAGGATGTAGGCCATCATGTAATATGAGATAACGTTGAAAGTAAAGCACACAGTTGAAACTAGTATGTAGGCCATCATGTAATATGAGATAAACTAATTTAACCAATACTCCCACAGTGAACGACAACCCGGTGAGGCCAACCCCTAACGTGTTGATCGCTTTTCCCTCAAACGCTGACCTAATTGAAAGAGGTCTCCGACTGTAGTGATTGATCACCCAGTTCTTACGGTGAGTGACATTGTGGTGGAATTTTGAAATGACATCAGACCGCTTTACAATAATCTGTTTCTTATACTTACAATTATAACAAGGGAGTTAATTGTAACCCTGCACGGAGAATATTGCCGACAACCTTCATAGAAACGGTGGCTCCTTCTGGCAGCTAAATCCGGCAGGATTATATCTTACATACAGGTACAAGGCTGACCATAGTGAACTAACTAAGAGTACGTGAATATGGTTAATGGTAATTTAAAACAATCCCCGCTATTATTTCTTTATATTAACAGATACGAACAGTGGACACCATATCCACCAAAGGAGATATATAAATAAATGTAAACAAAACCAAAAGGAAATTGAATTCACTCCTCTGGTATTAGGTACGTAATAACGATATCGCCCACCTAGTATAAACTTATGGGGGTTGACAATACGTATAAGTCACTGGCAACTTTTATGTCTTTATTTAGAGACAGCACACTTTGCAAATTGACACTAGCATCTTGTGATCTGCTTATCGTCCAATATCACACAGGACTTTTCGCTTAATCAACATTTTCCACATGGGCAATAACTCCATCTGGATTAATAAGGTATGCATGCATGATATGACACGTCATGCTTCTTTTAGTGGTGGTACTATGGGGTTCTTAAGCATTGGATACAGTTCCAAGGGAAAGGCAAACAAAGTGTTTAACAATGTGAATATAATAATTGTCAATACTAAACAAATGTAAATTAGAACGATGGTATAGAACATGATCTTAATCGTGTACCCAACTGTATATGTATATATAAAAAAATGGGCATTCTCATATCAAGATGTAAAACATCAGTGTGACAAACTGTGAAAATGAAATGTGTTCATACATAGATGAAAAGACCGTATTCAATCAAAATTGTTTGGTAACTCTGTGTTTCTTAATGTTTTTAATTGTTTAGAATCAGTCCTGAGGAAGGTGTACTAAAAGAAAGGCGAAACGCCGCTTCGACCTATTGATTCTTTTCGCTTTTATGCAATTTCAAATTTTTTTTTATTATTATGTCCATTGCAAAATGTTTTTAATGATGGTTTTAATATGAATTGTGAACTGTAAATTGATAAAGTGTAATAAAATTGAAAAATAATGTTACCAAATATATATTGTGACAAGTCTTAATTAAATTCGTAGTCTTTTTGAAAGTATTGCAAATAATTATACAGAACCTGTCATAACCCGCGTTTGTCCTCGATACTATAGTGCAGAACTGCTGCATATTGATAATTGATTGTGTACCTTTGCCTTTCCCGCCGACCTCTCGGCATGCCCATTTAATTATTATACCCATGTCACCAACACTAAAATTGGACAAATTCTCCTTGTCCACCTGATTGGGACTTTGTTATTTTCTTAATACAGTCTTTCCCCCCAGTCCCTTATAACTCTGTGTGGGGTCCTCCTTTTTCTCCAATGTCACCTGAATAACTGCACCATGTCTCATCCTCTTTCAGCTTGCCTTCACATCCACCTCAAGCCAACATGCTGCTCCCCAGGATCCAGGCAGGGCATCATCATATGAGTCATCCCCCCAGAGCACCTCCTCCGGGCTGACAGAGGCAGCATGATCCAGGTGGGAGGAAGCTGCGTCAGCAGCCCAAATGACTGCCACAGCGTGCTTGACTCAGCAGATGCAGAGTCACAGGCCAGTGTCTATTGGCTTCAGGCCGTGATCTGGTCCGGATGGACCCCACAGAAAATTCGGGGCAATCCAGGAAAATTCCCACTCCAGGTAGGGGGCGAAGAGACATTTTTCTATGGCTAGAAGTAGAAGGATATTCAAGGATATCCCGGAGTATTTTAGAACTCGTTCTTCATTTTTTTTTTTTTTTAAGACCAACGGTCCCAAACTTTATTTAGTTTCACAGATAAGCCAGTAGTTATTCATACAATGTCATAACAAGGAAGTATTGCCACAAACGGTACCCAGCAAATAGCACATGTTGACATGTCAGTTATACATGAGTGAAAATAAACAGTTGCTGGTGGAAGTGCATTAGTCCATAAGTGACGGTGCCAGGAAATGTCTCATGTTGCAGTGCTCGTAGTTCGTAGCACTGCAAAAAGGACTAGCGTGGTCACAAAAGCCAACAGTCATTGTTTGAAGTTGAGTTCCCTGATCAATATAGCAGCGGGTAGAGGCAGCATCATACCCTCCGTTGTCGCATGGATCGCTGGGTGCCCGCTTCCTGGTCATGGGCGCATCCAATCAGCCTTATGTGAAATGCAAACGGGGAAGGGTGATCGAGCATTATCAAGGGTACAGTTTGAACAGCCTCTGTGTCAACCAAAAGGAATAACTGGGTAGTTTAATACGAGGGAGAAACATTTCAATAACTGTTGGACTAGCATTTGCGTGTGTGGTAATGTATCTAGAACCCTAGCTGTGTGTGGTGCATCCTGTGTGGGTCGCGCAGGGGCGGGGACAATTGAGGAGGCGGTGTCGCTGCGGCTGCAAGGCGAGGGGGGGCAAACGGCGGGGGGTGAGAGCGGCGGGGGACATCTCCGTCGTGTAAGGCCTCAGTCATCGGGGGAGGGGGGGGCGCGCGCGGGCGGGTGGGGGACGGGGGGGGGGGCGGTGGAGCCTGTGCCAGGTATGGACAGCAATCAATTGGGCCCCCTCTATTCTGTGTCGGGACGGTACTCTATGCCGGCTTGGGCGCACGCTCGGTGATATGCGATCAGGGCAGCATCCCAGTCCTGGGCGATCGGGTATTTCCGTAGGCCAGCGGTTTCCTCCCTGTGTAGAGACACACTCTCCGCACAAGCCCAGTTGGCAAGAGAGCGACGCCAGTCCGCGGGGCGCGGCGGGGCAGCGCTTTTCCAACGTCTTGTGATAAGACGCTTGGCCGTAATGAGGCCTAAGTCCCAAAAACGTGCCTGTAGTTTGGTCTGCTTGGTTCTCTTGTAGAGTCCCAATAGGCATACTTCCCACGTCTTGGGGAGGGTATCGCCTGTGGCCGCCGTCAACATGTCCGTGACCGCCGACCAGTACGAGGTAAGATGAGCACTGCTCCAGAGTGCATGCAGGAAGTCCGAGTTCAGGAGGCCGCATCTGGGACACGCCGACGAAGCGAGTCCGAAGTAGCGATTTAGTTTGTCCGGAGACAGATATGCGCGGTGGATGATGTAATATTGGATGATCTTGAATCGCGCGTTGCGGGGAATAACTCTGGCGCCCGCTAATATAGCGGCCCACTGTTTGTCCGTCCAGTCTGTGCCTCGGTCGGTCGTCCATTTTTTCCTCAGTCTCTGAGAGGAAAATTGCGTATGACTGTGTAGGGCTTGTGCAAGCCAATGCACAATGTGGGACCCATCGCCCATCACATGTAGGTACTGGATGAGTAGATGAGCGGACGGCTCGTGGCTGAGGTCACCCCATGCCGTCGTCAGCTCATGGAGGAGTCTGGCGTGTGTCAGAAATTGACCCACTGGTAGCTCTGTGTCCGCGGCCAAGGCCTCGAAGGGCAACAGCTCCCCGTCGCTATACAGGCCGCCCAGGTCGTCTATGTCTGCCGCAGTCCAGCTGCGCAGCTCGGTCGAGGATAGTGTGCCAGCGCCCAAGGGAGTCCCCAGCAGAGGTAGGTTCGGAGCATAGGACACCGTATGGTTGGTGAGCCTGAGGCTCCGCACGAAGCACCGTTTTGCTACCGCCACATGGACCTGCGTGGGGGGCCGGCCCTGTGTCAGTGGGTGGAAGAGTGTTAGCACCTGTACGGGAGATAGGATGGTGTCGGCTGTGGCCGTGTCCACTAGGTTCTTACCGCTCAGCCAGTAGGCGACCCATTGCAGCTGCGCTGCTAAGTAATAGAGCTCCTGGTTGGGAACCGCTAGGCCTCCAGCGTCTGTGGCTGCATACAGGGTCTTCAGTGCTACCCGGGGTCTCCCCTTATTCCAGATGAGGCGTCTGGTGAGGGTTTCCAGTCCTTTAAATATGCGCGCCGGCACATACACTGGCAGATTAGTATAATAATAGAGGAGCCGGGGAAGCATTATCATCTTGGTTTGTGCCACTCTGGCCGGCACATTCAGTGGGAGGGAGTTCCAGAACGTGACCTGGGCCGTGAGCGAGGATATGGCTCTAACTAGGTTCCCCTCCAGGAGATCCACGGGGTCTCGATATATTAAGATCCCTAGGTACCTAAATACCGTCGGGTGCCATCGGAGCGTCTCCCCATCATGCGCACATCACACTGTGGCATCTCGCCATCAAATGCATAGGCCCCCGATTTGGCCCAGTTATGGTTGCTCACGTTTTTTAGCTCACTGCACCATCCCAGTTTCAGAACCTGGCTGTATGCAAATTAGTCTGTTCCTGTCCCAGTGCATGATGGGAACAGGGCAAACCAAACTACACAAGCCAATTCTTACACTGGGAAGGAAACAAGCTACCGGGGACCGGTTTCTGGCATTTCAGCCTCTTCGGCCCGGCTTGCTTGAATCCTGATGGTGCAATGAGCAAGGGACTCACATCTGAGTATACCCTTCCACGCTTAGGGTGGACAAAAATATTTACAACAAGGGGTGGTGAGGGACAGAGTCTCTGAATTAAACAGAATACTCTCACCCAGTCAAGAGATCAGGGCTAGATCCAACACCGTTTTTTAGCTCACTGCACCATCCCAGTTTCAGAACCTGGCTGTATGCAAATTAGTCTGTTCCTGTCCCAGTGCATGATGGGAACAGGGCAAACCAAACTACACAAGCCAATTCTTACACTGGGAAGGAAACAAGCTACCGGGGACCGGTTTCTGGCATTTCAGCCTCTTCGGCCCGGCTTGCTTGAATCCTGATGGTGCAATGAGCAAGGGACTCACATCTGAGTATACCCTTCCACGCTTAGGGTGGACAAAAATATTTACAACAAGGGGTGGTGAGGGACAGAGTCTCTGAATTAAACAGAATACTCTCACCCAGTCAAGAGATCAGGGCTAGATCCAACACCGTTTTTTAGCTCACTGCACCATCCCAGTTTCAGAACCTGGCTGTATGCAAATTAGTCTGTTCCTGTCCCAGTGCATGATGGGAACAGGGCAAACCAAACTACACAAGCCAATTCTTACACTGGGAAGGAAACAAGCTACCGGGGACCGGTTTCTGGCATTTCAGCCTCTTCGGCCCGGCTTGCTTGAATCCTGATGGTGCAATGAGCAAGGGACTCACATCTGAGTATACCCTTCCACGCTTAGGGTGGACAAAAATATTTACAACAAGGGGTGGTGAGGGACAGAGTCTCTGAATTAAACAGAATACTCTCACCCAGTCAAGAGATCAGGGTGCAATGAGCAAGGGACTCACATCTGAGTATACCCTTCCACGCTTAGGGTGGACAAAAATATTTACAACAAGGGGTGGTGAGGGACAGAGTCTCTGAATTAAACAGAATACTCTCACCCAGTCAAGAGATCAGGGCTAGATCCAACACCGTTTTTTAGCTCACTGCACCATCCCAGTTTCAGAACCTGGCTGTATGCAAATTAGTCTGTTCCTGTCCCAGTGCATGATGGGAACAGGGCAAACCAAACTACACAAGCCAATTCTTACACTGGGAAGGAAACAAGCTACCGGGGACCGGTTTCTGGCATTTCAGCCTCTTCGGCCCGGCTTGCTTGAATCCTGATGGTGCAATGAGCAAGGGACTCACATCTGAGTATACCCTTCCACGCTTAGGGTGGACAAAAATATTTACAACAAGGGGTGGTGAGGGACAGAGTCTCTGAATTAAACAGAATACTCTCACCCAGTCAAGAGATCAGGGCTAGATCCAACACCGTTTTTTAGCTCACTGCACCATCCCAGTTTCAGAACCTGGCTGTATGCAAATTAGTCTGTTCCTGTCCCAGTGCATGATGGGAACAGGGCAAACCAAACTACACAAGCCAATTCTTACACTGGGAAGGAAACAAGCTACCGGGGACCGGTTTCTGGCATTTCAGCCTCTTCGGCCCGGCTTGCTTGAATCCTGATGGTGCAATGAGCAAGGGACTCACATCTGAGTATACCCTTCCACGCTTAGGGTGGACAAAAATATTTACAACAAGGGGTGGTGAGGGACAGAGTCTCTGAATTAAACAGAATACTCTCACCCAGTCAAGAGATCAGGGCTAGATCCAACACCGTTTTTTAGCTCACTGCACCATCCCAGTTTCAGAACCTGGCTGTATGCAAATTAGTCTGTTCCTGTCCCAGTGCATGATGGGAACAGGGCAAACCAAACTACACAAGCCAATTCTTACACTGGGAAGGAAACAAGCTACCGGGGACCGGTTTCTGGCATTTCAGCCTCTTCGGCCCGGCTTGCTTGAATCCTGATGGTGCAATGAGCAAGGGACTCACATCTGAGTATACCCTTCCACGCTTAGGGTGGACAAAAATATTTACAACAAGGGGTGGTGAGGGACAGAGTCTCTGAATTAAACAGAATACTCTCACCCAGTCAAGAGATCAGGGCTAGATCCAACACCGTAACGTGGAGTCCCGACATGTCTCCAAACGTCCGAAAGATGTCTGTGATCGCCGCTGGTATGCGTGTGAGGTCTCTGACATATAACAACAAATCGTCGGCATACAGAGACACCGAGTGAATGCCATCCACTAGTGGGATGCCCCAGGAGTCTCCGGAGGTGCGGAGCATCTCCGCCAACGGCTCCATCGCCAAGGCGAATAATATAGGGGAGAGGGGGCAGCCCTGTCTGGTACCTCTCCCGATGCGGATCCTGTCGGAGAATAACCGTCCAGTCCGGACCCGGACCTCGGGTGCTTGATAGAGGAGTCACACCATCTGGACGTAGGCATCGCCCAGCTCGTACTTCTCAAGGACTCGGAGGAGATATGGCCATTCCACTGAGTCGAACGCTTTGTCCAGATCAAGCACGATGCATCCCGAGCGTGGCCAGGTCGGGGTTGCATATCGTTGGACCCTGAAAAAGCGGCGTAGATTGTAGGACGTGCTCCGGGTGGGTACGAAGCCATTCTGATCAGAGTGTACCAGAGTGGGGACCAGTGGTGCAAGCCTCCGGGCCAGCGCCGCTGCAAGTATTTTGTAATCGGTGTTGAGGAGCGCCAACGGCCTGTATGAGCCGAGTTCGTTCGCTTCTCTACCCGGTTTCAGCAGGGAGACCACGTTAGCTTCGTTCAGGGACGCCGGGAGTTCAGCGTCTTCCAACGCCGCCTTGTACACTTTCAGCAGTTCCGGTATTAACACCAGTGAGTAGGCTTTATAGAACTCCGCCGGGAGCCCGTCAGGGCCCGGTGCCTTGCAATTGGAGAGGGAGAAAATCACCTCCCGCAGTTCCTCACCGGTGAGCGCAGCTCCCAGCTCCGCTTGTTGGGCAGCGGTAGCAGTCGGGAGCCGCAGTGTCGCCAGATAGTCCGTGATCTCCACCACTGTGGCCCGTAGCCGTGAGTTGTACAGGGACTTGTAATGCGAGGTGAACGCTTCATGGATCTGTTTCTGGGTGTAGACCTCAATGCCCTGGGCTGTGCGGATTGACAGGACCGATGTGGATTGCGTGTCTTGTCGTACCAACCACGACAGTAGCCTGCCGGGCTTGTCGCCTGCGTTGTGGGTGCGCGCGGAGTGTGCTGCGAAGTTAATGTTCTTTAGGCGCTCCATCAAAGCAGCGTGGTCTGCCCTGGCCGAGGTCAGTTGGGAATCATCGCCCCCTGTTGCCTCTTTAGAACTCGTTCTTTATGTTGGCCGATGAGGCCACGACCCAAGGGTTGATTTTTTTTTAAAGGTATCCATTTTTGAAAAAAGATGATGCTTGGTGATTATAATCACCAGGAGAGAGAAAAAAAAGGAGAGTCCAATAAAAGTGGAACTCTGTTAACTGGAATTTGCAGAAAGATATTTGCAATTGCATAATTCAAAGGAACAAGAGCGACCAATACATCTACGCAAACTAAGTGTTGGCTATTAGTTAGCAAGAAATGTTCACAAGGGACTCATTTTCAAGAGTAATATTTTTTATCACAAGTTCTTACGTTGAATTGATTTAGTCATAGATAAGAAGGTTAAAAATAACAATAAGGCAGAACCTATCTGCCATAAATCAATTGCAGTAATACATTACAGTTACTTGTTAGGGGAAGAAAGTAGCCAAATGGATATATTAATTTGTACTCAATTCAGCCGAAATGAGTAATGTTTTTATTCTTTAGTTAGTACGTATCACATGACACATGTTTATTTGAAATACAATGCACAAAAAAGTGGTGATTAGTAGTTCTTTTAAAAAACAAAAACAGTGACAATTGTGACCATTGTGAAGTGACCATACTCAACCATATATTTAAAAGGACATATAGTGACTTAAAATCAAACAACAGGTTAGTGGTATGCCTTAGGATCTCTGTGTGTTCTGTTTCAATATTTCTGACAAAGAACCAGATTGTTCCCTGGTGCTTTATTAGACTATCCTTAGGTGTTGCCAATGACGTTTCGACCCTACTTGAAGTGGGAGGGTCTCTTCAGGACAGAAGTATCCTGGGGACTATGTAGTAGCTGTGCTCCCGGTGGTAAGAACAGAGCCGGGAAACTGGATCAAATCCTCTTATATGACAGGTCTTGGATAACCATATGGTGCAATTTGTTCATCAAAGTTGAGTGAGCTCCCACAAGGGTATATGATAATCTCTCCTTAGTGAGAGAGCACCACTGTAGATCCCTAACTGAATACTCATCTATGTTAAAGCCTGTAGGTGTTTTAGATTCTAGTATAACAATGTACCTTGAGTCAAGCAGCCTGAGGGCCAGATCTCTATTTCCATCTTGTGAATGAACAATCGTAATCCCTTTGCATTTCTTTTGTATTCTTTTCAAAACTACGGACTACCAGAAAAAATATGTTTCTGTGTGTGGTAGCATGCAAATACTCTAAAATACTTTTCTTGGGGAGATGTATAGTGCTATACACATATTGAGCCCACATGGCCAAATCAATGCGTAGATAACGAAGTCCGAGTTACATGTTAGAAAATGTTTGATAGAAATGGGTAGCAATGGGTTGATTAGAAGTGGTACTTTGATACTAATACCATTGGAACTATTCTTACAGGTTTTACTGTCTTACAGACAAAAAAGTCCAAGACAGGTTTTTGACTGCTCTTATTATTGGTTGTTATCTTAGTTATCATTAATCTGTTTTTCAGGGAAAAATTACTCCTGTATGTTGTTTGGGCATTCAGATCTATCTTAGTAGACAAAATAACATCAAATAAGAGAATATACCAAAGTTTCTTCAACACCTATTCAATCAATTGATTCTGTGTTAAATGTGGTGATAAACCTTAGTGTAGTATCTGAGTCTTTGGGTATAGACGATTGAATGAGATCTTTTCTATTTCTTAATTAGACCTTTTTGATCGCCTATTAAGACCCAAGATGACTAATCTCACAAGCATGTCATCCTTGATGTTACTAAATAACTCATCCGTGCTACTACAATTCTGCTTGGCAGGTAATAATCCGTCAAAGTCAATGCTCCATTTCAGTTTCTCAGAATAGTAAATCAGATTATGTGCAGATTCTATAGAGAATCTATGTAAATTCTTTAGCCAAAGATACACTACCTCCCCTGATCAAAAATAGGTTGTCTATGTAACTAACTCATGTGATAATGTGAGAGTTATTAATAGAAATGTCTAGAGCCCAGACCACCTGCTCATCCCACCAGTCTATTACTGATTGGCATAGCTGGGGGCAAAGCAGGCGACTATATCTGTTTCCTGAGTTTGAGGATAAATGTTCTCATCAAACAAAAAATAATTGTTGCGTAGACAAAATGGAACTGGCCTAGCCAGAGTTGGTGTCTGCAGTTATGGTTAAGTTACACTTTCGATAGAAAGTATTTTTTTGTAATTGTTATTGAATTAAGACGAAGTCTGTTATTTTCTTAGCATATCTAGCTAGGTTTATGAATGCCAGCGTTTGTGCCAGTCCATTTAGTAAAAACAGGCTAACAGGGAAGGGTAATGAAAGAAACATTTCCTGTTTTAGCTCCCAGAGGACAATTTGCTCTTGACTACAGCAAAAAGAGCTAAACTGATTTACCTTAAATTTGTCAGGAGAGTAAGACTTCACTCAGAAAGCATAGTTTTAAATGTCCAGCAGTAGTAGTGTTTTTAGATAATTGCTTTTGAAAAGGTTTCAGGTGGACTTTGAAGGGCTAATACTTAGAAATATCTTGGCCATTAACCTCACAGGCACACAACTTCTGAGTTCTCAATCATGGTAGGGTTTTTAAGATGTGTAATTTTTTTGAAGGAAGACTTCAGAATAATTTTTTCTCTATATTAGAATTCCCATACTCATCCAAATTTATGAGTTTCACACTATGAAAAAAGTTCACACCATAAAAATTAAAAGCATATTTGTCAACCTAACTCAATCTCAGGTTAAGTATTTTTACTAAATTATTTTCTTTTATTTTCAATTTACATTAAAAAAAAATGCCTCCACTTTGTATTACACCCCATTGTTCTACATCGGCATTAACTCCACCCGGGGTTTACTACTTGAGAAAGCTTAAATTGAGATGTGTTTGCAAGAATCACTGATTATATTTATACGTTTGTAGAAGGATACATGCCGGTTTTGAGTAAACTCTTTGAGTGACATGGGAAAGAATTAATAAATGCTGGTTATGTGGGTGTATTCTCATCTGTGTGTTTGCATGTGATAGCGAGTGTCTGAGCATCTCATGCTGGATGTGAGCACGTATAATGATGGGTGTTTGGATTTTCAGTGCTAGAAGTATTGGAAAATGTGGCTCAGCAATTGTCTGATAGGGGATGTGTAGCTGTCTGCAGCTGGTTGTTTGTACATATAATCATTTGTATGTAGTGATTGTGGTTGGTATTGGTTTTTGATGGCCAGTGTTTGATAGTATATTTGATGGCTGACTGTTTGATAGTATATTGGTTAGTGTGGGTGTAAAAATGTAGCACTCTGATTGTTGGCTTACTGTGCCTGGACGTATACTGCAGGTTATGCGGAAGTGTAATGGGTGTGCGGTGGTATGTGATGGGTGCGTGGTCACATGATGGTGCTGTGTTGTTATATGATGGTGGGTGGCATGGTGCATGATGTTGGCTGTGCAGACATATGGTTTGGGTGTGTTATCATGCATCGAGGTCTGTGTGTGTACCTATGCCTTTGACTGTTTGGATGTACTGACATATGATATTAGTTTTTAGGAAATAGGATGGTGGATGCATTGGTCCATGATGCTTGGTGTGTTGGCATATAATGTTGCTTGTGTGAAAGTGTAAAGGTTTTATTATCACATGATTATGGGATTTGTTGGAGTACAAAGGTTAGTTTATTAAATTGTGATGTGTGTATGAACATATGATGGTAGATGTGTCTATGATCTTGGTAGTGCAAATACGAATGTAGTGGTATGACTGGCTGTTTTTGTTTGTTGAAGTTTGATGGTGGGTGTATTGGAGTATGATTGTGGGTTTGTTGGTGTAAGATGGTGGCTATGTTTGAGTATGATGTTGGGTGTATGAAGGTGTGATTGCAGGTATATTGTTATATAATGTGGTTGTTTTATTTTGGTTGTGTGGATTAATGATGGTTGAGTGTTGGCATAGGACAGTGTGTATGTTGATGCAAATGTCTTTTCTGATTTACAAAGCCCAAATTGCGATTCAGTAACTTGTTACCAAATCGCAATTTGGGTTTTGCTATTCAGTATTTGTAAGGGGCATGTTGAGGGCATCCCTTCCTAATACCAAATTGCAGTGTTATGTGCAAATGTTTTGCTAACAAAATGGGTCGCAAAACAGTTGCAATTTACAGCCAACTCCATGGGAAAACTTTCCCTTTGAGAATGGTTGGAAAAATGTGTTTTGAGAGCAGTCAGTGGTCCGATGGACCACTGCCTGCTCTTAAAAAATGAAACTTCAAAGTTACATTTTTTTCTTTTTAAATCCATCCCATTTTCTTTTAAGGAAAGCAGGCTGCGTTAAAAAAAATTGCCATATATATAAGCAATCACAAGCATGGTGGTCTGCTGACCCCAGCATGCCACTATTCCTGTGATAGCAGTGAATCCCAGTGAGTCACAAATCGCAACCTACCTCATTAATATTCATAAGATAGGTCTATTTGCGATTCACTACATGACAATAATGATACTCAAAAGAGTTTTATGCATTAGGAATCGTGATTTCCTAATTGTGATTCACACAAAAACTCAATATGTTAATCATTATTCCTATTTTTGGACATCGGACCCTAGGTTCTTAGTTTCAAGGTCAATAATGTACTTTATATTGTTGTTATTTCAATCAATCAATCGATAAATCAATCAGGATTTATAAAGTGCAGCTAATCACCGATAGGGTATCCAGGCGCTCGCAGGTCCGGAGGCTTATTCGAACAGCATGTCTTGAGGGCCATTTGGAATTCTGGAATTGAGGTGATGGTCTGGAGTTCAATGGGGAGGTGGTTCCAAGTCTTTGCTGCAATGTGGGAGAAGGAGCATTCTTCACTTCTGCTTCGGTAGATGTATGTCAGACTTGCGCTTGTGAGAACGTCCCAGGATCAGTGCAACGTACAATATTGCCCACTTCTTGACATTCCCAATTCTACTTACCATAAAGGTATGCAGTTTTTAAGTGATTAAATGAGGGAAAGGGGTAATAGGAAGGGAACAGCAAGGAGAGAGACCTGTAACTCAGGAATTCTAAAAGGTATGAAGGACCAAATAAGTACCTAATATCATGCAATACTGTCCTTTACAATTATAAAGGACCCACTGCGCAATGTTTGGGCTAAAAATTCTCTTTATCATTGCGTGAACTTTAGAAAAGAAAATAGCAGCAAAGAGAAATTTTGCCATCAACTCTATCTTCTCTAACACAGATATACATTCATGACTTAATGCACAAATCACTCTCATACATATGATAGAATATGCCTACCAAGATACTTTCTCCAAGAACTATTAATTGAGTATCTGATAATTCTCAGAACTCAGTGTGAGGTAATTAAATACTGAGAAAGGATCTTTGAATTTTCATACACAAATGTCAATGCCTTTGAATAGGTACCATACCATGTACACAATTGTTGTTCTCAGAGCAAGGCAATCCGTTATATACAGAGCAAACAAAAACAAATTTAATTTGCTGGACTTCATTTCCTATTCAATGTTAATCCAAAATGAACGCAAAAAAGTCATTTTTCCATGAGATACCAGGAATTATCTCTGCACCAACTAGCACATATAGCGCTTGAAAGTTGAACGCAAAGTACAGGGGAAAACAAAACTGAAACAAGGCAACGTGCTCCTAGGCGCTAAACATAGAATTTGACATAAAGGTGATATTGCGCTTGTGCGTCCCTGACCGCCACAAAAACAGAAACAGCCCTTCGTCTGTTGAGCTTCTGTAAAAATAAAGTCCAAGAGCACAAAGTTCCGATCACGCTTACCAGGTGGGTGGTTGAAGAAAAGGACTACAAATGCTGCTTCAAGAATCTGCTGGATATCTCCCTAGCTGTGAATCATGAAAATATGGTAGCAAGAACTTCAAAGGAAAACACCCCTCAAGAACAGCTGAGCGCAGGGCTCTCTCATGAATGAAGCGGGCAGGAATGTTCTCGCTACCAGCACCTCCGTCTCACGCTCCATCAGAAGCACTAAATTGGATGAAAGGGATTACTCACGACGGCAGGCATGTGGAAGGCCATTTCATCCCAAAATTCTTCCCATTAGCTGGGGAGTATTGGACCCTTGGAATCATGGGAACTGAAGTTTGGACAGCCTTCTAAGAAAATAACCTAAAATAAAACAAGTATATACCCAATAGTATTATAATTTACTATATAACCACACTTAGAGGACATGTAGGTATGTCCTACTCAAATCCTGTATATTAAGGCCCTTAAGTCAACGTCCTGACAATGTGATGAGTATGGTAAAGTGAGAGAGGCATATCGTAGTCTTCTCAACGGTTGGTGCAAGTTCAGTCGATGATTAATGTAGGCGAGTCCTTGGTTGTGTGCACCTTTGTGTGCATGGGTCAGCAGCTTGAATTGGCATCTCTTCATTATGGGGAGCCAGTAGAGTTGACTAAGGTGGGGTGTAATGTTGGTTCATTGAGGAAGGCCAAGTATAAGTGTGGCTGCAGCGTTATGTATGGTCTGAAGTCTCTGTAGGAGGTGTGCGGTAATTCCTACGTAGAGGGCGTTGCTCTAGTCTAGTTTGCTGGTGATGAGGGGCTGTGTCAAGGTGCGTCTCATGTGTATGGGCAGCCATTTGAAGAGCTTATGTAGCATGCGCAGAGTGAGGAAGCAGGCTGAGGACAGAGCGATGATCTGTGAATTCATGGTAAGCTTATTGTCAATGATTATTCCAAGGTTTCTGGCGTGTTTTGAGAGAGTGCGTGAGGGTCTTAGGTCTGATGATCATTGATTGTGTTGCTGCTGTTGCCAAAGATTAGTACTTTAGACTTGTCTGTGTTCAGATGCAGGCAGTTGATCTTCATCCAGTTGGCGACTCGTCATATATCTGTGGAATTTGGTTCTTGTGGCAGTGGGGTCATCGATGAGCGACAGGATGATTTGGGGGTTTCTGCATAGGAAATCATGTTGAGACTATGGGATCTGATGATGTTGGCCAGCGGAGTCATACATGCGTTGAACAGTGGTGGGTGCTACAGAACAGGGGTGGTGGGGTGGGGCTGGGGGAAGGGTAAAGAAATAAAAAATATCACTTACCTGATTACGGCCGCAGCTTCTCCTCAGTCCTCTTCTCTTCCTGGCTCCCGGCAGCACATAGGCTTCCTAAGCCAATCAGGACTCTGCTGTCACCAGCATGACAGCAGTGTTGTACTTGGTCTGAGTGGCCCGTTTGGCAAATCAGACAGTACCTGGGATACTTGGGACTGTTATCCACCTGGCTGTGCAACACAGCCAGGTGAAGATGTGCTACGTGTGAATGACTGTTTGGCCAAACCAAGACAGCCGGTCAAACTGTCATGCGCACTTAAGGTGCACCAACCACTCCTCCTCCCTGTGACACCAGCCCTGCCCCATCCTAACCTGACATGTAGCCTGTACTAAAAATAAAATGATAACACTGTTATCATTTTCTTTTTTCTTTTTCCACTGTTCTGACAGCAGTGGGGCGACGCAGCTGGCATTGAAGAATGTGGGGCAGAGGAACGAGCCCTGGGGGACACCGCAGGAGATCTCCTTAGGTTCAGAGGGGAAAGGTGGGAGGTGGATCCTCTGGGTTCTTCTGGTGAGGAAGGAGGGGATCCCTCTAAGAGGTGATGGAGTCTTTCGATCAGTGTGTGGTGGGGTACGGTGTTGAAAACTGCAGAGAGCTCGAGGAGGATAAGAGCTGCTGTTTCTCCTTTGTCAAGGAGGGTTCTGATGTCATTGGGGGCTGTGATCAGGGCAGTTTTAGTGCTATGATTGTTATGGAAGCTGTAGTGGGAGGCGTTGAGTAGCTGGGTCTGCTCCATATGTGTCATTAGTTGCTTGCTGATGATCTTTTCCAATACCTTCGTTGGAAATGGAAGCAGAGAGATTGGTCAGTAGATTTTGAGTTTGCTGGGGTTGGCGGAGGGTTTTTTGAGTAGTGGCATGTCTTCAGTATGTTTCCAGGCATCAGAAAATGTTGCAGTGGTGATAGAGGTATTGAGCACGTGGTGAGTTCCTGGCCAATCCTTTGGTTTATGAGGTTGAAGATGTGGTGCAGGCATGGGTCTGAGGGAGATTCCGAGTGGATGGATTTCATGGGGGAGGTGGTGCCCCAAGTGGAGAGGAGGTATCAGGAGGTGGTCAGTCTGTGGTTCATGTTGTTGCAGTGGTGGCGTATCTCTCAAGGAAGTCTGTAGGTATGGGCTGGGAGTTTGAAGTTTCTGTATAAGGTTCCAATATTGTCATGGAAGTAGTTGACAAGGTTCAGCCCTGTGAGGGTGTGATGTTGTTTTCACTAGCAGCTGAGTTGGAGAATTCCTTAACAATGTTGAAAAGTTCCTTGGTGTTGTTGGCGCTGGTTTTGATGCATGCCTCCAGAGCATGTTGCTCTAAGCAGGCAGTGGTAGAGATTGAGGGAGGTCTTGAAGGCTGCCCTGTCAGAGGTTTCCTTGCTGGTGCACCATCTCCTCTCCAGCTGTTTGCTGTCTCCTTTTACTGTTCTGAATTCTTGGGTGTACCAGCTGGCCTTTTTGGAGGATTTTCTCTGGATCTTGCTCTTGATGGGGACGATGCTGTCAGCTCATTTTGTGATCCAGGCGTTGGTCTTCACTCCCTGGTTGATGTTGGTTGCTGTAGCGGGGTTGGAGGTGTTGAGGGAGTCCGTCCAGCTGGTCCACCTCCAGTGGAGGTTGCTGATCATTTTGGGGGTGGCGGTATGGGGGCTGGGGGTGCTGAAGTGGACGATGGAGTGATTGATCGATGTGAGTTGTGTAACACGGCTGTATTTGATGCAGTTGCTGTAAGTGAAAATGGGGTTCAGCATGTGTGCGTCCTGCAGTGTGTGTAGGATCATGGCCAATCTTGCTCACTCCAAGGCTGCCCATACTGTTGAGGAGATGTGCAGTGTTTTTGTTGTTGGGGTCATCGATGTAGAAATGTAGGTCACTGAGGAAGATGTAGTCCTTGGAGTCTAAGACTTGGGGCGCATTGAAATCTGCAATGGTGTTGCAGAAGCTGGAGCACGGTCTGGAGGTCAATATGCGAGGGTGCCTCTGATTGTTGTATTGTCGTCCATGTGGAGCTTGCAGTTGAGATGTTCCATGGGGGTGGTGGTGTTGTCAGTGGATTGATGCACTGTATGGTCTCTTTGTGGATGATGGCTGGATCTCCTACTGGCTTGTTAATGAGGTCCTGGTGAGTGATTTTATATCCATCAGGGATCGCTGTGGCAATGTTTGTGATGGATGTGGGGTTGAACCAGGTCTGGGTGAGAAAGAGGATGTTGGGTTCGACTGTGGCGATGACGTCCCATAATTCGGTGGAATGCTTGCATAGTGATTGTGTGTTGAGAAGGGCGCATGTGAGCTGGTATTTTTGTTCAGGTGGTGTCTGTGGTGTGTTTGGGGTGTGGTTGGTCAGTGGGCTGATGTGTGTGCTGTTGCAGGTAAAGTGGCAGTGGGTGCAGGTGGAAGGTCCTACTGTGGCGCATGGGTCGCAAGGTGGCAGAGCCTGTTGCAGTGTCTGGGGACAAGGGTGTAGAACTCTGTGATGGTGGATCATCGGGGGGCATTAGGGCCAGGGGTTGTGGCACTGGATGCAGTCCAGGCACAGACAGGTGCATATGGCCTTGCCTTTGGTACGCCAGTGGTGTGGTCATGCTGTCGCCTTCATTAAGTAGGTCCTAATGTGGGCAGGGCTTCTGTTGGCAGGAGGAGCAGTGAGTGGGAAAACCCAGGCAGGCAAACCACAGTGGGAAAACCCAGGAAGTGGCAATGTCACTGGATCAGTCTGGAACAAGCAGGAATTGGACGCCATAGGCAAGTGACAGGCTATGTGTCCAGGTGCCTGCTAAACATTGAAGATTCCCTTCAGAGTGAGAAACAAATCCTGCATGCTTGCCCTTGTGACCGCCTCTTGAAGAGAGAGAATCATTGTTCGTTCTTCTGCCAGCTTTACTGACTAAGAAAGGAAATGCCCCCTATAGGCGGGCTTGAAAGCATCCCCAACAGTACCAAGGGGAACAGATCCCAGTTTATCCTTAAAAAGGTCTGTAATACAGGACCGAATACAAGACACAACCCTTCCTCAAGGAACAACGATTGATTTAAAGACAATCTATTTCTTAAAACAAACCCAATGTTTATCTCAACCTGTACCTAAATGAGGGACTGGTCAGGGAAGCTATTAGTTATTATCAAAGGGTGTTTACTGCATAAAGTCTGTAAAATTAAATAAAATCTACATGTTCCTACTTTTACAAAGGAAATTCTTAATTTTATTAAAAACACAGAGGCGAGTATTATGCCTTCTTAACTAGCTTTATTTTAAACACCTGCAGTTGTTGTGAACGTATCTAGGACCCTATTTAAAACATTCCCGATTTATGCCCTTGTGTGGTTATATCAAATCATATCCTTATAAAGGCATAAGAATCATATCCATATTAAGTCATAGCCAATGCAGTCCAAATATGGCAAGGCTACTCCCATAGACTCCTAGAAAGCATAACGCGTTCTTAAACAAACCAAGCCTCCAGCAGCCCGGGAATTCCCCCTGCTTCGGTATTGATTTGTCCTAGAACTCCTGGAGTCCTGAAAGAACTGCGAGTTCTTATTGACGTCTTATGTCCAACCTTACATCAAACTCGGCACCTTCCAGGTATAAATATACCAACATCTGCCTTAAGCAAGACACAGTGGTTTGAAGTAGATCTGCTATCTACTTACCCGATGCCCTGCTGATGCGAGTGCTGAAGGAAGCCGACCCTCCCTGCTGACGCACTGAGAGAGACACTGTCTAATCTCCTGCCGAGAAATCCAGCTCCAGTGTTACCCTTGCGGGTTGCTGGGAGATCGAGTCCTGAGAGAGAGATACAAGACCTCCTTCATTCTATACCCAAGGTACGGAGCTGATTAGACCCTTAGAGAATTCTTGATTCAGATTCTTGGCAAAAACTATAACTCATCTACTCCTTCCCACGTACTAGGCTTAGGTTAGGTACACCGGG
This sequence comes from Lissotriton vulgaris, assembly GCF_964263255.1. Taxonomy (NCBI): domain Eukaryota; kingdom Metazoa; phylum Chordata; class Amphibia; order Caudata; family Salamandridae; genus Lissotriton; species Lissotriton vulgaris. Next base: position 658,081,487 of record NC_141698.1, on the reverse strand, counting down.
GTAGGCGTATCTTAGAAACACCAGTTCAGTACGTTTAGTCATTATTTTATCATTGTATGTATTTTATTAATTTTAAGTATCTTATGGCTTAGAAACCATATAAATGCTTTTTACAGTATTATTTCATAATACTCATTTTACTGTACACACTTTACTTTATGACAAGAATAGCAATTGTGGCAATTCACTTCTCTTTCATGAGAAGGAAGACTGCTCAATAAATAACCTCTTTTATTGAAAACGCCAGTCTCTCTATTTCTCTGCACTCCTGGTGAAACTAAGAATGCACGATTGACTGAGTGAAACAGCTATCTATTGTTTCCACGACTCTGGAGATATTCCTTATTTCAGGGGGAACAAAGTTGTCATGTTATATGGTTGTCAGAAGCTAATCCCTTATTGTGTATTCGAGAAAGTTTCTAGTGACCTCTGAGCTAGCTGGCACACACAATTAAGTCTAACATATTCAATAGAGACCTAGTCGACCTCAGTCCTACATCTACACTATCGTTTATGTTATTCCAATGCGCAGAGCCTATTGGGAATATAGGAACTACACTACATGGCACAGAATTCTGACAATCTGCCTACCAATGGGGATTGCACCACATGTGGAGGACTGTGACACTTGGGGAACAGTCTTTGCTTCAATCTACACAAAAACACATGGTGTTCCGTCCATGGCGGTTATACCAGACGTACTAAGACAGATTCAAAATGAATACGGTCCAGAGCCTGCTTTAAATCTAGGTATGAAATTACTGAAAAACTTTAAGCAAGCCTCGGCTATACTACTAGCCAACATAAAAGGAGAAGCAGCATCTGTGGCGATCCGCCAAAAATGAAATGAAACAGATATAGCAGACCAACCTTTTAAACTTGCCAGAATAATTTAAAAATCCTATGAAGAATTAGGTAGAGATAGTTTGGGTGGGAAACCACTAAAACCTCAACTAACTGAAAATCCTGAAAAAACATTTATTAAAAATAATCTAATTTCTTCAAAAAAGAAGTGGGAGGGTAATAAGCGAAACCCGCACAGAGAAAAACATTTTCAGACCAGAGGAAGGTCTCCCCAATGAAGAGAGAGATCTCTAGAACGCGGGGGCAAGCCACCACAACGGAAGCCCTCTGAAAAAAGATATAACCTTAGAAATAGGGACAATTTGAGAAAACCTGACAGATATCAAGATATTGATACACGTCCCTCTCGATCTTTTGAGATTTCCTCACAGAAATCGGAAAGAAAAGGACGGTCAGAACATAAAGAAGAGCGCGTCAAGTCCAAAGACAAAGAACCTGCTCATCAAAGTAAAAAATTACTATTTCCCAAAAAGAAGGTAGCCAGTATTAAAATAAAACATGCAGAGGATCCTGAGGACACAACTCAAGAACGGAGAGTGGGCCCAAACAATGCTAGACAGCGCAGCAGAAGTGACCATAGCTCGCAAGATCCTGATGAATCTTCTGGAGACAGTGGACACGAATGAATACATTCAGGTGGAAACTGCAGACACCAGAGTTAATGTGCCCCATAAATTATATGAAATAACATTACGTATAGAAGGGGACAAAACTAGGAAAATAAAAGGTCTCTTTTGGGAGAATCTATCTACAGGCTATGATATCCTTCTAGCAGAGAAAGACTGGCCACCAGAGTTTGTCAGGGAGTGCCCACATGGCGAAGAAATGATTATGCCTGCCTTCTCAAATCACATTCCAATTCATAAAAAATACACATATACAAAAAAATGGGCAGTGGCCCAAGCCCCTGCATTACATAAAAATCATGTAGGATGGGATGAGGATTCTCCTCACCATAAAATCCAGTTAAAAAATCAAAACAAGTCAGAGAGATCTTAGATCAACTTGGAAACCAGGGGGTGATTGAAACATGCACCTCATAAATGAACAATCCTTTGTTTCCTGTCTCCAAACCAGATGATTCATATCGTCTAGTTTTGGACTACAGACACCTAAACTCTTGTTGCAAAACATTTGCAGTACAAAACTCACAAAGTGCAGCACTAATGAATAATATCGTGCGCAAAAAATATAAAACGACATTAGATATTTGAAATGGTTTCTTCTGTCAAAACATTGCACCAGAAAGCAGGTATTTAACCGCTTTCTCCAGCATGGGGGCTCAAAAGCAATTTTGTCCTCTCCCACTGGGATTCAAGAACAGCCCAGGATTGTTTTCAGCCAGGTTAACTGAGTTACTACAAATATATGATGATGAGGCATTATCTTATGTCGATGACATCTATCTTACAGACAATGACCTGGAGACACACTTGAAAAGAGTGAACACCATCATACTTGGGTTCGTATCTGAAGGGTACAAATTTAACTTTAAAAAGTCACGAATTGCCCACCTCACTGTCCAATTTTTAGGATATAAATTATCAAGTGAAGGCAGAAGCCTAGCAGACAACTTCTTAGAGAAGTGTGCAGTACTCCAAGCTCCAAAAATGTGGAAAAATGTACAATCGATTCTAGGTTTCCTGAACTTCGGAAGAACTTACATTCTAAATTATGCAGAGAGGGTTAAACCACTCTACGAATTAATAAAACGTGATTTCAAACCAATTTATTGGACTCAGAAACACACAGAAAGTTTAAGATCATTACAAACAGACATGTTAACTAAACCAAAACTGCAAACACGCGCAAACGAACGCAACCTTGCAATCCGAGTCATCCCAGGAAGATGCGTATTTACATACCTGACCTCTAATGAAGGAGAAACGGTACCAATAGCTTATAAATCACACTTGTACACACAAGCTGAAATGAAATTCAGTTCTACTGAAAAAATTCTAAATGCGGTTCAAACGGCTATAGCAAAGGAAAAAGCCCTAGCTCAAGGGAAGAGCATATCTGTTTTAACAGCAGTACCTGCCCTAGAAGCACTAACAAGACCGAGCATTCCAAATGCTATGGCATTAGATCCAAAATGAATACAATGGGTTAATTCTCTTGCTGCAACTGACGTGATACACGCATTTGATCCCAAAATGAAAAAGCTAGAAAATCTGGAATACGAACAAGAATGTCCTCTGTCGATCGAAATTCTACCTCTGGAACAGTACACCTGTGTAATCTACACAGACAGATTTGCACAACACTACGTTGTGGATAAAAAAGTTTACAATGCAGCCTGCGCGATTGTTAAAGGTCGCTGGCGCATAGGTAAATTCAGACCAATGGTCACTAATACTGAATCACTCAGAAACTGCACAGCTCAGCGAACTGAACTACGAACTTTGAAGATGGCGCTTGAAAATGCAGATCGCGAATTCCCCACACTAATAGTGTGCGATTCGCATTACTGCGTCGAATCTTACAATAATTCCATGCATACCTGGATTGAAAACGGTTACAAAGATGAGACAGGTGGCACAATAAAACATAAAAAACTATGGGAACAGGTAGTTCTTTTACAGAAAGAACTACGAAAGACTCACGTGATACATACACAGAGTCTTCAACGTGATGGCGTTCACGTTGCAGGGAATTCATTGGCTAATAAAGCCACAGCGGCAGCTGGTCAACCGGCTTCGGTAGCTACAAAAAAGCATTCTAAAAAACAAATAGATGGAGAAACGCTACTAGCAGTAAAAGCCTCAATGGAAGGCATTTAGGCGGCGTTACCTCTAAATTATCCACTCGGAAATACATACATAATTGATGCGATCTCCATTCCTTTTGCTCAAATCCCTGGAGTGGGGGATAGAGTAATTCCAAACATGAACCGGAGCGCTTACTTGATTCAAGAAGCACACATGGGAATGGGTCTGAGGCATCAAGAGATCCTGAAATCTCTAATAGAATTGCAATCAAAATACTGGTGGCCGGGAATGAGCGTGCAAGTTTACAACTTTGCAAAGGATTGTCAGGACTGCAATAGAGATCGCAGTTATGAACCGGACCAGATATCTGACTCTAGCACAATAAGACCAGCCCAGACACCTCTATTAGACAGCATTAGACTATCTACACGCAGACGTCCGACCAGACAAATGCGATCCCATAAATATTAAGACGAGATTCATTTGGATGTGGCCCCAGCGCTCAGCTGACGCGAGAACTGTATATAAAAGATTTGCGAGTCTTTATCGGCACATACGCAATTGGCATGCTACATTCTGACCAGGGTCCTGCGTTTAGCTCTCGAGCTTACAAGGAGGCCATGACCAGCTTGGGCATTGCATTGCGGTACTCTAGTCCATTCCATCCTGAGGGAAATGCGGTAGTGGAGAGAAAAAACCGTGACATAAAGCAATCTATAACAGCAAGGGTATTAGGTTCGGGTGATGGGTGGGTCAGACATCTAATAAGTGTCCAACGTAATCTTAATAATCAGCCAAGACATTCTCTGGGTGGAATCACTCCGTATGAACTTTTGTTGGGTACAAGAATATTAATCGAAGATCTCGATTGTCAGACTTCAGTGGTGGAACAAAAAGCTTTTGATATCAAAGATCATTTGGCTGTTTTACAGGACTTGAATGAAACAAGAAAAAGTCTAAGTAACACAAAGCTAAAGCCAACGGCCATGGAAGAAAAACCATCTGTCCCAGCAAGACCTGTCTGGATTCCAAAGATTGGGGATCTGGTCAGAGAAAAGATCGTGGTGAAAAAGGAATGTGAGCCTTCTTACAGAAAAGCAGTACCTGTCTTAGCTATCAGCGGATCAAGATCAGTAGTACTACCACCCCTTGCTGGTAAAAAGGAGAACCGAGTTGTATCATTCGACCTGGTAAAACCACAACCATGTGGCCAAGAATAAGTAGTAGGCCCAGTGGACTCCCAAGATGTAGCAGAAGACCAAACCTTGCTACAATCCAAGCAGTTCAAACTGAAAGACTAATCACATTTGATAAAACTGCAGTGAATAAAAAAGGGCTAAGCAACAAAGCCATGGAACTTGTGCCTCTTGAAACCCAAATTGCAACCGTTCGTCAAGAAACGCCGGTCTACAATGATGTAGCCTCTGATTATACTAATATGACAAAGGAAGAAGCAAATCCAAAGATTAATGAAAATCCGGAAGCAATTCCAACAATTGACAGAACTGCATCTGGCTACTTTATCAACTTCAATGACTTTTCTGATGATCCAAGTGAACATGGAGACAAGCCAGCAAACAAAACTTTCAAAGATAAAATTACAGAACTCTTTCATCAACTTGGAGAAACATATCTGATTTCACCATGGATTGAATTGTGGATTGTGTTAGGTGTACTTTTCCTCCTGATCTGGCTCATTTTGGTTTTAAGCTTGGGAAGAATGATTGATGGAAAATACAGTACAATTGACACAGCAAGTCAGAACATTAACTTGGTTCTAAAACCTGACAGATTCTCTCACATTGAAAAAAGAGAACTATCATCAGTTAACATCACAGCCATTCCTATACCTGGTGGTGTAGCATTGGGCAATACTGATTACGAAATCTATGGCCCAGTTGAACTCTTGAAATATCCACATCAGTTAAAGGTTTCTTTAAGTGACTTTGTATCACCTAGTACTTTCTCTGATGATTGGGACTTTGAAAATATTAACAATATGATGTCAGATTTTGAAATGTCAGCAAAATTTACAGAACATGATTATTTACAAGGTTCATCAAATTATGAAGAAATGTATTGCTTTAATCATTATGGGCATCACTATTTGCATAAATCTGCTAATCCTAGAAATGTTTTCAGTTATAATCAATGGGAACATTGTCCAACTCCGCTAAAAGGCAGCTCAAAAACATTTTATGAGAAATTCCCATACTTCTCAGGGTTTAATATCACTGATCCAGAAACGTTTTATTTTAAAATTATGAATAAGACAGTAATGAAAAACATGTTGACAAATACTAAACTGATTTGTTCTGAAAAGTTTTATGAAAAAATGTCTACATTTGGTTTTGAATTTTGGTAATACAACATTGAGACAAAAACTGTCTGGGGTAGAAAAGAATGGCAGGCACAAGGTTTAGAATCATTATTCCGAGCCTGCATGATCCCAGAACAAATAATGTTCCTGAATGACACCATTCAACAAACAACCTGTCTTGGCCTAGCCAAGATAAAAGATTTAAACAACCCGTCTATACCAAAGCCAATGCCTGATAGAAATAACACTACAGATGAGGGGTTAGATGTGTCCCATATTTTACAACAAAACAGAACTAATCCTGATTGGAAAAAATGGTTGATATGGCCCACAGACACAAATAACTGTCAATATAGATTCCTGAACAAAATACAGGGGTTCAAACAGAACAGGCCAGACCCAAGATATTCCCAGAGACAACATCCAGGGATAATAACAACATACAGTGTAGGAAAACTATGCCTCAAATAGCTACAAAAATCCACACTACCCAAAATTAAGCAACACTTGACTTTACTTAAAAAAGGTGCTGACTTGCGAGATTTCTTACTGGGACCTCGCAAACAGCGTCATAAACGTTTCATATACGCCGGTATATATGCTGCTTACAACGAAGCTTGGAAAGTAACGCAAATTGAAACTGCTGAAAAAATACGAGAAATTGATTGTATTAATTTGGAAAAATCACTGTCTGTAGTGGACAATGGGTTAACGACTCTGTCCTCCTGAATTTATTCACTGGACAGCATTGTATCATCTGCTATTGATATAATAGAACAGGATATGCTAATGTTACAACATGGCCAGTCCCAAATACGTTCTATTGTGCAGCTAGACTGGACGTTACAAAACCTGCGTTCAGGCTACGCGCCATGGCGTCTGATCAACACAACGTCCTTATTTTCTATCTTTAACGTTACTGATAAACAAATCTCTTTGGCACAAAGAGGGGCAGACTATACGGTGCTGAGCATTGAAAAACTAGAAAGATTGCCACTGACAGTCTCCGAAAAGCCTGTCATTGAATGGATAATACATGGCACCATTACAATTCCGATAACGACTTTTCAGTTTCAATATTGCCAAAAGCATATACCAGCAGGCCTGTATGAAAGGTTGGGTAAAGGGTACATCAAGTCAACCTAGAATATGCCTTACACACATAGATGTTGGAGTGGGGGCAAGAAAGAGATATTTCTTAGTGTCAACTACTGTAAAAATTCACTAAGCGGTACACTTCTGTGTCAAGGAATTAACTTGCATGGAGCCTGCGAAGGTTCATCAAATAACCTTTCATGCCACCTGCACGGCACCCCTGCTACACAGATAGAGCCTTTTTTCAGACAACTTTTCAACGGCAGCTACGTTATAATAAGTGACCACAGCTGTTGTGGCATGGTGCCAGAAACGGCCTATCTCATGAGTGTTACTTCCAGGGTCACTTGCTGTATGCAAGTATTGTATCCAAACAGCAATCCAGACATGGAGGCAGCAATATGGCTTTCTCTGAATATCTCTTCTATTCGAATTGATACTTTAAGCAGAATGAAGTCTATTCTTTTACAAACAACTGTGCCTTTAACCTCGTCTAGAGAAACGTATGATCTGCAAGTTGCAAGGACAGCAGCAGAGATACATGCATTATTATAAACAAATTGCCCCGTGCATTTCGTAGAAATGTTAAGTCAAATCTTATACATGTCAGATACCAGTGGAATCGCATATGTATTTAAGACAATTTTTTCGGGACTGCTAGCACCTTTTGAAGCAGTCCTGAGCATCTTCCCGAATTTCGTATACTCTGTGTTCGGCGGCCTGCCTCTCATCTTGGGACTCGTAGCAGGAATCCTATTTTTGTTCCTTCTGCTCCGATATGGCAAGTGAAGTCACAGACAAACTCAGGCTACAATGGAAGACACGATCCTAGCAATGCAATACCGAGAGGGGATTACTAAAGTCCTTGGCTTGGCTCGGCTAAGAGATCTGAATACTACCTGGTTTCTTTCATTCAGACCAATCTGGCAAGATTGCATTAAGCCTGTTCTACGATGCCTGCTTTGCGGAGAAGAATGCGTGTTAGACGTCTGTCTCATACTCCCATCAGCAGTACCTATGGATATCGATACTTTGCTTGGTTCGGTAAAGGCTCATGCAACGTGTTGTCCCCAGCGGCTACCCATTCTGATGACGGCATTCGTTGAGACCTCACCATTACGATTAGGGGGCGGTGAGGTACGAGATGAAAGCGGCACACAGATACAACCTTCAGTGACCATTGCTGTTCTAGACACCGATGAGGGCAATGCTTTGCAGATACGCACTATTTCTACTTTTTCGGACCTGGTCCAACTTCCACCTACTGTTGTAGACAAATTTTTTACCAGCCTATCTGAGTTAATGTTCTCTCCTAACAACAAGAATAACTTTTGAAAAAGCGAGCATACAGCGTTCCCTGAACTCTGAATTCGGACTTCAGTTTTGATAAACAGAACTTCTAAAAAACATTGGAACTATTTTTCTTCCCTGAAAGCGAAATTATTTTTTCCATTTCCAAAATATTTACCTTTTGGCACATGATACTCTGCTTAAAGTAGAGCTATTCTTAGAGAACAAGATTTCTATTTTAAAAATCTCTAGAGACAATATTATGACTTAGCCTCTAGCACGAGTACAGTCTTGTATAAATATGTGATGAAATGGTCTCGACCTTCTCTTCTGTATTAAGAGCCATTTCATAAATGTAAATTTCGTGATTCATTCAGTCAACATTCTAAAATGTACAAAATATGCATTATCTGAATGACACCACTGCTTACAAAAAAAAAGTACAGTATTATACTCATTTTCATGTATATACCATTTCAAATGCTTACTATGTATTTTGGGGTGGGCTGGAAAACACATGCATCGTTATATGTTTAGTATTGCTTAGTATTTAGTAATGATGGACATTATACGTGGAGTGGGTGTTGTGAACGTATCTAGGACCCTATTTAAAACATTCCCGATTTATGCTCTTGTGTGGTTATATCAAATCATATTCTTATAAAGGCATAAGAATCATATCCATATTAAGTCATAGCCAATGCAGTCCAAATACGGCAAGGCTACTCCCATAGACTCCTAGAAAGCACAACGGGTTCTTAAACAAACCAAGCCTCCAGTAGCCAGGGAATTCCCCCTGCTTCGGTATTGATTTGTCCTAGTACTCCTGGAGTCCTGAAAGTACTGCAAGTTCTTAGTGACGTCTTATGTCCAACCTTACGTCAAACTCGGCACTTTCCAGGTATAAATATACCAACATATGCCTTAAGCAAGACACGGTGGTTTGGAGCAGATCGGCTATCTACTTGCCCGATGCCCTGCTGATGCGAGTGCCAAAGGAAGCCGACCCTCCCTGCTGACGCACTGAGAGAGACGCTGTCTTTTCTCCTGATGAGAAATCCAGCTCCAGTGTTTCCCTGTCACCCTTGCGGGTTGCTGGGAGATCAAGTCCTGAGAGAGAGATACAAGACCTCCTTCATTCTATACCCAAGGTATGAAGCTGATTAGACCCTTAGAGAATTCTTGATTCAGATTCTTGGCAAAAACTATAACTCATCTACTCCTTCACATGTACTAGGCTTAGGTTAGGTACACCGGGGTAGGCGTATCTTAGAAACACCAGTTGAGTACGTTTAGTCATTATTTTATCATTGTATGTATTTTATCCATTTTAAGTATCTTATGGCTTAGAAACCATATAAATGCTTTTTACAGTATTATTTCATAATACTGATTTTACTGTACGCACTTTACTTTATGACAAGTATAGCAATTGTGGCAATTCACTTCTCTTGCATGAGAAAGAAGACTGCTCAATAAATAACCTCTTTTATTGAAAATGCCCATCTCTCTATTTCTCTGCACTCCTGGTGAAACTAAGCATGCACGATTGACTGAGTGAAATAGCTATCTATTGTTTCCGCGACTCTGGAGATATTCCTTATTTCAGGGGGAACAAAGTTGTCATGTTATATGGTTGTCAGAAGCTAATCCCTTCTTGTGTATTCGATAAAGTTTCTAGTGACCTCTGAGCTAGCTGGCACACACAATTAAGTCCAACATATTCAATAGAGACCTAGTCGACCTCAGTCCTACATCTACACTATCGTTTATGTTATTCCAATGCGCAGAGCCTATTGAGAATATAGGAACTACACTACATGGCACAGAATTCTGACAATCTGCCTACCGATGGGGATTACACCACATGTGGAGGACTGTGACACTTGGGGAACAGTCTTTGCTTTAATCTACACAAAAACACATGGTGTTCCGTCCATGGCGGTTATACCAGACGTACTAAGACAGATTCAAAATGAATACGGTCCAGAGCTTGCTTTAAATCTAGGTATGAAATTACTGAAAAACTTTAAGCAAGCCTCTGCTATACTACTAGCCAACATGAAAGGAGAAGCAGCATCCGTGGCGATCCGCCAAAAATTAAACGAAACAGATATAGCAGACCAACCTTTTAAACTTGCCAAAATAATTGAAAAATCCTATGAAGAATTAGGTAGAGATTGTTTGGGTGGGAAACCACTAAAACCACAACTAACTGAAAATCCTGAAAAAACATTTATTAAAGATAATCTCATTTCTTCAAAAAAGAAGTGGGAGGGTAATAAGCGAAACCCGCACAAAGAAAAACATTTTCAGACCAGAGGAAGGTCTCCCCAACGAAGAGATAGATCTCTAGAATGCGGGGGCAAGCCACCACAACGGAAGCCCTCTGAAAAAAGATATAACCTTAGAAATAGGGACAAGTTGAGAAAACTTGACAGATATCAAGATATTGATACACGTCCCTCTCGATCTTTTCAGATTTCCTCACAGAAATCGGAAAGAAGAGGACGGTCAGAACATAAAGAAGAGCGCGTCAAGTCCAAAGACAAAGAACCTGCTCATCAAAGTAAAAAATTACTATTTCCCAAAAAGAAGGTAGCCAGTATTAAAATAAAACATGCAGAGGATCCTGAGGACACAACTCGAGAACGGAGAGTGGGCCCAAACAATGCTAGACAGCGCAGCAGAAGTGACCATAGCTCGCAAGATCCTGATGAATCTTCTGGAGACAGTGGACACGAATGAATACATTCAGGTGGAAACGGCAGACACCAGAGTTAGCGTGCCCCATAAATTATATGAAATAACATTACGTATAGAAGGGGACAAAACTAGGAAAATAAAAGGTCTCTTTTGGGAGAATCTATCTAAAGGCTATGATATCCTTCTAGCAGAGAAAGACTGGCCACCAGAATTTGTCAGGGAGTGCCCACATGGCGAAGAAATGATTATGCCTGCCTTCTCAAATCACATTCCAATTCATAAAAAATACACATATGCAAAAAATTGGGCAGTCGCCCAAGCCCCTGCATTAGATAAAAATCATGTAGGATGGGATGAGGATTCTCCTCACCATAAAATCCAGTTAAAAAATCAACCTACTGCACAGAGGCAGTATCCAGTTAAGCAAGAAGCTAAAAAACAAGTCAGAGAGATCTTAGATCAACTTGAATACCAGGGGGTGATTGAAACATGCACCTCATAAATGAACAATCCTTTGTTTCCTGTCTCCAAACCAGATGATTCATATCATCTAGTTTTGGACTACAGACACCTAAACTCTTGTTGCAAAACATTTGCAGTACAAAACTCACAAAGTGCAGCACTAATGAAAAATATCGTGCGTAAAAAATATAAAACAACATTAGATATTTGAAATGGTTTCTTCTGTCAAAACATTGCACCAGAAAGCAGGTATTTAACCGCTTTCTCCAGCATGGGGGCTCAAAAGCAATTTTGTCCTCTCCCACAGGGATTCAAGAACAGCCCAGGATTATTTTCAGCCAGGTTAACTGAGTTACTACAAATATATGATCATGAGGCATTATCTTATGTCGATGACATCTATCTTACAGACAATGACCTGGAGACACACTTGAAAAGAGTGAACACCATCATACTTGGGTTCGTATCTGAAGGGTACAAATTTAACTTTAAAAGGTCACGAATTGCCCACCTCACTGTCCAATTTTTAGGATATGAATTATCAAGTGAAGGCAGAAGCTTAGCAGACAACTTCTTAAAGAAGTGTGCAGTACTCCAAGCTCCAAAAATGCGGAAAAATTTACAATCGATTCTAGGTTTCCTGAACTTCGGAAGAACTTACATTCTAAATTATGCAGAGAGGGTTAAACCACTCTACGAATTAATAAAACCTGATTTCAAACCAATTTATTGGACTCAGAAACACACAGAAAGTTTAAGATCATTACAAACAGACATGTTAACTAAAACAAAACTGCAAACACGCGCAAACGAACGCAACCTTGCAATCCGAGTCATCCCAGGAAGATGTGTATTTACATACCTGACCTCTAATGAAGGAGAAACGGTACCAATAGCTTATAAATCACACTTGTACACACAAGCTGAAATTAAATTCAGTTCTACTGAAAAAAATCTAAATGCGGTTCAAACGGCTGTAGCAAAAGAAAAAGCCCTAGCTCAAGGGAAGAGCATATCTGTTTTAACAGCAGTACCTGCCCTAGAAGCACTAACAAGACCGAGCATTCCAAATGCTATGGCATTAGATCCAAAATGAATACAATGGGTTAATTCTCTTGCTGCAACTGACGTGATACACGCATTTGATCCCAAAATGAAAAAGCTAGAAAATCTGGAATACGAACAAGAATGTCCTCTGTCGATCGAAATTCTACCTCTGGAACAGTACACCTGTGTAATCTACACAGACAGATTTGCACAACACAACGTTGTGGATAAAAAAGTTTACAATGTAGCATGCGCGATTGTTAAAAGTCGCTGGCGCATAGGTAAATTCAGACCAATGGTCACTAATACTGAATCACTCAGAAACTGCACAGCTCAGCAAACTGAACTACGAACTTTGAAGATGGCGCTTGAAAATGCAGATCGCGAATTCCCCACACTAATAGTGTGCGATTCGCATTACTGCGTCGAATCTTACAATAATTCCATGCATACCTGGATTGAAAACGGTTACAAAGATGAGACAGGTGGCACAATAAAACATAAAAAACTATGGGAACAGGTAGTTCTTTTACAGAAAGAACTACGAAAGACTCATGTGATACATACACAGAGTCTTCAACGTGATGGCGTTCACGTTGCAGGGAATTCATTGGCTAATAAAGCCACAGCGGCTGCTGGTCAACCGGCTTCCGTAGCTACAAAAAAGCATTCTAAAAAACAAATAGATGGAGAAATGCTACTAGCAGTAAAAGCCTCAATGGAAGGCAATTATGCGGCGTTACCTCTAAATTATCCACTCGGAAATACATACATAATTGATGCGAACTCCGGTCCTTTTGCTCAAATCCCTGGAGTGGGGGATAGAGTCATTCCAAACACGAACCGGAGGGCTTACTTGATTCAAGAAGCACACATGGGAATGGGTCTGAGGCACCAAGAGATCCTGAAATCTCTAATAGAATTGCAATCAAAATACTGATGGCCGGGAATGAGTGTGCAAGTTTACAACTTTGCAATGGATTGTAAGGACTGCAATAGAGATCGCAATTATGAACCGGACCAGATATCTGACTCTAGTACAATAAGACCAGCCCAGACACCTCTATTGGACAGCATTAGACTATCTACACGCAGACGTCCGACCAGACAAATGCGATCCCATAAATATTAAGACGAGATTTATTTGGATGTGGCCCCAGCGCTCGGCTGACGCGAGAACTGTATATAAAAGATTTGCGAGTCTTTATCGGCACATACGCAATTGGCATGCTCCATTCTGACCAGGGTCCTGCGTTTAGCTCTCGAGCTTACAAGGAGGCCATGACCAGCTTGGGCATTGCATTGCGGTACTCTAGTCCATTCCATCCTGAGGTAAATGCGGTAGTGGAGAGAAAAAAAACGTGACATAAAGCAATCTATAACAGCGAGGGTATTAGGTTCGGGTGATGGGTGGGTCAGACATCTAATAAGTGTCCAACGTAATCTTAGTAATCAGCCAAGACATTCTCTGGGTGGAATCACTCCATATGAACTTTTGTTGGGTACAAGAATATTAATCGAAGATCTCGATTGTCAGACTTCAGTGGTGGAACAAAAAGCTTTTGATATCAAAGATCGTTTGGCTGTTTTACAGGACTTGAATGAAACAAGAAAAAGTCTAAGTAACACAAAGCTAGAGCCAACGGCCACTGAAGAAAAACCATCTGTCCCAGCAAGACCTGTCTGGATTCCAAAGATTGGGGATCTGGTCAGAGAAAAGATCGTGGTGAAAAAGGAATGTGAGCCTTCTTACAGAAAAGCAGTACCTGTCTTAGCTATCAGCGGATCAAGATCAGTAGTACTACCACCCCTTGCTGGTAAAAAGGAGAACCGAGTTGTATCATTCGACCTGGTAAAACCACAACCATGTGGCCAATAATAAGTAGTAGGCCCAGTGGACTCCCAAGATGTAGCAGAAGACCAAACCTTGCTACAATCCAAGCGGTTCAAACTGAAAGACTAATCACATTTGATAAAGCTTCAGTGAATAAAAAAGGGCTATGCAACAAAGCCATGGAACTTGTGCCTCTTGAAACCCAAATTGCAACAGTTCGTCAAGAAACGCCGGTCTACAATGATGTAGCCTCTGATTATACTAATATGACAAAGGAAGAAGCAAATCCAAAGATTAATGAAAATCCGGAAGCAATTCCAACAATTGACAGAACTGCATCTGGCTACTTTATCAACTTCAATTACTTTTCTGATGATCCAAGTGAACATGGAGACAAGCCAGCAAACAAAACTTTCAAAGATAAAATTACAGAACTCTTTCATCAACTTGGAGAAACATATCTGATTTCACCATGGATTGAATTGTGGATTGTGTTAGGTGTACTTTTCCTCCTGCTCTGGCTCATATTGGTTTTAAGCTTGGGAAGAATGATTGATGGAAAATACAGTACAATTGACACAGCAAGTCAGAACATTAACTTGGTTCTAAAACCTGACAGATTCTCTCACATTGAAAAAAGAGAACTATCATCAGCTAACATCACAGCCATTCCTATACCTGGTGGTGTAGCATGGGGCAATACTGATTACGAAATCTATGGCCCTGTTGAACTCTTGAAATATCCACATCAGTTCAAGGTTTCTTTAAGTGACTTTGTATCACCTAGTACTTTCTCTGATGATTGGGACTTTGAAAATATTAACAATATGATGTCAGATTTTGAAATGTCAGCAAAATTTACAGAACATGATTATTTACAAGGTTCATCAAATTATGAAGAAATGTATTGCTTTAATCATTATGGGCATCACTATTTGCATAAATCTGCTAATCCTAGAAACGTTTTCAGTTATAATCAATGGGAACATTGCCCAACTCCGCCAAAAGGCAGCTCAAAAACAGTTTATGAGAAATTCCCATACTTCTCAGGGTTTAATAACACTGATCCAGAAACGTTTTATTTTAAAATTATGAATAAGACAGGAATGAAAAACATGTTGACAAATACTAAACTGATTTATTCTGAAAAGTTTTATGAAAAAATGTCTACATTTGGTTTTGAATTTTGGAAAAACAACATTGAGACAAAAACTGTCTGGGGTACAAAGGAATGGCAGGTACAAGGTTTAGAATCATTATTCAGAGCCTGCATGATCCCAGAACAAATAATGTTCCTGAATGACACCATTCAACAAACAACCTGTCTTGGCCTAGCCAAGATAAAAGATTTAAACAACCCGTCTATACCAAAGCCAATGCCTGATAGAAATAACACTACAGATGAGGGGTTAGACGTGTCCCATATTTTACAACAAAACAGAACTAATCCTGATTGGAAAAAATGGTTGATCTGGCCCACAGACACAAATAACTGTCAATATAGATTCCTGAACAAAATACAGGGGTTCAAACAGAACAGGCCAGACCCAAGATATTCCCAGAGACAACATCTAGGGATAATAACAACATACAGTGTAGGAAAACTATGCCTCAATTGGCTACAGAAATCCACACTACCCAAAATTAAGCAACACTTGACTTTACTTAAAGAAGGTGCTGACTTGCGAGATTTCTTACTGGGACCTCGCAAACAGCGTCAAAAACGTTTCATATACGCCGGTATATATGCTGCTTACAACGAAGCTTGGAAAGTAACGCAATTTGAAACTGCTGAAAAAATACGAGAAATTGATCGTATTCATTTGGAAAAATCACTGTCTGTAGTGGACAATGGGTTAACGACTCTGTCCTCCTGAATTTATTCACTGGACAGCATTGTATCATCTGCTATTGATATAATAGAACAGGATATGCTAATGTTACAACATGGCCAGTCCCAAATACGTTCTATTGTGCAGCTATTCTGGACGTTACAAAACCTGCGTTCAGGCTACGTGCCATGGCGTCTGATCAACACAACGTCCTTATTTTCTATCTTTAACGTTACTGATAAACAAATCTCTTTGGCACAAAGAGGGGCAGACTATACAGTGCTGAGCATTGAAAAACTAGAAAGATTGCCACTGACAGTCTCCGAAAAGCCTGTCATTGAATGGATAATACAGGCACCATTACAATTCCGATAACGAATTTTCAGTTTCAATATTGCCAAAAGCATATACCAGCAGGCCTGTATGAAAGGTTGGGTAAAGGGTACATCAAGTCAACCTGGAATTTGCCTTACACACATAGATGTTGGAGTGGGGGCAAGAAAGAGATATTTCTTAGTGTTAACTACTGTAAAAATTCACTAAGCGGTACACTTCTGTGTCAAGGAATTAACCTGCATGGAGCCTGCGAATGTTCGTCAAATAACCTTTCATGCCACCTGCACGGCACCCCTGCTACACAGATAGAGCCTTTTTTCAGACAACTTTTCAACAGCAGCTACGTTATAATAAGTGACCACAGCTATTATGGCATGGTGCCAGGAACGGCCTATCTCATGAGTGTTACTTCCAGGGTCACTTGCTGTATGCAAGTATTGTATCCAAACAGCAATCCAGATATGGAGGCAGCAATATGGCCTTCTCTGAATATCTCTTCTATTCGAATTGATACTTTAAGCAGAATGAAGTCTATTCTTTTACAAACAACTGTGCCTTTAACCTCGTCTAGAGAAACGTATGATCTGCAAGTTGCAAGGACAGCAGCAGAGATACATGCATTATTATCAACAAATTGCCCCGTGCATTTCGTAGAAATGTTAAGTCAAATCTTAAACATGTCAGATACCAGTGGAATCGCACATGTATTTAAGACAATTTTTTCGGGACTGCTAGCACCTTTTGAAGCAGTCCTGAGCATCTTCCTGAATTTCATACACTCTGTGTTCGGCGGCCTGCCTCTCATCTTGGGACTCGTAGCAGGAATCCTATTTTTGTTCCTTCTGCTCCGATATGGCAAGTGAAGTCACAGACAAACTCAGGCTACAATGGAAGACACGATCCTGCAATGCAATACCGAGAAGGGATTACTAAAGTCCTTGGCTTGGCTCGGCTAAGAGATCTGAATACTACCTGGTTTCTTTCATTCAGACCAATCTGGCAAGATTGCATTTTACCTGTTCTACGATGCCTGCCTTGCGGAGAAGAATGTGTGTTAGACGTCTGTCTCATACTCCCATCAGCAGTACCTATGGATATCGATACTTTGCTTGGTTCGGTAACGGCTCATACAACGTGTTGTCCCCAGCGGCTACCCATTCTGATGACGCCATTCGTTGAGACCTCACCATTACGATTAGGGGGCGGTGAGGTACGAGATGAAAGCGGCACACAGATACAACCTTCCGTGACCATTGCTGTTCTAGACACCGATGAGGGCAATGCTTTGCGGATATGCACTATTTCTACTTTTTCGGACCTGGTCCAACTTCCACCTACTGTTGTAGACAAATTTTTTACCAGCCTATCTGAGTTAATGTTCTCTCCTAACAACGAGAATAACTTTTGAAAAAGCGAGCATACAGCGTTCCCTGAACTCTGAATTCGGACTTCAGTTTTGATAAACAGAACTTCTAAAAAACATTGGAACTATTTTTCTTCCCTGAAAGCGAAATTATATTTTCCATTTCCAAAATATTTACCTTTTGGCACATGATACTCTGCTTAAAGTAGAACTATTCTTAGAGAACAAGATTTCTATTTTAAAAATCTCTAGAGACAATATTATGACTTAGCCTCTAGCACGAGTACAGTCTTGTATAAATATGTGATGAAATGGTCTCGACCTTCTCTTCTGTATTAAGAGCCATTTCATAAATGTAAATTTCGTGATTCATTCAGTCAACATTCTAAAATGTACAAAATATGCATTATCTGAATGACACCACTGCTTACAAAAAAAAAGTACAGTATTATACTCATTTTCGTGTATATACCATTTCAAATGCTTACTATGTATTTTGGGGTGGGCTGGAAAACACATGCATCGTTATATGTTTAGTATTGCTTAGTATTTAGTAATGATGGACATTATACGTGGAGTGGGTGTTGTGAACGTGTCTAGGACCCTATTTAAAACATTCCCGATTTATGCTCTTGTGTGGTTATATCAAATCATATTCTTATAAAGGCATAAGAATCATATCCATAATAAGTCATAGCCAATGCAGTCCAAATACGGCAAGGCTACTCCCATAGACTCCTAGAAAGCACAACGCGTTCTTAAACAAACCAAGCCTCCAGCAGCCAGGGAATTCCCCCTGCTTCGGTATTGATTTGTCCTAGAACTCCTGGAGTCCTGAAAGTACTGCGAGTTCTTAGTGACGTCTTATGTCCAACCTTGCGTCAAACTCGGCACCTTCCAGGTATAAATATGCCAACATCTGCCTTTAGCAAGACACAGTGGTTTGGAGCAGATCGGCTATCTACTTGCCCGATGCCCTGCTGATGCGAGTGCCGAAGGAAGCCGACCCTCCCTGCTGACGCACTGAGAGAGACGCTTTCTTTTCTCCTGATGAGAAATCCAGCTCCAGTGTTTCCCTGTCACCCTTGCAGGTTGCTGGGAGATCAAGTCCTGAGAGAGAGATACAAGACCTCCTTCATTCTATACCCAAGGTACGGAGCTGATTAGACCCTTAGAGAATTCTTGATTCAGATTCTTGGCAAAAACTATAACTCATCTACTCCTTCACATGTACTAGGCTTAGGTTAGGTACATCGGGGTAGGCGTATCTTAGAAACACCAGTTGAGTACGTTTAGTCATTATTTTATCATTGTATGTATTTTATCCATTTTAAGTATCTTATGGCTTAGAAACCATATAAATGCTTTTTACAGTATTATTTCATAATACTCATTTTACTGTACGCACTTTACTTTACGATAAGTATAGCAATTGTGGCAATTCACTTCTCTTGCATGAGAAAGAAGACTGCTCAATAAATAACCTCTTTTATTGAAAACGCCCGTCTCTCTATTTCTCTGCACTCCTGGTGAAACTAAGCATGCACGATTGACTGAGTGAAATAGCTATCTATTGTTTCCGCGACTCTGGAGATATTCCTTATTTCAGGGGGAACAAAGTTGTCATGTTATATGGTTGTCAGAAGCTAATCCCTTCTTGTGTATTCGAGAAAGTTTCTAGTGACCTCTGAGCTAGCTGGCACACACAATTAAGTCTAACATATTCAATAGAGACCTAGTCGACCTCAGTCCTACGTCTACACTATTGTTTATGTTATTCCAATGCGCAGAGCCTAATGGGAATATAGGAACTACACTACACAGTCAAGATTTAAAAACAACTAGTCCCAAGAGGCTAAGAGACAAGCAGCCAATACCGACAGAAGAGTAGTTCAAGATGTCCACCAATCAGAGCCTGACAGAGCCTATAAAACCTATCTTGACTGCAAACAGTGTTCTTTTCATATGTGAGAAGTCATGCAGAGGAATGAAATAACAGTAAAATTAGCAACATCAGACAAACTCTCAACACCAGGGTAAACATTTCCCGAGTAAATTCCTAATTTCTAGAGCAAGGAGGTCCAGCATCTGAGTGAGAAAATCCATGCCGGGAAAGACGTGGAGAAGAAACAACTAGAACTCTGGAATTGAAAGAACTAGCAGGCACTTCATGTAGCTGTCGATATTGAAGCACCGGTAAGTAAAGGGTGGGAAACAACATTGTTAATAACATGCTGCGGTGGGATAATACTCGCCTCTGTGTCTTTAATAAAAATAAGACTTTCCTTCATAGATTTCATGGCAAGACACAGAGGCTTCCAGTATGCTTATTTAAAGCATACTTATCACCACAGAATAAGCAGTATGTATAGGTTTAAAATAAAAAGGTACGAAAAGTATTGTCATCAGACCAATCGGCCAATCTCAGAATGTCCTCTAGATGTCAATACACCCAAATGGCCTTGGATTCTATAGCCCCTCTAGAGGAGAGGTCTTCAAAGATGGAGGTATCAATCCGAGCTAAAGACATCACCCATTTAACCCAGCGAGCTAAGGTAAGAGAAAAAAACGGTTCATGTTTTTTTTAAAGGAAATGAGGAGTTGAGTGTTGGAGGACATTCTGAGATGGCTGGTTTGCTGTTCTTACACCTTCAAATAGTTACCTACACATATCTGAGGATGATCAGCA
This sequence comes from Lissotriton vulgaris, assembly GCF_964263255.1. Classification (NCBI taxonomy): domain Eukaryota; kingdom Metazoa; phylum Chordata; class Amphibia; order Caudata; family Salamandridae; genus Lissotriton; species Lissotriton vulgaris. The sequence continues at coordinate 658,060,938 of NC_141698.1, read as the reverse complement.
AAGAAAGGATCAAACACAGAAGTTAAACTAATCTTTGTGCACTTTTGTATATTGAAAAGGACTCCCAAAGAAGTAAAATGATGATAAGAAATGTCTAAAGCTTTGACATCAGACATACGTTTGATAGAAATTAGACCTTTGTCAATTTAGCAGACAATATTTTGAGTCAAAGGGAAAGATTATCTGGCCAACTTTGTAACAATTGTAACACCAAATTAACATCACATAATTACTGTATTTAGGCAGAGGGGGATTATAAAACTTTATATCCTTTAACAGATGACACACCATTGGATTTTTTCCCACAGGTTTTCCATCAATTCGGGGACAACCAGCTGAGATTGTGGACCTGTACAAATGGACAATATGGTAAGTTCTTCTCCGCAAGCGAGGGAGGCCAAAATATGTACTACATAGATACTATCCGCTGAAAAGGGATCGAGAGACTTTCCCATACATCAGCTTGTCCATGCAGCTCATGCTGACCTATAAGCCTTTGTTGTGCCTGGCACCTAGGACTTGCTGATATACTCTGCAGCTTCTGGCAAAATGTCTGGACATGGTGGGGACGACCCACTATCTTTCAGGTAGACAGTAAAATGTTGTTGCTGAGAATGAGCGAGTGCCTGGACTCTTGGAGGTCTAGTAGAAGATCTCCTCCTAGACCCCCAAGAGTCCAAGTACTCTCTCGTTCTCAGTAACAACATTTTACTGTCTGCCTGGAAGATAGTGGGTTGGCCCAACCATGTCCAGACATTTTGCCAGAATGATTTGAAAAATCATGGGATAATCTATTGATAACTTAAGGAGGGTCAGAAATCAAACCTGAGATTACCAAAAGAGTACCACTAAGACTAGAACAGCTCATTGATATCTGACCTAAGCTAGAACCCTGCAGATCATAATGAAAGGAGACTTAATTGATGTTCTGGGACCAATCCTGGAGAAAAGCATCTGTTGCTAGCGCCAACTGATCCAGTCTCCAGCTGAAGAACAGAGGAAGAAGTGAATTAGGTCTGAATGCAAATAGATCTGTGTGAAGGGGACCCCATATGTGGTGAATAGACTGGACGATGGAAGGATATAAATGCTTGTCACTGGAAACATGAAAGAAAGGGGAATGCCAGTCTGCAACAGTGTTGAGAGTATGTGGCAGAAATTCTGCTTGAACAGATATTGCGCTGAAGGCAAAGTTCCTAAAAATGTTTTGCTTGATCTGCCAAAGGCTTGAACTGAGTGCTGCCAAGATGATTTACGTATCGCACTGCAGTCAGATTGTCCATTCGAAGAAGGACGGAACAGTTTATTTTGTTTTTTGGGTGAAACTCTGGATTGCAAAGAAGCCTGACAGAAGCTCTAAACAATGTATGTGCATTTTTTACTCCGTCAACGACCAGTACCTCCAGTTGAGATCCACACCGTGCGCCCTAACCTATCAGGCTTGCATCAGATTCTAATAACAGATCTGGGGCAAGGCAAAGATCATCCTGCCATTCCAGACCCAGAATCTAACTGCGCTCGAACTAAATAAGAAAGACCCTGTCACAGATAACATATATCGAGTCTTTGGAGAGCTCAGTAATGAAGGGACCCTAGAAAGATGGCCTTGATCGACGAGGAGAGAAGACCCACAGTCCTGGCTGGCGTCCTGAGATATATGGAGGATGGAGAAGAGTGTCCGAAATATCAACCTTGATCGCTTTGCTCTAAGGCAATGATAAAGCTTAGCAGATTGGATGGGGCTATCATTGCCTAAATGTATAGTCATACTTGGACACTAATTACCTGCAAGGGAGGTAATCAGTTAGAGATTTGGTGTCCCATCTGATAAAAACTGTGGGGCTTATTTACAAGCCCCTTGCGCCGCCAGTGCGTGACCTTTAATACAGGAAAAAGTGAAACACCAGCGGCGCAAGGGGCTTGTAAATAAGCCCCTGTATTTCACAGGATTTCATATTAGCGAAATAATATAATATTTCTGTGAGCTTTGGGGTTTCTTTTTTTTTTATTTCTGTAATTTTTTATTGTAGAAAAATATATATTTACATGGAGCATAACATATACATGGGTTGAGAAAGAGGGAAAAGAGAAAAGGGGTGAAAGAGAAAGAGAGAAAGAAGAAAAAGAAGAAAGAACTGCTTTATGTGCAATCGAAGCTGGCAAATAAGTGTCTATGTGTGTGTTTGAGTGTGTTTAAAAGAGCTACAAAAGTAAAGAAATTATTGAAATGTACTGAGATATCCATGGTAGAGAAGACTTAAAATAAACGTACAAAGTTGTCAAAACATATCTCCTCAATTTGCATGTTTTGCAATTTGTTTCATATTTCGTTCTGGAGGCTACAATGGAGGTAGATGACTTCAAAAATAAATTCATAGTCATGAAGACAATGGACAGTCTAATCAACTGTGACACACAAAATGCACAAGGTGCATGCCAAATACAAATGCACTCTAATTAGCTGTATTTATAATAAGCCAGTGATCCCCGCTGCAGAAGCTTTGCAATCCTGGCGCGAGCTCTTGTGTTCCCCTGGGATCAATGGAATAAGTGCAGATTTCAATTAGCTTACAATAATTAAATATAAAAAGTATAACATGGCTTGCGGGTGAAAGCACTAATTGAGTACCAGAATAATATTACTTCTTAGTCGGAGGGGAGGAGCCTTTTTGCTCACTCAGATCGGCAGGACTTTTATTTTGCTGCACAACTGGCTTGTCCGGATTAAGATAAATGTAAATAAGCGATGACATCACCGTTTCTTTGTAAAGATCGTACTGAACAACAAGCAGCATCTTCGCACCAGTGACTGGTATATATAGTTGCCCATTAATTATACCTGTTTTATCGATCTGACACAGGTAATACTAATGGGCTGAGGCGACCCAGCGGAAATTGAACGTTTAAGTACACGAATAAATGCAGGGGCCTGCATTTGAGGCGTTGGTACACCAAGCAATCACACGGAATAAAACCGCTCTTGATGCCATCTGAGCTTACTCTGCTAGGCATGAATGGCATTGTATAGAATGCGAATGCTTCCTTTTAAAAACTGAAAACGGGGCTTTATTATTCATTAAATCATGTATTAGTGCATGCATTTGTACTCCTGAGTGTACGGTACGTAATTTCACCGTACTCCAATGGTATGTGTGGGTAAGTGGTACTCCCTCACAATATCGCATTATTTCACATTACAAGTATTGCATCCATTTTATCGACATTACCAAATTACAATGTATAGATTACAAGTTATGTATAGTGTGAATCGATTGGATAAGTAGTTGTTGTAGTGTGGGTGGAATGAGTATTTATAGTGCAAGTAGAAGACGTTGAAATTAGTAAATTAACGTGAGAGTGTAGGGTGTGGTACCTAAATATTGACTCCAAAATATCATTTGGCCATAATATCATTGCCAAAATATTGTCAATGTAAAATATTGTGGGATACAATATCAAGGGTTAGTATATGTTTTTGTTATCTTCTTAAATAACAGAATTGATTAAAATTCAGTATAATAAACTTTTTTATATAATCTCCTTTGATATGTTATTTGGTTATTTTTTTGTAGTATTTCTACATGCATTAAATAATTGTTATTTCATTTTATATTAGCAATATTATGTTTCAAGTTGTTAAGTTTTATTGGGGGATTGTGTGGATAGAATATTATTAAAATGTTATTTTATATGTGATTTGTATTTACATTTATTATTCATTTTATAATATAATTTTGAGTTTTGGGGTCAAATGAGTGTTGACTGGGTTATAATTTATTTTAACGATATATTAGAATGCAAATACTATTTATTAAATCATTTATTTGATTGATGTGTTTATTATTTCATGTATTAGTCTACGATAAGTTATAAAGGTATTTTAAAAAACTATAGCGGGTCATTCACTTATCTTTTAAAAATTGAAAAAAATAAGAAAATGGATTTCCTTTCTGGAGGAACTGAGGGGGCAGTTTATTATTTATTTATTTTTTAAAGAGTTTGTTATAGCGCGAACTAGGCCCAAGACATCAGAGCACTTTACATGAACACCAGTTTTGTTACAGATTGACACATTCATTGTTGTTGGGCACAGAGAGATTAAGTGATTTACCCAGAATCACAGGATGTTGAGCGTTGTTGCCAAGACTCAAACCCGATTCCCCAGCTTCGAGGTCGACTGCTCTAGCCGTAAGGCTGCATCCTTTCCTAGTATTAGAGAGAATCATTTTCATACTTATTGTGGGATTTAATTGTTAAAAATCTATTTTTTACATTAGTATTTTAATCGTGACAATTGTTATCTATAAAACATATTTCGGAGTTTAGTGTTTAAGGTAATATATGTGTTTTTAAAAAATGTAACATTAAATGAAAATAGGGTAGAATATTTATTATCAAAATGTTTTACAGTTTTTAAAGATTTAAAAATGATCTAATCTTTGACATTGTTGATTTGTCTTTAATATTTAATTACATTAAACAAACACATTTACCAGACCCAATATTTAATAATGTAAATACTTTTTAATTGTCATATTTAATACATAATAATATAATAACAATGATGCAATATTAAAGTTATATTCATTTACATGCACTTAGTTTACATTCATTTCTTAAATGTTTCCTTATTTTGATTAAGCAAAGTGAATAATTAAAAAATTTGACATTTATCCAATGTTAGTGAGACAGGATTTAGAATAGTAATTCAAAAGCCCCACTTATATGCTCACCTCTGAATAAATGCACTTCTCCCAGTTTTAGCAACATAATAAATACGAACTCAACCACATATTTATACTTTTCTCAGTGTTTGTGGAATACGGGTTTAAATAGTAAATTTAAATCTGGCCCACTTACCCAATATACGCACTTTCCCCTATGTATGATGGGCCATAGTTAGAACAGTAAACCCCATATATATGTACTTTCTCAAACGTTTGACGTATCCTCCTTTTTGACACCATAAATTTTGGTGGACATGTTCTGGCTAGAACGTCATCAGGAATACAATAATGATCAAGCCAGCTTGTCCAAGCTGTCAAATGTGGGCAATTAAAGACACCCTAAGAACTCAAACAGCCACAGTAAGCATGCACACTGAAAAGGTTGTCCGCGGTGTGGATTGATATTAGGTTTTAAGTGTTTTAGTTTGAAATATATGATGAAAAACTTAATTAAAGGTATGCATTTATAAGAGATCAGAAGGTCAAATAATTATCGGAGGTCAACCTTCGGTCAAAGTGTACATTGAGAGAGTAAATATGCAAATGTTTGCCTCCATCCCTGCTTTTCAAAACCTCTACAGTGATTTTAGCCTTTGCACTCAGATCAATTCTGCTTACTCTATGGTGAAAACAGGCAGCATTAAGACATTTCTTTTCTGATGACATGACTTTGTCTAATGTTACAATCACAGAGAACCAGACCCAACTATCATGACAACGTTAGTTTTTTACACATTTATTGAAATGATTCAAAAGAGCAACATAGTGTAATATCTACACCTAGAGTCCTAATGCTCCCACTGGTACCTTATTCCTTACCTACTCCCAGCTGAAAAAGAACCATACGGGAAAACACAAACATAATTGAGTCATCCAATCACATTCAATGCAATTTAAGAACTAGACCATTGCTATTTTCCTCCCCAAGCTGCATCCAGGGATTTGTGGATTATTTCGTAGTACAATACTGATCGATCCACTTAGAGGGGACTGTCCCCAACTCATTGAAACAGGCCCACAGCTCATCACAGCGGGGCCAAAACATGTTTGGCATGCCTTGATGCATGGCATTCAATAATGGCCTCCTACTCTCAATTTTCATGAGTGCACTATCCCTAGTACTACTTAAACGATCCATAGCCAAAGTGTCCTACATCTTATCAAACGACTGAGAAATCTGTGGCATATCTGCTTTTTACCCATTTGAAAGCAATGGTCCTTCACTGCCTTCACACATTTAAAAACTACACACCATTCTTGTTTGGTTAGCCCATCAAATCCCTTCAGCCTCAGATCTAGAATCATTATTTCATGTTTAACAGTGATTGGGAAGCCAAGGAGTTTTTGAAGGAATCCAGAATTCTCTTATTTTGATTTATTCCCACCAACTATGTACTTTGTGACCCACATTCTCAAAACCACTCCAGCAATTCAGACTGGCCCTGGGTACATTCAGTGGAGACACAGCTGTGTGTAATACCAGCATTATAAGATATTGTAGTGTATCTCGCTATCCTGGCAACTTGTGAGAAGTCCAATACCCTATTGGCACAAATCCAAATGTATGTCCATCTCTAGAGTTTTAAGTCAGGAGGAATTTGTGCACTTGACGGTCAAATGGGTCAGAGAAAAGTACCTTCTAACTAGATGCTGACATACACAAATTGGAATACTTTCTAACTTCTGGCAGCAGATTTGTATGAATTCCTCCCTTAAAAGTTAAGCTTAGATTAATGAACATCTTCACATTTAATAGATTTTTAGGTATTTATTTTAATGGAGATTCTGAAAGACACATTTTTACTTCCGTAATGTTAAAGCAGAAAATAATTCAAAGAAGCACATTTGCAACCTTTTTGCTGCTTTTGTAATATAATGCTTACATTTTGTCTTCCCTAAAAGATAGTCTTTTGTACCTTAAGCTACCAATGCTCACATGGTTGAAAGATGCTATATTGAGGTTGTTAATATAGTCTTACACACTAATGCATAAACTACATCTAGTAACATGTTGGAATACCAACTACAAAAATACTGCAGCACAAGAATATTGAGAGAAAAATATTATAGACTAAAATATATAAATTCGGTATGTATAATGGTATGGCAAAGATATTGAAGAGAAAAATATTTTATCTTTAAAACTGCAGTAGACTAAACCAAAATATTGGTTTTAATAAAAGAATATACAGGAAAATATCTATTTTTCAATTTGCAACAAAAAACTAAAATTAACATTAAGATTTTCGTTTAAAAATATAACTTTATTCCAAGCAAAAATATTTAAATGTAATGTATAGTTTAAACATATAAACAAATGATAGTAAAATATCTAAAAATGTGATGTTGCTAAATATATGTATAATAATAAAATAATCTTACAATGAAAATGCTTATATTTATAATTACAAAATGTTTAATATAAAGTCTTTTTCTATGATTATATATTGAAGTTCTTGAACAGAGTATAGGCAGCATATGGGGCTTAAATATTGACCCTCACTTGAGTTCAAGTTCTTCAGAACAGCTTTCACACTCTTGACTACAGTATCTTTCAGCACTGAACCCTCAGCAGGAATAAATGGCCTTCTTTGTTAAGGATTGTAGAAAATGTAGGTCTGCTGAGTGGCCTTCAATATCACCTGAAGAAAAGCCACTATACCACCCTGCACAGAATAATATATTTGAAAGGTAATAAATATCTACTTTAGAGGGTGACACCTAAAAGGAAAAACCTATAAGGGGAAGGGGAAAAACTCATTTGAAAATCAATGTAGATCTTCATTAAAGATATGGATTGTGTTGGTGATAATCAGCAAGGCACCAAATTGATTGATTGAGAGTCAAATGATCTACCAGGATGTTGATCCAAAACTGCTGAGTGGAATAATAGCAACATTTCAAAGCTACTCTAGACAACAGAAAATGCAACATTCATCAAGAGTGATCCAAATCTGTTTGGAAAAATCAGGGCCAAGAGGGTGCTGAGCTCAACAAGAAATAGGGTATCATAATTTTGCCCAGGCCTTCCATTCCTTGATAATCACATCTTTTACTGAACTTCACAGTGGACGATCTATCGTTATGAAGGGCTGAAACATGCATGCAGGTTAAGACTAGTGGATTAGCCTGGTTCTTCCGGATTAAATAACCCATATTGACTCTGATAAGTGAAACCAATTTGTCAACTTGGGAAAAAACAAATATTTTCTTACTGGTTCTGTACCCCTTTGGTCTTCTTTTCCAGATAAAGGGAACACCCTAGTTAGTTTGTTGAAGAGATATATATTCTATTTGCCGTTCCGTAGGTTTGACAATGCCTCCTGTATAGTTGCCCTGAACATGTCCTCTGAAAGACACAGGAACTGATGGAGGGATCCCTTATACAACCAACATCTGTGCTTTCTAGCAGAAGATGATGAATATTCTTGTGAGGAATAATCTCTCCTCTTGTGCTTTCTTGACACCCCGAAACCGGTCCTGAGATGCTTGTTCTGGTCCAGGAGGACCTGGCTTGGCAGTTTGGGCTGGCCTATTCCCATGGGCAGCAGGGTCAAAACTGATTTGCATATAGCTGGGTCTAAACTAGAAGGCATGGTGAGCAAAAAAACGATGGATTTAGCCCAGATCTGTGACAAATTTTTGATTTTTTCAACATTCTGTCCATCAACTGTTCATTTTGCATTTAGAACTTGCCACACATCACACAAGAGAAGGAAACCAGTGTGCCATCATGCACTCGCCCCACCAATAAACATAAAATATATCTTTTAGCTGTATCTGGCTCCTGCAAGCACAGTTCTATCACCTATGCATCTAAGACTGTGGCAATTCATAAAGCATCGGTGCCCAGTGCATGGCTGCCTGACAAGGAGCCTGGACCTCTTGTAATGGCAGTGCCACACTACAGCTAAATGGACACTAAAAATCTGTTACTAAACCCTCAGATGTATGGAGGTGTATGCAAGTGTGGATGAAAAACATTTTGCTTGCTGCAGTCTATATATAGGCAAACTTATCTGGAGAACTGCTTCAGTTGCATTACTGAGAGTATGTACATGCACACTTCTGCAATTGTGTGTGATACAAACAGTGTAGGGAGGCTGCCCAGGAGCAAGCAAAGCATAGTGGTGGGGAAGGGCCATGCAGCAAGTGATGCACATGTTCATGACTGGGAAGGTGGCTACATCTATTTGCAGGTGAAGTGTGAGAGGATCACAGAAGAGTTCCAACCATGGTGCACTGAGTGGAAAGCACAACTAACTGAGAGTGGCTGATCAGGTGTGGGAAACTTTGTTGATGCTAAATATGCATAGGTGCAGCATTCCTGAGGATGGACTGTGTTCATATGTTGAAGCAGTGCACTAGGACAATCGATGTGCTCTGATTGTAAAGTGGTGAGCACAGCTAAAAAAGCATATGAGCATTCATCATGGGGCCAATTTTTCTGATTGATAACATCAGTAGTTTTTATTCTGATAATGGTTAAGGACAGTGGTTGGGCTCAGGATCCTGAGGCTTGACTGTACTGGTAGCTGTGCATAGCTACGGCAATTACTACAGTGTTGGTTGCAGCATGCTCCTCAGGTACATGGAAATAATCAGGTATTCAGTGCTTTACAACACAAGTTCATGAAGGTTCCTGAGGAGATAGCTTGCTGCTGTTTATCGACTTCATCAAACAACAAAATGGTGTGCGGAATACTTGAACTAATCTGAGCAGCTAGCAATCACCATAAGTTCGCATTCCAACCATCGTTTTTCGGCCATTATGCAACACTAGACTGAGGCAGCCATGTGAAAATCAGCCTTGGTCCTGCTCTGACAGGAATAGTCTAGCACGGACTGTCAAGCCAGGTCCACTCCAGGCAGGGACACAAGTAACTCCTGACCAGTTTCAGCTTACTTAATGCTTGAGTCCTGTGCCATGACCATGGGACTCAAATCTGAGCATAGTGGTCGCACTTAGGGTGTCTCCTGTAAGAAACAATAAAAAGATGGAGCTAATGAGAGACCAGTCATTTGCATTTTAGATTTGGTCCGACTCCTACTTCAATTGAAACAGCCCAGCCAGAACTGTGAAGCCAGGTTGCTCCAAATGGAACACCAGTAACCCCAGAATCGGCTTAGGCCTTGTCAGTGATGTACAGCTTGAGTCTTGTGGCACAGCAAGCACAGGACCTACATTTCACTATCACACTTAGGGCATCAACTTCACCAAGCAAAAATGAATGGAAAGCATACTTGAATTAATGTCAGCAACAAGTGATTGCTCAGACCGCATTCATTTATAGTTTTTCACAAACTATGCCACTCTAGACCAAGATCAGGCTGAAGCAAATCAGCCTTTCTTCTGCTTCAAGAGGAACAGTCCAGCCCAAATGTCTGTTTTTGTGTCTTTGCATTCAATGCTGTTTTAAATTTTGTTTGTGTTTTTCATGACTTTTTGTACTTTTTTATTTTTTATTCACTTCCTTTGAATTTCATTTCCTTCATTCCCTTGTTTTTCTTTTTTTCCCCTCACCTACTGCCATGTCAGAGCAGGGTGAACAGGGGAGCGGCGGTGCGAGGCCCACCCAAAATGCACACAGCTGCCGGCCCTGTGGATGGTGGCACCATAAAGGTGTTCAGTCTTGAACTATTTTTAATAAGGTGGAGGTTGCAGCACTAGTTTTTTTTTGCATTTCCACCTCCCTTCCATGTTGTCAGCAGGCGGTAGGCCTGGCAGTGGGTACCCCATGCAGGAGCCCCAGGTGATGGGGGGAGGTGCGCCAGTGTGTGCGGCACACCAGCCAGGCCCAATGCACCGTCCAGCAGCTGACACACAGATGGGTGGATATCCTAGACCAGGAGCAGGACTTACTCAACCTGCTCAGCGTCGAGATTCCAGGGCTCGGTGAATATTCATTATTTGTTGTGTTTGTGTTCTACAACACTATTTTTTTTCTGAATGGCATGCTGCTCACACTCAGAGGTAAGTTATGTTTAGCTTACATTAACAATATTATCAGTATGTGATCCAGTTTCAGCTAGGCAGGTGTTCGGTGCTACCTAATTGTACTCATCTACGCTCGCTTTGGCTTATTAATTAAGAACCCATAGCAGACTCTTCTGTCCTCCTGTCACCATAGTGAAACAATGATGTCAGTGAGTTATCATTCTCTGTGACTTTCTTTATCTAGTTTGTACAGTCCCAAGCTATTTCACAGTGATATGTAGTTGTATGCATCAATGCATTGCAAAAAAGGGAGACTGAGGTGATCCATGAATGGGGTTGAAAATGAAAATAGAATCAAAGATCATTCATTGCAATATATTAGTTTCAAATGTAGTTTTTGTTAAGGAAATTTAAAATAGGGAGTTTACGATTAGTATGGCAATCTCAAAGATAGTTGATAGATTGAATACTAATACTATAGGCGATCTGTTTTAGATAAGCATAACATGACTATGTTTGCCTGTCATAATAATTTTGTGGAGATTAGCTGTACCGCTAATCATTTTTTTATCTTCTTCATTTCTTACATCAGCACCCGAGGGACCGAAGAGGGGCAGTGCAGAGTTGGGTCCAGGAAGAGCTGTGGAGGAGGCGCCCACCAACAGCGCCACTGCTGAGGGCTCTGCTCATCCTAGTAAATCCTATTATTTATAATTATTATTTCCCTAATGTTGGGTTTTATGATTGTTGTGGGCTTAGGGTAGAATCTTGGGGTATTGTTATGTTGCTGCTGGGTTCCAGGACGGACGTTGCTGCCTGGAGCCTGGTGTTGCTGGCGAGAAATAAGGTTGCTCTGACAACCTTACCTGCCGTCTTCCTTTCATGTGGCAACGAGGATGGGATATGTATCCGCGCATGCAAAACATAGTGGATAAGCTCATTTACCTCTGCCCACTATGCTACTTTTAAATTTTGCCTTTTTTTATGTATACTGACTCCTTTTTTTCCAACTCTCCTATCCAATTTCTGTTTCATCCCTATTATCCCTGCCCTATCTTTTATTCCTAATTCCATGTCTTTTTAGGGGGGGGATAGCTTACTTTTTCTGGTGTATTCTAGTCTCTAATTCACATATCTTCTGCTTTGTTGGTAATCTTTCCCTCTCCCTTGATGTCTTGTGGTACTGTAAGACTAAGAACAGGTTTTTGGTACTCTACTGTCTACTGTGAAGGTTGCAGGCCCAAGAAAGCTAGTATTATAAATAATATTCACCATGTATGTTTGTTGTGAAGGCCTCTTTCTTTTGCTCATGCTCTAACAGTCAACGAGAGAGTGGCCATGGTCAGAGGCCATTCCACCCCCAGCCCCCAGTGCTGTGCTGTGTAATTCATTTATACAGTATACCAGCAGTTTCCATTATAGTGGAGCACAGCTGGAAAGTATGAGGTCCCATTCCAATTGCCACCCAACACCATATGTCTTTTATTGACCATTATTCCATGTCTCATTATGTTCAATGACTCTGAGTCATCATGTTCATCATAGATGTTAGCTCTGCCCCTCTATTGCGAAATGTTTTAGTTGGCTTCAGTACCTGACTCTTTTTGCATTGTCAGCCAACAAAAAAATGGCCAGAGTGATATTTTTCTTAGAAGATCCTGCAGTGCTAACTGAACTGTAGTGATGTATTGTAGTTGTATTTTTTTTATTAAAAAATTCAGGGGAGGCGTATCTGGCATCTAAAATAGTTATGTTTTTTTTAGCCACATTTTTGCTAGCCAGCTCAAGTGACACTGCAGGAGGAGGGAGCAGCAGCAGAGATGGGTCGTGGTAATTCACATTGCTTGCTCATTGACAATTACCATTATACTCACTAGCTACAAGAGCGTCTTTTGTGACTTGTGATCATGAACCCCCCACTTAACCTAGCTGCAGTGGTGGTTGAATTATTGCCTCTTCTAACTGGAACTCAGCAAAAGCTCACATAGTAAATGCTAAAAATGATGGCTCTAGGGAAATGGGAAAGAGCGGAAGGTTAATCGAAAGGATGGGGAAACTGGTATATCTGTGAAAGGATACATGAGTGGGTAAAAGGGAGCAAAGGGATGGAGGGGTAAAAGGATGGCTGAAAGAAGGGGAAGGGGGGATACTGAATGGGTGGATAATGGATTGAATTTTTTGGTGAAAGACTGAATGAGAGAAAGTAAAGCCTAAATCATGGTGGCTATGGGTGAATATAGAATAATGAAAGGATGAATGAATATTTGGATTTCTTGGATGAGTAAGCAAGGTAGCTCTTCTAGAGAGGAACATGCTGCTGACCTACTTCCCTCATATTTATTTTTCGGTTAACACAGCTATGGTTCAATAAGGGGGGATTTTCTACGTTTTTGTTCTACTCTCTTAAAATCACTGTATTTGTTAAGCGAGGCAGATATGCATCCCACCCATCATCATTTATAACACGCCCCTCCCTGCCCATGGCATTTCGCCAAATCGCCACCCATGACCGAAGTACAGTACGGTTCAATTTGTGACTGCAGTGTTGGCTGTGCAATATGCGTCTGCTTCCGTTAATGCGGCATTTACAAAGTTTTTAATGCATTGCAAAGTGAACATACAAGCTGTGTTTCCCTTCACCCACTCAGTCACCTCTTAGTACTTCACTCCTTTATTCTTTCATAAGCTCTTCTTTCCCAGCCTAATTTAAAAATCCATTCTTGGCATGTGCCACATTTTATGGCCATGTGAGGTGATTCCAAAATATATTTCATGATTTCCCATAACAGATTAATTTTTCACCTGTTCATATTTTTCCCTTTTGACTTTCACAAACTACAGTGACTGAATAAGCCAAAGCTTAATAGTCACATGATGAATCGATGATCAGTGGCACCCTTCTATTCTATACCAAAAGCTCTACCTATCTGCCTAATCCTTACACTTCAGTAGAGTAAGTCAAGTTTTCTTTCCTTTCTGTCCAGTGAATTAATTTGTTGGAAATAATTTGTGGTGATGGGCGAGGCCAGTGAGTAAAGTCGGACTAAGAGCCTGATTCGATTTCAAATTTGGCGTATGGGATACTCTATAACGAACGTGCCAGATACAATCTATATAGCCCGTTCCTTTCTCTGAAGTGTAGTGCATCATTTTCCCCAATATCTACTTACGGCAGACAGGATACTTTCTGCATTTTATGTGTGAGGTGTGTGACGTAGTATCCTATTTATTATTCATCCGCCTCTGGAATCAGAAAGTGAAATACATTTGGGGAAGAGCAGGGCCATTGGAATTAAAGATAGATAATTGTCAACTACAGCTGCCGCAACTGCAAATAGTAGCAAAATAGCCAACGTGCTGGTTAGCATGCCTCCATTAATTTAGCACAACACAACTTGTACTTTATAGTAGAAAATGCTTTACTCATTAATAATATGTAATGTATTTTTATTTTTCCACTCAATGTGTCTGTTTAGTTAGTAGAAAAACCTTTAAAAGAAAAAAATCACTGTTCTTTTTAATATGGTGTTATTTTGTTATAATACTTTTCTGCCAAACTGTCAGTGTTTTGTATACGAGGCATGTGTGGGTAGAAACAAAATTGGCCTTGTGACTCTCCTAATCACATCAAAATCCAATGTCCCTGGGGGACCAGCAATGTATTGCTATTGTGCCACCCACTAATTTTAAACAATTGTTTGCACAGAGCATTATTATCTTTTTTCTTTTTGTTTTTCTCAATATAGCTACTCCTGCTGATTCACCCGTACCACCCACCAGGCAGGAGATAGTGGCCCATCTGCAGTGGCAAAGGTTTTACCATATCCAACAGGAATATTGGTGGCTGGTGGCCCTGGTGGATGAAGAGGTGGAAATCACCGCCTCTGAGGCGGGTCCCACTGCCGGTCCATACCTTTCAAATTTTTAAACTTTAATACTTTTAATATGTTGTTGTATCGTGATTTTGTTTTCATGTTTATGCTGTGCTATTTGTTTTAAAAGCGACCTCGTTTTTACTTGATCTCTCACTTTGATATTGAACTTTGCGTCACTGCTGCTCAGTGAGAGTTTCTGTTGCTCTTCTTGTAGCTAGCACTTTTTTGCACTTTTTGGGGGGGACATATGTTAGGAGATGGGGCAAAGCATACCTTGAAACATATTCTGCCTCAATACTTATCGGGAAAGGAGTGCAATTTTTATTCCTTCTCTTGTGCCGCTTAGAGCAACCATCTTGGGCTAGCACTCTAGCGGCTAGGTGCATTGCAGGGATGCTGCAAAGTCAAAAGAACTATGCATGGGGTCATGAAACCTTAGTTGCCAGGGACTGAGTCATCATGCCACCTGTGTACCCATGAGTCTGGGGAGTGACAAGCTATAGTGCCTTGCTTGCCCTCCTACTCAGTCACAGAGGACCAGATGTAGGTAATCCAATTTTACTGATTCATAAATACCGAATTTTACCGAATCGGTATTTTAGAATCGGTGAATGGTATGTAGATAAAAAATCGGTAAAAAATATCGATTCGGTAAATACCGAATCGGAAAGCAAACAAAAGTGATACTCAAGTAGGCTGCCAATCAGGTGCTACCACCCTCCCCCTCCCTATCAGGAAGTGGCTACACAGGCAGCTGCAACTAATTAGAAGCTTCTGGAAAGGCAGTTGGAGCTGAGCTGAGTCCCAGAGCAGCAGAAAGGGTTTTGTGAACTTTTAAAACAGCAAAATGTCTAGCACACAAGAAAAAGAGCAGCATGAGAGGAGGAGGAAACTGAAATTCAGCAGTATGGAGTTGCAGGTCCTTGTTGAGGAGGTGGTGAAGGTGCAACACAAATTGTTGGCAGGCAGTCCCTCACTGTGGCTGAATCAGCCAAAAGAAAAATCTGGCTGGACATTTTGGACAAAGTAAATGCAGTTGGGGTGACCACCAGGGACACAGAGGACCTGAAAAAACGATTTTATGACCTCAGGAGTCAAACCAAAAAGATATTGGCTGAACATCACACGCAGGCATCAAAAACTAGCAGAGGCAAGAACCCAGCACCCCCCCTTACTGACCTGGAGGAGATGGTGGCCTCGGCCATTGAACCAGACAGCGTCTGCGGACTGGGAGAAGTAGACAGCTCAGCCAGAGCTGCAAGCAAAAAAAGGTAAGACAAATACACTGCATTCCCCCCAATACCATCATCCTTACCTGTACCCTTAGTGGGCAAGGGAACCCAAGTCCAGTACTGATAGCACTAGACAGGGCCAATGCATGATGCGATATGTAGTCAGGAAATATAAGAACATGTCATACAGCACACCAACCAAGTAGTTAAGGAAATGACTGCATAGAGAATATAGCCAATGTGATAAATATTTAATTGTAGTGACTGTGAGACAGTAGCGCTTAGCTAATGTACGCTCATATGTCCACAGGTGAAACGTTTCACAGGCATTCGCAGGAGACTCAAGGCACACCACCTGAGAGGGAGTAGAGTCAGGAGGCAGGTCCAACTACCCACAACGTACCACAGGACACAGGTGCATCAAGTAGCCAACCTCCTGCCTAAGACTTAGAAATGGCTCAAGAGTTGCTGGCGTCCCCTCGCAGATCTCAATCCCCTCTCCTGCTGTCATCCCCAGAAATGCCAGCATCACAGCATGATTCGACACCTGCATCACAACCAGGCAGGAGGCATGTTGTAGCCCCACTCCTAGAATTGGAGTCAGTAGCAGCTGACATGGAGGGTGACGAAACACACAACTTGCCTGTAGATGTTGGCTCTGGTACAATGCACTCCAGTGCAGGGGTGGGCCATAGTGGTGCAAGACGCCGCAGAGTCCAAGAAAGGCCAGCAGATGCACCAGTTGAGGGTCCTAGTGTGTTCTGTGGTCTGGAGGGGAGCATGGTGAGAATACAGAGGATGCAGGGAAGAGCTATCCAGTCATGCCAACGACAGATGAGGTCCCTGAACAATAACATTGGAGAAATAGTAAAGGGCATCAGTGAGCTGGTACAAGTCAACAAAGAGATGGCAGCAGGGATGCGCGGAATTAACAACTCGGTGCAGCTGCTATGCACCAAACTAGACACAGATTTTGCTGCTAGGCACAAGGAAAGGCAGCGTGCTCATGGCCAAAGTAAAGCCATCAACCGCCTGGCCACTGCCACATCCCTGTTATGCAGGAGAAGCAGTAACATGCAGGAGGCCATGACCCAAAACACTAATGAGGTCACTAGGAGCATGGGCAGGATGACCAGTGCTCTTGTGGCGCTGTTGAATGCCCAAACTGCAGACACAGCTGCTCTGGATATGCCTGTAAGTGAGGAGAGCACAAGCAGGAGCAGCATTGGAAGCACCCTTGTCCCAGAAACAAAGAGGAGCAGGCACCACGCTGAGGCCACAGGCCAGCAAGACAGTGAGCAGGGTGAGCAACCTACAAGTGGTATTGGGAAGCGAGGAAGGAAATAACTTTTACAGTTCATGGTGAAGTGAACCAGGACTGACATCATTGCAGTTAAATACTTTTTGTTGCACATTTGTGCTTTAAAAACCTACGTCATTACAAAATTAAACACCACCTGACTGTGTCTCTTTAATTACTTAATAGTAGTTGCTTGTGATCTCATCACGTCTGTGTCTGCCATCAGTTGGTGTTGCAACTCCAGATGCGTGTAGTTCAGGCTCTGCTTCCTCATCGTCATGGTCCTCATAATCTGAGAGATCCACTTCTGTGCCCTTCTTGACCGCAAGGTTCTGCAGCATTGCACAGGCTGCAATCATCTTGCAGCTGGTGATTGGTGTGTACTGGCGGGCCCCTCCACTCTTATGGAGGCAGCGGAACCTGCTTTTCCACATGCCAAAGGTGCGCTTCAAAATGTTTCGGGTTGTTTTGTGTGCCCTGTTGTATCTCCTTTGACTTGGGGTTGTAGGGTTGAGGTAGGGAGTGAGGATGAAGGACCAGAGGGCATATGCACTGTCCCCTAATAGTAAGAAGAAAAAACGTTACTCACATGCACACACACACATCCACCTGCAATATGTATCAAGGGAGTTTCACACAGTGTGTTACCTAGCAAGTATCCTTCTCCGAATTCCCCCGCTATCAAGCGTGCGTAGATCCCACTGTTTTAGAAGATGTAAGAGTCGTGGGTACTCCCGGGGAATTTGGCTACTAGGTCAATGATCATGTACTTGGAATCACAGATCACCTGTACATTTATGGTGTGGGTGGACTTCCAGTTCCGATAAATGTACTCTGTAGCAGCAGGTGGGCATATTGGAATGTGGGTACCATCAATACAGCCAATTATGTTTGGGAAATGCGCCATCTGATAAAAGTCTGTCTTTGTCCTTAGCAGTTCTGCATGCGTTGCAGGGAAGCTGGTGTAGTGGTGCATTCTCTGCAGCATTGCATCAATGAATTTTTTAAAGAAACGTGACAGACAGCTCTGGGACACCCCACCTACCGCAGCAACCACACTCTGGTAACTCCCAGATGCAAGCAGGTGTAGGCTGCACAGCACCTGCACATGGGGTGGGATGGCGTGTGCCCTTGTGGTTTGATGTTCCAATAGTGGGTGGAGGTCCCTGATTAGGTCCAAGATAGTTTGGGGAGCCAGCCTGTACCTTTGTAGGATCTCTGGCTCAGTTAGCTGGAATAGAGTGATCCTCTGCCTGTACACCTCCTCCTCCCTCCTCCAGACCCTCTCTCCTTCTGCCTGTAGCCGTAGCCGCCTCGCAATAACATAGAATGCCGGCATTCTGGTGAAAATGTTGCATTTTGGGCCCTTTTTTATACCCTGCACCTATTTACCACCTGACTTCAATCCATGGTAAATACCGACTCTTAAATACCAAATTTCATGCAAAATCGGTATTTAAGAGCTTACCTACATCTCAAATACTCATTTTTACCATTTCTTATTTTCCGATTCGGTAAATTTACCGATTCGGTAAAGTTTCTGATTTGGTAAATTTACCAAATCGGTATATTTTCCGATTCGGTAGAGTTTCTGAATCTGTAAATTTACAGATTCTGTATATTTTCTGATTCAGTAAATTTTCCGAATTGGAAACTTTACCGTTTTAGTATTTTTACCGATTTTTCCGATTCGGTAAGGGTTCCGATTCGGTAACTTTGCAGAATCGGTAAATTTACTGATTCTGAAGTTTTTGAGTCCCCTACATCCCAAATGCCCAATACCGGTCGGTAACGGCCGTAATTTGGTAAATTCGGACGTTACCGACCGGTATTGGGCTACCTACATCTGGCCCCAAGTGATTAGACACCCCAGAACGCAACACTCCCGACCCTCTCAGGAAACGCGGTGGCAGGACACCCCCTTTTGCTTACACTCTTGTACTCGTCCACAATAAGATCTGACAGAGACACAAGAAAAGTTTCAAATGTTTATTTTAACTATTGTGCTCTGGTATGCAGTATACCTGTCACAACAAGTAGAACAAGCTTTGGCATAGCCAATAGGTCTTGCCTTTGGGACCTTATAAGAGTTTAGCCATGCAACAGTTGATGTTGTTGCACCAAGGATATTGTGTTGGATAACTAAACACTTATAAGGTCCCAAAGGCTGGACCTATTGGCTATGCCAATGCTTGTTGTATTTGGTGTGGCCAAATTTGTTTGTGTTTTGGAATGCAGTTTATTTGTCTAGAGATATATAGGGCTGACTTTGAGATGGCCGCATATAGGTGCCAAAACACTTGGTGGCTAAATTAATGTTTCCAGACGGTATTTCCACCCTTAGAAAAGACTATTTCTAGTCATTAGCCCTAGAATGGGAAATAACATGCTGCCCTGGCTTTACTGAGTCAATAAACACATATGCCATCCTTATTATGGGCCAAATAACTGGTCCTTCCCACTTACATTTAAGCTGGTGGTAAATATGAACTGGAGCACACTGCGGGTTTGGGGGGGAGGGAGGGGTGGATCCTGGACCAGTGGAGGATGCTGCCAGGTTGGGGAACTGACCCATGCACTCTCGTGATGTAACAGTGCACTCAGGGCAGGGTTCCGATTTTTTTTATTTCCGTAATTGATTATCCTCAACAAAAGTATTTCTATTTTGATAACTGGTAAAGGGCTAGTTTGTGTGATGTTCTTATTTTTTTGCATTTTTGAGTCCATGGAATTTAATTCACAAAATTGTTTATAAATGAGTCTGTGGTGAGCCATTGCTAGTCTGTGCAGGAACTGATGTAAGGTCCTGGATTTAGGGCAGAGATGTGAGGGGCAGAGGGGGTGTGCGTTATTGGTGTAAGTCTCTTATTTTTCAGAACAGAGTGCAGATGCATGCACACTGGGCGAGAAGGCACTGCTGCTTGTAATGATCATTTATACCCCAGACTCCATCAGCCTGGTACACCTTTGATGCATGAATGCATGAGCTGGCAATAAATAAAACACAACAGAAGTTTATAATGCATAAGGAAGGGGAATCCCCTCGCATGGCAGCCTCTCTGACAGAGGTGTGTTGTCAAGTCAGACTTATTTGGTTCCCATGAGTGTTTCCTTCCACATCATTTTGCTGACAGTGGAAAAACAGAATGAGTTTTCAAAGTACAGTTGCAGAAACTTATAGATCTGCAGGTTCTGGGGCTGGGGGACGGAGTGCAGCGAATGAGTGCAGTGACGGATTGCAGTGACTGAGTGAAGTGCTTGACGAAAGACCACATTCTACACTGAGCGCACAATGCACATGGACTAAGGTGTTAGTTGAAACACTGATAGTGGGAGGTCTTGGAACAGGGCGTGACCTTTGGTGATGGTTGGTGAACAGAGCCTGATGGACATGAATGAAGGTCATGCCCTCTCGACTCTGGGGACAGCAGCCCCAGAGCAGAGAAATGTCAAAGCCCACCATGTGTTATTAGAGCCAACTGGTCCCAACTGAAGCTGCCTCCGGTGAGATATGCATGAGGGGCACTAGGCCTAAGACCTTCCCAGAGCTTTCTGGAACTCGAGGATTGTCACGCCGCCTACAATTTGGGGCAATGCATGCTCAGAATACATGTCCTGTGCCCTCTGGGCACTAAGCATGGTTGAGTGGCATGTTCAGTGGGCGCAGTGGCAGAGGGGGTGACGAGCAGGCAGTGACTGAAGCCAACCTCTTTGGGCTTTGAGATGGTTGCCCCCTGAAGTCACTTATACTATATACCTCTTTACGCTGTATATCCATAAACACAGGCTCATTTTCCTGAGCTGATGACTAGATGAAGGATTTGGTCATGGCTGGCCTTGATATCGTTGCCCGTCATCATGTGTTGGCAATGGATGTTCCCACTTGCCCTCCATTGGCATTCGCGGCACGCGCACGTGCATGTCAGCACATCTCGCCAACGGCGAGCAAGGATCAAACCTCACTGGTCACCTTATTCTCACTCACGTGCAGCAACGCCTGCTTTCCAGCTTCAACGTGCCTCATTTGGAAAACTGTGCTCACTTGTTATGGTGCGTAGAGTGGGCCGCTCATATACATTAATAGTAAGTTAAAGGAATTGTACCGAGCTAGGGGGGATGGGGGAGGTGGAATGTTTTGTAAATCCTCTTTTCTTCTATGAATGTTGTAGTTACTTGGGTGGATAGTCCTGAACCTGCACTTTTATGTTTTCCCATCACTTTGACCTCTTTTTAGTAATTTATTTTAAAATAAAAAATACTCATTAGGAAAGGACCTGTGAGCCTGCGAGTGGTGCGCACACGCGCTTCAAAGACGCTAGAAGAAAAAAAAAAGCCCGCAAGTGCTGCCGGCGAGTGCACTGCAAAGAATTTAAAGAATGCAGCAGGCACAGTGCAGGGCCACTGCTAGGCCAGGGGAGAGAGAAGGCAGGACATGCACCCGCCTTTTGTCAATTGTGTGCTGTCTTTCTTAGAAAGACGCATGCAAAGGCCAATAGCGTGTGAGTAAAAATAAAAGCACACGCACAAGTGTGTGGTCCGAGTTGGAAGTCCTTACCAGAAGCCTAACAGTGCAGCGCATTCGTGCTAGCTCAGGCGAGATCTAAAAATGCCTAATACAAATACAGTCAGCTTCGCAAATAGTCCATAAGTCAGAAAAGGAGCTGTCATTATGTACGACAGTGTAGCCTAACCTTTCTCTCCTTCTATAGAAGTAAAATTATTATATATTAGAAGATCGCTGGGTGTTAGCAGCAGACGCCGCACCTCAGTCTCTAGATGGACGATCTAAGTCACAGGTGCTGTCACGCTCCCCTCCCTGGAAAGATCCCTCTCCAAGTTTGTGTGTTACCTATCTGTGTATTCCTACATGACCAAAGTACATGTGCCCAAATAACAGCTGCATCTGCATGTTTTGTCTAGGTGCTAGGGCCTGACCAGAACAGAATAACAAAGGGCATTGTTGTTTGACCTTGTCTACAATGCTTAGACTAAATCCCAGGAAGGAACAGACGCAAAAACAACAGCATGTTCTATGTGAAAGTTGCAGCGTGGCACAAAGCAAAATAAGTTTGTGCAGTAAAGTGCACAAACCAGAAGACAGTCTGCAATGGGCTCATACTAACATAGAGAAAATGAACGGACCACGTGACAGGTGGGACGGGACCTTTCTCTCCTATATAAGGGTGGCATGCTGCAGACTCGCAGAAGATTATAAAACTGCCGGTCCATAGCTTCAAATTTTGAAAATGTCATACTTTTAATATGTTGTTGTACTGTGATTGTGTTTTCGTTTTTATGCTACCCTATTTGTTTTAAAAGTGACCTCGTTTTTACTTGATCTTGCACTTTACGCCGTTGCTGTTTAGCAAGAGCTTCTGTTACTGCTCTCGTTCCTGGAACTTTTTTGCACTTTTTTGGGGGTACATGTGTTCAGAAGTTGGGGGAAAGTATAGCTTGAAATATATTCTGCCTCAATACTTACCAAAAAAGGAGCACCATTTTTCCTTCTGCTCTTGGGCCACTTAGAACCACCATCTAGGGTTAGCACTCTAGTTGCTAGGTTGGACAGGAGCTTTCTCTCCCATATAAGGGAGACCTTGTCGCGAACACGCCGCTGGCACGCCAAACCAAGCCCTTCTGTGTCTGTCCATGACCGGTCCATGGACAGCGCCAGCCATGCTGCCGAATCTTCCATCTTTCAGGGCTGCGGATATTCCAGAGACTCTCTACTTGCCATAAATACCAATCCTTCCTATCATCTGAATGCATTTTCTCCTCCTGGCAAGAGTAAGAGTGTTTACTCCTGTGAGGCATGTGTCTTAATTATTGCAAACCTCAGTGGCCTATTAGTGATGGAGCAAGGTTTTATAAGTACAGAAACTTGCTCGTATTCAATCCTCTCGAAATAACATGTAACTTATTAACAAAAATATTTTGTGATTACTAAAACCGCACCACGTGACAGTTCTAGTATCTAGGGGAAGCTTTCCTATGTGCTTTTGCTAACATTAACCCGAGTGTCCTAATATGGCCGCCGAAAACGCGGGAATATTTCTGCGCACGCGTCTACTACATATACGTAGTGTGACGTATCTCCGCTTTTGGTGGGAATTTCTTGCAGCTGTGCACTGGAGCCAAAGATGGCCGCTTCATGCTACACACACTTATGCACATGCTCCTGCTCGAACTGAAACTTGTGTGTTTTGCTTAACTGTAATGCTATAGTTAAAATAAAGTAATAGGGTTAGAGTAGAATTAAGTGGTATACAGTGCATTCATTAATTTTTCTATTTTAATATGTCTCTCTTTGACTTATTTGATCGCTCGTATTTGGGCTTGAACGGGTGTCGCATTCTCCATTTTGAATCTGCTGATCATGCGCAGATGACATCGAAATCCTCACAGCTTTGAAATTGAATTTATTCCAGTTCCCATCTTATTTGCGACATTCGTAGGAAACTTACCAAGTCACCCGGAGCAAGAGGAAGAGAAAGCACAGAACTTTATACATTGTACATGAATTGAAATAATATTATTGGGTGTAATAAAAAGAATGGGAAAGTAAACTATGGGCGGGAACATTGATCAACTATATCGAATATAAATGATCTCATAATGGTATGGTGTGATGACCTCTCCTCGTCTTTCTGACCAATCAAATGAAGGGAACACATGGAATTTGCAACATTAAGGGGGTGGTACGCACACTGAAATGGTATAACTAATGTAGGCTCAGTCAGTTAGATTGTCCGACTTGTCACAGACCTGTCACTGACCCAACTTATGCTTAAGGAGAATCGAGAGCGGAGTGCTAGTCGAGAACTTTGACAGAAGAATCGGGAGTATTGCTGAGGGAGAAGAATCGATCTACCCATTCGGGGACTGAGAGTAGCTGTAGAGAGAGGTGTGACGCTGGCGGTGCACTTAGCGAAGGTTGCCTGTCCTGTCCTGTCCTGTTGGCATCTGATTAGTCGGGAGCTTTTCTTTTATCCCAGCACGTGGCCAGGATTAGTCTTCACACCATTCTAGGTAAATATAATCTGTGTGGTATGTCCTTGTACCATTTTCCCTTGTTCACCCTTCCCAGGTACCAATGTTTAAAGATATTTTCCTAAAGTCCTGAACATTTTATGCTTTAATAGTTATATTCTTACCCACAAAATCCTTAATCTTACTGTCATGGCAACTGGCTTACAAAATATTGCATAGATAAAGTATTTAAAATTTTCCAGAGTCTGTGATTTGTTTTTCGTAAAGTAAATGGTATTCTCTACCTATTATTCTAACTACTTGATCCTTGGATTTAGGACTTAGCGCACAAGTGACAAGGATTTGGTAAGTTATGGTGTATAGGTATAAGTCCTAAGGTGAATAAAACTCCGATAGGCAGGAAATTAAGTTGGATTACCGATTCAAAGTGTGAATGTTTATGGGCCCAGGTCAGTATGATTAACTGAGCTGGTAATCTAGCGCCATTATTAGGCCTGTTTTATCAACTGCAGGTTGATAACATAAAGTAACACATTTACATCAATAAAATAGAGCATCGCAAAAGTACATAGAACAAGTCCACGGGGAATGTAAGGAGGAGGGGTAAAATAAAGGGGGTAGAAAATGAACGGGTCAGAGTGTATCAGCAACGGAAGAACGAGATTCAGGGGGAAACAAGGTATGAAAAAAAGAACAGAGATGAAGAGTCATCGAACCAGATAGGGGTAAAGAAAAAAAATGAACATCCAGAGCCAGGCTCTCTCAAAATGTTGGATCGCCTAGGCAAAGGAGCAGGTCCGAGGGTGAGTGTAGAGGAGAGTCTTGAGTGGGGAAATACGATGAGAGGGGTTTAGGCGAGTCAAGGAGGGGTCGACATGAAGGCAGTCAGGGCAAGTATGGAGAAAACCAATGGCCTGGTCTGGAACCAAAGAACAGTTGATGCCACCAAGATGGAGGACCCCGGATAGGGACATCAGTCAGATTAATCACAAGATGGTGGGCTTGAAGAAAAAAGAAAATAAAGAAATTCAGTCCAATAAAGCCACGAAGACGTCAACTCCACAGCATCGGACAGGAAAGAGAGAGGCAAGCCAAGAGGATTAATGAGGGAAGGAAAGTCGGGAGGTTAACAATGTAATTTGGGTTGTTGTGTTGAAGTACTCTGGGCTACAGCAGGGAAGTCAACTCGTACACCCAGGAAGCAGAAGAAGGAAGAAGGGAGGCAGCAGCAGGGACCAAGAGGGCGAGCCTCCCCTGGCTCGGGAAGTGAAAAAACAGTTTGGGTGCACAGGACCAACAGCGCCATGGCACTCACTGCTGTTTCGACTCCATCATGTAAACAAGACTAGTGAGTCTCAGTGACACCACGGGAGGCGAAGCAAGAGGTCAAGCGGCAAGGCAGGCTGCTGTAATCCAACCCGGAAGGCAAGGGGACGGCAAGGAGGGGAGAAACCTCATACCAGCTCACTCAACCGCCATACAGTTTCCGATCGAGCATTGGTCGCTCCAAGGCCGGTTCAATAGTCAGCAGATCAGCAGTGATTTATCCAAAGGAGGGGGAGAAAGGAGATCAACAGCGGTGGGACGAGGAAAGCCATGCCCCTTTATCCCACTGGGTAGGTGATGGTCGTGGGAAGGAACCCAAGCCAGTCTCTTCTATAGCCACATCAAGCAGCTCTACCGGCCATTGGCCATGTTGTCTCGTACTCTGCGGTTGTAAGACAAATCACAGTTCCAAACCCAGATGCGGCAGAATGGAGAGATGAAGACCGCAGTTGCGCATGACCCTAGGTAAGTAAAAAGGGTACGAGGAGGGGCTAGAAATAGGGGGATTTCAAACATACCTTACCCAAACATTTGTCTAAAATGTTCCTCTTTCTAGCCGACAATATGTTGGACTTTATATTCCTTATGGAAACATGGCTGAAGGACAATTCTAATCCGTACCTACCCTTTGCAATTCCTCCAGGCTATTGCATTCTAGCAGTAAACTGCGGTGGGAATAAGGCAAATGGTGGTGTGGCTATTATTTTTAGGGACATATTCAAAGCATTTTCTACATCATAGTCCAGTGTAGAAACATTGAGGATCTTGTCCTCACTTTTAAAATCACGCCATCCTTCTTGGGATTGTTGGTGTATAGACCTCCTAACTGCCTCAGCTGTTGTTTTACTGCACTATTTCACATCATCGCACAATATACTCTCCAATATGCCAATTTGACTGTTTTGGGAGATGTGAATGTTCATGCAAATGATTCCACCTCTGCCATAGCCTCCCAGCTCATTCAAACCCTGTCTGGTCTAAACCTTTCGCAACTTGTCCAGGCCCCTACCCATAGAGCTGGCCATGTGTGTCATATGCGAGACCTGATCTTTACTAATATACCTGGCATGCAGCTCAATGATCCAGAGTATCTGATCTGGTCAGATCACTGTAGCATTTCATATGCATTTCAAGGTCGCCCCTCCTCCAGAGATAAAAAGAAAGTGGCAGAATCTGTCAGTAGAATCCCTGGTTCAGTCCCTTAGCTCCTCCCCTTCGATTCTTCATGAATCAGTTGACTCTGACATTGCTCTGTTTACCAGTTGGTTTACTAATTCATTAGACCACCTTGTACTGATAAAAAAGTATGTGGCAAAAATATCGAGCCCATCTGTGCCATGGTTTTTCCCCAACCCTAAGGACTGAGAAAAACCTCTGCAAAGAATTTGAGCGCAATTGGAGGAAATCGTATGACTCCAATGCCAAGATTCTCTATAAAGTGGCACTCAGAAGCTTCCAGAAGAAAACACACAGTGCAATTAAATAATACTTTGCACATTATATCAAGTAGGCAGCTAATTTTTCCAGGGAAGTGTTTAAAATAGTGATTTTGGTTGTCTTCCCAGATGGAGCCAAAACTGCTATTATCCCCTAAGCCGTACCCTGCAAAAAACGGTTGGTCTTCTTTGATGAGAGGATTCAAAATATATACTCCTCCTTTCCTAAGAAACCAAAGGAGGCTTTAGCATCTAGCTCTGTTGCTGCAGGAGAAGAAGAAGTCAGCACTTGTGCTTCCCTCTGTATTAAGCCTTCCTTCTCAGATTTTGCCCTCATTTCTGAAGAATGCTCCTTGAATGAGATATTAACATGTATGTCTGGCTCACCTGAGGATGCCTGTCCCCATATATTTTCAGATTTATGGCCCAGCATTTTAATGTTCCTCTTAATAAAATATGGAATGCCTTGTTTATAGCTGGTGTTTTCCCAATATGTTGAAAACAGGCATCACTTCTGACGCTCCTTGAAAAGCCAAATGCTCCCACTGGTGTCCTGTGTAACTACAGACCCATATCTGTCCTCCCAGCTCCTGCAGAAATTATTGAGAAAAAAGCTAATCAGCAATTGTCCACTTATGTGGAAGCCATTTCCATCCTCCACTACTCGCAGTCGGGCTCCCATAATGGATAAAGCATGGAGACGGCTCTCCTGGAGGTGGCGGAGTTTGTCTTGGAGAAACTGGATAACAGCATGACTGTCATGGTTTTGCGTCTTGATTTGTCAGTGGCCTTTGACACGGTATGGCTGTTGAACAGACTTAGGGCCTGATTTAGATCTTGGTCCATGGGTTACTCCATCACAATGTTGACATATAGCCCGTCCACCAAAATATAAATCCCATTATATAATATGGGACTTATATTTTGGCAGATGGGATATCCGTCACCGTTGTGACAGAGTAACCCGTCCGCCAATATCTAAATCAGGCCCTTAGTCACCTTGGCATTGAGTGCAAGGCTCTTTTATGGGTCAAATCTTTCTTGGAGGGCAGATCTCAACTGGTGTAATAACACCCTCATTTTTCATCATCTTAAATCACTGCGGTGTGGTGTCCCACAGAGATCTGCCCTGAGCCCGCTCTTGTTCAATTTTCACCTTAACCCCCTGGCGTATTTTATCGAATCCTGGGGTGTTAAGGTAGTGTTGTATGCCAATGACACCCAATTGCTCTTTTCCTTCCAAGACAACTTGGAAGCAACTTTTTACAATTTTAGGGAGTGCCTTAGAGGAGTTGTGGCTTGTATGGAGGAAAATCGCCTGAAACTAAAATCCAATAACATTTAAGTTTTGGTTTTCAATCAAAGTGGACCCTCACTGTCCTCCCTTGGGTGGTCTTCTGAACTTATTTCTCCTCCAACCCCTATGGTCAGAAATGTCGGCATAATTTTAACCCTTCTTCCACCACTTGATCAGGACGCTCTACAACAGCTTTGACAACCAAGATCGCTGCACAGACCCTCCACCCTCCACCAGCGACGCCACCCAGTCGACCCTCCTCACCTGGACTACTGTCACCACAGAAGACACCGCATGGACAATGAAAATCATCCATTCCGGAGCACCCACTACCCCTGCCCGATGCACATCTTCCACAGGGCCACCACCACCATCGCACCAGAACTACAACAGTCAATCAACTGTGCTATTGAAACAGCCACGATCCCTGATGACTGGAAATGCGCCAAAGTCAAACCCCTCCCCAAGAAGCCCTCAGCAGACCCAACCAACCTCAAGAACTACAGGCCCATCTCCCTCCTCCCCTTGATCGCCAAAGTCATTGAGAAAGTCATTAATACCCAGCTAACGCACTTCATAGAAACCAACAACATCCTCGACTCTTCTCAATCTGGATTCAGCAGCAACCACAGCACCGAGTAGGGTGACCAACCGTTCGTAAATTTTACGGACCGTCCATAATTTGGATCTCACGTCCGTTGTCCATGATGACCGGAAGTCTTTTGTTCATTATTTTGGGCATTGGGGAACATCACTGTTCCCCTGCCAGAAGCCTCAGCTCCCTGATGGGGCCACCTTCCACTCCTCTGAGCACAAGAGCAGCCCTACCCCACCCATTATCATTCTGTCTGCTGCTGATTGCCGCATACAGAATGACAATGGGCCAGGTTAGGCTCTTACAGCATGTGGTGGGCCTCCTCCTGCCTCGGTCTAGGGCAGGACATTCAGTCCATGCTGCTGGGTGAGAATCCAGTTCATGGAAAGGTGGTGTAACAAGTTTTAAAAAAGGGTTATGGGTCTTTCACTGTTTTATCATTTTAAAACTGACGCATTTTTAATGTTATATTCAACAAAGCCATAGTTGCTGCTTTTTGTATTTTATGCAACTAGCAACCATTGACAAAGCCAATCGTTCTGGCTTGTAGGTGTAACACTACTTGTTGTTTTATATATCTGGATGCAATGACAGAAGCAACAAATTACCAGTCGGAGAGCACATTATGCTAAACACAGATTTTTAGCTTGGGTGTTTTAAGCCATGCCCTTAAATATATCGAATACCCCCTTTGGAGAGACCCCCCAGTTTTTACACCCCACTTAAAGCCCTGGAAACAACACCATGTAACAGTGGCACTGTGAATCATGCATGACTCATGACTGCCACTTTTTCGGATGGCTTATGTATAGGGGCATAGTGAGCCCTCCCCCTCCCACCGCTTGCGTTAGGAACGACAGCATGGGTGAAGTCCTTGATGGGTCTCTTCTGTCTGCAACTCAGCAGACAAAGGCTCAGCTTATAATTAATGTGAAAAGGTGTGTAAGGCTGGGTGGCTGGATGGATTAGTGAAAGGGTGAATGACTGAATAAGAAGGGTGAATGGATGGATAATGAAAGAAAGGATGGACAGATGAGTGACTGGAAGAATGGATGAGAGAAAAGGTAGATAGATGGCTGCATGGGTGGATGGGTAAAAGGATGGATGAGTGAAAGGATGGATGGATGATTGAAAGGGTGGATGACAGGCGAGTGAATGGGTGGATAGATGAGTGAACTGATGATGGATTGATGAATTGATAAGTGAAAGGGTGAATGGATGGATGGATGAGTGAAAGGGTGGATGTAAGGCTGGATGAGTGAGTGAAAGGGAGGGTGGAGGGACAGAAGGGTGGATAGATGAGTGGAGGAGTAAAAGGGCGAATGGATGAGAGAAAGGATGGATGGATGAATGAAGGAGTGAAAGGGCAGATGAATGAGAGAAAGGATGGTTGAATGAATGAAGGAGTGAAAGGGTGATGAGGGAAGGAGTGAAAGGGTGGATGGATGAGAGAAAGGATGCATGGATGAGTAAAAGGGTGGATGAGTGATAGGGTCAATGGATGGATTCATGAGTGGATGAGTAAATTGATGGGTGGATAAAAGGATGGATGGCTAAATGAAAGAGGGAAGGAGAGAGAAAGGGAGGATGGATGGATGGATGGATGACTGAAAGGGTGAATGGGTGGAAGGATGAGTGACTGGGTGGATAAATGAGTAAATGAAAGGATGGCTGGATGGGTGAAAGGGTAGATGGCTGGACAGATGAGTGAATGGATGGATGAGTGGAAGAGTGGATGGATCAGTGTACGGATGAATAAGGAGAGAGGATGAATGGAGGGATGGATGAGTGAAAGGGTGGATGGAGGGGTGCATGTGTGGAATGATGTATGGAAGGAAGGGCAAAGGATGGAAAGGTTTGCAAATGGTTGAATATTGATATGGATGGGCACACAGATGGAGGACAGAATGAATGGTAAAAAACTGAATGATAGATGAAAGAATGATTACACCTTGTAACCTCCATTTTCATAAATACATTTCCAATAGTTTGACTTTCACATTTACAGGAGTCATTGTCTCTATATAATATGTGTGTGATGTAACGCACTCCAACACCCTGTCCTACTTACTTGGGATGAGTAGCACTATGACAGAAATTAATTACACATGAGAGAGGGTCTATGTGAAGAGGAGAGTCACCTTTGGAGGGTGGTAGCAAGGCCGTACTGACCGGACCAGGCATAGTGCGTTTCCCTGGGAGGCTGGAAAGGTGGGGGCCATTTTGTTACCACAAAAAGACCTGCACATTTGCTCAAACCTGCGAGCATACTGAAAAACCGTGAAGTGCACAATTGTCTCAACCTAATATAAACTTATTTTCACCTTTACTTAAGTGTCTGTATATTTACTTACTTATATACCATTGCACAACCTATTCTGATATGTCTATAAAACGTACCTCTTGTCCTGAATTTTGACCTCCTGTCCCAGATTTTATTCCTGAATGTTGACCCTTTGACCTGAATTTTTACACTCACCGTCCTGAATGTGCACCCATGCCAGTTGGTCACCCTAGCACCAAGACTACCTTCATAGCCGCCACTGATGACATCCGCACCCTCCTCGATCAAGACCACACAGCAGCCCTCATACTACTAGACCTCCCAGCAGCCTTCAACACCATCTCCCACCGCACACTAGCCACCAGACTCTGCGACGTCGGTATGCAGGGAACTGCCTTAGACCGGATTCGATCTTTTCTCTCAGGCAGAACACAAAGAATAAGACTCCTGCCCTTCCTCTCTGAACCCACAGAGATCAGATGCAGAGTACTCCAAGGATCCTCCCTCAGGCCTATGCTCTTCAATGAATACATGATCCCCCTCACAACCACCATCAGAAAACACAAACTCAACAAAGTATCATACGCCAACGACGCCCAGCTCATCTTCTTCCTCTCCATGAAACCCGACATCACCAGGCACAGTTTCCAAGACGGAATTAAGGACTTCACATCCTGGATGAATAGCAGCTGCCTAAAGCTCAACTTGGAGAAAATGGAGGTCCTCATCTTTAGGTCCACCCCCTCTGCATGGGAAAACACCTGGTGGAAAAAACACACAAGAAAATGAGGGGTGAGAGGCTAGAGAACCCTCTTCGTCCTCCCGCTCAGTAATTTAATATCACAAATAGAAGAGGGATAATAACACTGCGTGAAGGTGTATGAGTGTATGGGAATGCACCAAATTTATAAAACTGCCCTCACACACAGCAAGATGTGTCATGCTTCATCATAGGGCTGCTAAGACACCTCCACGCAAGCCAAACACTAGAGGCGGAGCAATAGGGAGGGGAAGACAATACAACATACAGTGTAAGATCACAGGTGAGAAATGGTGCAGAAAAAGTGATATAAAACTGGTATCAGGGAGTCCTTATAATAATTTTAATATTAGGTACCCTGTCCAGATTTAAAACAAAAAAATGTGGATACTGGGTTGGGGAGCTTATAATAAGACACCAACCCCTCCACTCTGCAAAAGTGTCGACATGTTTCAGCCAGAAAACGAATACCCCAGCTTTCCTCAGGACTCTCACCACTGTGATCCATGGGTGCTCACCCTCCCTCCTTTAAATCCAGAAGTAAAGGGGATGTCACCTTTAGTAGAGCTCTTCACTCTTGGAGAGGAACCTGTGGGATGATTAAAAAAAATGGAACAAGTGAAGTGTTATGTGAAGTGTCCTTCATACAACAATTAATAAAAATGATTGTGGTGCATCACCCCCACACACTCATACCCCCCAACTGAGATACATGGGTACCCCCCACCAAAACATTCAGGATGGGGTTGTTTTTTTCCATAGTTTTGTAACTCTCAAATTTGTCTTGCTCAATAGTTTTATGACAAATACACAAGCACTCTGTTGCAAGATTATTGCAGTGCTCACTCTCAATTTTTCAGAAATAAAGAATAAAATAAAAATGTGCGTGGGCATCGAAACACTCAGAAAACACCACATTCAACCTACGCCAGTTAATCATGATGCTTACCGAGTTTATTACATTCTTAAACTCGAACTGGGGGGGGAGTGAGAACAGCCCCCTGTTAGCACTCTCTGTAGGGGTATAGAAAATGGTTAAAAACCCGTATGCGAGACGTGGTCAAAAACCTCAACATTATCACTAACATAGAGGGGAGTAAAACTCCATCCGGAAGTTTCCTCTCTCCTATTGTCGTGTCCCAACACATGTAAACAGGAACCCACTTCCTATAGTCTAATGCAAGTCAATCTGGGTTTGTTAGGCGATGTTGCAAAACACCATAATCAGGTAGGCAAAGCTACAACTTATCACTGCTGCAGACTCCCTCCCATTAAAGAACCAGATGTTATGGATCGGTACAACACATTAAACCCCACACTCCGGAAACCTGAGAAATCTCCATCCGGGTGTTTTTTTCCTCCTATTCGTGTACAAACCCAAATATAAACAGTCCCCAATTTCTCCTAGCCTTATTGAGATTAAACCAAATTATAACACGCACCATGAAGTGGCCGTTATCAGAATTTGTTCTCCAGGTGCAGCTTTCCGAAGTTCAAGGCCTCTTTATTCCCCCGCTATAGCTACAACCCCTCCCTCCATTGTCCTCAGCCTCTTTAACCACTCTGATCCCACTTACTGGTTGTGAGGTCAGCTGTCGCTGACAGAAGTAAGTCTCTCCCTATCCGCCGCCTAGAACACTCTTCTGGTGTTCACCGCAGCTCTCTTGAAGGCAGTCAAACACGCCCCAAGTGGAGTCGCGTACTGTGCCACGTGACCGACGGCACCTGGAAGTCTCCAAAACACGAAAACACTTGTTCCAGTGAATGTTTAAGACACCCCAAAATGGAACCACCTATCATCCATTCAGAGCTGTCAAATTCCCTACAATTAAGTGGAGGACGGGCCCAGGTGGTGCACATCATGGGGCAGTGAGTGGGTGACGGGCTAAAATAGGGGGAAGTATAAATATGCCGCTATGAGGTTACAGTTGAGCAAGAGGAGGAGAAGGAAAATTATATATTGAAATTGATCAAGAAAGGCGCGAATGTAGGCGGGGGTGGGTAAATGTTATCGAGGGACAGTTATTATTTGTTTATTATTTGGCTTGGGTGGGAAAATTCCAATACAAATTAAAATTTGGAAAAATGCTTAATTACAGATTGAATATTCCCACTACAAATCTCCCAAGTTCTTACTCATTTTAACACTGGTATTTCTGAAGGGAATAACCCATTGGTATCCAGTCATCTCATCTGCCAGAGAAAGCTCTAGGATTAAGAAGACTATTCGAGGGGATATCATCCTTCAATCCCCTGGAAAAACTCTGAACCCTGTAAATCAATTTCTGCTCTCGTACAAATAGGGCTCTTTCTGAGTTACCCCTGCTCACACACCTGGTGGCCCCGAACCCTCGGACACCCACTGACCCCTACAGACCACGCCTGCAACCTCTGCATCATACTCGACTCCTCACTAACCATTAACCACCAGATCAATGCTGAGTCCTCCACATGCTTCAACACCCTCTGCATACTCCGCAAGACCTTCAAAGGATCAGCTCAATTCCAGGAAGACGGTCACCCACGCACTCATCACCAGCAGACTGGAGTATGGAAACACGCTCTACACTGGAGTCAACAAAACACTCCTTCGCAAACTCCAGTCCATCCAGAACACTACAGCCAGACTTGCCCTCAGGATCCCATGACACGATCACATAACCCAAGACCTCTGTGACCTCCACAGGCTCTCCGTCGAAAAAGAATTACCTTCAAACTACTCATGTACGCCTTCAAAGCGCTCCATAACACCGGATCCCAATACCTCACTGAAAGAATCTCCTTTCACAACCCCAAGAGAAACCTCTGCTCTGCCGACCTAGCCCTAGCTACGGTCCCCCGCATCCATAGGACCAGAACCGGTGCAAATCCTTCTCCTGCATCGCTGCCAAGACCTGGAACAAACTCCCTCTCAGCCTCAGATGAACCCCGACACTGCACCTATTCAGAAAGGACCTCAAGACCTGGCTCTTTGGATGACCACGTAGCTGCCAGTACCCTTCTCCCTCAGCGCCTTGAGACTCTCTCGGGTGAGTAGTGCGCTCTATAAATCCCTGATTGATTGACCTCCGCAGTCTCCTTTGACACTCAAATTAAACATATTTCAGCAGTCTGATTTTTGAAAATGAAACTTTTAAAGAAGTTTCTTCACCTGGTTCCGGAGGAGACTAGAAAAACTGTAGTTTATTCTTTAGTTAACTCTAGTCTGTACCTCTTGAATAGTCTCTACCTTAGTCTCCCTGCATATCTGATACACGGACTTCAGCTAATCCAGAACGCAACGGCCAGACTTATTAGGAGAGCCCCTCGCCGTCACCCCATCTCTCCAAATCTGAGACTTCTGCACTGACTCCCAGTGGAATACTGAATTAAATTTAAAGCTCTGGCGTTGGCCTTCAGGTCTTTAAATGGAGATGCCACTTGCTATTCTCCGAATAGACCTGTCCCGTACACTCAAGAGAGAGTACTCATGTCTAACAATAGCTGCTTCCTACGGATTCATAAGAAGTTGCTCCTTTATTGTTCTAACAGCTAAATTATGGACCAGCCTCAAACCTAATCTGAGTTGGGCTGAGTCACTGGCCATTTTGAAATTGCAACTCAAAACCTGTCTATTAGACACTGTTTACCTCTTATGATTACATTGTCTGCTTGAGTACCGGGACGCTTCTGTTTGGAGCAGTTGTGCGCCTTATCAAGTGTTGATTGATTGATTGAACTGGTTCTGGGTAAGTGATACATTAGCTTGGAGAAACAACATGTTAATTAAATACCAGAACCAAGGCACTTCTATTCCCTCTCTGCTCTGTACATAATGGAGCATTACGGTGGTCCTTCCAGCTGACAATAGAGCCCGGACCCCCCCAGTATGCCCCTCACCCCAACCAAGCCCACAAACAACTAACCAGTCCATGTTGTGGGTAAAAACGGCCATGTTTAATCCTCCAAAACATTCATAAACATGACAATAAACATAATTCAAATTGCACATTTCAAGATTCAAATATTTACAATTTTAATATGCACTATTATGTTAACTTGTTCTAAAGACCAACAGTTATGTCATAATTACTTCCTCCAGCACCAAGGGGCCCTCAGGCTCGCATCTCCAAACTGAGACCCACGCAAGGCACAACCCATCCTTGTCCGTCATATCCAGGGGCCCACCCCTCTACCACCAGGCTGCCAAGGAGGCTTGTGTGACCTGGCGCCCTTGCCTCCCCAGCTGGTGTCCCCATTCTCCCTGCGGAGAGATTACTGTATTTCCCCTCAGTGCTGGCCTCAGGAGTATGTAAGCGGGACTCCCGTTACCCCCCCTGCAAATCAATGTTCTGTGGCCTCTTTTCCACCACTAGAGTGACCAGGGCCCACAGGTCCTTCACCATCCCCATCTTCAAACAAGTTCTGTACAAATGACCAAATCCCTTTGATCCACACATCTGTGCCAATGTCCGACAGATGCATGTCATCGTAATGAAACATCAAGTCCCCTGAGATCAGTCTGTGTGGAATGTGGCACAGGTGGCCTGTGCCTGAGCACAACCTGGCCAATTCTCTGTTGAGGCACCTCACTGATACGTTCAAAGCCCGGGATCTAACGCCAGCGGTCCATGTCCTTCGAGGTATAATGCATGTCCAGGCAATGCGAGCTACAGGGAAAGCTCTCCCTAGCCAGGCAAATTCCGTCAGTAAGGCTTCCCTAACTGCCATGCGTCCTAGTTCCACCATGTCATTGGCGCCCAAATGCAGGACCAGCAAGTCCGGGGACTGATGTCCCTCGCGTTTGCTTGTCTCCTAGATTAGCAGCCGCAACTGCCGAATTCGCAGGCCGCCCATGCCACGCCATAGGAACGATGTCCCTTTCTAACCTGGTAGTTTCGACACCCGCTTCTGCCGTAGCCGCACCGTGGCCCGTCGCACGAACGAGTGTCCCAACACCCACACCACTTTCGAAGACATACTAGTGGTAGGAAGAGAAATGCAAACGTCAGTATTTGTTAAGTCACAACCATCATTCCGTTGTCTCAGAGTAATTCCGGACGTACATATTGCTTAAAACAGGCCGATGACCAGTGCCCTGCGCTTTTGACGGCTTCTGTCGGCAAGTCTGCGCCTGCCGGCAAGGTTGCCGCCCCAATTCTGAATGAGCGTGAGGAATACCTGCTAGGATCCCTGCTCAGATGTAACAGCACTCGCTTAAAGGTGGCCCTGAATTGGAATTGCGACAAGCATTCACCCTGCTCATGAATGAACAGGGCCTGACTGCACCCGGGCGGCCGAATCGCCATGTATGACTCCATCCTGGCCACTGGGCAAATCCCTTCCCCTGGTGCGGGCGCCAAATGAATCAAGGTCCCCTTCCCCAAAGGATCAGTCTTGTATCTCCTAAGAACCACCACCAAGCCCCCCGCAACCAGGTTTGTATCCTGTCTCTGGAGCCCCCCAGTGTGATCTGATTTTGCGGTCCATACCAGTTCCCCTATCCTAAATGCACCATAAAATGCTAAGGTGAACACCGCGCCAAACAAGATGCTTTCATATTGCGACGAGCACACTGACCGCAGCAATGCCACAATGTCCTCTAAGGTTTCTAGGTCTAAGGGCCTTCTCCAATCTTTCTTAGCACCTTCAAGCCTTGCCCATCCTGACAGAGCTTTCCTTACCACGAAAGCTGCGCCAGGGTCGCGCTGACCCGCCAGTTTGGCAAAGAAACCTATTGCAGACACATGCGCCCTCGCATAAGAGGCCGGCCTCCCCTGTTCTCTCAGAGATAATAGGAAGTCTCAGAGCGCCCCTGTTGAAAAAAGCACCGCCTGGCTCGCATGGTTAGCAAATGCCCTGTAAGTTTGGAAGTGTTGCTGGTAAGTCCTCCTAATGCGCTAGCTCAAAGAGGCTCCAACTAGCCAGCTAGACCGGGGCTCCAATCTTCCACAGAGATGTCGGGAAAACAGTCATCTGTTCCTCTGCCTGCGGGTGATACTTTCGGAAGTCTTGTAAATTGGAACGAGACAAAGCATCAGCAGCCAGATTCTTCACACCTGGTATATGTGCTGCTCTAAAGAGCAGATTAATCTTCAAACAAGCTAAGACTAAATGATTTAACAACCTCAACACGTGTTTGCAAGTAGCACCCTGCCTAATAATGGCTTCTACCACTGCCATATTGTCTGACCAAAAGATGACTGACTACAGCCACCACAATGGGGAACAACTCCAGGAATGCTATGTTCTTAGTCAGGCCCTTCTCATGCCAAGATGATGGCCAATCGCCCCTACACCATTGAGAGCCCAAGACTGCTCCAAAGCCAATGCTTCCTGCAGAATCCGTGACCAGGCCCAAATCTGTGCTAGATATAGTGGGGTCAGGCCAAATCCTCTTACCATTGAATTCCTCTAGGAAGCTCCTCCAAATTTTCAGGTCCTCCCTCACCTCAGCTTTTAATCGGATGTGATAGTGCTTCTGTGTTAGGCCCACTATAGCGCGCGCGATTGATCTAGAAAATGGGCGCCCCATTGGAATAATTCTAAGGGCAAAATTTAACTGGCCTACCAAAACCTGCAGTTGATGCAGAGTAACTTTGGGACTTGCCAGAGCAGACTCTATTTATTGTGAGAGGACCTGGACTTTGTCTGCTGGCAACCTGCATATTCCCTCCACTGTGTCTATCTCAATGCCCAGAAATGACATGCTAGTCGCTGGCCCCACCGTCTCTCCCGGGGCCCAAATGTACTCCCAACTCCTCAAACATCTCCACTAGTTTGCCCAAAGCATGACCACACCTACTTG
Source organism: Lissotriton vulgaris (assembly GCF_964263255.1). Classification (NCBI taxonomy): domain Eukaryota; kingdom Metazoa; phylum Chordata; class Amphibia; order Caudata; family Salamandridae; genus Lissotriton; species Lissotriton vulgaris. The sequence continues at coordinate 658,022,391 of NC_141698.1, read as the reverse complement.
ATGCTGGGGGACCCATGATCATGAAATCATCTATGTAGTGTACTATGTCCGTGTGCCCTGTTCTGAAGACAAAGACCCACTGCAGCATAGAGCTGAACATCTCAAAATACTTACATGAAATCGTGCCGCCCTTTGGCATACACCTGTCAGTAAAATTGGGAATTTAGATGAAATTCCAGTAGATGATGATCCTCAGGGTGTACTGGCAATAGCCTAAAGGCTGACTCTATGTCGGTCTTAGCCATAACGGCTTCTGGCCCTAAATCGCGCAGCCACTGGAGTGCTGAGTCAAAGGAAGAATACGCCACTGAGCACAGGGATGGGTCAATAGTATCATTCACTGAAGCCCCCTTTGGTGCTGATAAGTTGTGAATCATCCTGAACTGGCCAGGGTCCTTCTTAGGCACCACGCCCAGAGGTGAACAGACAAAACCTGGCAAAGGGGGGGCAGAGAATGGGCCTGCCACCTGCCCCAGCGCCCTCTACTTCTCTACCTTCTGTGAAACTACTGAGGGGTGCCTCCGAGCTGACAAAAGACTATTGTAATAATCCACTGGGGGTACCCCGTGCGCTGGAATGCGGGGAATGCGGAAACCTGTAGAAAACCCCTCAAATAATGTCCTGACTGCCCTCCTGTCAGGATACTGATTTAGCCAGAAAATCAGCCTCCCCAAATCCACTGGTGTGGATAACTTACTGCTGGGGGGGGCTTGGGCTCTCTCCCCTTCTCTTTAGATTTGTTAATGCATTTGAACTCGGATGGGAAGGGTGGCCACAGTAGGCAAAGGCATTCTTGAACTTACATGCCCCTGTGGGCCAGGTGCACGTCTTCCTATTAAAAGCCCAACACATCCCCCTTTTGTCCCCAGCACCCCCTTAGGAAGTCCGAAAGGGCTGCTTTGCGGGTGCTTTACTATTGACACTTTCTAACCAAACATTTACTTCTGTCTGGTCCCAACCCATGTCAGGATCATCCACTTTGGCCCATCTAAAGTCTCTATCATAATCCAACCATGCCCCCCACCATACATTGTTTGTGCTTTTAAAATCTTATTGACATAACATATCAAGGGTACAGCCAATTCCGGCTTCTTCTCCAACATTACAACGGAAAAAACATTGAAACCAAACAACCAATTTGTAATGGATTCTTCCACTCTTGGTTTCCTCTCTCTAAAGGAGCCCTCCTTACCCTCCTTCTCTTTAGACTCAACCTCTATTTTCCTAGGTCTAATCAGGGAAAATATATCCACAAAGTCACCCTTCTAAATTTTTTCCCTTGTTTCAGGCGTAACATGCGCCGCCAACTTACCACGCTTGGATAGGACAGACTCATGGCCACCAATTAGTGCACTCCCCTTATCTATCTCTTTGCCTACAGACTCCACTGCCTTACCTGCAGAGGGCCCTGCTGTCGTTAGTTGCGCGGGGGCCGCTTGACCCACCGCCTGGGGAAGCGTGTTCAAATCCTTCTCGTTCGCCTTGCCCAAGAGGGCCACCTGCTTACTCAATTCGCCCAACACCCCCCAGTGCCTGTAGTTGAGGCCTAAGGTGCTACTGTTGCGTTGACTCCTGACGCACCCAATTGCGCCAACAATGTCGCCACTGTAGACAGTATGGTGGCTGTAGCAGCGTGCCCGCCCTCTACTGCTGACCCAACTAGTCCAGTGGAGGCAGGAACTACGCACCCTTGTGTCGTCCCCTGCGCGGTAGGTGCTCCTCCTGAGGCCACCTCTGGTACTATGGAGGCAGGAGGATTAGGAGCAATAGGTGCTATTGTTGGGGCCACCCGTGGTACAATGGGAGTAAGCAGATTGGGAGCAGGTGCCAAAGCCTTTAACGCACCCTGAATCTCTGCTAAAATTGTGCCTACGTCATCCCGCCCCTCCGCTGGTGGTGTGCAGACTGGCTGTGGGGGTCTCACAATGGGTTGGGGGGGATGCTGGGCCCCGGGACCACCGGGGCAGGTGCGGGTACCGCTGGAATTATACTGGGCACTGGTGCTGTCAGTACCACAGGGATGGACACTATGTTTAAAGGTGCCGGAGGGGCAGGAAGCCCTGAATCTGGCAAGCTAGGGACTGGCGCCGCAGGGGCACTGGGCCGGGGCATCACTGGGGAAACCGGGGGGGAGAGGGGGCCCTTGGGAACCCTGCTCACCCTCCCCTTCTTACTCACCCTGGGCTTCTTAACTAGGGGAGGAAAGGCAGCTTTAGGCGGGACTATGGCTCGCCGTGGTCTCGTCCCGGGGGTCGGCTCAGGCACCTCCTCGCTGTCTGACACTGGCGCATCACCCCCCTGTTCCTCCCCACTACTATCCTCATCTCTGCCCAGTTTAGCGAGCACCAGCTTCAACAGCTGTGCAATCTCTGACTCCTCCTCCTTCCGCTTCTGATTCCGCTTGGGTGGCATTTTGACCCCTTTTAAAGAAAAATCTCTGATGCCTTTGCTCTGCTGCCCCCAAACACTTTATACTCAGCTTACGCCAATTGATTGCACCCCTTCTTTGCCTTCAATCGGTAAATTGAAATCTTTATAAAATTTCTGGCCCTCCCAAGCACTTAGCGCGTTTGCTTGATTCGTACAGTCTGCCCCTGGTGTGCAAATTGTTTCAGTCCCCACTCAAATTGCCTGTCCACCCGTCGGTAATGTCGAGCAATGTTACATGTCAGGGGGTCCCAGTAGAAACAAATCCTTGCGCACAGACAAAGGAAAAAACTCAGGGAAAAAAACTACAATCTTTACAATTCTTTTGTTGAGTGATGTTTTAATTCACATCCTCAATTGCAGATTAGTTGCACAAACATTCATCAAAATGAATACAGTATTCTTGATGCCCAAAAGAAGAAGGAAAGTGAGAGTGAGGAGGTCAAAGTAGTGAGGGTGGTGTGATTATAGAAAAGTTTCAAAAAGAAATCACAGGTGGTCATTTATACATTTCAAAAAATGATACCACAAGGGCGTATTCACATTGCCATTCAAGTATTTACATACAGATTTTCATTCCTATCCCAATACACTAGACACAGCCAGAAATGAACTGTTGTAGATGGGTAGGGAAAAACAGGTGGTATGTCGATGTTTCGACCCCAATAGTGTAGGCTGGTTCATGCCCTACCGCGGGGTCTTCATCAGGACAAGTGGGGGTTCTGGGGAGGTGAGGGCGGGCACCTATGGTTTAAAAACAAGGTAATCAGAGGGGGAATGCTTTACAGGAAGAGGTAGAGGGGGGTACTGTGGATGCAGAAACTACACCACCTTTTCAGATTCATCCTACAGTGGCGACAGTGACAGTGATCAGGCAACATCAAGTACAGGCTACGGCTACCAAGGAGGTTGGAACCAGCCACAAGGAGTTTTTCATCAACCACAGCCTTTTTTAGGTGAGGGCCAATGGCGACCACCACGGGCAGAGGGAATTGGCAGAGAGGAACATCGGGAGGACAATTCCCTACGAACCCCAATTGGGAGAAAGCTTGTGGAAATACCCAGAAGCAGGTCCATTTCCCCCAATAGAGCCACGGAGAGATAGCCACATGTCGGAAGGTCTACAGGTGGTAGTGAACAGATCCAGTCCGGTTGTGAACTTATCTTCGTACACATTGAATGACAATGAAATCAACATCCTCACGAAGGGATTATTGTTTGTACCTACATCATATCCCAATCTTTTCTCAGTAAAAACTGAACTAATGAAATTCTTCCGTAAAATCAGATTACGATACTTCTTTAGGAACAGCCCACCATCTCACATCTTCTCAACCACAGGACTTAGAATAGCATCCACATTTGTACCACCAGCGAGTACTATGAGCAACCAAATCCTGGCATATGAATACATGGTACTTAACGAAGTTGAGAAAGCACTGTCAGTCCACAAATACACTAGAATGAATGTAAACCATGAGGAAAGGCGAGCCCTGACTACCCTGAGAGAAAACAAGGCAATTGTCATAAAACCCGCAGACAGGGGGGGGGGGGGGGCAATCGTTGTCCAGGATGTTGAGAAGTACAAGAGTGAGATTTTCAGACAATTGGGAGATGGTGTAAGCTACAAACAACTGCGGAGCGATCCGACCAAAGTCTTGGCCTTGGAGATCCTTAATGTTACCACAATAGGCAAAGAGCAAGGGTTTGTGAATGAACAGGAATTCAAGTATCTGAACCAAAGCGATCCATGTCTACCGACAATATATACCCTCCCGAAAATACATAAGAGCATGCAAGAACCCCCAGGACGCCCAATTGTATCCGGTTGCGGATCGATTTTGGAGCCCCTCTGCAGATACATAGATGTATTTTTGAAACCCATAGCTGAAAGAACAACAACATATCTAAGGGATACGATGCAAACCATCAACTTGGTCGACGGCATGGAATTTGACACCGAGAAACAACTGTTGGTGACATGCAATATAGTGTCGCTGTACACAAGCATCCCACAGACGGAAGCACTTGAGGTCATGCAAAAAGTACTTGATGATCGAACAGCACCCATGGCAGTACCAACTGATTTCATCCTTGCCCTTCTAACTATCGCCATGAAGAAGAACTTCTTTATATTTCAAGGGAAATTCTACCTCCAGACTAAGGGGGTTGCAATGGGGGCTGATTTCGCGCCGGACCTGGCCATTATTTATATGGCCGAGTATGAACAAAAACATGTATTGAACCGTACCAACCCTTACCAAGACCATGTCACGATGTGGCGGCGCTACATCGATGATGTTCTGATGCTATGGACGGGCACCAAAGAAACCTTGGACCTATTCTATCAATGGTTGAACCTACAGAGCCAAGATATCCAATTCACGATCCAGTCTAACTGTGAAAAAGTTAAGTTTTTGGATATCACCATTTTCCATGAAGATAACAAGCTGACCACAACACTGTATCGGAAACCTGCAGAACGAAATTCACTGCTATTGTACAATAGCCACCACCCAAGAGGCCTGAGAGACAATTTACCAGTTGGTCAATTCCTTCGGATAAGGAGCAACTGCACGAAGAAAGAAGATTACTTCTCGGAATCAGAAGATCTCAGTTCCAGACTCCAAGAGAGAGGCTATCCACGTAGACTTGTCAAGAGAGCCCAGAAACGGGCAGGGTATAGCCCACGGGATGAACTTCTCACACCACACCCCAAAAGACATGAAAACATGGAAAGAATGATCTGTGTAACTACATACTGTACACAAAGCAATAACATACGGAAAATCATAAATAAACATTGGCCATTGGTAGCGGATGACATCGGACAGCCCCAGTTGCCCATGCATTCTTTCAAGAAATCTAAGAGTATAAAGGATCATGTGGTGAGCTCTTTTTTAGAAACGCCTGAACCAACATCCATACAAACCATGTGGAATTTACCGGTTATGGTTGGCAACTACAGATGTGGCAACTGTAAGGCTTGACCAATGTGTTTACAAACTAAAAAATTCACTTACAAGCATCTCAACATTGATTTGAAAACATTCACAAATTGCAACACCAATGTGTCATTTACTGTATTACATGCCCATGTGGTCTAGCCTACATAGGACAAACACAACAAAGAATTAAAGCACGCATTCTCCAGCACCAAAGCAGGATTAGATGCGAGGTGGTAGGGGCCCCCCTAGTAGACCACTATAAGAGGGCGGGCCACACAGTCGAAGAGTTACAATGGGTGGTCCTTGAAAAAGTCTCCCTGGGCCCGAGGGGCAGGAACATTGGTTCTGTCCTCAATGTAAGAGAAAGTAAATGGATGACCCGTTTGGACACGATCCAACATGGGCTGAATGAACAAGATACGAGTTATGCCCAATTGGCTTGTTTACGTTAATGAGTTGGGGTTTTCTTTTATGACAATGTGTTTCATGAAAATATTTGGAGGTTCTCTCGAGAATACTTTTTGTCTCCTTACAGGACATTGACAGATGAACAGCGCGACAATGCAATTCCGAATGTTAATATGTGTATGTCAGGAATTATATTGTTGTGGCATTTCCTGTCAAAAACTTGGTGATATGCTATGAGTACTTAGTATCCAATGCCCACAATCAGATCTAGTGTGCAAACGGACTGTCCCTAGTGTGGCCCAATGTCCCACAAACCTCATAAAGGTCAGCCATCCCCGCTGTTAAATAATCTCGATGTTTAAAACCACCACCATCGAAATAGGCAGAATAACCATGGAGCTTTACTTCTACCGGCCCGTACAACCACGCAGTAGTCTTCTTTTTTCCATGAACTATGCCGTGCATTGTCATTGGCTAGTAGAGCAGCAGGCATCTAGCTGATGCGAGCACACACGCTGATGCCGGTCCTTCCCCTTTAAGTAGCTTCGTAGGCCCCGCATGAACTCACTTTCCGATGAGGTGCCTGTGAGACAAGACAGATTGTTTATCCGTGGTAAGTGACCTACGGCATTTATCGGCTTTCTCATGACGTTGATCTGTTACAGCAAATGTGACCAGTTCAATACTCATCCGTCCCCCCATTTTCTTGTAGATTGGAGCTCGGATGTGGCTGGAATCATAACCGCCACTTTGGTAAATCTCACAGAAATTGAACTCGAGATCCATTGTCCAACGTAGTATCCCAAAATATTGATGTCACAGGACTGTGTCCCCTCGGGTAATTGCTTTTGTTTAGTTTCACGACTCAGTGCTTTTTTAAGAATAATGTGTTTTACATGATGATGACAGAGACATTATACCAGACAGTAATTTGGGCCTAACGAGTTTGGTTTATCTAGATGTGACCTGGTTGTGCGGTCCTCTAGTATGTGATGTCTTTTTTTCCCTGTTTTTAACCCGGCTGGGTAGTTTTCCGATTCTTGTTAACTGAAGCATATTCTTGAACATTTATGTTCGTAGCTGTGTGGGACTTACCTAATCAATGTCCATCTCACTGACAATAGCCTAACTCTTCTAGGTTGGCGCTCTCTTCGACATCCGAAGCCATCGGGGCCATTCCTCATCCTAGAAGGTGCCACACTATCCACTGTGGCCATATATGTAATGTCTTGCGACTGTAGCAGCGCAATCTAGCAAATGGAAATGGCATTCCCCTTCTGATTACCTTGTTTTTAAACCATAGGTGCCCGCCCTCACCTCCCCAGAACCCCCACTTGTCCTGATGAAGACCCCGCGGTAGGGCATAAACCAGCCTACACTACTGGGGTCGAAACGTCGACATACCACCTGTTTTTCCCTACCCATCTACAACAGTTCATTTCTGGCTGTGTCTAGTGTATTGGGATAGGAATGAAAATCTGTATGTAAATACTTGAATGGCAATGTGAATACGCCCTTGTGGCATCATTTTTTCTATTTCTATTTCTGGATTTGGTGAAGCGCAACAGCTACCCCAGCAATGGGGCGTCCCGGCGCTCAGAGACATGCTCACACCTACTAGACGGGGGAGTAGAGAGGGCCCTAGAGAGCAGGAAAGAGGTAGGTCTTGATTGCTTTGCGAAAGACTGGGAGACTGTCTATGGAACGTATGCTGATCGGGAGATCGTTCCAGAGTTTGGGTCCGAGAGCGCTAAAGGAGCGACCTCCAGTGCGACAGAGCCTAGTTCTGGGAACTTCCAGAAGAAGTTGGTTAGAGGAGCGTAGATGAAATGTATAAATGACCACCTGTGATTTCTTTTTGAAACTTTTCTATAATCACACCACCCTCACTACTTTGACCCCCTCACTTTCACTTTCCTTCTTCTTTTGGGCATCAAGAATAATGTATTCATTTTGATGAATGTTTGTGCAACTAATCTGCAATTGAGGATGTGAATTAAAACATCACTCAACAAAAGAATTGTAAAGATTGTAGTTTTTTTTCCCCTGAGTTTTTTCCTTTGTCTAAGTGCAAGGATTTGTTTCTACTGGGACCCCCTTACATGTAACATTGACTACCCAGGTCCCAGTGCCGTTGGGTCAACCCTTTTTCTGTAACGGGAATGTCGAGCAAAGCAAGACAGGCCGAGGGAGCCTTTATTCTGGTAACCCCGCCGCACCGCGGCTGTGCACGCGCTTGCACCCCAAATACCGATCCACCAATGAAGAGCAAGCAAAACGCCCAGTCCGCAGCTAAACCCGCGTGGAGACAGCCGGGCGAGTACTGCGTGAAGCAAGCCCCCCAACGGCAAAGCTGAAACAAGAAGCACGCCTCCCCAACGAGGCTGCGCCGCCACTAGCACCACCCTGACACCGCCGACAAGAGTCTACCCCCAGCAGTTTATCTGCCCCACGCTACTGCTCTGATTCCGCGAGCACTTCCCTGAGCCCCGGCTTCCCGCACTGCTATCGCGTGCACAAAAATCCCAGGGGAGAGAGAATACTGGCCGTTAGCGAAGTCATGCGAGTGCCACTCTCATAAAGGCCCACTGCTTACGCGCACACAAAGCAAGCGCAAGCCCTTCGCTCAACCCAGTCTCCCGCCTGAGAAGTCCCATGATCTAACCCCCAGCCAACTAACCTTGGGACCCACTTCCGGACGGGCAGATCTTAGCTATAGCCACGTGCACGTGCAAAGCCCGCTAAACCGTCCCGGCGCACTCGCCCCGCGCCCCAGCACCTCACCTCACAAGCTGCTCTGCACACAACGCAACCAACAGAACCTCGAAAATTCCCGATGACCAAGGCGCAAACACCGCTGCCGGCCGCAAAGAGATTCAGCCACCGCCCCAACGTCGCAGATTGAATTAAAAGCCCCGTCCAGGTAGGTGTCCAGCAAAAAAGGTGCACCTGGGGCTAAAATAGCCCACCACACCTGAGGCGCTCACCGGATGTGCGTCATCCCGGTGACCCGGAAGGACTTCATGTCCAGTAGCCAACCGGCTACTGGACAAGTATGGGGGTGTGGCGGGGATCCGGGAGGCCGGGCCCTAAGGGCGCGTTTGTTTATCACTCGCGCTTTGCAGTTACACCCTCCTTGAATTTCGTATAACATCAAAAGAATGAATGTGCTCTATAAAATAATGCTATTATAAGGGGTTTGGGCCAGATGTATTAGCCCAGCTTAACATATTTTGTACTAATTACTGCTATGTATAGACAATTAAAAGTTTATTGGTGCTTAAGTCAGTTTTCTTTTTTCTTTGCTTGTGAAATCTTAGAGTGAATGTCTAACGTGTGTAAGCATGCTTGTAATGTGGCAACTCCTAGTCTTATACATAAATTGGAAAAAAGCATTGTCAAACCAAAAAGGTCTGACTTTCAAACAAAGTCAGAATTAAAATATTTAAGACGCCTGCCGTGCTGAAAAAGAAAATCAAAAGATGTATTGTTTTCTGTTTATAATGCATGTATGAGATAAATAGTTGATTGTGTAATAATTCAATGTACTCATAAAATGCTAAATAGTCCCCTAATGCATTGCAAAGCAAGCACTCCTTAGGAGGTGAAATGGTTTACCTAACAGCCAATAGCAAGAGATAAGAGAGTTTACTGCTCTGTGTGGAGCTAAAGACCACTCAGTATATTTTACAGAAGTTGTAACTCTGGGTAAACCGACAATACGCTTTCAAGCAGACTTAAAAATGATCTGTGCATAAAACTGGGCTGGAATCTTTCTAAAACTATACATTATGATTAAAGGACATTTATGTTGCTATTTGTACATTTGAAATGAGTTTCAAACCATTGAAATAGTTCAATTAGTATTAATTTCAGGGAGACTTTTCGTTGATTTGGACAGCTGCATCAGTCCCAGTGAGATTGGAGTAAGGCATGCGGGTAATCTGCCGTACGCGTGTCCTTCACTAACACTTGGTCCAACTGTACGGATTTTGGTGATGTGTGAGATTGTGTGAAGAACATGAAAATAAGGAAGGTCGCTCCTACGACACCTATATATTTGGATATCAGTCCCCTAAGTGTGTTCTGGTTACTTGCCCTTTCCGAGCACCCTTCATGAAAATGCATTTTTAATTTCGCGCTTTTTGTTTTTTTATGCTCTATAAAAGCATGGCCCTTTCCACCTTCCGGCAGCGCTCTGGACACAAATGCAGCAATACATTTTGTGAATTATGCTCCCTCTGATGCTAAAACGCATCAAGTACTCTTTAATCTGCGGCCCTCCCTGTATAACTCGGAGAGAGGTCAGTCATTTTGGGGTTCGCTCGGATGCGGCTCGTAATTAAAATGGATGTGCTGGGATAGGGACGCAAGGTTAATCTTTTTTCGAGAGCAGAGATAGTGAGGAGCGCGCTCTGCATCTTAATCCACCGGCAGGGAAGGTGCTTGGTGACCTGCAGGTGACCACATCGATTATTTGATTTTGAGCGAATATATCAAATTGTATGTATAATAACACCTCACTTCCGGGGCCCAGTTTTTTTTACCCTTCTGCATACAAGTCCCGCCCACGTGGCATTCCTGGAATCTATCTGCTGGTTCTCATCCGGAAAGAAAAGGGCATGGCGCAGATAACTCGGGACTTGAAAGGGGTGCTATTTGGTCAGCTTTGGGGCACATCTGAGGTGTTTGCAGCGGGGGTGGGGGGCGGAGGCGCTAACGTGTCAAAGGGCGGGGCAGTGAGGGCGACGCTCTGATAAGAGGTACGGTACAGCGCCCTCATTTGTGGGACAGGGGCTCCAGCAAGTGTATGGCTGCTCGTGAGCCAAAGTTAGGCACATGCGTAGAAAAGTGCAAGGACCGCACGAGCGTCAGGAATTTGCAGGGCCCAGACTGGCCTTAGCGGGCACCGGGCAATCCTCCGGTTTTGGGCCCCTGGTGGCCGTTTTTGTTACAGGGCCGTTTTTGAAGCATAGCTGTAAATTCGTCCCTGTGACAAAATCGGCAGAAAACCGGCCCTGGCAAAGAGCTCGACGGCACCCCCAAACCCCCCCCCCCCACCCCTCCCCCCCCACCCCATTACCACTAACAATAATGCTCTTGCTACAACGAATGCTGCCATCGCTACAACTATTACTACTAATAATCTCCTGCAATAAATAATCATAATATGAGATACAAATTATTGAATTAACTGCTGCTGCTATAACTTCTTTTAATAGTTACATCAATAAGAATTAGGATATTTTAGTGTGCGCGCTAACGTTCAACTTCCAGAATAAACATTTTTGAAAACGCATTGCCACTTTCGTTAAAAGAAACGGCTACATTGTGGAAGAGGAAGAGACTTTTGCAGGTTTGCGTTTCAGTTATTTGCTTGTATTCATGCCTAGCTATCAATAGCGCAGCAGGGGCAGTGGCTTCGGGGACATTATTATTTTTTTTGGGGGGGGGGGGGGGGGGGGTTTATTGGTTTGCATTAGGGCCAATAGCTCCCTTGCTAGACCACTGCATGGCACAGATCATGTCTTCAGCTCAGCTGCTGCCATTTCACTGACTCGCAACAGGCAAGCAGGTGAGTTAGATCTTCGGGCGGGCCTCCCTGTGCTGCCGCCACATTCCATCCGCCTGTCACACATCGGGTGTTCCTTTCTGATTTTCCTGTGAGCTGTTGGCTCGAGCCAAACAGGCTGATTTCACAGGCCTTACCAGGGGTTCTACAGGCTGCAATAACAGTGCCATTTTTGCGCTTTTATATGGCGCGAACTCGGCCTTACGACATTGGAGAGCTTAATATAAAAAAACACACAAATTATTCAAAGTCAGTTCACTTTTGTTTGCTAGGTGAAATTAATTGATTTGCCCAGAGGATGTTAGGCCAATGCAGGGACTTGAACCTGGTCCCCCAGTTCCAAAGTCGGCCGCTCTGACCGTAACGTCACATCATGCCCTCGTGGGTATTCCACAGAATATATTGGTTTCATTCCATTGTGCTTAGTGTTAAACACACTCAACGATTCCCGGGCGTGTTTAGCCACCCACAAATATTTTGATTTGACACGTAAAAGAATTCGGGGAAGCCCCATCATGGTAAATCCCCTGTAGCCACTGACTGGGCAAAGGCCCTTAAACATTCACATTTCAGAGACTTTTACTTTGCGCTTCATCAAGAAGTGTCTGGAGGACTGAGACCGGGTGGATGTTTTCATGTTTCTCAACTAGCATTTCCCTTGGGTGAATGTTTTATTCCTGGGCTCCTCTCTGACAATGTTGAAGATGCACAAACATTTTATTATAACCACGCCACTGGCAATTCAGATGAGAACATATGCAAAAGGAAAACTTTCACCCAGCTGAAAAACAGTCCCAGGTGGGCCCCTTTTAACTTGCGTACCGCCCTTCGCATTTCATGCTCCGGGTCCGTCAGAAAGCTCAGCACGAGACCCCCCCCCATAAAACATTCGTCCATTTCAGGACAGCATTGTGCGCCCTGTATCTCTGGGACCTGCACTTAATACAGGAGCTCTGCTTTGATTGGTTCTCAGTACTGAAACAATGAGTGGACAACACGAGGGCATACGTTGTCCTTTCTTCGAATTCTATAACGGGGCTCCCCATTCGCTTAGATTACTTTCTTTACCTGGCGCTTCGGCACAATGATAAAACATATACGCCCCAGGAGCTTGAAACAACCGCCACAATATACACGTTTGAAACAAATAAATGCGCGCTTCACCATATTAAAAGACCTATTGGCCAAAATATCTGCAAAGAATTCTGGGGAGGTCACAAGCATATCTCGCGGCTGCAGGCCAGGTCCTTCTACCACGGCATTGTTGTTTCAATGGAACATCGAATATTTCATTCCTTCGTCCCAGAGGCCGAAAGGTGTCTATGTTTATTGAACTTCGTTGAGGGATATTGTCTTTGGTTAACAGAGAAATGAAATAAAGTGGCACGGTCTTTAGGTCATGGCATTGTCATTCTGAATGTTTGTATAAAATGAATGAATATACCAGTGGACACCCATCCACCCAAAGTTTGCACTGTTTATGCGCGCCCTGCGTGGATTCGATTTGACCAGCGCACTGTTTCCAGTCAACAATATCTAAAACATACAGAAATACAAAGCATCGTGGTCACCGGGTAGTGTGTGTTCTCCCTGTCTCCATGGAAAATGTATATATTTTTTAATTTTCTTGTGGAGACTGTTCTCAAGCGGGGAGCTTGTTTTGAGTTCTACCAATTCTAAAGTATATTTTATTCGTTTTCCCCGCTTGAAAATGTATATCTTCTAATCTGATTCCCTTCCACGAAACTGCCTATTTTCTACTAGAACACCAGATAAATGTGTCTTTTTACACGTATCTAATAAACGCAGTTCGTGATTTTTTTTCACCAGGGAGGTATGTGTGTGTGTCTTTTTTGGAGGAGGAGAAACGCTTTACTTATTTTGAATAAAACTCCGGGGCCTTTTTTTGTGGACGCCAAAAACGTGCCTCCGCATTTCCAGAATAGTCATCTTTTGCCATCTACAAGGAATGGGTGGTGTGCACATTCCACACAGTGGCGCAGCAGGGGAGGGGGGTGTAGTAGCCCTTAATGCAAGCGGATACAATCCCCGTGTCCCCTGTTGGTTAACAATACTCCACAATCCGTGGTGTGCATTAACCTCCTCACACTCCTGTGCCCGGTGCACTGCACCTGCAGCACCGTTGACAGACACGCCCCTGACAAACCCGCCCGACTGTGTACCCCTCACACCCAGCTGCCCATGAACCCTGGAAATGTGTTTATATTTCTTTAATGCGTTTTTTGTCTTTCTCCCTGAAGACAAGAACTACTGCGCTCCTTGAATGAGATTTCTTGCCAAGGAGCAGCCCTGAGTTCAGGGAGGGTGCAGTGTATTGAAAGCCATCTGCTGACTTGATCAGGCCACTGTTTCCCCATCTGCCCCCCTCGGCAGAAACAATCACGGTAAGAGCAGAACCCTGCCTCCCGCCAGCAGCGACTTATACCGACTTTTAATTTGTCCATACTTTAATTATATTTCGCGAAAAAGGTAAGATCTCCAATCTCTCATGCCTCCATACAAGAAACGGGTCATTTTTCACCAGCTGTAATTTGCAGGAGTGCACCGGGTAGCTTGGCACAGCCCTCCCGCGCTTAAAGGAGATGAAGAAAAAAAAATCAAATTATTTACTCGGATTCATGCTATTAAAGGTTGTCAGTGTGCCGGACCTCTCGCTGAACCTGTCTGCCGCCTGGGTCTTAATGCGTTCCCAATGATATAATGGAGAACATTATTTAACATTAGGGTATGTGGTGTTAAACAGGGGGCGCGGCCATAGCAGGCCCCCACTGGCGAGTTTTGCCGGTGTCCACACCTGCGCGGGCCTCCACGTCCGGGGCATGTGATGGAATGAGCAAGGAGTAGTTAAAAGCCGCATTAGAATACATCTGTCGAGGACAAAATGACCATATTTTTAACTGCAGATGGGCCTCCGGGCAGGTAAAATATGGCAACGTCGATAGGACTAATTAATTGGGAAATAAGAAACGAAAGAATACAATTAAACGAGGAGAGAATCATTTTCTAATTTAATAGAGGGGCATTAATAAAGATCACAAGCTAAAAGCCATCGAACGATTCAGCGCAAGGCCTATTAAATCAGGCAGACAAAGGGCAGCCTGCAGGGGGCCTGGGAATCGCCACCGCCCATTTTCTGTCAATCAGGGATTAGCCCAGGGATGAGCCTGTATTGATTGTATTTGTTTATCTGAAGTGCCCGTCCCCTTCTCTAAATGCTTTCAATACAATCACTTCCTTCAGGGCTATAAAATGGACAAGGAGTGATTAACAGGATTACACAAAATGAATGGGGCCATGGGGAGCACGTGGTAGCTAATTTTAATTTCGCCACAATGAGGAACAAGCATTGGAAATGTAATAGGTCTCGCATTAGGAAAGTTTGAGCTATTGGTCTTATAAATGAATTTTTTAAAATTTATGTGTTGTTTTTTAAAATAGCTAAATTAAAAGCTTTGTCATTTACAATGCCAATAGTTATAACTTTCGCAAATGTGACACCTATAGCATTTGTAATGCAACATGTTTTGTATTTACGTGACTTAGATGTATTGATATAAAGGGCTGTTTTACATCAAAGTTCTCTGAAACGCATTAGGTCAACCTGGCCAGCAAGTGGCTCTAATATCTAATGTGGACCCCGTACTATCGAAATGAATACCACATGCCGTGTGTGTGCTTACATAAAATACATTATACCGCCCACATATATCGTCATTATTTCCAAAGCGATGACAAACTGGTGTAAACTACAAGGCACGCGAAATGCGGCTGGGACTGGATGCTGTACAGAAACAGGCTATCGCGGTTCAAGCTCTAAGTGTGTTTTTCACACCAGTTGATAGTAACAAAGCCGTCGAGTGTGTGTTTAGATTGCCCAAACTCCGCCCGGCAGAGTGCCTAAGTGCATTTTTTAGATTACAAAATATGATTACATGTTGCATCTGTCAGCTGTATAAGTTATGTGCACTTGTGCGGGACACGTTTTTTAAACCAAAAGGCGCATTTAAAGTGTGCTGTTTTACAATGCCTCCCAGGCCTCTCCTACCGAGCTTGTACTAACTAGAAGCGTCCCATGGCACATGAAAAGAATCACACGGAACTTGAAAGGAGAGCGAGCTGTGATCCGTGTGTTTCTTGGAAGAACTGAGTTTCAGTAAATTGAAGGGAAATAAACATGGAAATATAGGATAGAAAACATACATGTAGTCTTATTAGTAGCGGCTTCGAGAGACGATGGGGCCTCGTTTACTGTCTTCCTGGCTCGATGCTGTTTGGGAGGTGGGAGGGGGGAGTGATAGGGATGTAAGCGCTAGGGGCACGTGGGAGGAGAAGTAGGAGAGTGGTGCAGGCGGGGGGCGGGGAGCGGAGCCTTTGAAGAGACAAATGGTGGTTTGTGACGTAGGGGGCTAAGCTGGGATGACTCGCAGTATCTGTTGATTACAATAGGTAATTAACAGCAAAGTTTCAGACTTTTTTATTTTAACTATGAGGAACGTACATGAGCCAGCATCCAAAGCCTGTATTCCACAACTGGATGTCAGAGACCCTTTGTAACTGGCGAACTGGGCATGTACTTACTTGGGTTAGCGTCATAAGCCTGGTGTGTTTTGGAGCTAACAGCCTGGTGCCTCAAACTCCCCCTAAGTGGTGTTAATTAACTCCCACCATGAAATGTGTGAGGTGCTGCTCGATTTTTTTTTTAAAAAGATCCGACTGGAAACAAATTCAGAAGTGTTGGGGAGGGCTGTCGACTTTGAAACAGATGAACAAGCCTGGATTTTAGGCGCTGGCTCAACATTCGGCGATTCTGGGGAAACCACTTAATCTCCCGTGCCTAAATATGAATGTGACTTGTGTAATGTAACTGATGCTCATGTAAAGGCTCCAATACCTCCAGATTGAGTTTGCGCTTAATAAAACTGGGAAAGAAAGTTATTTTGTAATTTCAGTCTAAATGTGCACACAGTTGCAGTAACTCTCATTATGTCAACCCAACATCCTACATTTACTATTCGCGACATTTAAGAATAACGAGACACTGCCCCCAAGACAGGATGTGGCATAACGGCTAGAGCGGTCGCTTTTGAAGCTGAGGAACAGAGTTGGAGTCTCGGCGGGACGGTCAAGATCCTGTGAATCTGGGCAAATCACGTAATCTCTCCATGCATAAAAATGAATCTGTCTGTGTGCACTGCAACTGGCTCATCATGTAAACCTCTCCGATACCATCAAGCTGACTTTGCGTTATATTAAAGTGAAGAAAAAACACAGGAGACTGAGTTCAAACACATGCACTTGTATGGAGTGTGGGGGCAAAAGGACGGCCGTATGTGCTAGCATAACATGCTCTTGGCATTGCTAGGGGGGAGGGGGAGGCGAAATGCGAGACACGGCCGCCAAGACAGGATGTGGCATAACGGTTAGAGTGGTCGCTTTTGAAGCTGGAGAACAGAGTTTGAGTCTCGGCGGGAGGGTCAAGATCCTGTGAATCTGGGCAAATCACTTTATCTCTCCATGCATAACAAGCTGGGCAACAGAAAAGGAGACACGGCCTGGCGGCTGTGAAACTGAAAGCACAGCCGGCCGTGAAAGCCTTTGATGCAGCAGGGGGTGGAGCGGGAAGAGCTGCTGGCGGCACCAAGCTGGGCAACAGATGGCTGGGGAGGAGAAGGGAAGCCAGTGAGGTGGGGAAATGCGCGTGCTTGTGTGGTCACGTGATTCGTGTGAACTGTTGAAAATCCGCTAGAGAGTCTTTTGAGAGCCTTGGAAGAGCCTTTGGTGAGCCTTTGGTTTAAGTAGTGGTTTAGCTGCATTAGACTCGCAATTCATTTCTTGCGGAATGGAATAGGCGAGACCTAAAAAAGCAGAGGCATACGGTGGCACAGGGGTCAGTATAGGAGTCCGGTTTTACAACTAACACGATACTTAGGTCCCAGAGTCTATACCGCGCATGCGTAGTAGTCCCGATATTTGGCAGGTGTTAGACCTGACATCATTGGCTTGAGTCTCTCCTCCATTTTTTCTGTTTGCCTCCACTGTTTTACGATGTTTTGCTGGTATATGCGTTGGGCGCTGTGCCACTGCTGATCAGTGCCACGGCGCAAGTGCTCCCTATGTTAAATTGATGTATCTATTGTATCCATGTTTGGCTTATTTGGTTTACTGTCAGTCCCTAGTCTAGTGCACCAGGAGTGCCGGGGCTTGTAAATACAAATGCTGCTCGTGGGCTTGCAGCACGTGTTGTGCCACCCACAGGAGCGGCCTCGTAAAAGAATGTCTACGGGTCGGTCATTGCGAGACCCACGTGCAGCCTAGTGCTGTCACGCAGGCTGCGCAAGTATACCTACTTGCCAGCCCCTCAAACCTTCCCTTGACTTCATGTTAGTCACCCCTATGGTAGGCCCACGGGCAGGGTGCATTGTAAGTGTAAGGTAGGATACGCCTGACCAAGTTGGCATGTCCCAATAGTGAACAACCGCCATCTTCGTTCTTCACTATTGCGAGGTAGCCTGCTCTCCATTAGTTAGAATGGGTCGCCGGGATTATTAATGCTATGATCCTAGCTGGCTCGGGGAGCATGGTGCAATGTCGAGTTTGGTATCCCTGAACTCGGGGTTTAATTACGCATCCGTTGGTGTGGATGGTTTTTGGACTCTGGGTTTGAAAATAGCACTTTTAGAAAGTGTCTATTTTCGTGTCTAACCAGTTCTGGTTTCTGCTGGTCTTGCGTGTGTGTGACAGGAGCTGGGTGGCTCCAAGAGGTCTGGATGAGTCAGTGTGGGATGAGTGGGACATTTGCGTTGAGAGTAGGGGGAGAGTAGTTGTTGATAGCCTGCCCTGCCTGGTACAATGCTGACTCCACCTCCTGCCAAGCGGCTGATGGCTCTGTGCCTGCCATGGACGATCCTAGCCCCACCTCCTGCCAGGAGGCCGATAGCTCTGCTCCTGCCGGTGTCAATGCTGGCTCCACCTCCTGCTGGGCGTCTGAGGACCCAGCCCTGCTCAGTGAATAGGCTAGGTGCTTCTGCCTGGCTCCACCCACGACAGACCCAGGATGTTGGGAAATCCCCCTGCATGGACAAAGGGATCAAAGCCGAGAAGGGGTATAAGAGAAGGACCCCTGAACCAAGAATTTAGATCACTTCTGACAAGGAACCCTGTAACCAAGGACAAGAGGCCTGCTGATCTGAGGACTTGCCTACCCCTTCTGCCAGTGTGCTGTTTGCTGGGGGGAATCCTGCAGTGCTTCTTTATTTTTGCCAAGGAACCAGGAGAGAGGAACTGTGTGTGTACTCTCACGCTTGCTAAGAAAATCTCCAAGGACTGGAAGAG
This sequence comes from Lissotriton vulgaris, assembly GCF_964263255.1. Lineage (NCBI taxonomy): Eukaryota > Metazoa > Chordata > Amphibia > Caudata > Salamandridae > Lissotriton > Lissotriton vulgaris. The sequence continues at coordinate 658,003,683 of NC_141698.1, read as the reverse complement.
TGCCAGTCTCCTGCTGAAGTCACAGGGCTAAAGGACTTCATCTGCTTAAAGTGCTATTTGCTGGAACCGGTGAATCCGGCACATCTGAAAGAACCAGCAATCTCGACGCCGACGGACGTCGCCGAATCCAGCTCGACATAGTGAGTAACGGCTCCAGTGTCCCGCTTCCTCGACGACCGGCCGCCGGGCCCGATCGACGCCAGCAGCAACGCCAGGGAGTAGTGAGTACGGCTCCAGCTCCAAGGGACCTCGTGTCCGCACCACTGCTGATCGCATCGCCTCGTGCCCTCTCGACGCCGTGAGCGCTGCTCACTCTGTGCAACCGCATCATCGACGACGACGCCTGCTGAGGCCTGATCGACACCGAAGACGCGACGCCGGATTGCTCGATGCCGCTGATCATCGTGTGCTTCATTATCCAAAGGTACTGTGTTGTTGGGGGTCCGTGTGACTCCGGGCTCGACGTAGCGCTCCTCGCAGTCGACGCCGAACCTTTGGATTAACTTTGCCTCAACGTCGTGTAGCCCCCGTGTGGGTTACCCTGTTGCTAAGAACTGTATTGCCAAGAAGAAGATTTGCTTTGATACTAAAGACTTTTGTGCTAAAGAAGAAACTACCGTTGAACTATCCTATTTCCCTTCCCAGAGTATTTATTAAGATTGTGTACATTTTTGTCGTTATTTGGTCTTGTGCTAAGCCTTATATAAAAATACTTATTTTTATAATACTACGGTGTCGTGTCCATTTGTAGTGTATTCACATTATTACTGTATGTGGTCATAAATGCTTAACACACAGCCTCTGAGATAAGCCTGTCTGCTCTGCCAAGCTACCAAGGGGGTGAGCAGGGGTTATCGAAGGGTGTGATCCCCTTGCCCTGACTAGAAAAGGTGTGTCCCTATTTGTCAGAAGTGTATACCTCTGCCAACTAGAGACAGCCGGTTCTAACATTGGATGCAGCGGTGAGGATTTGGACCTTGCATTTATGACCCATGTGCAGTGATTAGTGTGCGCTACATAGTGAAAGCAGACCATAGCGGAGTCACGATCTAATTGGGAAGGATCCTATTTTTGGTTCTCCGCTTTTCCGAAACTTGATATTTTTTGAACACTGCCAGTTTTGACCATGAGTGACACCGGAGTCACTACCCCTGTCGTTGTTGTGGAGGAATTTGATAAAGAGAAGATGAAGGGATACGGGAAAAAGCAGCTGCAGCACTTTTGCAAGCAGTTTAAAGTTCCTACCGCAGGCATCTCCAGAAAGGAGGGATTTTTCAAAGCACTGGAAGCCTGGTTGGAGTCCAGAGATCCCACTGATCCGGTGGTGGTGCCGCCAGTGGATGGGGAAGAGGAGGTGCCAGCGAATGGGCCTGAGTCCTCTCCCGGAAGCAGTGTTTCCTCCAAAGGTCTTTCCCCTGAAGAACGAGAAGAAAGGGCGAAGGAGCGTGCATACAACATGGAAATGGCAAGGCTAAAGATAAATGGGCAGTTGGAGTTAGAAAATGAAAGAGGTAGAAGAGAAGCTGATTTGGAGACCAAAAGGTTAGATTTTGAAAGAGAGAAGTTAGCTTTGGAGCGTGATACCAAGTTGAGGGAGTTGGACATCCAAGCTAAGAAGTTAGAATTGAATCCCTCTGGTGGCAGCCTTCCATCTGGGCCTGCAGAAAGTAAGTTTTACTTTCCCAAAGATGTGATAAAAGATTATCATAGGAACGAAGATATTGGTCAGTGGTTTAAAGCGTATGAGTTAGCATTGTTGGCCCACCGGGTCCCTGAGAAGGATTGGGGAGCGGGGTTGTGGGGTCGCTTTGTGAATGAGGGGAGAGATACCCTGTTAGACATGCCTGTTGAGGATAGGATGTCATATGTTCATATGAAAAATGCTTTAATGTTACGGTATGGCCTAACCCCCGAGAAGTACAGACAAGCTTTTAGAGAATGTAAGAAGTTGCCTGGTACGACGTGGGTTGAATATGTGTCTTATTTTTGCAGAGCCATGGATGGTTGGGTAAAGGGCAGCAAAGTGGAAAGTTATGAAGCTCTTTATGATTTGTTTGCTTGGGAGCATTTGTCTAATAACTGTTTTCCAGAGCTGCGCCAGCACCTGATTGATAGCAAGATATCTAACCCTAGAAAACTTGCTGAAGAGGCGGACCGCTGGGTCAGTACCAGGGTCCACAAGGGTCCAGTGGGAGACTCAGCCAAAGGTGGGCAGGGTCCCCAGCAGAAGAGTGGGGGGGACAAGGGTAAACAGAAGGAGTCCCAGAAAGGGCCCCAAAGTAATCCCCAAGGGAACCAAGGGAAAGGTTCCCAGCCTCCCCCTGAGAAGAAGCCAGGGGCCCCGACGGGTAAACCTGTTCATAGGGGCCCCTAACCTGCTACACCTGTGGGCAGGTGGGACACCGGTATTACGATCCCCAGTGTCCCATGAAGAAATCGAATGCACCACCGAGTGCACCCCCCCGTCAGCTGGCGAGTGTAGCCCTGGGAGGGGAGGAGATGGTTGTCCATGGTGGGAGGGGTCCTGCAGAGATGTCCCTGGTCTCGCTAGGAGACATGCAAATGGTCCCTCCACCCCCTCTGCCTAGTAACACTAGTAAATATAGGCAGTGGGTGACCATTAATGGCCATAGAGTGGAAGCTCTCAGAGACACCGGAGCGAGTGTGACAGCTGTCAAGTGTCACTTGGTGTCCAGAGAGCAGGTGGTTCCCCACGCATTCTACCCTGTGATAGCTGCTGACAACTCCAAGAAAGAGTGTGAAGTAGCTCAGGTTTCCTTTGAATGGGGGGAGTTTCAGGTACTCTTCAGGTTGCTGTGAGGCCCGCCATGCCTGTCGATTGTCTCCTGGGCAATGATTTGGAAGACTCCCCTTGGGCTAAGGTGGAGAGAGAGGCGCACTTGAAAATGTTGGGCGTGCCAGAGTGGGTGTGTGCAACCACTCGATCGATGACAGCAAGTAAGGGTGTCGATGGGGTCCCGGAGCCTGAAAGTACGGCCCAGGACCCAGCTGTGAAGAGAAGAGGCAGGAGGCGCGGGAAACCGGCCCCCGTAGTTCCCGTGGTCCAGGAGGAGGTAGACCCTGAGGGGGATGCCCTGGAGCCCACAGGGGAACAAATTGCCGAACTGGGAGACTTGCCCGAGCTGACCCATTGGCAGCAGGATGGTGGTCCCTCCAGGGAGGAATTCTGTGCCGAACAGAAGGTGTGCCCTTCTCTTGTGGGCATGAGGCAGCAGGCCTCAGCCCAATCCGCAGGTGATCAGTCAGGGTCACATTTTGTGTACTGGGAGAACGACCTCCTGTATAGCGAGCCTAAGGCTTCTGAGCCTGGGTCAGCCCTTGTGCTGGTGGTACCCCAGCGCTTCAGAGCCTTCCTACTGGGTTTGGCTCATGACGTTCCGTTAGCTGGACATCTGGGGCAGGACAAGACCTATGACAGGCTTGTCACCCATTTTTATTGGCCTCTGATGCAAAGGGATGTAGACATCCATTGCAAGACATGTCACACTTGCCAGGCAAGTGGGAAAAGCGGAAGGAAGCAGAAGGCTCCCCTCCAACCTTTTCCAGTGGTCAGCACCCCCTTTGACCGGGTGGGTATTGACATTGTTGGGCCCCTGGACCCCAAGACAGCCCTGGGCAACAGGTTCATCCTGGTCCTAGTGGACCATGCCACACGGTACCCGGAAGCCATCCCTCTCAGAACAGTGACGGCCCCGTGGTGGGACGGGCACTGATGGGTGTTTTCTCCCGGATGGGGTTCCCCAGAGAAGTGGTGTCAGACCGGGGCACCAACTTCATTTCGAACTATATGAAGTCTCTGTGGAAGGAGTGTGGGGTAACCTACAAGTTCACCACTCCTTACCACCCTCAAGGAAATGGGCTGGTTGAGAGATTCAACCGGACCCTGAAAGGCATGATCATGGGTCTCGAAGAACCAATGAGGCAGAAATGGGACGTCCTCTTGCCATGCCTGTTGTTTGCTTACCGAGAGGTGCTGCAGAAGTCTCTAGGGTTCAGCCCCTTTGAGCTCTTATACGGTCACCCGGTAAGAGGGCCTTTGAGTCTGGTCAAGGAAGGCTGGGAGCAATCTCCCAGGAAACCTCCCCAGGATGTATACAGTTACATGCTGGCCTTTCGGAACCAGACTCGGCGCTTCAGAGAACTTGCTCAGGCAAATCTGGAGGCCAGCCAGGAGGAGATGAAGCATTGGTATGACCGGAATGCCACTCTGGTAGAGCTTCAGCCTGGTCAGGAAGTGTGGGTCATGTCCCCTGTGGAACCTTGTGCGCTCAAGGACAGGTGGACTGGACCGTTTAAGGTTGTGGAGAAGAAGAGCGATGTCACCTACTTGGTGGACTTGAAATCTCCCAGGAACCCCTTGCGGGTCCTGCATGTCAACCGTTTGAAGCCCCACTTAGAAAGGTCCGAAGTGGGCATGCTCCTAGCTACAGATGCTGGAATGGAAGAGGAGAGTGAGCCTCTTCCTGACCTCCTGTGTGCTAAAGAGCAAGACGGGTCAGTGGATGGTGTGGTCCTCTCTGACACACTGACCCTTGGGCAGAAACAGGATTGTCGCCACCTGTTGGGACAATTCCCGGATCTGTTTTCCTTGGTTCCGGGTGTCACTCATTGGTGTGTCCATGACGTTGACACCGGAGACAGCCCTCCTGTGAAGCACAAGGCTTACAGGGTGCCTGACAAGGTTAGAGCATACATTAAGGAGGAGGTCTCCAAAATGTTTGCGTTAGGGGTGATTGAGTCCTCTAGCAGTCCTTGGGCCAGCCCAGTGGTCTTGGTCCCGAAGGCTGCAGCGCCTGGTGCTTCACCAGAACTCCGGTTCTGCGTGGATTACCGAGGACTCAATTCGGTCACGAAGACTGACGCGCACCCCATCCCCAGAGCTGATGAGCTCATCGATCGGTTGGGGGCTGCCCGGTACCTCAGTACGTTTGATCTAACGTCTGGGTACTGGCAGATCGCCTTGACTGATGGGGCAAAGGAGAGGTCCGCATTCTCAACACCAGATGGGCTATACCAGTTCCGGGTGATGCCCTTTGGGATAAAGAATGCCCCTGCCACCTTCCAGAGGTTGGTCAACCAGGTCTTGGCCGGACTGGAGGATTTCAGTGCCGCCTACCTGGACGACATCGCAGTGTTCAGCGCCAGCTGGGAGGAACACTTGCGCCACCTCCAGGAAGTGTTGTTGGCCCTGCGCGGACCAGGCCTCACAATCAAAGCCAGTAAGTGCCAGATTGGGCAGGGTTCGGTGGTGTACTTGGGGCACCAAGTAGGGAGCGGCAAGGTTGCCCCCCTGCAACCCAAGATTGATACCATCCTGGCTTGGGCACCGCCCAAAACCCAAACTCAGGTGAGAGCCTTCCTAGGACTCATGGGTTATTACAGGAGGTTTGTCAAGGATTACGGTAACATTGTGCACCCCTTGACTTCGCTGATTTCCAGGAAGTAGCCACGAAACGTGATCTGGACTGATGCCTGTCAAACGGCCTTCGACACCCTGAAAACTGCAATGTGCACAGCACCTATACTCCAGGCACCCGACTTTTCAAAATAATTTATTGTCCAGACGGACGCTTCAGAGCATGGAGTGGGGGCTGTTCTAGCTCAGGTAAATGAAGAGGGCAGGGACTTGCCTGTAGCCTTCATCAGTAGGAGGTTACTTCCCAGGGAAACGAGGTGGAGTGCGATAGAGAGAGAAGCATTTGCTGTGGTCTGGGCGCTGAAGAAGCTAAGACCCTACCTGTTTGGGACTCACTTCCGGGTTCAGACAGACCACAGGCCCCTCAGATGGTTGATGCAGATGAGGGGTGAGAATCCGAAACTGTTGAGGTGGTCCATTTCCCTACAGGGGATGGACTTTACGGTGGAACACCGCCCTGGCACAGATCACGCCAATGCTGATGGTCTGTCCAGATTTTTCCGCCTTAGTGATGAGGACTCCCTAGGTCAAGGGTAGTTCTCCCCACATTTCAGTTGGAGGGGACACGTGTTAGACCTGACATCATTGGCTTGAGTCTCTCCTCCATTTTTTCTGTTTGCCTCCACTGTTTTACAATGTTTTGCTGGTATATGCTTTGGGCGCTGTGCCACTGCTGATCAGTGCCACGGCGCAAGTGCTCCCTATGTTAAATTGATGTATCTATTGTATCCATGTTTGGCTTATTTGGTTTACTGTCAGTCCCTAGTCTAGTGCACCAGGAGTGCCGGGGCTTGTAAATACAAATGCTGCTCGTGGGCTTGCAGCACGTGTTGTGCCACCCACAGGAGCGGCCTCGTAAAAGAGTGTCTACGGGTCGGTCATTGCGAGACCCACGTGCAGCCTAGTGCTGTCACGCAGGCTGCGCAAGTATACCTACTTGCCAGCCCCTCAAACCTTCCCTTGACTTCATGTTAGTCACCCCTATGGAAGGCCCACGGGCAGGGTGCATTGTAAGTGTAAGGTAGGATACGCCTGACCAAGTTGGCATGTCCTGATAGTGAACAACCGCCATCTTCATTCTTCACTATTGCGAGGTAGCCTGCTCTCCATTAGTTAGAATGGGTCGCCGGGATTATTAATGCTATGATCCTAGCTGGCTCGGGGAGCATGGTGCAATGTCGAGTTTGGTATCCCTGAACTCGGGGTTTAATTACGCATCCATTGGTGTGGATGGTTTTTGGACTCTGGGTTTGAAAATAGCACTTTTAGAAAGTGTCTATTTTCGTGTCTAACCATTTCTGGTTTCTGCTGGTCTTGCGTGTGTGTGACAGGAGCTGGGTGTCTCCAAGAGGTCTGGATGAGTCAGTGTGGGATGAGTGGGACATTTGCGTTGAGAGTAGGGGGAGAGTAGTTGTTGATAGCCTGCCCTGCCTGGTACAATGCTGACTCCACCTCCTGCCAAGCGGCTGATGGCTCTGTGCCTGCCATGGACGATCCTAGCCCCACCTCCTGCCAGGAGGCCGATAGCTCTGCTCCTGCCGGTGTCAATGCTGGCTCCACCTCCTGCTGGGCGTCTGAGGACCCAGCCCTGCTCAGTGAATAGGCCAGGTGCTTCTGCCTGGCTCCACCCACGACAGACACAGGATGTTGGGAAATCCCCCTGCATGGCAAAGGGATCAAAGCCGAGAAGGGGTATAAGAGAAGGACCCCTGAACCAAGAATTTAGATCACTTCTGACAAGGAACCCTGTAACCAAAGACAAGAGGCCTGCTGATCTGAGGACTTGCCTACCCCTTCTGCCAGTGTGCTGTTTGCTGGGGAGAATCCTGCAGTGCTTCTTTATTTTTGCCAAGGAACCAGGAGAGAAGAACTGTGTGTGTACTCTCACGCTTGCTAAGAAAATCTCCAAGGACTGGAAGAGTGCCAGTCTCCTGCTGAAGTCACAGGGCTGAAGGACTTCATCTGCTTAAAGTGCTATTTGCTGGAACCGGTGAATCCGGCACCTCTGAAAGAATCAGCAATCTCGACGCCGGCGGACGTCGTCGAATCCAGCTCGACATAGTGAGTAACGGCTCCAGTGTCCCGCTTCCTCGACGACCGGCCGCCGGGCCCGATCGACGCCAGCAGCAACGCCAGGGAGTAGTGAGTACGGCTCCAGCTCTAAGGGACCTTGTGTCTGCACCGCTGCTGATCGCATCGCCTCGTGCCCTCTCGACGCCGTGAGCGCTGCTCACTCTGTGCAACCGCATCATCGACGACGACGCCTGCTGAGGCCTGATCGACACCGAAGACGCGACGCCGGATTGCTCGACGCCGCTGATCATCGTGTGCTTCATTATCCAAAGGTACTGTGTTGTTGGGGGTCCGTGTGACTCCGGGCTCGACGTAGCGCTCCTCGCGGTCGACGCCGAACCTTTGGATTAACTTTGTCTCGACGCCGTGTAGCCCCCGTGTGGGTTACCCTGTTGCTAAGAACTGTATTGCCAAGAAGAAGATTTGCTTTGATACTAAAGACTTTTGTGCTAAAGAAGAAACTACCGTTGAACTATCCTTTTTCCCTTCCCAGAGTATTTATTAAGATTGTGTACATTTTTGTCGTTATTTGGTCTTGTGCTAAGCCTTATATAAAAATACTTATTTTTATAATACTACGGTGTCGTGTCCATTTGTAGTGTATTCACTTTATTACTGTATGTGGTCATAAATGCTTAACACACAGCCTCTGAGATAAGCCTGTCTGCTCTGCCAAGCTACCAAGGGGGTGAGCAGGGGTTATCGAAGGGTGTGATCCCCTTGCTCTGACTAGAAAAGGTGTGTCCCTATTTGTCAGAAGAGTATACCTCTGCCAACTAGAGACAGCCGGTTCTAACAGCAGGTAATTAGAAAAGTCGGTTTTTTGTTAGATTTAGGAAGACAACATATGAGTGTTTGGGAGCTCAATATTTACTGTTACGGTAACAATCGCAGTGTCTCAGACCCAGAACCAACTTCCTTCAGATTCAACACGTACCATATCCCAGCGAATGAGTAGATTTCAGTCCTTGGTTTGAGTGCTTACTTTGTAAAGTATAAAGTGCCAGGTCCCTGAGCAGGAGGCCACTCCAGCTTGCACCACCCATTGCCTCACTGCCAATGGTGGTACCAAAACAACTACTAACCATCTCTGTCACCTGCTTGCGTGACAGTTAATATTACTCCAGGTCTCCAAAGCTAAAGGAATGACTGGCAGGCAGGTATGAGTTGTTCTGCTCCTTCGATGAGCAGGGCCACCATGTGGCAGATTGTCATAAGTGTGGGGTTGACAATTAGGTGATGGTAGGGAGCAGGAAACCAATTAAGTGCAGGTGATGAGCACTGAAAACCACTCTCTCAAATTAAGCACTGCTTGGTTTATCTTTGAAGCTTTGTAAACCTAACTATGCAGGTTTCATTTCATTTCAGATCTTTATTTCAGCTGTAAACCATAAAAGAGCAGTAAAACATAGTATAAAACATTTAAATCAAACAAGCATAAACCAAAAAAGCGATAAAACTTGCTTAGATCAACATGTATCATAAAATATTTGATAAAATCGACTCAGCCAAAACATTTCATAAAATCTGTACGAGAGTTACAAAGGTTAACATAGCAGTCTTGGTCTGTAAATTCTCATGGTACTGGCACATAGGAGAAAACAATGTTTTCTAACGGCACCCTGTGCTTTAAAAATGCACAGGTACATTCATGAGCTACAATATCTCAACGTGCTAGTGCATGAGGAGGAGCAGAGACACTGGGAGCATCTTGTGCCATTGTGATATCAGGACCCGCAATAAGCGCGAACATAATGCGCCTAGTCCTCTCCATCATCAGAAGGTAGAGGGAGACAGCAAAAACAATGCTCTCCATGGGTCCCGTGCTCTCCATGCCACTGGAGTTACGCTATCCTGGCTGATGAGGGCTGAAAGCCCTAAACCGGTCCTAGGATGTTTGTTTCAAGTCCAGGGAGGAACTGGCCTGTTCCCATTGGGTGCAGGGTCAAGACTGATTTGCATATGGCTGGGTCCAAACTGGTGATCAAAAACATGATGGATTTAGGCCCAGATCTCTGTACTGGGGTGAATGTATGACATTGTTCTGCTTCTGTCCATCAATTGTTTTTTTGCATTAGTCCTCTCCTTCATCAGAAGGTAGCAGGAGACAGCAAAAACAATGCTTTGACTCGTGTCATATCTTAAAATACGAAGAGCCTCAACATGTTGTTTACCCCTAAATTACGGTATACTGGGAGTATCCATTTTTTCCTCCCCTTCACACAGGCGGGCAGAAGAAAAATGCCTGTTTCAAGAAAAATGTAAGTATAAAGGGGGCACTTGAATTGCAGTAGGAAGCATATTTTGCTGTGTAAGGTACCATTTTGGGGGATTCTGGTACAGTGGCTTAGCCGGTGTGTCATGGGCCCTAGTGCAAGGGAGGAAATGGGCCCCTCTTTGAACTGTGAAATACAACAATAATCAGGGTTCTGTGGGCCCATCAGGCCCCTGCCCTGGTGCCACTGCGCCTTCTGCACCAATGGAAGGTACACCCGTCCTCTGGTGTTTTTTGTGGTCTAGTCACTCTTCTTGATCAGACTAGGCAGAGATTAATCACTGTGTAAAAACTAGGGAGCGACCCCACTGACCAAGAGACAGGGTACCTCAGGTAAATCTAAAAGAAAGAGTCTCTTGGGTATCTATAAAAAGCCACCTTTCATCAAGAGTGTGCTACTATATCATCCAAAGAGCCACCTTTCATCAAGTATGTGCTACTATATCATCCATTCACATATAGCCCTAGATATCAAACAAAAGTACACAACGAGACTTGCACACCAATTTGAACCCAAAAAGGACAGCCGCATATGGCAAAACGATAAGAAACTTTAATTCATATGGTACGTACAAAATTTATAACAAAAAAATAAAATCACAATAAAAATATCATCAAAATCAACTAATCTCAATGATCAAGTACATTAATTAAAATACAAACAAATAAAAGAAAAGGGTTATGAAAGGTGGCTTTTTATAGATACCCAAGTGATTCTTTCTTTTAGATTTACCAAAGATCAATCACTACCTGTGGAATCTCAGGACGTACCAACACATACAGTTCCAAGGTGTTTTTATAGGAACAGGTTGAAAGCCAATCATGCAAAAGGCTGTGATTGTTCTCTTATGACCAATAAGGAGTTGGAACCAGGAAGACCTTTCACTGGATAAAAAACACTCTTCATGCACGCAGTATATAAAGATCACGAGAGAAAGTAGGGACTGAATGGGCCATCTGGTAATAACACTTTGCTAGTAGTAAAAAATACTTTACTATAAGTGGTGTCAGTCAATTCTCTACTTACCAGCATGGCAGGTAAACCATCAATGTCTGCTGAGGATTCCATATCATGAGATCAAGTAGACCAAGGCATAACCTCACTAATGAATACTGCCATGTTCTTATTTTCCATTGAGGACCAATTCTTATACCACACAAGGGAAGGTCATCCTGACATTATAGCAGGAAGTGGCGACATTATAACAGGTAGTGGAGATATTATAACAGGGAGTGGAGGATGGTATGAAGGCTCTGGTCTTCTGACAAACTGGAGAGACCTAACTCTGGTCTAGTATTGCCTTTAACATGGTAAGGGCATCAACATTGGGAGCCACTGCATCAGCGGGCGCACAGGAGTTCAGTCTCAGCTCTGAATCTGTAGTGCAGATTAACCACCCAAATTGATGGCTTGGCTGGTGTGGAGATTGAACAAAAGCAGCTTTCAGTGGTAGGGGCTGTTCAGGGGTTACATAGATAAGCTACTCTTGGAGCCTAGGATAAACATTGGCAAGGCTCCTCACAGGCTTCAGTATCACTCACACACCAGAGATGATTCGGCTTTTCACCTGGCTTCTGGATGAGTTGGTCTCGCCTCTGCGCTTCTGTGTCCATCCCTGGGTGTCTACAGGGTATGACTGGTACAGGACAGTTCATCTCTGGTATGTGTCCCTTCAAAATGAGTAAATGAGTGCTTGAGGGCATTTGGATATGAAGGTATTCATTCAAACTGGGTTGGAAATACAGATGCAGTATTCCTCTACCCCGGAATTATCAATATCAGAATTTCTGCCCTGCAAAAATACTGCAACATTATGAGTGGTATCCTGTTCGACCCTAATAATGAGAAATTACTGTGGAATTGAATGTACTGCACCTCAATGCCACAGTAGTTGGTCATGGAAAGCCCATTCCCCACCCACACATTTAGCCAGGATTTCACTGGTTAAATGTTGAGGGGAGGAAAATAACCTTTGTTACTGACAGAATCTGGATTAGTACCCAAGTCAGAATGACAGTGAAGTGTTTATTGACTTAAGGATCCACGTTCCTTGCCTGCTTTGAAAGTTTGGTGAATGGTTTCCTCTGGCAAAATTTAATAAATGTTTTCTTCATTACTAGTCATCCTCTTCTTCACATTTACAATCCTTACTTAATGTACATGAACTCACCTCCCTATAAGATCTTTTAAAATACAAAGTATAAAGTGAAACAGGAAAAATGACTTTTACCAAAGTACAAATACCTATGAAAAAATTGACTGTTTTTTCACAACAGAGGTTTCTCAGATGTTTGACTCTCAAAAGTTTCTTTAATTCCACCCTCTTCCTGATTTTTCCAAAGTCTTTAGACGGTGGTACAATCAGTTCCAAAGTGAAGAAGAGCTACACAAATAGTGACAAGGGAGAGTAGGACTAAGTGGAATGAAAAATGCCAAGAAGTAAGCCCAGATCTCTTGACTGGGGGTGAGTGGGGAAAAGTTTCAGCACTACGTCCATCATCTTGTTGTGTTTGCTATGTTCACCTGAAGTGGCCATGGGTATGCCCAGACATGGATCCCTTGCTCGCAGTGCCACTGGATTGAAGCTAGCCTGACTGATGAGGGGTGAAAACCTGAAACCGATCCCAGGACGCTTGTTTCCAGTCTACGGAGGACCTGGCCTGGCAGTTTGAGCTGTACTGTTCCCATGAGGAACAGGGTTAAGACTGATTTGCATATAACTGGGTCCAACCTGGGGTGGCATAGTGAGCAAACGAATGATGGATTAAACATAGATCCATTGACTGGGGGTGAGTGGTTGAAAAGTTTCAGCACTCAGTCCATCATCTTGTGTTTAATAAGTAATCAAGGATTTTTTCTAAGCCTCTTTTCTGCACCCCAAACCTAACTTAATTGAAGAGTGTCAAATACAACGTTTTAAACTGTATTCTGGGCAGACAAGATTACCATATAGCTGCTACATAATATAAATGTATTCAACATTAGGTACCATTAGTTTGTTTACGTTGAAACCATCTAAAGGGCATCCACAACTAACATATGTTCTAAGATACTTTATTATCCATTTTTAGGTCTCGCCTAGCTATCTCATTAGCGATACTCTGCGAGATATTTAGTAAGGGGCTTTTGAAAATGCTCCCAAAGGCTACAGGCGAATTGGGTACAGTGCATGTGCGCCGGGCGCGCGCACCATTTGTCAGCCTGCGTGATCACTTTCGCGGCCGCTTTGATGTTCTCAGTGAGACGAGCGGCCACTGAGAACAACAAAGCGTCCGCGAAAGTGATCACACACACCCTGTACTGCTTTCTTCTCACAGCGCATTAAAACTACGAGCATTTGCAAATAGCTCTATATTGTATACACATACTAAATTGTGTAACACTCGTGTTATTGTTAGCTGTGGTACGCATCATAATCATTATTCTACATTTTTATTATCTTTGCTAGTCGTGTTATCAAAGTTTTATTTGCCTTGATGTACAGAACTCTCAGTATTTCAGTATATGTATACAGCATTACCTAAGAGACAAATACATTTGTTTTTACAAAGCGCTATGAGTAAGTATAGTTTCCAGTAAAGACCCCTTATTTGGGTATTATTGTGTAGCGCTGTACACCATATGTGCCAATAAATAGGAATACTGATAGCATTGGAGTGGCAAGACAAGTCTAGCAGCAGTCTCAGGTTCATCACAGTCTCTCGCTGTCTACCATGATTTCTAACTCTGTCATACACACAACTGCCTCCTTTCCTCATCTGGCCCTCTCACCTCGAATCTTTCCTGCACTAAGTACTATCCCAATGCTTACACTGCATCTCTTTTGATTAATCTCTAATGCTGCATATGCCGAGGTACGGGGTGTCTTCAGTGTGGCCTGAAGTTCTGCGCTCCTGCCAATCGTCCAGCAGTATCGCACGTGCGTCAGGGCGGGCGGCCGCGGCATTCGAGCCGGGCGCACTCCTTGTTCTTGTTTGTTTTCGCGTGCTTAAGCGATCCACATTTTACCAGCCCTCCACCCACCGTGTTGCTTCCCTTCCCCACCCGCATTCCCTTTTCGTCAGTTTAATTTTCCTTTTTCCCTTCTTCCCGCCCCCTTTGTTCATGATCGCGCACGCGATCAGTTTCGCTTTCACGGGCGGCCGCGTCACTTTTGATTGTTTATTTCATGCCGTCTCTCCGTGACTGTTGCAGCCCATCTCTGTTTCTCTTCTGCAGTCTTAGCTCAAATGCTTCGCTCTGCAATGTTTCTCCCCACCGAGCTGGCTGTATTCTTCTGCATTTCTCTGTGCATCATGTTTACATAAAGATTTAGCGCTGATGGAATAGAATGTTTGTAGTTCTGCACCTCAATGTTGTGCTGTTTATCCACCTCGGAAGAAGCTAAGACTAATTTGGCCCACCAGGACTCCAAGATGTGACTTTAAAGTTTTAGGCAGCTCTCCGCAATCAGTGCTTTCGTCCTCTGAGCTATCTTATCTGCCATGTCTATATTTCTTTTCTCTGTTTGCCTCCCAAACATTTTTTTACTTCTCTCATCCTCAATAGCTTATTTTGTCTATTTCTGTAGTTCCTTTTGTCCTCTTCGATTTTCCTTTCTTTATTTTGCTTGTGTCCATCGTGGATAATTGTTTTCCTTATTTTTCTTCATTTTGTTTATGTCATTTATTTTCCTTCCTTATTTCTTTCCCTCTGTTTCTTTCAGCTGATCAACCCTACTACCTGGACCTGGTCAAAGGGTTCATGACGTCACTTCCGCTAGTAGTGACATGATGGAGATTTCTTCTCAGTTGCATTATACTTTTGGGGGGAAAATTATAAAGCTATCTTTATCACATGTACACTCTTTTCTCTGCTAGTCTTGTGCGCTTCATGTTTCAGACTTCTGAATAATGCTCCGTAAGTATTTATGTGCGACACTGTTCGGGTGCCAAGCGTTCCATGTGTGAGTCCTTGCCTAAATGTTGTCCTGGACGCACATCTATTTGTTCATGTGTGTGGATATTTGTCTTGTGAACCTGGTGTGCCAAATCACATTTCATGAGACTTACTGCATAGCGCTTGCTGGGACGCGCTCACCTCTGGCTGGACATCGTGAGGAGGACTTTTGCCAACAGCTCGCCGCACCCGCTCCGCGGGTGCCGCTTCGCCGGCAAGTGAGGAGGAGTGGGAGACTAACACCACCAGAGGGCTGCAGGGCTGCGAGCGTATCAGGGACTCCAAATCCCAGGAGTCCCTGAGAGACCGCTGACCACTTCCGGTCCGCTCTCCCTGCCGGCCCGCCCACCGCCCATCTGAGGGTTGTTAAAGCCCCACCAGCGGAACTGACAATTGGGAGACTTACTGCATAGCGCTTGCTGGGACGCGCTCACCTCTGGCTGGACATCGTGAGGAGGACTTTTGCCAACAGCTCGCCGCACCCGCTCCGCGGGTGCCACTTCGCCGGCAAGTGAGGAGGAGTGGGAGACTAACACCACCAGAGGGCTGCAGGGCTGCGAGCGTATCAGGGACTCCAAATCCCAGGAGTCCCTGAGAGACCGCTGACCACTTCCGGTCCGCTCTCCCTGCCGGCCCGCCCACCGCCCATCTGAGGGTTTGTTAAAGCCCCACCAGCGGAACTGACAATTGGGAGACTTACTGCATAGCGCTTGCTGGGACGCGCTCACCTCTGGCTGGACATCGTGAGGAGGACTTTTGCCAACAGCTCGCCGCACCCGCTCCGCGGGTGCCGCTTCGCCGGCAAGTGAGGAGGAGTGGGAGACTAACACCACCAGAGGGCTGCAGGGCTGCGAGCGTATCAGGGACTCCAAATCCCAGGAGTCCCTGAGAGACCGCTGACCACTTCCGGTCCGCTCTCCCTGCCGGCCCGCCTACCGCCCTCAGACTCTACTATATCTGGGGCCACTCCTCCCGCAGCGTGGGACGCAGCCCGGAGCGAAGACCGGGCTAAGAGCGGGCCGTTTGAGGCCGTTCGAGGACGGCAGCGGACGGCCCCGGCCCACCCCCCTTGCTACTCCTACCCCGCCTGTTGATCTACCATTGTGTTAAGCTAGGCCAGCTTAATAGAGGCAACTTATCTAGCAGGGTGTGTGAGGGCCCTAACACTATTGTAAGCATTATGAGCACTAGGATGACTCGTAGCAAGGCCGCCAAAGGTGGTTCACAAGTCAGTGGTCCTATGGATGACTTCATCACTCGCACTAATATAGCTATTGATGAAGAAATATCCAAACTCCAAACCCGGGTATCCCTAGAACTGGCAGCCGCACGTAGGTTGTCTGAGGTAATGGCCCACTCAAAAAAATCATCCCTAGGCCATATAGCCTCTGCTGTCACCCCTGCCCGCCCTGTTCGCCCAGATAGTATCATTATTCAGGCCGATTTACATCATCCCCCGACCACTCCTTCTCTCACTCCCCCCTCAGAGCAAATACGCACTTTAGAAGAGTTACGTTTCCCTGTACTTCCCCATACTCAGTCCCCCATCCCTAACTCTCCTGCCCAAGTAATTCCAACTACTTCCTGTGCTATTGGCGCGCATTCCAAAAGAAAACGCCAATCACGCTCAGCCTACTCCCGCAAAAAGGCTAAAGTGGCAGTTTCCCAACATCTTACAATGACTAATATCCAGGCATGTACTGTCTTACCTGAGGGTCCCTTAAGATCACAGCCAGTATGCCAAAAAATGGGAGATGGCCTAGCTACCATCATTCCAGAGGTTGAGGGGTCGCAGGCGCAGGACCAGGGACAAAATGAGAAGGAATTCATAGATCAAGTCTGGGAATCACTAAAAAAACTTCTCTCACCTCTCGATTTAAGATTGTCTAGGATAGAAAACAATCTACTCGAGATGGAGAAGAGCATTATTGCTCTGGCCACGCTTGGCCTGAGAAATCTTGAAAACCAGGGCGTGTCCTTATCCGATTCACAATTGCCAGCTCCTGTTGTACAAGCTGAGCAGCACCCCGCTCCAGTACCTGCTGCTGCAAGGCCTGTTCCCAAGCCAAGGACGGTGGCTGTGGATCAAATTTCCACGACCGCTAAACCCCAGGCTTCCAAACCACAGGCTCCTGCACGGAATCCTAAGCCGCAAAAAACAAATCCAAATCTGGTACCACCTACTAGACCCCACCCTATTGAAACCCAGGGCCCTCGCCCAAAAGAAAATTTTAGAGGAGGCTATATAGATCTCCCTCCAGAGGCCAACGAATATGTAGTTGTGTTAACAGGTGTCCCTGTCCTCGGCACTGACCAATACGAAAGCCATTGGTCTTTGAAAAACAAAACAATGCACTGGCTCAATGTTAATAGACCAGCTTCTAATGGCAAGAGAAGCCGGGTAATGATGGTCCGTAGGATACCCTGGGTGGGCCCAACAAAGAAATCCAAGCAAGGGGACTGCGTAGTTGTAACTTTTGATGACCCACATACGGTACGCCATATTTGTTCTTGGCCAACTAGCGAAGAATCCCTTGTCATCCCGAGGCCGTTATCCTACTTTTACCCTCCACGCCAAGTATATACCCAAGCGGATAACCGGTCCTTGGTGCAGCACCCTCCATGGAACATCCATCCTACGAGGCCAATGGACACCCTTTTACATTGGAATGGCCTTTCAACCTACAACAGATTTGGAGGCCTGGAGGAGGTCGATTGACTTTTTGCGTCCCCCGCTTCCCCACAACTAGAAAAAGCTTCGTCTCCCATGGACACAGAATTATCTGGAAATCAAATTTACAGCCCACAAAATAACGATGGCGGGCTCCTGATTCATACGCCACGTGTCTTGGATCTGACTAAAACGGCTACTTCAGACTGTATAAGGATGGAATTACGGCCAGACACCCACTGCCTGACCCCACCTCCTCTTGCCCAATTCAATCTAATGGAGATCAAACTGCCAGGCAGTGCTGCCCCCACTGCACTACATCGGACTAAGATCCCCCCAATACCAACTATCCCGGATGAAGAAAATTCTTCCTTACTCACTCACGTTCCTAAAATCTCTCCACCCGGTGAATCTTCACTGAAGATCTTAAACTGGAATGTGGCTGGCCTCGAACGTAACCTTGACAACCCGGAATGGAACACCTTCCTGGCACCCTACGACATTTGTTTGCTACAGGAAACATGGTGCCAGGAACCCAGACATAGAGTGGGTTTCTCGACCTTCTATGTCCCGGCTGTTCATCAACAAGGTTCCAAAGGACGCCCGTCCAGCGGTCTCCTTATTTGGATTAATATAGCTCTAGACCTCAGCGTTCTCCAAAGAACTACTGAATCGCCTGACCTCCAATGGCTAACACTCCATCATAAAGGGGGAAGGAAGCTAGAACTGTTTAATATCTATTTAAGGGACAGCAGGAACGGAGGATCTTTAACCTTATTAGGTTTAAACAACAACCTGGCTGCCTGCAACGCTGACTCTCTCGTCCTGCTGGCAGGCGATTTTAACTGCTGTTTTGAGCCTCTAGCTACAGAAGATATTCTGGACACTAATGAGGAGGATAATAGGAGGGGAATCCCCATCTTGAACCTTGACCCGATCCCGAAATGGTCACAAAGGGTGATCGATATAAACGCTCTCTGTATGGAGCATAATTTGAGAGCAACGAATGGGCGTTCTAGGTCAGATCCCATGGGTGCCCACACGTATAATAGGACGGGCCACTCTTCCAGAATTGACTTTGTCATGCTCAACTATACCCTCTGGTCATACCACCAAGACATGGAGGTTATAGAAACCTGTGATAGTGACCACAACCCTCTTGCTGTAACCATTTCTGTTCCTTGGCACCAGGGCTCTCAAGAAACCACCAACCAGATATGGAAATCCTCACGTGAGATCCTCCCCTCGAATTGTGGGAGACGTCTCAAATGGGCAAGAGTCGCAGCAGTTGAGGCACAGATGACACAAGCAGAAACCATCCTACTACAGGCTGAATCCAAGTTTGGTACTACAAACGGTGATTATCACTATTTTTAGAGACAGTAACAGCACTAAGTGGGCTATTCACCATTTCAAAACCCAGCGCTAGAAGCGCTGCAAAAGGCGTCCCGAGAACAAATGGAAAGTGGTTTACAGCGAATTGTCGAAATGCTAAGAGTGAACTCGTGGCCGCAGTAAAAGGGAAAGACCAAACTGCCATCAGGTCTGCAAGGAAATTCTACAGGAAATCTGTGTCTGAGGCCAAGCGGTCATATGACTTCAATTTTTGGCGTGATCTAACGGAGGCAAGTACAAAGAAAGATGCCAAGGGGTTTTGGGACTTGCTAAGGTCAAGAGACAAGCCCGTAGATCATCAATTGACTTGTAACATCCCTGGCACTGCCTGGTTTGCCCATTTTTCGAACTTGTATACAGCGCAAACAGGACCCCCCCAACCAGACCCACTACTATGGTTCAGTTCCACAGTTCTCCCACCAAACGAAGTTGCATTCACCACCGTAGAAGTAGATAAGGCAATTAGTTGTATTGTTCCCAACAAAGCGGCAGGCCCGGACGGGATTCCGGGCGATTTGATAAAAAATAATCCCCCATTTTGGAGCAGACTAATTGCAGAACTACTCAATGAGGTTACGTTGGGGGGTTCTTTCCCTGATTCCTGGAGGGGCGCCGAAGTCGTCCCTATTTTCAAAAAAGGCAACAGGGAAGACCCAGCCAATTATCGCCCCATCAGTTTGTTGGACACTACGCAAAAGGTGGCGGGGAAAGTGGTATTGGGCAGGATTCTGGAGTGGGTGGACGACAACCAGATATTATCCGATTTCCAAGCGGGGTTTAGATCAGGGACAGGTACCGTCGAGCAGACTTTCCGCCTTCTAATGCTCTATTGGAAGGTAGTGGTGCTAGGAGGAGGCAGTTTATATTTAGTCTTTATAGACTTAAAAACGGCCTTCGACCTGGTCCCACGAGCATTATTGTGGAAAGTCCTTGACGGTCTAGGTCTACCTCCCTACCTTCTGGCCTTATTGATAAAATTCCATGCAAACAACTTTGCTCAAATCAGATGGGGTGCCCAGGGAGAAAAAACACTGTGTATCCCAGTAGACAGGGGCGTCCGCCAGGGGTGTGTGCTTGCCCCCACTCTGTTCTCGGTGTACGTAAATGGAGTGGTGGAGCATCTTTTACAACATCCTGCTGATGCACCATCCCTGGCTGGAAGGAAAATCCCGACACTCCTGTTTGCCGATGACACCCTCCTGATTTCGAAGACACCCATAGGCATACAGGCGCTACTTACCAGCTTTAAGGCCTTCTGTGATACCAAGGGCTTAGCAATAAATATTGGCAAGACCACATTTCTTGTTCTAAACCCCCCGAAGAAATCTGTAAAACCCCCCACTCTAGACTCTGTTCCATTAGAACGGGTCAAAGAATTTGACTATCTAGGCATACGCCTCTGTGATAGTATGAATTGGAAGGCCCACCACCAGAAAGTGTTTCTAACCCACAAGAGGGTTGTTGGCGCTTTACTTAAAGAACAACGTGCCTCTTCCACAAAACCGATCGGGGCACTTCTTGACATTTATAGGGCCAGGGTTGTGAGTGCAGCGTTGTACGGTGCAGAACTTTGGGGAACCCAGAGAGTGGACACTTTGGCCCACCTAGAAAATAAATTCCATAAAGACTTGATGAGGCTACCCCAGAGCACTCCCACAATCCCACTCTTGCTCGACGCAGGTACTCGCCCTATCTGCGACCAAGCTAAACTCCGCCCCTTATTACTGTGGTCCAGAATTTGGAACGTCCCTGAACTCCACAGCTATGCGGATGCCCTAAAAGACGTTTTGTCCCTTCCTGGTTGGCAAAAGATTGCCTGGCTTAGAGAGGTTAAGAAGGCACTCATCTTGCTTGGTCTAGGATCTGCGTGGGAAAATAAAACTGCACCTCTCAAACAGGAATTGAAGAAGGCATACTGGTCCTGGGTCGATAGCGAGAGACTGGGTAAATCAAACCATCCAAAAACTGTCGCCAACTTCCTGATGGTTAAATGTAACCCCTCCAGAGAAGCTTATATGGACCTGATACACAGTTCTTATGATAGGGCTTTATATTTTAAATTCAGGGTTGGGGTTTTACCTTTATGCCAGTTTACTTCTACCTGGAAACCACCCTTGCAAACTGTTCCCGACTGCCCATTTTGTGAGCTGAAAATAGAATCCGTTGCACACTTTCTATTTGAGTGTCGAGCCTATCTGGCTCCCAGACGGAGGTGGTTGAAGCCTCTTTTCAGGAGCCTAGGAACTCGTTCACACCTGGAAGCTTTGAGAATACTGCTCTCAGACACAAGACCCTTTTTTGCCATTTGTATGGCAAAATTCCTAGGATGGGCTTGGCGTATAAGAACCACTAAAAAACTGATGATCCAATAATGTCTCCCCCTTTTTTTAACATGTTTTTCTAGTCCAACGGACAGATCCTTTTTATTGTACAATGAATTGTAAGCTGTTTGTTCGATTATTGTTTTATATTGTGATGTTTTGCTTTTATGATATGTTTTTATATATCGAAATAAAGCTTACTTACTTACATTTCATTTTCATTCTGTGAAAGCTAATGTTTTTGGACTCAATGTGTAATACACTGGACACTGGTACAACATGGGAAAACCTAGGGTCATATTACCAACAACTAGCGATAACGATTCAGAAAAAGGGGGTAGTGATGGACAGAGAATCATTTTGTCCACCATAAACGTGGAAGGGTATACTCAGATGTGAGTCCCTTGCTCATTGCACCATCAGGATTCAAGCAAGCCGGGCCGACGACGGCTGAAATGCCAGAAACCGGTCCCCGGTAGCTTGTTTCCTTCCCAGTATAAGAATTGGTTTGGTAGTTTGGTTTGCCCTGTTCCCATCATGCACTGGGACAGGAACAGACTAATTTGCATGTAGCCAGGTTCTGAGCTGGGATGGTGCAGTGAGCTAAAAAACGGTGATGGATCAAGCCCTGATCTTTGGACTGGGTAAGAGTGGTCTGCTTAATTCAGACACTCTGTTCATCACCACCCCCTTTTCCGAATCATTTTGTCCACCATAAGCGTGGAAGGGTATACTCAGATGTGAGTCCCTTGCTCATTGCACCATCAGGATTCAAGCAAGCCGGGCCGACGACGGCTGAAATGCCAGAAACCGGTCCCCGGAAGCTTGTTTCCTTCCCAGTATAAGAATTGGCTTGGTAGTTTGGTTTGCCCTGTTCCTATCATGCACTGGGACGGGAACAGACTAATTTGCATGTAGCCAGGTTCTGAGCTGGGATGGTGCAGTGAGCTAAAAAACGGTGATGGATCAAGCCCTGATCTTTGGACTGGGTAAGAGTGGTCTGCTTAATTCAGACACTCTGTTCATCACCACCGGCACCCCCTTTTCTGAATCATTTTGTCCACAATAAGCGTGGAAGGGTATACTCAGATGGGAGTCCCTTGCTCATTGCACCATCAGGATTCAAGCAAGCCGGGCCGACGACGGCTGAAATGCCAGAAACCGGTCCCCGGAAGCTTGTTTCCTTCCCAGTATAAGAATTGGCTTGGTAGTTTGGTTTGCCCTGTTCCCATCATGCACTGGGACAGGAACAGACTAATTTGCATGTAGCCAGGTTCTGAGCTGGGATGGTGCAGTGAGCTAAAAAACGGTGATGGATCAAGCCCTGATCTTTGGACTGGGTAAGAGTGGTCTGCTTAATTCAGACACTCTGTTCATCACCACCCCCTTTTCTGAATCAGTCAGTAGAGATTAGGCATCAAATATTTGGGGGTGCTGAGCAGGCTGCCAAAGTATTCTCAGGTCACAGTACCTCTCAAAGCGCGCAGGTGCCTCTCCACAAGCTTGTCAGCTCAACCGGCTCGAGGGAGCTTTTTAAACAGGAAACCAATGTGGGATCACACTGCTTCACCTCCCAGCGGGTCGCCCCTGAGCATTGTGGTCAATGCAGTTCAACAAGCGTGTGTGCTTGCAGGATTGTCTTGAGTAATTACAAAGTTGTACTGGCCATCTCTAAACACATGTTCTGGATCATTATCCGTCGTCAGTAGAGATTAGGCATCAAATATTTGGGGTTGCTGAGCAGGCTGCCAAAGTATTCTCAGGTCACAGTACCTCTCAAGGCGCGCAGATGCCTCTCCACGAGCTCGTCAGCTCAACCGGCTCGAGGGAGCCTTTTAAACCAGAAACACATGTCTAGAGATCAGCACTATCTGCGCCAACCTTGGCGAAATACTCAAAAATATTGGAGCGAGCTACGCGGAGACTGCATTTCCCAGAATTCCAGGGGTTAACCTTGCCTGAGAGGTCAGAGGTGTGCTCCCACATCCTGTTGTCTATTTAAAGTACTCCCGTGAGTCATTGAGCTGACGAGCTCGTGGATGAAGCACCTGCGCGCCAGTGAGAGGTACCGTACCTGATTTAATGTTTGGCCGCCTACTCAGCAAACCCCAAAATACAAGACTATATTCTCTACTGATGACGGTTAACAAACCTGAAACACATGTCTAGAGATCAGCACTATCTCCGCCAACCTTGGCGAAATACTCAAAAATATTGGAGCGAGCTACGCGGAGACTGCATTTCCCAGAATGCCAGGGGCAAACCTTGCCTGAGAGGTCAGCGGTGTGCTCCCACATCCTGTTGTCTATTTAATGTATTCCTGTGAGTCATTGAGCTGACAATCCCGTGGATGAAGCACCTGCGCGACAGTGAGAGGTACCAGACCTGATATAATGTTTGGCAGCCTACTCAGCAAACCCCAAAATACAAGACTGTATTTTCTACTGATGAGAGTTTACAAACCAGAAACATGTGTCTAGAGATCAGCACTATTCTGCGCCAACCTTGGAGAAATACTCGAAAATATTGGAGCGAGCTACGCGGAGACTGCATTTCCCAGAATGCCAGGGGCGAACCTTGCCTGAGAGGTCAGCGTTGTGCTCCCACATCCTATAAGGTTTGAATGATTCGTTTTTAATTAAAAACAAAAGGAAAGAAAACTATACCTCTAGATAGGCATGTGTTAAACTTTCTCTCTTGGGAAATGTTCTATTATCTCATGCACTTGCAAAGCTATAAAGTGTCCAGAAAGAGTACAATTAACAAGTTATTTTTTAGCTGCGACCCCAACCTCTTTTACACAACTGCCTTGCTGCAGGCCTGCCTTAGCAGTGAAGAGTTTGCAGCACACTGAATGCAGGGCATCCATTCTACTCTTGCAGTAAGATCAGGTATTCTATTCCTCAAGAGTGACCTCTGTGAACTTCACCTGCCAAGGAAAAAAAGATGAAGCTCTCCCATCGCCTGCAAGGCACCTTCAGAAATACTTCATCAGCCTTCAATCATTTGAAGATCGTCTCAAGGAACAGAATAACGTTTGTTTAAAACCGCTTCAAACTGCAGTTTTTTTTAACCGTTCCTAAGTGATGTAAACAACGGGGGTTACTGTTAACCAATTTAAGAAAACCCAGTTATCAACCTCAAAAGGATGAATGGCTGAGTTAGCCAGCCTTGCCTTTATTGCACCTAATAGCCTGCATGTAACACCTGATGCCGACAGTGAGCCCTTACATTACCGACCCCTCTTGGAAGCAAAACAGTGAACAGAAGTATCTTCTCATGCTTATGACCATTTCTTTTTTTTTTTTTTTTAAACCTTTATTTGCGAAATGCACATTACACAGCGTCTGCCTACAACCCCTCGGGGCCGGCCGCTATGACATAGAACGAAAGGATAAAAAAGGGAAAAAAGGGGACAGTACGCCGTTAAAGCAGTCTCTAGGCGTACATTACCGTGTGGAACATAGAACCATATCAAAAGGATAAAAAAGGTTTAATTTTATGATTTTGTCGAAAAAACAACAACACACAAACACATGGTATCATACTGGCAAGGGTCATAGGAGGGGGGGAAAGGGGAAAAGGAATAAGTGTATAAAGGAACGCATCTGGCAAGGGGGGGCGAGCATGAAGGAAGAAAAAACACAGATAATATTGAAAACAGGAAACGGAACGTCAATCATGGGGAGGAGGGGAGAGGAGCCTCGTAGTCAAGTGGAGGGGAGCAAATATCTCCGCGGTACGAATTCCACTGAGCCCAGACCCTGGACCACTTCTTGGGGCGCCCCCGTGCCTCATACACCGTTTTTTCTCGAAACATGCACCAGTCCATGTTCTCCTTCCAGGCACTGAGCAGCGGTGGTCTGGCGGAGCCCCAGAGCTGAGCTATATCTCTCTTCGCAACCAAATTGCCCAGAGTGACCCAAAGAGTCTGAGCAGCAGTACAGTCCGAAGGCTCCCACACATTAAGCAGGCAACGTCGTGCTTCAGGAAGGAGAGGGACTCCAGTAACACGTCCCATCACATAGTGTACCCTAGACCAGAAGGCCGAGACCATCGGACATTCCCACAAAACATGGAGAAAAGTACCATCCATACCGCACCCACGCCTACATAGTCCATCCGTTACCAATCCCATTCGCACCAGACGCATACCAGTCACATACACACGGTGGAGGATCTTCAGCTGGACAAAACGAAGTCGAGCCGGAATAGCCACCTCCTTCGGGGAGGATACAGCGGATTGCCAGTCCTCATCGTCTAGTTCAGTGGTTCCCAAACTTTTTTGACCCGTGGCTCCCTTGACCTAATTGCCTGTTGGCCGTGGCTCCCCACCTTTTTTTTTTACCGGTGGGTAGGGGGTAGGGGGGTAGGGGGGGTGTAAGCACGACCTCGGGAGTACTTACTGTCGGCTTCCTAAAGTAATTGATACAATTCACAGTACAGTTTGCTGAAAGAAAGAAATCAATAAAATGTCCATAGGAACTTCAGTCACTTCAGAAAATCTTGACCATGCACTTTGAAATGGCCTATCATCTATTAACAAAAACCAATATAGCATCCTGCTTCACTTTACATTCCTCTTTCTTTGACTGTGTCATCCTAATTTGTGCATGAGTTTCCCCAGTCCAAAAAAGCTGGAAAATGAAAATACTATATATGTGGCATGGCATGCTGTTGCCAAAATTTATAAAATGCAGTCCAACGATGTAATGAGCTCCGTGGAGCCCACCTTTTTACAGTAAAATTATTAATCAAATACCATGGTGATCTTCGCTCCAACCTCCGTTTTTACACCCTTACCACCAGCATTATTTGTACTGTAAATTTCACAGTAAAAATAATGCTGGTGATACAGGTGTAAAACGGAGGTTGGGGCGAAGATCTGCATGGTATTTGAATAATAATTTTACTGTAAAAGGGAGAAGACTGAACTCACAACAGGAAAACCTGTTTCAAAAAGTGGATAAATAGGATTTTAAAGATACACAGTAAATATTTTGGGTAAAACTAGTTATACATTCTAGAACAATCGCAAGCTCTGTGATACCACGTCAAGTAAAAACTGGCCAACTCCCCAATTCTCACACACTATCCTCACCCTTCATGTCTAACCTCATGATTGAGGAGGAGATGTGGTCTAATAGCTAAAGATGCCAACTTTCAACACCCTGTGATTCTGAGCTGGGCAAATCACTCTTACCCCTCCCCCCCCCCCTCCCTCATGCCTAAAAAAGCAGCCTGTAGTCTGGCACTCTTATAAAATGTTTGGTTCTCATGTGAAGCATGAGTAAAAAGGCGGGCTCTACGGAGCTCAGTACATCGTCGGACTGCATTTTATAAATGTTGGCAACTGCATGGCAATGATAAGCAAGAGAGTCCTGCATGCGTTGATCCCATGCAACAGCATGCCATGCCATACCACATATATAGTATTTTAATTTTCCAGCTTGTGTGCACGAGTTTCCCCAGAAAGCTGGAAAATTAAAACTCTGTACTTTTTGCTACACTGCCTTTCCTTGAATCTCGATACAGTCCAGCATTTCTCTGACTTTCCCAACACTCCAGCATTTCTGGGACTCACCAGCATTTCCAAAACTCTCCCTACTCTCCAGAACTTCCCTGACTCACGCTACATTCCAGCATTTCCATCATTCTCTCTACACTGCCAAATTTCCGGACTCTTCCACACTCGAGCATTTCCAGGCCCCCATGCCCACTGTAGCATTTCCCTGTCTCTGTCCACTCAAACATTTCCATAACTCTCGCTGCACTCTAGCATTTACCATAACCTTACTCACTGTACACTTTCATGTGATGCTACCTGCCCTGTTAGTGTTCCCATTATTTTGGACTCCGCTTTTAATTGAAGGCACGTTGGTACATCTTTTCTTCAGAGCAGTAAATCACCTGACGAAATGAACTAGGATCCACAATTTTAAACTAAGTGTTTTTTTCATAATATGGTGAGGTTTGTATATTATTACTATTCTTGTTTTATAACTCTTTGAATAAAGGCAGTACACATCAACTAACATTACTTTTTTTAGATCTATCCGGACTTTTGCCATAAAATATTGCTCCTTTACAATATGAGATTTACTTAATTGTGAGGATTTCGCACACAGTGAGCTCTTTTGTTGCAACATTCACTGCACCAATTCTTTCGGCTCGTGATCCACCCAAGAACACAATAAACACAGGCCCCTGCAAACTTTAACACGCACTCCGTGCAGCCTGCCTTGTTTCAGTACAATTATTAATCAAACTTCATGCCGATGTTCGGCACAACCTCCGTTTTACACCTGCACTACAAGCATTATTTTTATAGTAAAAATAATGCTGGTGATACGAGTGTGAAACAGAGGTTGGGACGAACATCAGCATGGCGTTTGATTAATAGTTCTACTAATGTGGAGAACAATGAATCGATGACCATGACCGTGTCCTTTTGCTCGTTTTTTTTAAACATCAATGTCAGAGTACAAAAGCGGGCGCCACTGAGCGACTTGAAATTAGGCAAGCAGTGAAAGTCAAACACAAAACTTAGTACTGAGTGTAACAACTAACATTAGATGTGATGGAGAGGCTCCCACGAGACACGGTGGACAGCAACAACGCATGCACCTGAAATGGTCAGCGCTGCATGTAAAATGGAGTCTAGGACTACGCCTGTGAAAGCATGTTCACCGAATATGCAGGGGCACGTAATTTACAGCTGACGCTCTACAAAACTTCACTTTCCCACAACGTGCGAGCGGCGCCCCTGGCACCTCAGGGCGGCGCACCGGGGCGCCGCGGCGCACAGTTTGGGAACCACGGGTCTAGTTCAAGCCCGTGAGCTATCCAAGAAGCACGAAGTTTCTCCAGCTGGTCAGTCCTGTTGTTAATGAGCTTCTTATATATTAAGGAAATCGTGCTATCGGGGACAGGGCCGTCTAGGACACGGTCCTCCAGAGGGGAGGATTGTGGAATATCAGTACCGGGGGGAAAGACGGAGGACAAGGCATGTCGAACCTGCATATATCGAAAGTGCTCCTTGTCATCAAGCCGGTATTCCAGTTTCAGGACTGCAAAGGACTTCACAGCACCCCGTGCCCAAAGATCCTCCACCTTACTTATTCCAATCATGTCCCACTTATCAAACCCTTTCGTCTTCCAAAGGTTGCCCAATCGATCCGAATCATACAGTGGCGTCATACGCGTCAGCTTGCCACCCCAGCCCGTCGCCACAGTTGCATCCCTCCAGGCCCGTACTGCACACTTCGTAGGACCCGTAAGGAGACGGATTGGTGACTTCGAGTACAAAGCCCTATTAAAGTTGCCACCGGGCAATAAAAATGTATCCAAGGCAAAGGCGGGAGCGGGTTCCGATGAGTACGTTGCGTGATTAATAGCACTCAGGTGCGAGGCCCAATAGTAGCGTCTAATGTCTGGCAAGGCAATGCCACCATCGTACCAGGAAAGGGTGAGCTTGGACAGCGCAATACGGGCACGACCATCCCAGATCAGTTGTCGCTGTAGACTCTCGACCTCGCGAAAGTAGCGAGCGGGAACTGGGTCAAAGAAATTCTGCAAGGCGTAGAGAAATCGGGGGAGCGACATCATTTTAAAAAGCGCCGCTCGGCCCAATGGGGATAAGGGCAGCTCACGCCACCGTCTCACATCTTGTTTGAGTCGGCGGAGCGGAGAGTACAAGTTTCGCTCATAGCGGACTGAAGAGACCATAGAGACATAGATCCCCAAATACTTGAAGCCGTCCGCAGTCACCAAAATTGGGAACCTGCGAGGCAAAGGCGGTAGAACCCCAGCTATGACATAAACACAGGACTTGGTCCAGTTGATGACCAATCCAGAGTTCTTACCGAAGGATGTAAGAACGTCGAAGAGGACGTTCAAGGACTTTTGAGGGGAAGTGAAATAAAGAAGGATATCGTCGGCATACAATGAGACGCGATCCTCTAGATCTGGCGCCCCGCGGATCCCTTTAATCGAGGGTTCCCACCGGAGCCACGCCGCAAGGGGTTCAAGCGCCAGCGTGAATAAGAGCGGGGAAAGCGGACAGCCCTGACGGGTGCCGCGGCCTAACGGGAAGGGGCCAGAGCATCTACCATTTACCACAACCTGAGCCAGTGGTTGTTCATAGAGGAGCTTGACCCAGGCAATAAAGTTAGGACCAAAGCCAAACTTGGAGAGGGCCGCCCATAGATAGGGCCATTCGATGGTGTCGAAAGCCATAGTAGCGTCTAGAGATACCACCACCGCAGGCTCCGTGAGAGTTGTAGCTCTCGCGAGAACACCATGAAGTCTACGCAGGTTAAGGGCCGTGTTTCTGTGCGGTATGAAACCGGATTGATCCGGATGGATCAAGTCACAAATCACCTTCAACAGCCGATTGGCCAGAACCTTGGCCAGGATTTTAGGTTCCGCGTTTAGCAGAGAAATGGGGCGGTAGGAGGTGCAGCGATCACGAGGCTTGCCATCCTTATAAATGACCACTATAGTAGCTAGGCGCTGTTCGAGTGGAAGGATCCCAGCCTCGGACGCATCAAGAAACATGTTGCGCAGATGGGCAGCCATCTTGTCCGGGCAAAGTTTGTAAAGTTCAATGGGCAAACCATTTGGGCCCATCGCCTTACCTGAACGTAAAGATCGGATGGCAAGGGCAATCTCATCTACCGTAAAGGGAGCCTCCAGAGCAAGGCCCTCTTCTTCCGAGATAGAAGGAAGAGCTATATCACGCAACAACAGCCTGGAATCAGCCTCATCACGATCACTCACCGGGGTATAAACCTCCCGGAAGTGGTCAACAAAGCAATTCACAATCTCGCCGGGATCAGACACACTCTCACCAGATTCGCAAACAATAACAGGCACAACACGACTCGCTCTTTCAGACTTATCCAGCCACGCCAGGAGTTTGCTGGCCTTATCACCCACATCATACAGCCGGCCCAATTGATTCGCTCGCATCAACTTAGCAGTATCGGTAACACAAGCTTTGTATTCTGCCTGTTTCAGTTCCAGAGTGTGTAACAGCGCAGGCGTGTCGTCCCCACCCAGCCCACTTTCAAGCGCCGTGATTTCAGTCTCAAGGGCCAGAACGGCCTCCCTCTTAGCCCTCCGCTCAGCAGCAATGAGAGAAAGTGCAGATCCCCGAATAACAGTTTTAAAGGCCTCCCAGAGAACCCCAGGGGAGGTGACCGAACCCACATTTTCATCAAAGTAACAGTCAATAGCCTTCACCATATCTGAGCGGAGCCGGGGGTTCCGGAAATGCCAGGGGGGAACAGGGGGAACTCTGTTACCAAGCAGACCACCCACAGAAATCCTAATCATCAAGGGGGAATGGTCCGAGATGCCCCGGGGGAGATGACGAACCTCCCGGACCAAGGATAGAGTAGAAGCCAGCATAAAGAAGTAATCTATACGAGAGAGGCTGCCATGTGCACCAGAGTGGAAGGTATACTGCATCAGGGCAGGGTGCAGCGAACGCCAAACATCCACCAGACCAAAAGTCACTGAGCCACATCTGGGATTGCGGCAAAACTCTAGGGGGCAGCCGATCACTTTCGCCAGACATAACAGAGTTAAAGTCTCCACCCATGACCAGCAGACCGTCAGGGAGACCAAGAAGAGTCTTGCCAAGATCGGCGTAAGTGGTAGCCTGCAGTCCCGGGGGAATATACACAGCCACTAATACAATTGGCTTACCCTCCCATCTCCCGGAGACAGCAGCATACCGCCCCCGATCATCCAGGATGACATCATCAATCTCAAGAGCAAGGGAGGATTTCACCATTATACCCACTCCCCTGGACCCGGAGGTGAAACCAGCGTGGGTGACCAGTCGATAGCCCCGACGGTCAAGAGCCTTACAGGCATTACCGATCAAGTGCGTCTCTTGAAGGAAGACAACATCAGGGGCATGGCGCCTCAGAAACTGTAACACAATGCCACGTTTAATTCTGTCACCCAAGCCGTTGACGTTCCAAGAAAGAACCTGCATCTCACCCCCCCCCCCATCCCAGAGAAAGCGACCCGATCCAACCCCCCCCCACAACCACGAATCCGGAATATTTGCAATCAGTGACATACCATGAAAAAGGGAAAATAACAGAAAACATGAAACACAACCAAGTCCCCGAAAACCACCCCCCAACCAAGAACCCGTTACAACGCCCCCCACCCTGCACCCCTGCTGACTAAAAAGCCACCCCAAACTGCAGTGTGCCTGTCTCCACATCTGATCTACACAAAGAACCCCCCGAGGAGGAAGGGAGAAATCACCCGCACCCGCACCACCACGGGCATAATCATAAAGCATACAATAAAGTTACTCTGTAGAGTTCATGGTCTCAAGTCGGACCTCTGGGGGCCCGCGTTAAACCTGAGCCGTTGCACCACCTTCCGCACCACCAGGGCCTCCGCTCTCCATGTCCTCTTTCGGCAACGAGTCCAACCAGTCACCAGCACGGTCCGGCTGATCGAAAAAATAAGCTTGTTCTCTGAACTCAATCCGCAAGCGAGCTGGAAACAGCATGGCGTATTTCAGTCCCAGATCTCTCAGACGACGCTTCACTCCGAGGAACCCAGATCGTTGTCGTTGCACTTGGGGAGTGAAATCAGGATAGATAGAGACAGAGTTATTATCGTACTTCAACGGGCCGTGTTTACGAGCGGCCTGTAGGATAGCGTCTCTGTCCCGATAGTGAAGCAGTCTAGCGATGATAGGCCTCGGCGGGCCTCCTGGCTTCACCTGACCCCCTGGGAAGCGATAGGCGCGCTCCACGGCAAAGAACTTGCTGAGTCCTGTGGGAGCGAGTTTAGCGACAATAAGTTCCTTGACCAGTAGATCGATCGAGGCAGCATCATTGGTTTCCGGCACTCCGACCAGGCGTATGTTGTTCCGCCTGGCCCTATTATCGTAGTCTTCCATGCGTTTAAGCAAGAGGTCGTGTGAGGAGTGCAGATTTCCTATCTCGGATTGTGCCTCCGCCATGTCCGTCACCAAACTCGATGCCTTTAAGTCCAATGCCTTCACCCTCTTGTTCGTCTTGGCCAGGTCGGCTCGAATAAGAGTAACATCCACCGCCACCGTGTCTATCTTGGACACGATGGCTTCGTATTGCTGACTCATATCGGCCTTGAGTCCAGAAATGGCGGCCAAAAGGTCTTGAAGAGACACCTCAGAGGAAGACGACATGTCGGTCCTCGGGTCTTCCAAGCCAACACTGGTGACACCTGGGGAGCCTCTCGGCTGGGTGTAGCGCTCGATCATATTGGACTGGATCGACCCCCCCCGAGTAACAGTCTTCCTGCGTTTCTCCGCCTCAGGTTTTGTCGCCATGTTGCATTCAGCGTCGGCCGGAGACACCCAAGTGCAGCGGGACGGTGACAAGTCCCAAAACTCAAAAGAGTAGTTTTACGAGAGGATGCCACGGGTCTCCTTGCCAGCCCAAAAGAAGGAAAGCGTCCACTGTGAGAGTGGCAGGCCAAGACAAAGTAGGAGGTCCCAAGGAGTCAGAGACGAGAGGGCCGGAAACCGAAAGTGAAAGTGGCACACCACCGGTGGGCCAGATGCCAGGCAGCCATTGTTGTTGCATTACAGCTCGGCCATAATAGGCAGTTGAGACCCCGGTTGCGTCTGGGGTTAGGCCAGAAAGTTGGAGACGATAGAGAAATGGTCCCCGAGGTCCGATTTCGACCAGAAAAGGATCGACAGCATCAGTGAGAGTAGCACTCCAAAAGCCCGTCGAAGTGACCAGGATATCTGCAGGATAGATAAAGAAGGGCGGCGCGGGTCTCGGGAGCTCTCTGCTCACGCGACCATCTTGGATGCCCGCGTAGCTCCTCCCCCCGACCATTTCTTTTTTAATGTTTATATTTATATATTATTTTTTTTTTACAAACGGTTGTTCGAAATGTTTAATGTCATAAAAGGCAATGTATATCCTCAAAAATGTAGTTACAATGGGTATTAATGCCCCACAAGAGTATACACACAGCATGTTTACAACCACACATACAACCACACACACAACCACACATACAACCACACACACACACAACCACACATACAACCACACACACACACACAACCACACACAACCACATCGTCAATGTACACTTTCACCAGGCACGTACACCATCAGTCAACAGTGCACGCTTTCACCAGGTACATACCACCAGACATCAGTGCACGCTTTCACCAGGCACACACACACCACCAGCCGTCAGAGCATGCTTCCACTAGGTACACACCACCAGACGTCGGTTCACGCTTCCACCAGGCACACACCACCAGACGTCAGTGCACGGTTTCACCAGGCACACAAACACCACCAGCCGTCACTGCACGCTTTCACCAGGCACACACACACCACCAGCCACCAGTGCACGCTTTCACCAGGCACACACACACCACCAGCCGCCAGTGCGCGCTTTCACCAGGCACACACACAACAACAGCTGTCAGTGCATGCTTTCACCAGGCACACACACCACCAGCCGGCAGTGCTCACTTCCACCAGCCATCAGTGCACACTTCAATTGTTAACGCATCCACAATTAACTATTGTAGCAATCGCAGTATGGCACACTTTACTTTTAAACACATTAATCTAAAGCGCAGCATGCCACTATTGTTATAAAAATAAATACATATTTTCTTGGCCTACAATTTATAGACTTTTGTTGCAATTGGTGTTGCAGTATTTTTTCATCGCCAATAGCTCAAACGTAATTAATGCGAGACCTATTACATTGCAAATGCTTGTTAATGTTGCACCAAAGTATATTGTATGGCCCATGTAACTCATTTACAAATCTCATCCAAAGGTACCCTCCTCTAGATGTCAGTCTGAGCAGATGAAATTCCCCTAGTTGATCACTCTTGTATCCCCTTTGGGAGAGGAAAGTGAGCCCTAGATGTCCATCTAATGCAAATCAGTACTGACACTGCATCTCAAGGGAACAGTCCATCCCTAAAGTTGGTCACCTGACTTAATCACCCTGATGCCCACTGCTGAGAAATTTAAGATTCGCACCCACTGAATCTTACTAACTAAGCTGCGTCCCTGCTCACTGACCAAGTAATTAGATGATTGGAAGGGTGGGAAACAGGAATTGGGAAATCTGAAGAGGCTACTCACACTACCTAAGCAGAAGAGAAGGCCCAGGCATCTTCAGAGCACAAGGAGAATGATGATCTATTACTCGTGAATAATATGCTACATGGCCACCCGAACTCCCAGTTACTCACCCCAAGAATGATGTAACATCTGTATGTTCCTGAAACCATAACCTACAACTGATACACCTTGAGACTATGCAACGGCAGCCCTTCTGTTGTGATGGAAATGCCCGCACATTGCTCTGAAGAGCTTGCTCCCCTGCTCTATGCTAAACCACTGGCAAAGTAATGGAAGTCACACAGGATGTTTTTTTGCTTAGTTAAAACAACAATAACACGTTCTCTCAAGTACTCCTGTGTAAATGGACTGAGGCCCAAAAGCAAAACTTGAAGGTATGGGGATCCAAAAATGCATCCCTCTTAGTTAGAGCGACTGCTGTCCTCTTACAAGGCTGTAAAAAACTAGCAGTAGTGGCAGCATTGGTTTCTAGTGAAAGAGTCAGGTCTTTTTTGCCTGTTGCTTCCATAGGAGAGAGGCCTGCTGACGTTTCCTGTAAGAAGGCTTTCTAGTCTCACTTAACCAGGTCTTTTGCACTATTCCTTTGGGACATGAGGAGAGTGCATGTACACTACCATGTGTGAAATAGGGTAGGTATGAAGCCCTTGTGTCTGCTTCACTGACTGAACAGAGGAATCCATCTTTGGATTCTTTAGACTGGAAGGATACTCACAACAAAGAGTTGAAGTTTGGCTGCCCAGGTCCTTTGTATTACCTGAAAGCCAACACTGTAACATTTCTGAATCTCCCCACATAAATGTTAGTGTAACTGGACTTCATTAGCTTGTGAGGGTATTGCATTTCCTCTCCCAAGTTATTCAAGAGCAGGCTCTTGATAACTTCCACCTCTTGCCCCAGAAATTCCACTGCAGTCAGGTTTCAGTATGTTGTGGATGGGTGTTAGAAATTAGGTTTCTGGTTGGCAGAGGTAATCACCACCTTGCACAAGTAGGAACCACCACTCTAGTCGGGGTAAGCTAGATGCACACTAAAAGATAACCTGTGCTCACCCTCTGCGAGCTTGGCACAGAGCACTCAGGCTTTTCTAAAGAGGCAATGTGTAAAGTATTTGTGAAACTCACACACATTAACACAATGAAAACACCACAAAAGTACTCCACACAGGGTTTATATTATATTTTTATGAGTAAAACAAGACCAAAATGACAAAAATCCAATAAGTAGAACTGGAGTTATGAATTTTTCAAAATTAAATGGGATTATAGTGCTGAGAATCATAAAGTGCCAACCAGGGACATCTGGTCTCACTAGAATGGGGCAAATCCAAAGTTCAGGCCGACCACGATGGAGGGCAGGTTGGCTAAAGGACTCCCACAGATCTCGCTGAAAAAATATCTTGGATGGAGAAAGTGTTGAAGTCGAAGACTCAGTGCGAGGAGCAGAGGAGGCGATGTGTTGGCGTCGATCTAGTGGATGGAGGTGATGCGTCTGTTCCAATCCGCCCTGTTGATGAATGCTTCATTGACAAACCCCTTGAAGATGCAGGTGATGTGTTGTTGTTGAGCTGTGCTGTCCATCGTTGTCCAGCTGTGCAATCTATCACAGCGATGTCATCGAGTTGCAGACGCGTCAGTGCCAAAGGGCCATACCTCGGTTCCAATCAGTGCAAAGTCGTAGATGCATCGGTTTTGATGGATCAGCACAGCAGAAATTACCTTTCAAGGGCCGAAAACTGGATTGGCACCACTTGGCAGTACAGGATGCACTGATGGCAGGGGTAAGGTGCTGTTGCGTGGTTAAATGAATTTTTTGAGGGCCCTGAAGCTTCCGAACAGGGGGCAAGCTAGCAAGCCCTTGGAGCCACTCTGTGTTCAAGTGAGATGGGTCAGCAGGGCAGAGATCAGCAGGCATCAGGGTAGCACAGCAAAGCAGAAAAACAGTACTTCCAGAGGAGCAGTCAAACAGAGTGGCAATCCTTGTAGCACAGCAGTCTTTACTCCTGGTAGAGGTTTTCACAGGTCCAGTATTGCACTTTCCTGCCAGAGTCAGAGACCCAGTACTTATACCCAGTTGTGGCTTTGAAGTGGGGGTAACTTCAAAGAAGGGTCTTTGAAGTGCACACCTGCCCTTTCTTCCCAGACCTGGGTCCAGACTATCAGTAGGGGATAATCAGCCCTTTGTGTAGGAGACAGGACACTGCCTATTCAGGTGTAAGTCTCATATCCCTCTACCTTCCTGCTCAGGAACAGCCATCAGAATGCAGATGCGTATGCAGACATACCTAACCTTCCTGCGTTTGTCTCTGTCTCTAGGGAATGCACAAAGTGTAGCTGTCACCCACCACAGATGTATATTGGAGACAGGCTGATGACACACAGAGCAGTAAGAATGCAATTGAAAAAATAGACACACAGAGCAGTAAGAGCAGAGAAATGCCCACTTTCTAAAAGGGGTATTTCTAAAATAGTAATGTTAACTCTAACTTTACCAGTAAAGAGGATTTATCAATACCATTTCCGATATAAAACATGATGTAGCTACTCCTTTC
The DNA here is from genome assembly GCF_964263255.1 of Lissotriton vulgaris. Lineage (NCBI taxonomy): Eukaryota > Metazoa > Chordata > Amphibia > Caudata > Salamandridae > Lissotriton > Lissotriton vulgaris. The sequence goes on along the minus strand of NC_141698.1, from coordinate 657,966,870 downwards.
TAATCATGGATTACAGTTTAAAAATGTATTGAGGAATTCCCATTGTTAACCTATGAGAAGAGTAGGTCTCACAGAAGTGAAAAACAAATTTGAGTACTTGTCAATGCCAGGACATGCAAAGCTTAAAAGAACATGTCCAACCTTTTACTTACACAGTACCTTGCTCTATGGACTACTTAGGGCCTACCTTCGGGGTGACTTGTGTGTACTAAAAGAGGAGTTTAAGTCTTGCCAATGGGTTTTCAATGCCAAGTCGACGTGGCAGTACACTGGACACACAGGCCCTGCAGTGGTAGGCCTGATACAGGTTTGAAAAACTACTTGTGTGGGTGGCACAATGTGAGCTGCATGCCCACATTAGTAGCATGGAACTTACAGGCCCTGGGTATAGGATATACCATTTTACAAGGGGCTACAAGTAAATTATATATGCCAATTGTGTATACACCAATCTCACCATGTTAAGAGGAGAAGCACATGCACTTTAGCACTGGCCAGTAGTTATAACATTCTCAGAGTCCTAAGGACAACAAAAACAAGGCCAGAAAAAGAGGAGGTTGAAGGCAAAAAGTTTGGGGTGACCCTTCAGAGAGGGTCATTTTCCAACAGTCAGATTGCTACATCATTCCATTTGAAGTTTCAACTCCCAGACAATGTTGGCGGATCCCAGATCCTCTCTTTTTCTCCTGCATCTGTGTAACAAAGACTGTGATTAGACCAGTATGAGTGGAATAAACAAAAGTCAAGACTTGCCTAAAACAATATTTTGGTCAACTCCTGTCAAAGACACCACATACATACATTGATCATGCACTGATCATGCAAGAAGCATGCAGAATCTGATTGTAGAACTGTGCATGCTGCTGATTTGTCATCCTGAGAATAAATACTGGGCAGGTCCTCTGATTTATGAGAAAGGACTCATGATCAGGGATAAAAGACACACACCTGTGTGCCTGAGAAACCTTCTGAACTCTAGGGCAATACTTTTTTCCAGACTGGGATCAGGAACCTTGAAAGGAGAGATATAGAAATAATATATATTTTACATTGTATTTGCTGTAGTGTTCTTGAATATTCAAATACACATCCAATGTTATTTTCATTGATCTTTTCTTTTTGGTTTAAATGCGTTTAATGTGTCTCTCTTAAGGAAATATGAAAACAAATATATGTCAAATATTTAATTAAAGTAAACATGTTGTTTTTGTTTTTATAATTTAGTTTCTGTATAATTCATTTAACTTACTTTGAAAAAAGTTATTTTTCTTAGGAGTGATTTTTTTTCTGGTGTACTTTAGTAATCTAGCAGTGTTTCATCTTTATGAAGTGCATGGTTTTAGTGAAAAAGTTTCTTGAATGTTTGTGTGGCCTTTTTAAATCATTTTAATTAGTAACACGATATACTATAACTGCACCTATTTTAAAGTTTAATGTTATTGGTTGGTTTATTTGCTTTTTGAATATTTGTAACTTCATTTGATGAACAATATTTAAAGTTTGTTTGGTGTTGTTCAACTGTAGTTTTATTTTAAAGGATAAATGTATTTATTTAATATATTTTACCATATAAATATATATATATATATATAAGTGACCAATATTGCCGAAGCAAAACGCCCAGAAGCTTGAGGCAGCACAGCACTGCAGCTGAGTAAAAACTATTTAAACCAAGCAGTCAGCTTAACATCCCTTTGAAGTCCAATGTGTGACGCGCTTCGATGCCCCTGTTTGCATCTCCTCAGAGGCTGTATTAGCGGAGGGGATTTGTGGCTACCGCATCTCCCCAGCATGTTTCCATAATTGGGGGCTTTCACTGCGCCTCCTTTGGTGGCAGTTCCTTTTTAAATGCATGCTGGGATTTGTGGTCTCATTTTGCCAATTAACGCCCTCTAGTAGGTTACCTCCGCTGCAGATAATTGTGGACAATTTTTCTCAGCCCTCCATTGAGCCTTGAATGAGACTCTCCCGACTTCATTAAAGGTGCCCTGCAGCTTCGGAAAGAGGAATCTTCCTCTCTCCTAATGCCCGTTGTATATATATATATATATTTATATATATCCAAAAACAAGTTTGAAAAGCCTCTTCTTCCACTGAATCCTCAGAAAGGAAAATGTCACGAACTCCTCTTGAAGGTACGCAGAAAAACTTTATTTAAGCGTCAGTTGCAGTCACTACGCGTTTCGGTAACAGCCGTTACCTTGATCACATGGATACACTTCATTTTCACCAAACATAAATACCTCCTCCTACTGATGACATCACATTATAGACATAGGCAACAGACTATATTTCGCTACTTTCAGCATATTAAGGGGTCGATTCGGATTCGGGAAAAAACCGTCCGTACGATTTGTATCCGGAGCCCTCTCCGTACGAATCATACCCGTCCGTCCGAGTCGCGTAGTACGATCCGAATTCCGTAAATCCGTCTGAATCGTCGCGATCCGTACGTATTGCAAGGCTGAAACCGTGAACCGTACCACTCGTACACATGCCGTACGACTCGTACAAATGCCGTACGACCCGACGAGTACGATCCGGACCAGGGTATGAGGACGTGATTCGACGGTCCACGTCAGGTAAGGGTGAGTCGTACGGAAAAGCACACAAACACATACACACCATACGGTCCTTACACCCCATGATCGCAGGGGTATGGTGCATACCCCTGCGATCATGGGGTGTACGAGCCGTACCCCATGTACGATGGGTGTACGAGCCGTACCCCATGTACGATGGGTGTACAAGCCGTACCCCATGTACGATGGGTGTATGAGCTGTACCCCATGTACGATGGGTGTACAAGCTGTACCCATGATCACAGGGGTACGGTGCGTACCCCTGCGATCATGGTGGGGTATGCACTGTACCCGGGGGGGGCGTTCCGTACCTGTTTCAGCGCAAACTCTGCTTTTACGGCTGTTTTCAGCTCACGTAGAAAAAGGATCGTACGGTGCGTACCAGACACGTATCATACTTGCTGGGTCGTAAAAACCAGCCATAAACCGTACAGATGTCACGTACAGTGGGTTCAGAGGGAGAATCGGACGGAGATTAGAGTCGTACGGTCTCTGTGCAACTCGTACAGAGTACGGCTCCTGGTACGAATCGTACTTTGTCGTACGTATGGGCGACGTTGCAGGGTACGATTCTTATGGGAAAAACGCTCCGAACGGCTATTCGGAGCGTTTTTTCCCGAAACGGAATCGGCCTCTAAATGTTTTTTAAGTCCAAATTTCGGGACTTTTGTTATGCCGTTTTTAACAATATTTTTTGTACTAATTTTTAAACAGATCATTTGAGTATTTTGGTAATTATTCTGGCTAAGCATACGTATTCCACTACATCTTAGAAGTGCATACCTATAAGAATGGATCTTTATTTAAAGCAGTATATAGCTAACAGCATTATCTCCTCTGTATTTATATGCTATTTTTGAACTGCATTTAAAACCACTCAGTTGTGCCTAAATATACGTCAGAATGTTCTGCATAAATATTCATAATAAATACATAAATATGGTTTAATGAAAACTCATAATTTTATAGAGATAATAGCTGCATAAATACATCATTTTGAATTAATGAATAGCAGAATAAAAACCCTCTAAAAATGTTCTGGTCTTATTAAAATACTAATAACACTTAAATAATTATCTGTATACATACACATTAATCTAGTGTACAAGTGGCAGTAAAATGTTTTTATGTATAGCAGTGAAATTAAACGTCTGTAAATCAGTCATAATTAAAGTACTAGTGCATTTAAACAAAAAAGTGCTACATATTTAAAGTGCTACTGTGCCTCATGTTGTAGTAGGTGTCGCATCATCCGAAGGACTGAAAAAATCATAAATAATGGTAAGAGAACTAAAAAATCTCAGTTTAAAATATATATATTTTTTTGAATTTTTTAAATAAGTTAAAAAACTGTGGCGGGATGGGGTATTGGGCTGATCATCCCTGTAATCTAAATTGTATCTTAATGGACTCCACCTCCCTAATAATCTTACAGATAATTGTGCATGTCTTCATTATTGTTCAGACCGTTCGGGGTTTTACTATCCAACTCGAGTATATAACGTGTTTCAAGCTGGCTTAACATCTTTTCTCTATTACCCCCTCTTCTCTGACTGGGTACTGAATCAACTACAAAATATCTTAGACATTCAAGCTTATTGTTGTGCATAGCTATAAAGTGCCTGGCCACTGGATATGTTGCATCACTGTTTACAATGGCTCTCAGATGTAAAATCCTCACGTGCACCTGTAGCTTGGTGTTCCCAACATATCTCAAGCCACAGGTGCACGTGAGAATGTACACTGCAAAATCAGTCCTACAATTGTAATATATATATATATATATATATATATATGTATATATATATATATATATATATATATATATATATATATATATATAAATATATATATATATATATATAGAGATAGATATATATATATATATATATATATATATAAATATATATATATATATATATATATATAGATAGATAGATATATACACAAAAAACATATATATATATATATATATATATATATATATTGCCATGGATATTTGGTGCTGGGGTTGAGAAAGGGAGACGAGGGAGGAGGTCATCCTCTCTCTGAGAACGCCGCATTGCAAGTATTAAGCAGAAGCATGACAGCATATGCATTGTGTGATTTATTTGAGCAGCATGCACCTGGAAATGGGACACATTTTTCATATATTTACATGACACTGGTTTAAAAAACGTTATGCAGACACAATGGGTTGGCTACAGTGCGACGTCAAGTAACAGCAGTGTCGGTGCATTCTGGGGCCCATAGTTGCAAGTCAGGGCCATGTGACCACTGGGTATAAATTACACTCACCTGTGATCAAGGAGTAAGGAGACTGAGTGAACTTCTATGCTGTGTCACGAGATGAATAAAGTCTTCTTGCAAACAAGTTAGTGTTGTGGCTTTGAACTCCTAGTGTAATTAATCTCTACAGGATTTCCATTCCTGCATATAGAGCCCGCCCTGCAGGGTCGGGAGCCTCCGGTAAAATAGAATTTTGTTTGTGATGTTGACGGAGGGGGCATGACCCACTTAAATGTCGCACCAGCCACCTGATTGCCATGGATATTTAGTGCTGGGTTGAAAAAGGGAGATGAGGTCTTCCACGCTCTGAGAACGACGCATTGCAAGTATTAAGCAGAAGCGTGACAGCATGTGCATTGTGCGATTTATTTGAGCAGCATGCACCTGGAAATGGGACACTTTTTTCATATATTTACCTGACACTGGTTTAAAAAAAGCTATTCAGGGATAGTGGATTGACTACAGTGCCACGTCAAGTAACGGCAGTGTCGGTGCATTCTGGGGCCCGTAGTTGCAAGTCAGGGTCATATGACCACTAGGTATAAATCGCACTCACCTGTGATAAAGGGGGTATACTGCCGAAATGCGTAAGGAGACTGAGTGGACTTCCACGCTGTGTCACGAGACAAAGACTTCTTGCAAACAAGTCAGCGTTGTGGCTTTCAACTCTTGGTGTAATTAATCTGTACAGGATTTTCATTCCTGCATGCAGAAACCACCCTGCAGGGTTGGGGGCCTCCGGTAAAATGGAGCTTACTTTGTGAGAGATATATATATCACCTACTGGCGGTCGCCAGTAGGTAGTTGTAGTTAGGATTTTTTTCAATGCAAAATCTCAAAATTCTATTGTGAATAACTTTGGCGCCGGTTGACGAATCTGCCTGAAAATTTCCTCAAATTTGCCTCGCGGAGCTCCGGTCCTTCCTTGTAAGTTTGGGGGGGATTCGTCAAGTGGGGGCCGAGATAAAAGGGGGGTCCCAAAATGTGTTTTCCCCATGTTAATTTCCATAGGGCAGTCAACCTCACTTTTAGCCCGAACGGCTGAATGGATTTCCACCAAACTTGGCAAAATTGTAGGGACTGGTAGCCCGATGTGCCTTTGCTATGTCTCAAGATATGTGCTCCAGTGGATTTTGAGTAATTTAGGTTAAAAAATATATATATCTATGGCCGCGCCCCAGTACGCGCTCCGGGGAGCGCACCGGGCGCGCTACGCGACTTGCGCACGGAAAGCTGATTGGCTCTCGGGTGTCTGTAAACATTCGAAACGGTCCGGAGCGGCCGCCATCTTGTGTCTCGGTAGGATTGAGACACAAGAGGTGGCAAAAACAAATGGGGAAATGACCAAAAGGGGGTAGGGTAGACCCCCCCTGACCCCCTCGGTTTGATGTGGGGGCCATAAAAGGGCCTGCGGGGCAAAAAAAATATATTTTTTTTTGATTTTCGCTGGGGGTGCGCCCGTTACGCGCACCGGGGAGCGCACCGGGGAGCGTACCATGGGGAAAAAAAGAAAGACAGTTTTTTAAAAATGTAGCATTTTTATATAAATTGGAGGTAGTTCTGAAAAGAACTGTTTTTTTAATTCTTTTTGTTGTTTTATATTTTTTTATTGTTTTTTGAACATTTTTTATTTTTTTTGGATTTTCTGAACAATTTTATATTTTTTGTAGTTTTTCTGGGGTCAAACAAAACACAGGGAATTGCAAACAGCTCAACTGGAGCAATAAAAATAGAAAAAAATTAAAGTTGCTTGCTGCAGTGATGGTTGTCAGCAGCTCGATTGAGTAAAGTGATGCTCTGCTCACCATATGCTATTGTTTTGTTGCAATATATGCAAACAAATATAAATTTTGCAAACTTGGTTTGGACATTAGGGACCATCTCCCTAGCCTCTGCATCCGATGGAGTGGGTTGATTGGAGGTGCTTGAAGAAGAAGGATGGGGAGGGTTCTTGGTCAGTTCCCTGACCTCTGCTCTCGAATAATTGTTTGGGTGCTTCCTCTGCATATGCCTAATCATAGTGTGGTTCCCAAAAGAATATTTTTTGTTTGGGTTCCCTCTTGACAGTTCTTGGTGACAGATGAGGCAAGTCACCTTAGCTGAATTCACTTTTTTGGCACCCCTTGGCATCTTGAAAAACTCCCAAATAAAATGTTCCTTGGGTCTGTATGGGGGATTGTCCTCAGGCAGATATTGCCTCTCCTCCTGCTCCTCTTCGTCCTCCTCTTCTTCATGACCACCAAAGTGGTCTTGTGGTGGTCCTTGTGGTGGTGGTGGAGGTCGTGGTGGTGCAGATGCACCTGCAGCTGCTACTAGTGAAGCCATTTCTCACAGAATGAATGCAGGTCTTCTTCACTCAAACAACAAAGTGAAAATGAGGAAAAAAGGTGGGGTCTTTCATCATTTGGAAAACAAAACTGTTGTGAACCAATCAAAAGTGTTAATTTCAGGCCTCATGACCTGGGCTTTCTCATTATTTGGAAACTAAAAGTGTTCAGAACCAATCAAAAGTGTTATTTTCAGGTCACATGACGCTTACACTACGCATCCCGGTGCGTGCCCCGGGGCGTGCCCGGCGGCGCTTACGTTGCGCGATCGTATGCGCTCGGGTGCTTCACACGGCTACGCGATACGTCACAATGTTGTTTTCGTTCGTGGGAATAGTGCTAACGGGACGCTCACCGGTACGCGCCCCGGGGCGCGCCCAAGCACTGCGCTTACCGGTAAACGCATCGGTACGCACCCCGGGAGCGCTCCGGGGCAAAAAAAAAAATTAATATTACATAATTATATAATATAAAATTTGTTATAAAACATATTACATTTCATGCCTATAGAGATTTGCTATTAAAAAACCTTTGAAATTCACTGAAAAAAACAGAGGTTTCACACCAGTTATAGTTAGGAATTAGCATTTAAAAAATCTATTAAATTCACTGAAAAAAACCATAGGTTTCACACCAGTTATAGTTAGCTGGGAATTTTACTGACAGAAAACCATTGAAATTCCCACGTTATAGTTAGTTGGACTCACTATAACTTGCGCGCCTGCAATGCACTGTTGATGACGTCACATATTACATCACTCATGACATGGTCAGTGACATCACTCATGACATCACTGATGACACCATCCTTGTGAGAAAGTGACAGACATCCTTTCAGTGTAATGTAACCCTTGAAACACATATTCAAAAATAGAAACTAACATTTTCAAAAAAATGGAGATACCCATACCAGTTACAAAAACCAATTCAGTAATTCCACCATCTATATACACATCCATTCATTCACCAACAGTTCTATATAGTCACTCATACATATACTCACTCATCATATGTAGTGATACACCTATACATCCTGTTACACACCGACAGTCATCCAAAAGTTACTCACACATGCAAATAAACTATTGAACATCCATTTATTTGCATATACAACTATACACACACTACCACCTTACTTCTAGGGAAACTTACACATACTTACTCTCTTAAACAATCACTTATAGAAACACATACTTATTTAAACAGGAACTCTTACAATCTCTCACTCTCACATATACTCACTTATATACATCCATACTCACATATACTAGATTAAAACATATCTTGTTACTGATAAAGACACTAGTGAGACAGTCATTCACTCACTAACACACATATACCACTCATCTACCCATACAGTCCTACACATATGCTGTCTTCAAAACACATACAAACAGTGAGTCAGTCACCAACCCATGCAGCCACTTATACACAAAGTGAAACACTGGTACATATATTTCAATATTTAAAAGTTAATCGCTAATATATGTATTCACTAAGATACACTTAATAAGGCAGTAACCAATCAATTTTTTTAAAAAAAACATCCATTTACACACTTATTTAACCATTTATTCTTCCATCGACCTTTACAAATACATATATAAAACATATTTATTTTTCAGAAAGACACACATTCACTGGATGGTGTCATCAGTGATGTCATGAGTGATGTCACTGACCATGTCATGAGTGATGTAATATGTGACGTCATCAGCAGTGCATTGCAGGCGCGCAAGTTATAGTGAGTCCAACTAACTATAACAACGTGGGAATTTCAATGGTTTTATGTCAGTAAAATTTCCAGCTAACTATAACTGGTGTGAAACCTATGGTTTTTTCAGTGAATATATATATATATATATATATATATATATATATATATATATATATATATATATATTCACTGAAAAAAACCATAGGTTTCACACCAGTTATAGTTAGGAATTAGCATTTAAAAAACCTATTAAATTCACTGAAAAAACCATAGGTTTCACACCAGTTATAGTTAGGTGGAAATTTTACTGATATAAAACCATTGAAATTCCCACGTTATAGTTAGTCGGACTCACTATAACTTGCGCGTGCAATGCACTGCTGATGACATCACATATTACATCACTCATGACATGGTCAGTGACATCACTCATGACATCACTGATGACACCATCCAGTGAATATGTGTCTTTCTGAAAAATAAATATTAGTGAGTTATGTTTTAATATTTAAATTCATATATTAGTGTTTCACTTTGTGTATAAGTGGCTACATGTGTTGATAAGTAGCTACATGCGTATGTATATGGGTTATTTGATATTTTTAGTAGTATCAGTATGAGTGTCTATATGGTTTGGTGGAGGTATTACTTAGCACATAGATGCATGAGTGACTGACTCTTTGTTTGTATGTGTTTTGAAGACAGCATATGTACAGGACTGTATGGGTGGATGAGTGTCTATATGTGTTTGTTAGTGAGTGAATGACTGTCTCACTAGTGTCTTTATCAGTAACTACATATGTTTTAATCTAGTATATATGAATATTGATGTATATAAGTGAGTATATGTGAGAGTAAGAGATTGTAAGATTTCCTGTTTAAATAAGTATGTGTTTCTATAAGTGATTGTTTAAGAGAATAAATATGTGTAATTTTCAATAGAAGTAAGGTGGAAGTGTGTGTATAACTCTATATTCAAATAAATGGTTGTTCAATAGTTTATTTGCACGTGTGAATATGTGTGTGAGTAACTTTTGGATGAATGTCGGTGTGTAACAGGATGTATAGGTGTATCTCTTCATATGATGAGTGAGTATATGTATGAGTGACTATATAGAACTGTTGGTGAATGAATGGATGTGTACATAGATAGTGGAAGTACAGAATTGCTTGTTGTAACTGATATAGGTATGTCCATTTTTTAAAAATTTCAGTTTCTATTTTTGAATATGTGTCTCAAGGGTTACTTTACACTGAGAGGAGGTCTGTGACTGTGTCACAAGGATGGTGTCATCAGTGATGTCATGAGTGAAGTCACTGACCATGTCATGAGTGATGTAATATGTGATGTCATCAGCAGTGCATTGCACGCGCAAGGTATAGTGAGTCCGACTAACTATAACGTGGGAATTTCAATGGTTTTATATCAGTAAAATTTCCATCTAACTATAACTGGTGTGAAACCTATGGTTTTTTCAGTGAATTTAATAGGTTTTTTAAATGCTAATTCCTAACTATAACTGGTGTGAAACCTATGGTTTTTTTCTGTGAATTTCAAAGGTTTTTTTAATGCTAATTCCTAACTATAAGTTTCACTTTATAAATAAGACTGTTAGCACTCTAGTTGTTCTTTTTAACACTCTGGTACATTCTGTCATTGGGCTACAGTTGGGCTACATCTAGTTGAATTTTGGGCTACATTTACAATTTTTGATCTCTGGTGGCCATCTTTGGGCTACATTGGGCTACTTTGGGCTACATTTGGGCTACATTTTGGCTCTAACATATATTAAGCCCAATGTAGCACAATACATATTTTTATAAAGTTAATTTTTTTACAAACCACTTCAGAATAGGGCTACCTGTGTCTACAATTATCCCATTTTTTTTTTTTTAATTTTTGGGCGGAGCGCTCCCGGAGCGCGCCCCGAAAAGCGTATTTCTGAAAAGCGCCCCCGGGCGCGCTCCGGGGAGCGTCTCGTAAGCGTCAATATCGCAAACGAAAACATGATCGTGACGTATCGCGTAGCCGCGACCGCGTGATACGCACGGCGTAAGCGCACCCGGAAGTACTCGAGCGAATACGATCGCACAACGTAAACTTCCGGCGCGCTTACGCTGCGCGACCCGGAGCGCGCCCCCGGGCGCGTAGCGTAAGCGCGTCGGGTCATGTGAGCAGAAAATAACACTTCTCATTGGTTCAGGACAGTTTTTTTTTCTAAATGATGAAAGACCCCACCTTTTTTCCTTATTCTGACTTTGTCCTTTGACTGAGGAAGACCTGTTTTTTGCTCTCTCTACTTTTTTGCTCTAAATAATGGCTTCATTAGTAGCATCAGCTGGTGCATCTGCCCCACCACCACCACCACCACCACCAAGAGGACCAGCTCCAAATTATATTGGTGGTCAAGAACAGGAGGAGGAGGAAGAGGAAGAGGAGGAGGGGAGAAGAAGATGGCTGCCAGAAGAAAATACACCTTACAAACCCAAACCACACATTGTTTGGCAGTTTTTTTCAATTCCAGAGGGGAAAAAAAAGGTGAATGCTCCCAAGGTGACTTGCCTCATCTGCAATGATGAACTTTCACGGGGCAACCCAAACAAGAAATATTCTTTTGGTAACTATACCATGATTCGGCACATGACAAGAAAGCATCCAAACAACTACTCTCGAGCAGAGTTCCGGGAACTGGCCAGTAACCTCCCCCAGTCATCAAGGACCCCCTCCCAAAGAAACCAACCCACTTCCTCGCAACCAGAAACATCTGAGGTGATGCCTTGCATTCAGCCGAGATTTGCTGATTTTAAAATTACTTGTACTGCTTGTGGCAAGCTTATCTCCTATGGGGAACAAAGTATTAAGCTCATCGTCCTTGCAGGTGATAATCACAAGTGCCCCAAAAAGAAATAATTTTTTGGGTTTTTTGTTTTTTTGCTCCAGTTGAGCCAGTTTCAATTCCCTTTTTTTGTTTCTCCCCCTAAAAAATACAAAAAAAAATATAAAACTGTTTTGAAAAGCCAAAAAAAGTTCAAAAAGTTCCAAAAACACAAAAAAAATATAAAACAACAAAAAGAAGAAAAAAAAAGTTCTTTTTAGAACTACCTCCAATTTCTAAATAAAAACTTCATTTTTTTGAAAACTCTGTCATCTTTTTCCCTCATTTTACGCTCCCCGGTGCGCTACCTGGTGCGCGCACCGTGCGCTTCCCCCGCGCAAAACGAAAAAAAAAAATATATTTTAAATGCCCCGCGGGGCCCTTTTATAGCCCCCACATCAAACCTAGGGGGTCAAAGGGGTCTATCCCTGACGCCTTATGGTCAGTTCCCACTTTGTTTTAGCCACCTCTTATGTCTCGATTTTACCGAGACACAAGATGGCGACCGCTCTGGACTGTTTGGAATGTTTACAGACACCCGAGAGCCAATCAGCTTTTCATGCGCACCTCGCGTGTCGCGCCTGGAGCGCTCTCCGGTGCGCGCACCGGTGCGCTGCTATAGATATATATATTTTTTTTAACCTAAATTACTCAAAATCCACTGGAGCACATATCTTGAGACATAGCAAAGGCACATCGGGCTACCAGTCCCTACAATTTTGCCAAGTTTGGTGTAAATCCATTCAGCCGTTCGGGCTAAAAGTGAAATCGACCGCCCTATGGAAATTAACATGGGGAAAACGCGTTTTGGGACCCCCCTTTTATCTCGGCCCCCGCTTGACGAATCCCCCCCAAACTTTCAAGGAAGGACCGGAGCTCGACGAGGCCATTTTCAGGAAATTTTCAGGCAGATTCGTCAACCGGTGCCAAAGTTATTCCAAATAGAATTTTGAGATTTAACATTGAAAAAAATCCTAACTATAACTACCTACTGGCGACCGCCAGTAGGTAATATATATATATATATATATATATATATATATATATATATATATATATATATATATATATATATATATATATATAAATATACAGTCCGCTGCGCTATTTGAACTTGGTGCAATAAAGTCATCTTGCCTTTACTTTGGGATTTGTTGGTCTCTGTTCACCACAAGTTGGAGGTTCAAGATCGTTTGTTTGAACTCATGTATATATATATATATATGTACATATTCCACAGGATAGCAGCCCCTCATACATGAGCCACAGCGAGCCCACCAGCTGGTTAGAAGCATTAATTTCTTTACTCAGCAAAGAGTTAGAGCATTACGTGTTTCAACGCACTCGGCGTCTTAATCATATGCAGCATGTGGTTTAGTAAGCTGTTCTCCTTTTAAAACCACAATGAACACTAAAGATGAACAATGAATGCTTGCAGTAAAAAATAAAAATATATACATATATTGTGTGTTATTTATATTTATTCATGGTATTCTTTTTTATGCTTTATTATTTATGTTTATGGTAAGTAGTTTTTTTTAAATAATTACATTAATATATGTTTCATTGTTGTCTTTTTGTGCATTGAATAAAATGTTATTTTATTTTATGTTTATTTAGGAGGTTTGTTTACTTTTTTAAATATTAGAATAATGACTTTTGGTCATCAATATTTTAGTTTTCAATATGTTAGTCATGTTTATTATATTTCACTGTAGTGGCAATATTTCGTTGTTCTATATTTTTATTTATGATATTTGGACATTTTAGATATTTTTGTTGGTGATCCTTTTTTAGTCAATATGACTGTTATTTCTTTTTAAGTACAGGATTGTGATATTAAGGTACTCAATAATTTCCTCGACATTCTGTCATACAGTCCCTATGTCTGCTCCCGTCTACTTTTTTTGTTTTATCTGCCCAGTCCTTGTGTTTCTTGATCAGATATACATTTCCTTATATCTGAGGTCACTACACTTAAATCCTGTAAGTCACACCTACGGCAGGCCTTTCAATCCTGAAGGCAGGGTGCTGGGCTATACATGTGAGGGTGCCCCTGCATGAGCAGGACACCTCCTAAAAACCCCAGAGTTGGTTCTCCAGGCTTTGTAAGTGCCGTCAGCCATTTTGATACATATATCGCCTATCCGTCATTACTATATAGTGGCTGTACCAAACCAGGGCATGCTTTGTATCAAACATGTTGGAATCATACTCCAACACCATTACCGGTGTTGGAGGTTTGTTTCCATGCACTCGGGGCTCCTCTGGGAAGCTCCCAGTACTCTCAGTAACAGGCTTCCAGGGTCTGCCAGCAAGCTAGTGATGCTGCCGCCCCCAGTCACGACCAGGTAGGTCGCTCCCCCTCCGCACAGCACCGCCTGTGTCTCCCTGCCCCAGCTGCTGCTGCTGAGGAAGTTCGAGGCCCTCCACCACCCACAAGCTACCCCCTGCGCCTCATCCCTGGTGGCCAGTGGTAGGCCGTAGGTAGGTTTGTTCATCCTCCGCTTTATTGCTTTTATTGTATTGCCTGTATTTTCATTGTTGTGTCTGTGACTGCTGCTGTCTCTCTTCCCCAGCTGCCTGTACGTGGTCTGTGCCTCTTTTTCTTCCCTCTGTTCCCCCCGCTGTCCCCATGCTCTCTCTGCCCGGTCTTTCCTTCTGTACCCCTCGCTGCCCCTGTGTCTCTGCCCGGTTTTCCCTTCTGTTCCCCTCGCTGCCCCCGTGTCTCTGCCCCGTTTTCCCTTCTGTTCCCCTTGCTCCCCCCTGTCTCTCTGCCCATTCTGCCTTCTGTTCTTAGCTGCCACTGTATTTCTGTGTTCTGTATTTTGGCTCGGTGCCACTTGTTTTTCTGGTATTTCTGTGCCCGTTTGCCTTCTGTGCCACTTGCTTTTCCCTCGTTTTAGTGCCCCCTTTGCCTTCTGTTCCACTCGTTTTTTGTGCACGTCTGCCTTCTGTGCCACTTGTTTCTTCCCTTGTTTTTGTGCCCCTTTTGCCTTCTGTTCCACTCATTTTTTGTGCCCTTCTGCCTTCTGTTCCACTCGTTTTATTGTGCTCTTCTAACCTATGTGACACTCGTTTTTCCCTCTTTTTTGTGCCCCCTTTGCCTTCTGTTTCACTTGTTTTTTGTGCCCTTCTGCCTTCTGTGTCACTCATTTTTCCCTTGTTTTTGTGCCCCTTTTGCCTTCTGTTCCACTCGTTTTATTGTGCCCTTCTGCCCTCCGTGCCACTCGTTTTTCCCTCGTTTTTGTGCCCCTTTTGCCTTCTGTTCCACTTGTTTTGTGTGCCCTTCTGCCTTCTGTGTCACTCATTTTTCCCTTGTTTTTGTGCCCCTTTTGCCTTCTGTTCCACTCGTTTTTTGTGCCTTTCTGCCCTCTATGCCACTCATTTTCCCCTTGTTTTTGTGCCCCTTTTGCCTTTTGTTCCACTCGGTTTATGTGCCCTTCTGCCCTCTGTCCTACTCGTTTTTTGTGCCCTTCTGCCCTCTGTGCCACTTGTTTTTCCCTCGTTTCTGTGCCCCTTTTGCCTCTGTTCCACTTGTTTTTTGTGCCCTTTTTCCCTCTGTGCCACTAAATTTTCCTTTGATTTTGGGCCCCTTTTTCCTTCTGTTACCTTCGTTGTCCCTTACCGCCCTCGCGGCTGTGTCACCTGCGGCCAAGCCCCCCTGACGGCCCACTGCCCTTTTGCTGCCCTCGCCTCCCAGGTGCGCCTAAGGCAAGCTCGTCTGCGCAAGTCCGCGCCTAGACGGTGCCCAGCGCCAGAACCCCTGGCCCCTGCACCCGCCACGACGACCGCCGCCACTACGACGCCAGCACTCTATCAACTCCGGGTGGAGCCACACCTGCTTCAAGGCTTCCCCAAAATGCACACACACAGCCCCTTCACCTGCCGGAATTGCAGCTACACCAACCTCAGGGCTGACGAACCACCCACCAAGAAAGACCCCAACCACCTCCGATGCATACTACTGAACACCCGCTCCGCATGCAAGCATGCCGTCGAGCTCTGGGACCTGCTCGACACAACATCCCCGGACGTTGCATTCCTGACAGAGACCTGGTTTAACGACTTCTCTGCACCCGACATCTCCATAGCCATCCCAGACAGCTACAGGATCACCAACAGAGACCGCACCAACGGAGTCGGAGGCGGAATCGCCATCATCCACAAGAACAGCATCAGGGTCTCGACTAGCACCAGCGACGCTCGCAGCACAGCCGAACACATGCATTTCTAGATCCACACAGACCCTAACTCCACCCTCAGAGGCACCCTCATCTACTGACCCCCCGTCCCGCCCCCAGTTCATCGCTCCATCGCCGACTTGATCAGCACGCACGCCCTGACCTCCACCGACTACATCCTCCTCGGAGACCTGAACTTTCACCTTGAGAACAACAATGACAACAACTCCATAACACTGATCTATAACCTCGCCAACCTCGGACTGAAGCAACTCGTCACAACGCCCACCCACTCCGCCATCCACACGCTCGACCCCGTCTTCTCCTGAAGCCTGCCCATCTCCCCCACCCACACCACCGAACTCCTGTGGACCGACCACCGCTGCATCCACTTCGCCTTCCAGAAGCCAACCACACACCACCGCACCCAACAGATCCCCCGCCGGTGCTGGAGCAAAATCACCGAAGACCAACTACACGCAAACCTCGCTCTCAGCCCACCAACCGAACCCTCCAACACCGACGACGTTGCCCACAGCACCAGGCCCTGGATCGTGGACTGCGCCAACACCCTTGCCCCGCTGAAGAAACCCCCCCAAAGACACCAGCAGGAGGGCCAGCTGGTTCACCCCAGAACTCCTAGCCTCCAAGCAAGCCTGCCGGAAACTAGAGAAGAAATGACACAGTGAACAAACTCAGGACAGTCACGCAGCACACAAGGACGCCATCCGCAACCACCACCACCACCTCATCAGGGTGGCCAAGAGGACCTCCTTCAAAGACCGCCTCGACAACAACGCACACAATAGCAAGGAGCTCTTCAACATCGTGAAGGAACTCTCCAACCCCAGCTCCAACACCAACGACATCCCGCGGTCGCAAGCTCTGTGTGACTCCCTCGTCACCTTCTTCCACCGCAAGATAGCAGACATCCACGACAGCTCCAACACCCAGACAGCCCCAACAGACAGCAACACAACAGATCCTCTGCACACCATCAACCACGACCCCCTGCTAGCCTGGGCCACATGAGCATCAATGACACCATCAAGACCATGCGCACAATCCCCTCCGGCTCTCCGTCAGACTCATTTGCGCACCACGTCTTCAACAGAGCAAGCAGCTCCATCGCACCCCACCTGCGCAATGTCATCAATCTCTCCCTCGAGACCACGACCTTCCCAGAGATCTGGAAACATGCTGAGATCAATGCCCTGCTCAAAAAACCTAAGGCAGACCCAAGAGACCTCAAGGACTTCCGGCCCATCTCTCTGCTTCCCTTCCCGGCCAAGGTCATCGAGAAAACCGTCAACAGACAGCTAACCCGATACCTCAAAGAAAACAGAATCCTGGACCCTTCCCATTCAGGGTTCCTCAGCAACCAGAGCACCGAGACTGCCCTCATCGCCGCCACTGATGACATCAGGACCCTGCTGGACAACGGCGAGACCGCAGCACTCATCCTCCTAGACCTCTCTGCCACCTTCGACACAGTCTGCTACTGCACACTACGTGCACGCCTCCACGCCGCAGGGATCCGAGACAAGGCTCTGGATTGGACCACCTCCTTCCTCTCCGGCAGAACCCTAAGTGTCCACCTCCCCCCATTCCGTTCTAAAGCCTCCGAGATCATCTGCAGCATACCCCAGGGATCCTCCCTTAGCCCGACACTGTTACATGGCCCCGCTTGCACACGTAGCCTGACAGCACGACCTCAACATGATCTCCTACGCTAACGTCACTCAGTTGATCCTCTCCCTCACCAAGTACCCCATCACCGCCAAAGCCAACCTCCACGAAGGAATGAAGGCCGTTGCCAACTGGATGAAGGCCAGCCGTCTGAAGCTGAACTCGGACAAGATGGAGGTCCTCATCTTAGGCTCCAACCCTTCAGCCTGGGATGACTTCTGGTGGCCGATGGCACTGGGGGCAGCCCCGACACCCACCGACCACACACGCAACCTGGGAATCATCATCGACTCAACACTCTCAATGACCAAGCAAGTCAACGCCGTTTCCTTCTACTGCTTCAACACCCTTCGCATGCTCCGCAAGATCTACAGATGGATCCCGACAGATACAAGAAAGACAGTCATCCAGGCTCTCGTCAGCAGCAGACTCGACTACGGAAACGCCCTCTACGCGGGAGCCCCGACCAAGCTCATCAAACGACTACAACGCATCCAAAACGCCTCGACGCGACTAATCCTCGACGTACCAGTCCACGGCCACATCACCCCCACCTGAGAAACCTGCACTGGCTCCCCGTCAACAAGAGGATATCCTTCAAGCTCCTCACCCACACACACAAGGCACTTCACAGACCAGTCCAGCCTACCTCAACAGACGGCTCTCATTCTACATCCCCAACCACCAGCGACGCTGCACCGACCTCTCACTCGCCACCGTCCCATGCATCCGAAGAACAACCACCGGTGGGAGATCCTTCTCCCACCTCGCCGCCAAGACATTGAACATCCCTCCCACTGAGCCTACGACAGACCCAAGACCTGCTGACCTTTAGGAGGATACTCAAGACCTGGCTGTTCTATCAGTATCGCTTCCCCCAGCGCCTTGAGACCCTCGCAGGTATGTAGTGCGCTTTACAAATGATTGATTGATTGATAGATACTCAAACAATATCTACGATGTTATCTGTTCAAAACGCATGGTTCTTGGGTGAATCTCCTCTGTGAAGCCGAATTTGCATATATTAATCTAAAACATTCCTCAAAAAACAGGTCTCAATTTTTTGCTAATCATGGATGTCACCCTCACTGTACACCATTGATATCACCACAGCCTAAAATAAACATACTTTCATTGAATTCACAATTACAAGAGATGTCCAAAATCATGCAAAAGCTACAACAGAACTTGACAAGAGGAAAAACAACTTACAACAAATTTGCTGATCAAAAAAGAAAGATAGGGCCTCTTTATAGACCTGGAAATTTTGTATTGCTCTCTACAAAGCATTTTCAATTTAAGAAAAGATATAAGTTTCACCCGCGGTTCATCGGACCATTTGAAATAGTGCAATGCATCAATCCAGTTGCATTTTAGTTGAAATTACCAAAGTCAATGAAAATGTACCCAGTTTTCCATACTTCTTTATTAAAAACTGCATGGAAAAAACAGAGATCACACCCACCACCTCTCCTAATTGGAGATCAAGAGGAATATGAAGTACTAAGTATCAAAAAAAGCAAACGCATCGAAGGAAAATTGTGGTACTTAGTTTCCTGGAAATGATATAGATCTGAAGAGACTTGTGGGAACTAAGTGATGCTATTCACGCTCCAGTTTAATATGAATATTCCATACACATCACCCAGAAGCTCCTGCGTAACTGGGAGTGTTAGTATTTTTGATGGGGTGGACTGTCATGATCTGCCAGGGACTCACCTTGGCAAGAAACAAATCACAAAAGAGACAAAGACTGTTTTGATGGCTTGGTAATCCTTCAGCCATATATGTGACCAAGACATTGTTCTTTATTTTTACTTTGTATTATATTCTTATTTTTCATTGTATTTATCATCACATATTTCATTGTTTTTGCCATTGCTTGTTAGAATTTTGCCAATGCTTGCTTGGAACAGCCACGAAACACTAAAGACCATTTGTCCCCTTGCAGCTCCGGTACTTTGCAAAGAGAACTGCCATCTTGGATCCTCAAAAAGGTATAAATACCTGCCACATCCAGTTCTCTGTGCGGATTATTGAGAATACTGAGTTAGGGACGCAGCGGTAGTGCTGGGTGCTGCCAAACTGGTTTCCAAGTTTTCGCTTGGCAGTTTTCTGCTTCTGAGATCCTCGTCTTCATTCCTGGATGCAGGTAGGTTTGTTTATGCGTGGAGTGTTCCCGGTCAGCTTAAAAAATGAGGCGCCGGTTTATTTCACACCGATACCCTCGCATCTGTGTTTCCGCTCCATGGGGAGCGACCCCGCTGGGCATTTGCTACGTATCCTGTCACCTCTCTGTGTAAGTGGCTCTTTGGCTTTGCTGCATTTCTGGTTACTGCTTTGTAAGAGCGGCCACTGGGCATTGCCGTATTTGTTGTCACTGCTCCGTGGGAGCGGGCCTTGGGCATTTGTCACAGTTGCAGTTACTGTTGCATGGAGTGGCTTCTTTGAGAATTTTGTACCATTCGGAGAAGATCAATGAGAACAGTTATGTTGAATACATTGATATCATACAGACTATGAAAATGTAGAACTGTTATGTTGAATAGAAATTATCCACAACTTGATGTAAGTCAACTAGTTATCGAAATATTTAGTAAGACTTGGTACAGTGGTATATAAATATTGATGAAGACTTGAACATTTAGATATCGTTTACAATTGACTATAATATCAAACAGAAGGCATCATGGCCGCAAGAAGAAAGGATACTATACATTATTAATAGAAACTTAGGGGCCTATTGGGATGGCGGGCAGACCTGAGTCCGCCCGTCATCCTAGCGGGAACAGGATCCGCCCGCCTGCCATGCGGCGGTCCGGCACCCCTGATCATGATGCGACCGCCACCACGGTGGTCGCATCTGGCATTTTAACATTGCGGCGGGTGCTGCTGGCTGCAGCACCCGCGGCAATGGTGAAATGCCATGTTGTGCATTTCCATCCACAACGTCGCAGGCACTGAGCAGTGCCTGCCACCTTGTGCATGGACATGTAGTGGGGTACCATAGGTACCCCCCCAAGCGCACCCCCCCAACCCAACGGGGGCCCGCAATGGGCCCCCCAAAACAAATCCCCACCAGACTTTCCATGGTGGCAACGCCACCATGGAAAGGCCTTAAATTCTCTACATCCTAATATGGATGGTGGTGCCTGCAAAGCACTGCCACCATATTGGAAACCCAGCTCCGCCCGACCGGTGGAAAAGCGTCGGACGGACTTTCCGTCCGCTGCGATACCCACCATCATTGTAATATGGTGGTGGGTAATTTATGTTACAATGGCGTGGCGATCATTACACCATTGTAATCAGCCCCTTAGACACCAATAACTCTACGTCATATGATTCTTTTTCTTTTAGAGGTACGCTATGTTCGTATGCTCTTATATGTTTATCAATGTATACAATTGAGAGTTGTTACATACTAGGAACTGTCCAGAGTGCTACCCAGACACTTCGTCTCATTCCAGGTCTTCCTTCCTCCCTTCAGTACCCTCCCTAATTTCCCTTCCCCGTCTAGTCACTTTGAAACTCTGTGCAACTAAGCCTGAGTCAAAGCTGTTGGAAGGTAGGCGTCTTGAGGGTACTGCTCCTGAGGAACCTAAAAACGGTGATATATCCGTTACATTGGAGGGACCCCTTAGTCGTCTTGACCCCTTTCTTAAGGTATGAAAGGACATACCTGTGGGTTGGTCCTCAAGTTTGTTGTGGGACAAAACTCAAGCCTGAAACCACGTCACTCTTTGACCATCTGGACACTTGGACTTCGCCTGGATCTGAAACTGCATCACGGATGACTCCTGCGGCTCCTGGTCTCGCTGTTCTGCAAGGCTTCTTCATCGACTGTATCTGAGCTTTTTCCAGGATCTTCAACAGACCAGTGGGCATCAAGGACACCCAAAGTAATCTCCTTTGGAGTGAAGGAGTCACTTCCCTGCATCTGCTTCTTCAGAAGATACTTGCTCCTGCTGCTGCTGTCCAGAAGCCACTTTTTAAATATTTTTTGAGAAACACCGAAAAAACCAAGCAAAAAGGGTTCTTGAAGGAAAGAGATGCCTGGCTAAAGATGCTCCAACAAGAATGATTGAAATGGGTGGGGTTCTTCAATAGTTACAGTGGGAAATGTTATGAACCAATCAAATCTTTTGTTTTGAGGTCACATGGGATCCACGCACCGTGCGCTCACGAAGCACGCACCCGACTCAACTCTGTGAAAATATATTTAAAAGTAATATAAGTTTATTATAAGTACAAATATATTACTTTTATGACTATCTTAGATAATCTCTTACCCTAATATGTATATTAAAGACACATACATATCATTTTAGAACATAAAAAAAATTCACAGGAGTCGCGCACCCAGCGTACCCCAGCACGTACATGACGTCACGCAGGACCCACCACCGCGCAAGCGCGCATACCATAATGCGCATGTGTCGCGAGTGCGCGGGAGCTGGAGTCGCGGACTGGTCGCACACCAATAGCGCACATCACGCAATATTAAATGTGTATGAAGTAACTGAAAAACATGCAGCAGTCGCACACCGTACACGGATCCTTCACGACTTTTCTAAAATGGCAGCTAGAATCCACGCACCCATCTTGATGGGTACACTTTGGGTGCGCGACTCCCCAAAAAATGTTGAATTTTTTTTTTTAAAAGAAAATAATATAAATATAATAAAATAAAAAAATAAAACAAAAACATAAAAAATATTTCAGTTTGAATGTAAAAAAAATACATGTGTGCAACTTTCAGAAAAAATATATAATGTTATTTAAGGAATAAAATATTTATAAATTAACAGTAAAAAACCTGTAGAAAATCAGTACAAAAAAATTTATATTACTACTATTACACTTAAAAACTTGCATTTAAAAAACCTTTGAAATTCACTGAAAAAACATGTTTACGAGACGTTATAGTTTGAAATGAGCCTTTAAAAAACCTTAGTAATTCACTGAAAAAATGATAGGTTTCAGGGGTGTTATAGTTAGCTGGACACTTCACTCATACAAAACCATAGAAATTCCTCCATTAGTTAGTTCTGCTAACTATAACCCATGCGCCTGCACTGCACTGCTGATGATGTCACATATTACATCATTCATGACATGTCAGGGACATCACTGATGACATCTCAAATTACATCACTGCTGACATCACTGATGACATCGTCCAAGTGACAATCTGATTCACCTCATCACACACTAGTATAACCTTTGATCACCACTGTAAAATACAGAGTTCCATATTTGAAACCATTGTCACACCAATACCAGTTACTACAGACCCACTCACTGATTCCTAAGTCTACACACACAACTACCCATTCACCCACAGAATCACTTATACATGCAGTCAGCGATCAATAGCACACTATCAAATCAAATAAAAACACCTCAATAGACATTGACACATCAGCAGTCATCCTAGTCAGTTATGCAGTCATCCTACTCACTCATGAAAAGAATCAATCACACTTACATGTACTCATCTACACAGTTAAACACACAACTCCTCATTTATTCATACACATAGTAACAAATTGTTACCATGTTAAAAAATTACTATTACAATTATACAATCATCCATACAGTTACTCTCACAATCACTGTCTTTTACGTATACTTATTTATATACACCAACTTTCACATTCAATGACTTTTATTTTTGTACTTTGTTGTAAGCATGGGCGGAAAATCCGTTCCGCTCGCGAATTTTGCGGATTTTCGGTAAATTCGCAATCCGCGAACGCTCGCGAATTTACCGAAAATCCGCAAATTCGCACGCAGCGGATTTTTTTTCTTGGTGATACAATTTTGCGGCGTGCGGTGTAAGTTCGCAATTGCGAACATGTAGGCAGCAACAATCTCGCACTCGCGAAATTACAAAAATTGCAATTCTACACAAGAAATCCACTAGCAAGCAGCATAGACCTTCTGAAAATGATGATTTTTATGAGAATAACTCCTCAGGTTGACATTTGCCTGCACTTTTTTGGATTTGAGGCCTTTTGACTTTCTTTGGATCACTTTTGGATTAGAAATCAACTTTCACAAGTAAGCTTGTTTGGGGCATTACAGTTGCTGTAATGCTGTTCTGCAGAAAAACGAGTTTTGCAAAAGTGAAAGCATTCAGCAGGTTCAAAAGTTCAAACTCATCATTAGTACCCATTCCCTATCGTGCTTCCTGACTGGGGCCCCTCCAGAGTTCAGTTGCTAGTTGCAACAATTGTATGACCCTGCTCTGACCCTCACAGCAGGCTCATAGAATAGCTACAAGTAGGCCATAAAAGGTCCTGGAAAAAAAAAATTGCACTGCAACAGAAAGCAAATTACAGATAAGGAAGGAGGTGCCAGACTGGAATTTTAAAACAGTGACACATTAATAAATCAACCCCAAATTAATTCATGTCAGTTGAGGCAGGGCTGATGTGCTTGTTTTTTTCCCCCATAACCTACAGTGATGATGAACCAGAGGGTGGCATGGGTGAAACAGAGGGTGGCAGGGGTGAAACAGAGGGTGCTGGGAACCTGTGATGATGAACCAGACGTAGAACATAATCGCGACCGTTCCGAGCCGACATGTAAGTTCGCAATTGCGAACTGGTACAAAACCCTCGCGAACTGGCAGAAATCCTTGCGAACACAAAAAAAAAAATCCGCAAATTCGCAAGAATTCGCGGATTTTGCGGATTGCGAGTTCGCAAATTCGCAAAATTCACGAACGCCAGATTCGCAAAATTCGCTCATGCTTACTTTGTTGGAGATGTACCACTGAGACATATATCCGCTCAACAACACACAAATAAACACACTAAGTCAGCCAAACAACTGTTTCCACATGCACTTTTAAACCCATACACCTAGTCAGTCAACCACTCATACATCTATGCATAGAGTTACACACCCCCCACCCAACCAAGCACACACTCAGTCTCCCATAGAAATACTCAGCCAACTAATCAATAACTAATATAGACACTCAAGTACTTAGTGACCAACTGATGCAGCAGGTTGTACAACAACAGAGACAGTGATGCACACATTCACATAGTTTAGTTACTAACCCATGTATTTAGTGAGACACTTTTAATTACTCACTTAAAGTGACAGTCAGACAGGTACTAATTCCTCCATCCAAACAGTTATATATCCACTCAATCTTCAGTACAGATTGGTATATATATAACACATATTTAAATTTCAAACTAAACCACATTCACTGCATGATGATCAGTGGTGTCATTTGAGATATCAACAGTGATGTCATCAGTGATGTCACTGATCATGTCATGAATTATGTAATATGTGACATCATCAGCAGCGCATTGCGGGCGCACCAGTTATAGTTAGCAGAACTAACTATAACAGAGGAATTTCTATGGTTTTGTACGAGTGACATCTCCAGCTAACTATAACACCCCTGAAACCTATGTTTTTTTCAGTGAATTATGTATATAACTACAGCGTTCCCTGTATGTGGCTTGTGACAGGGCGTAAGGACCCAAGATTATCAGCACAACGCAGCTCCAAAATGAAAAAGAAATTCACACACATTGTGTACAGGTGATTCCAATGAAATGCTTATTGAGGCATTGCACTCAATTTCTCCTGCATATATATGTGTGTATTACCTACTGGCGGTCGCCAGTAGATAGTTATAGTTAGGACCTAGCTACCATAGGAAATCTGCAACATTCTATTGAGAATAACTTTGGCGCCGGTGGAGGAATTTGCGTGTAATTTTGCAAAATTTAGGCCAGCTCCGCTCCGCTTCTTCCCTAGAAGTTTCGGGGCGATTCGTTAAGCGGGGGCCGAGAAAAAAGGGGGTCCCAAAACGTGTTTTCCCTATGTTAATTTCCATAGGACGAATAGACAAGGCTACAGCCCGAGCCGCTGAATGGAATTACACCAAACTTTGCAAAATTGTAGGGACTGGTACGCAGAAGTGCCTTTTCTATATTTGGTGAAAATTGCTCCAGTGGTTTTTACGAAAATTAGGTTCAAAAACACATATATATCTATATGCACGCTTCCAGCGCTTACGGGTACGCATACCGGGGAGCGCACCCGGCGCGAAACGGAAGTGCGCGAGCGGAAAGCTGATCGGCTCTCGGGTGTCTGTCAACATTCTAAACAGTCCGGAGAGTCCGCCATCTTGTGTCTCGGTAGAATCGAGACACAAGAGGTGAAAATAAAAAAGGGGAAATGATTATAAGGGGGGCAGGGTAGACCCTCCCTGACCCACTAGGTTTTCTGAGGGGGACCTAGAAGGGCCCTGAAGGTCAAAAAAACTATATATATATTTTTTAATTTTCACGGGGTAAGCGCTAGGTGCGTTCCCATGTACGCTTCCAGGTACGCGCACCCAGAGCGTACCACAGGGAAAAACAGTGAAAGAAAATAGTGTAAAATAAGAATTTGGTTTGCTTAGAGGTAGGGTAGCTCTAAAAAGAGCTTTTGTGTTATGAGGGTGATTTAAGTATCTACAAGTAAGTACCGATGCAGAGTCTAAAATTCAAGAGAAAGACTCTGTTTCCCTCATCTGAGAAATGTACACCGTCTCCTCTGTAAATATCTTGCATGTTGCAATGCAAGTTATTGTGGTATATGGAACTCATACCATAGTTTCTCAGGAAAGCAGCAACAGATCCTTTTTGGATGCCCTGAGACAGTCTAGGGGGTGAGGGGCACTCTACCCTGCCCCCTTTTCACGTTCTGAACTATTATATTTCACTCTCTTCTGAAACTACACAAAATGGCGGTGATAGGGTGCATCAGAGACAGACATTGAGAGAAAGGAAGCAGGAGATGAAGAAGAGATGTCAAATACACATTGGAGAAAATATAGTGGGAGAAGGGAAGTAAATATGAGTAAACTTACTATGTAACATAAATATGTTGCACTCTATACTATAAGTCTCACATTATACTACAACGACTTCGCTACTACCTCATAAAATAGAAATAAAAATGAATAATATGTCAACCAATTTTTAATTTCTAAATATTAATTTATTGTTCTAAATTTTCATAATTTAAAAGAACTTGTAACATGTCCTCATCAGGAATTTCCTCTTCAATCATATCATCGGGAATCTCCTCATGAAAAGTCTGCAATGTTGATTGTTGGAATTCTATGGTATCCAAACATTCAAAAAATTCTTCGTCAAGAGATTGATCAAAAAAATCATTTATGTCATCTACTCCTTGTGTAAAAATGTTATTATTGGTGCTGTCAATATCCGTGACATTTAGTATTTCAATAAATGTAGTTGAAAATTCAAAAGAAATTTCCTTGGTCTCCTCATTCTGATCCATTTTATTTTCAGATTTCTTGCTGTAAATTGCAGAAAAGAGTAATTACTTTCATTTATCGTTTTTAGTAACACATAATATAAAACTAGCTTAATCAAGTATTTAGTTCTTTAAAATTAATTGGGCAATGTATAGTATCAGGCAGGAACTAGAAATATAGAGCATTGCATGTGATGAAGCCTATCCTAATCCATAATTATAACAGAATGACTGTAAATAACTAAGTGAAAACATTTTTCAAATTATCTTAAAGTGTATAACATAGCTCCTCTTACAAATTAACAACTCACCTTTTTGAAAGTAGAAGAGTTAGTACTGTCTAAATCAAACACCAGAAATTGAGCACCAGAAATTCCTCACAAATGTACCTCAGACAGTAGTATCACAAAATGGCCGTGTTTTCCTCTCATTTAAGATATATACATAACCAATCAAACTTCATCACACATAAATTCAAAACCAAAGTAACATTTAACTTGAGCTTTGGGCCGACGGGCTCTTGGAAGACGCACCTGCGTGCCGGTTCTGGCATCGAGGCCTTTGACTGTTGTGTGGCGGCCTTCTCTTCCACCCCTAAACAATCTTTCTCTACTGATGAGGGAAGTCATCCGGAAACCCGAGACATGTCTCGGGCGATATCCTAAAACCCGGGACATGTATCGGGTCTAGAGATTCATCAGTCCTACAAGTACCGACTTGCACCCACCTGGGTGATCCACTGAAGAGCAAGTACCAGAGTCCCGAGGGGCGATCCGGAAGAGGGGCTAGCGGTGTGCGCTCCATTTATGACGAAACACAATACGGCTCCCTTGAGCTTTGGGCCAACGGGCTCTTGGAAGACGCACCTGCGTGCCGGTTCTGGCATCGAGGCCTTTGACTGTTGTGTGGCGGCCTTCTCTTCTACCCCTAAACAATCTTTCTCTAATGATGAGGGAAGTCATCCCGAAACCCGAGACATGTCTCGGGCAATATCCTAAAACCCGGGACATGTATCGGGTCTAGAGATTCATCAGTCCTACAAGTACCGACTTGCACCCACCTGGGTGATCCACTGAAGAACTGCAAGTACCAGAGTCCTGAGGGGCGATCCGGAGGAGGGGCTAGCGGTGTGCGCTCCATTTATGACGAAACACAATACGGCTCCCTTGAGCTTTGGGGCCGACGGGCTCTTGGAAGACGCACCTGCGTGCCGGTTTCTGGCATCGAGGCCTTTGACTGTTGTGTGGCGGCCTTCTCTTCCACCCCTAAACAATCTTTTTCTACTGATGAGGGAAGTCATCCCGAAACCCGAGACATGTCTCGGGCGATATCCTAAAACCCGGGACATGTATCGGGTCTAGAGATTCATCAGTCCTACAAGTACCGGCTTGCACCCACCTGGGTGACCCACCGAAGAACTGCAAGTACCAGAGTCCTGAGGGGCGATCAGGAGGAGGGGCTAGCGGTGTGCGCTCCATTTATGATGAAACACAATACGGCTCCCTTGAGCTTTGGGCCGACGGGTTCTTGGAAGACGCACCTGCGTGCCGGTTCTGGCATCGAGGCCTTTCACTGTTGTGTGGCGGCCTTCTCTTCCACCCCTAAACAATCTTTCTCTACTGATGAGGGAAGTCATCCGGAAACCCGAGACATGTCTCGGGCTATATCCTAAAACTCGGGACATGTATCGGGTCTAGAGATTCATCAGTCCTACAAGTACCGACTTGCACCCACCTGGGTGATCCACTGAAGAACTGCAAGTACCAGAGTCCCGAGGGGCGATCCGGAGGAGGGGCTAGCGGTTTGCACTCCATTTATGACGAAACACAATACGGCTCCCTTGAGCTTTGGGCCGACGGGCTCTTGGAAGACGCACCGGCGTGCGGGTTCTGGCATCGAGGCCTTTGACTGTTGTGTGGCGGCCTTCTCTTCCACCCCTAAACAATCTTTCTCTACTGATGAGGGAAGTCATCCCGAAACCCGAGACATGTCTCGGGCGATATCCTAAAACCCGGGACATGTATCGGGTCTAGAGATTCATCAGTCCTACAAGTACCGACTTGCACCCACCTGGGTGATCCACTGAAGAACTGCAAGTACCAGAGTCCCGAGGGGTGATCCGGAGGAGGGTCTAGCGGTGTGCGCTCCATTTATGACGAAACACAATACGGCTCCCTTGAGCTTTGGGCCAACGGGCTCTTGGAAGATGCACCTGCGTGCCGGTTCTGGCATCGAGGCCTTTGACTGTTGTGTGGCGGCCTTCTCTTCCATCCCTAAACAATCTTTCCTACTGATGAGGGAAGTCATCCCGAAACCCGAGACATGTCTCGGGCGATATCCTAAAACCCGGGACATGTATCGGGTCTAGAGATTCATCAGTCCTACAAGTACCGACTTGCACCCACCTGGGTGATCCACTGAAGAACTGCAAGTACCAGAGTCCCGAGGGGCGATCCGGAGGAGGGGCTAGCGGTGTGCGCTCCATTTATGACGAAACACAATACGGCTCCCTTGAGCTTTGGGCCGACAGGCTCTTGGAAGACGCACCTGCGTGCTGGTTCTGGCATCGAGGCCTTTGACTGTTGTGTGGCGGCCTTCTCTTCTACCCCTAAACAATCTTTCTCTACTGATGAGGGAAGTCATCCCGAAACCCGAGACATGTCTCGGGCGATATCCTAAAACCCGGGACATGTATCGGGTCTAGAGATTCATCAGTCCAACAAGTACCGACTTGCACCCACCTGGGTGATCCACTGAAGAACTGCAAGTACCAGAGTCCCGAGGGGCGATCAGGAGGAGGAGCTAGCGGTGTGCGCTCTATTCATGACAAAACACAATACGGCTCCCTTGAGCTTTGTGCCGACGGGCTCTTGGAAGACGCAACTGCGTGCCGGTTCTGGCATCAAGGCCTTTGACTGTTGTGTGGCGGCCTTCTATTCCACCCCTAAACAATCTTTCTCTACTGATGAGGGAAGTCATCCGGAAACCCGAGACATGTCTCGGGCTATATCCTAAAACTCGGGACATGTATCGGGTCTAGAGATTCATCAGTCCTACAAGTACCGACTTGCACCCACCTGGGTGATCCACTGAAGAACTGCAAGTACCAGAGTCCTGAGGTGCGATCAGGAGGAGGAGCTAGCGGTGTGCGCTCCATTTATGACGAAACACAATGCGGCTCCCTTGAGCTTTGGGCCGACGGGCTCTTGGAAGACGCACCTGCGGGCCGGTTCTGGCATCGAGGCCTTTGACTGTTGTCTGGCGGCCTTCTCTTCCACCCCTAAACAATCTTTCTCTAATGATGAGGGAAGTCATCCCGAAACCTGAGACATGTCTCGGGCGATATCCTAAAACCCGGGACATGTATCGGGTCTAGAGATTCATCAGTTCTATAAGTACCGACTTGCACCCACCTGGGTGATCCACTGAAGAACTGCAAGTACCAGAGTCCAGAGGGGCGATCAGGAGGAGGAGCTAGCGGTGTGCGCTCCATTTATGACGAAACACAATACGGCTCCCTTGAGCTTTGGGCCGACGGGCTCTTGGAAGACGCACCTGTGTGCCGGTTCTGGCATCGAGGCCTTTGACTGTTGTGTGGGGGCCTTCTCTTCCACCCCTAAACAATCCTTCTCTACTGATGAGGGAAGTCATCCCGAATCCCGAGACATGTCTCGGGCGATATCCTAAAACCCGGGACATGTATCGGGTCTAGAGATTCATCAGTCCTACAAGTACTGACTTGCACCCACCTGGGTGATCCACTGAAGAACTGCAAGTACCAGAGTCCCGAGGGGCGATCCGGAGGAGGGGCTAGCGGTGTGCGCTCCATTTATGACGTAACATTTTAATTGGTTCTAAATTTCAACACTTTCAAATGAGTTTTCCCCATTCAATTTTCCATAGGACATTTAGACATTGCTACAGCCTGAACGGCTGAACGGAATTATACCAAACTTGGCAAAATGGTAGGGACTGGTACATAGTAGGGCCTTTTCCATATTTGTTAAAAATGCTCCAGTGGTTTTTATGAAAAGCAACTTCAAAAACACATATATATCAATATGCGCGCTTCGAGCGCTTACCGGTACGCGTACCGGGGAGCGCACACGGCGCACCACGGAAGTGCGCGAGCGGAAAGCTGATTGGCTCTCGGGTGTCTGACAACATTCTAAACAGTCCGGAGAGTCCGCCATCTTGTGTCTCGGTAAAATCGAGACACAAGAGGTGAATAAAAAGGGGGAAATGATTAAAAGGGGGCAGGGCAGACACCCCCTGACCCCCTAGGTTTTCTGTGTGGGCCTAGAAGGATCCTGAAGGGCTAAAAAGCAAATTCTTTTTTTAAAACATTTTTCGCGGGGTAAGCGCTGGGTGCGTTCCCATGTACGCTTCCCGGTACGCGCACCCTGAGCGCACCAGGGGGAAAAACAGTGTAAAAAATTAGAGTAAGAAAATAATTTAGAGTGCTTAGAGGTAGGGTAGCTCTGAAAAGAGATGTTGTGTTATGTGGGTGTTTTTTGTACCTACAAGTAGGTACCAATGCAGAGTCTCAAATTCAAGAGGAAGACTTTATTCCCCTCATCTGTAAAATGTACACCATCTCTCCTATAGATGCCTTGCATGTTGTAATGCAAGTTGTTGTGGTATATGGCAGAAACAGATTCATTCACATGTTTCCTTGCTTTCTCAATCTGTGGACAAAATTGGTTGGACCAGTTCAATTTTTGCCTTTGGCATATATTAGAAAATACCAAGGCAGTTTTTGGAAAAAGTGACACCAATTGCCCAAAGATGTCCTTTAAAAGAATTTCCAGACCTACCCCAGTCAAAGTGCCCAGGTCATTGCCACCACAGTGCACAATTATGAGGTCAGGGTGTGGTAGATGCATAAAGGATTTTACCAATGGTATCATTTGGTGACTTCTCAATCCTCTCTGTCCAATCCACACAATGTCCACATTTGGTAAATCAAGGTTGCAAATACCTCTGTTACTTGCATATTTTTCACTCCAGTGAACAAAGCTATGACCCACAAACCAGTCTTTTGGCATCTTGAAGGTAGATGTGCTTGTATTTAGATGAGTTGTGGAAATGAAATGGCAGTTTGAAAGTAGGAGTTATGAAAAAAAAGTGGTTGTGATTCAGTGCACTTGAAAAACAAGAACTGATTTGTGGTTTCTTAACATTCTCTACTGAAAATTAGGGTGTATGCATCTGTTTTTTGAAAGAAGTAATTCTAATGGTTGAGAAAAAGTCATTGAAAGAAACATTGCACATGATTAGCTACTACATTGAGAGGTCAAACACCCTTGCTGGATTCTTTTGCAACATAGTATGGTGAACTTTTCAACTCTGTGCTGAGTTAGGTGGGAGTTACCATGGTAATAGGGTGAATGAGCACTGGGGGGATGGGTGAATATTATGTGAGTTTCAAAGTGTTGAAATGTAGAACAATTAAAATGTTAGTTTGGTTTTGAAATAGTGTGGGAAGAATTTTAATTGGTTAAGTCCAGGAATATGTATGAAGAATTACAGGGAATCAGGGCCATTTGTGGTTGTTTCAGGTGCATTTCAGAGATTCTGCTTAAGAAAATCTGGTGTGTGTGACTGACACTGTTCTAAATCTTCCAAAGCATTTTTAAAGGTGAGTAATGATTCTTTTAATAAAGATAGACTGCTGTATGCACTATGGGAAAGATTAAGAAGCATATTGTGCTTCTTTATTCTTGCATTGTGTGTCATGTTTTTTTGTAATGCTGTTAAAAAATTTAATGGTGCATATTGGAAATTTATTTTGGAAATGAGTTAAGTTTCTGCCTTGTTTTGTAGTGGTCATTTAAATGGGCTGTGCTCTGTGTCAAAAACGATTTACTATGGAAAATGTTTTCTGGTTAAATGCCTGGGTTTTAAAGTTTGGTCAAGGATCTCTCTGAGTGTCTGTGTGAAATAAGGAATTACATTATCACATTTTTCAATAATGTCACCTGTGCCTGCTGACAGTTTGCCTCTCTTAACTTAAAGGGTACTCTGTATTTGTGTCTTACCTTACTCTGTGCATGTGTGTTATCTCATATATGATTCATTTAATGAAGATAGACTGCTGTATGCAGTATGGGGAAGATTAGGAAGCATATTGTGCTTCTTTATTCTTGTATTGTGTGTCATGTTTTTTTGTAATGCTGTTAAAAAATGTAATGGTGCATATTTGAAATGTATTTTGGAAATGAGTTAGGTTTCTGACTTGTTTTGTAGTGGTCATTTAAATGGGCTGTGGTCTGTGTCAAAAACGATATCCTATGGAAAATGTTTTCTGGTAAAATTTCTGGCTTTTAAACTTTGGTCAAGGATCACACTGAGTATCTGTATGAAATAAGGAATTATATTTTCACATTTTTCAATAATGTCACCTGAGTCGCCTCACAGTTTGCATCTCTAAGCTTAAAGGGTACTCTGTGCCTGTGTATCACCTCACTCTGAGCCTGTGTGACTATTTCATGTCATGTGCCTAAGATCACACTGTGAGTCAAGCTTGATTTTAAATGGATCTGGGTGAATAATTTGCTTAGTTGATATGTTTAAAAGTATGGCAATACATGTATTTTGGAAGTCAGTTAGGCTTTAGGATATGTACTAGTAGGGAATCTTAGACAGCATGTCTGTTAGGCCTCTTACTTCACAAATAGGCTCTAAGCTGTGCAATCAAGATCCAGGGTATAATGTTCAAATGAAAAAGGAATGTTAATTCTTGCTTATATATATGTGATCTGTTTTTTGCCAGTAGAGACAGTGAGATAGTATGAGCAGAGACACACATATTGCATGCAGAGACAGACATGGTAGATTACATGTAACATCTTGGTCATGTGCCTAAGATCACACTGTGAGTCAAGCTTGATTTTAAACAGATCTGGGTGAATAATTTGCTTAGTTGATGTGTTTAAAAGTATGGCAATCCATATATTTTTGAAGTCAGTTAGGCTTTAGGATATGTACTAGTAGGGAATCTTAGGCAGCATGTCTTTTAGGCCTCTTACTTCATAAATAGGCTCTAAGCTGTGCAATCAAGATCCAGGGTGTGCCGTGGAAATGAAAAAGGAATGTTATGTCTTGCTTATATATATGTGGTCTGTTTTTTGCCAGTAGAGACAGTGAGATAGTATGAGCAGAGACACACATATTGCATGCAGACACAGACATGGTAGATTACATGTAACATCCTGGTCATGTGCCTAAGATCACACAGTGAGTCAAGCTTGTTTTTAAATGGATCTGGGTGAATAATTTGCTTAGTTGATGTGTTTAAAAGTATGGAAATACATATATTTTTGAAGTCAGTTAGGCTTTAGGATATGTACTAGAAGGGAATCTTAGGCAGCATGTCTGTTAGGCCTCTTACTTCATAAATAGGCTCTAAGCTGTGCATTCAAGATCCAGGGTGTGCCGTGGAAATGAAAAAGGAATGTTATGTCTTGCTTATATATATGTGGTCTGTTTTTTTGCCAGTAGAGACAGTGAGATAGTATGAGCAGAGACACACATATTGCATGTAGAGACAGACATGGTAGATTACATGTAACATCCTGGTCATGTGCCTAAGATCACACTGTGAGTCAAGCTTGATTTTAAATGGATCTGGGTGAATAATTTGCTTAATTGATGTGTTTAAAAGTATGGCAATACATGTATTTTTGAAGTCAGTTAGACTTTAGGATATGTACTAGTAGGGAATCTTAGGCAGCATGTCTGTTAGGCCTCTTACTTCACAAATAGGCTCTAAGCTGTGCAATCAAGATCCAGGGTGTGCCGTGGAAATGAAAAATGAATGTTATGTCTTGCTTATATATATGTGGTCTGTTTTTTGCCACTAGACATATTGAAATAGTATGAGCAGAGACACACATATTCCCCTCACTCCCTTCCTACACTCACCTTCTTTCAGACCTCCTGCTTTACTTCCCTTCCTCTCTCTTCCCTTCCTTCGCTCCTTCACTCTTTTCCCTTCCCTTACTCTCCTTACTCCACTTCACTAACTCCTTCTCTCGCTGCCTCTGTCCTCTTACTTCCTCACTCCCCTTCCCTCACTCCCTTTCTCTTAGCCTTACTCTCTCCATCCCTTCCGTCTCTCACTCCTCTTCTGTCACGCTCACTCCCTATAACTCACCCACAGTCTTTCACTTATCTTTCTTTGCTCCCTTACTCAGTTCCTTTCTGTCACTCTTTCCTTCACTACCTCTATCCTCTCACTTCCTCACTCCCCTTGTCTTAACCTCACTCACTTTTATCCACCCTCTTTACTCATGCTCTCTGCCGTTCTTTCACCCTCCTTCATCCCCGTTCCCTTAGTTTGGTTACCTCACTACCCCTCATTCCCTATCTTTTTCTCCCTTTCCCTTTACTTTCATCCCCCACTCACCTTCTCTCAGTACCTATGCTTCAGTCCTCTTTCCCTCTATTCTCTTCCTTCGCTCACTCACTCATTCCCCTTCCCTCACTCACCTTACTCCACTTTACTCACTCTTTCTCTCTGTTCTGTCACATCCTCATTCTACTTCCCTCACTCCCTCTCTCTTAGCTTTACTACCTCCGTCCCTTCACTCTCTCACTCCTCTTCCGTCACGCTCACTCCCAATAACTTTGGAACACTCCCTCACTTAGCTTTCTATTGTCCCTCACTCAGTCTCCTTGTCTTACTCTTTCCTTCAGTCCCTCTGTCTCCTCACTCCCTCACTCCCCTTGTCTCATGCTCACTTGCCTTTATCCACCCTCTATCACCCTCACTGGCCTTCTCTCATTCTCCTTCTCCTCTGTTTCCTTACTCCACTTCCCTCACTACCTCTTGTTCCCCATTCCTTTACTCCCCTCCCCCTCTCTCCCCTCCACCACTTACCAGCTCTCAGTCACTCGACTTCAGTCCCCTTCCCCTTCTTTATATCTTTTGCTCCCTCAGTAATTCCCCTTTCCTCAGTCACCTTACTCAACTTAATTCACTACTTCTCTCACTCCCTCTGTCCTCTTACATCCTCACTCCCCTTCCCTCACTCTCTCACTGTTACTCTCACTCCCTCCATCCCCTCACTTTGTCACACCCCCTTCCTTCACACTCACTCCCTTTAACTCACAATCACTCCCTTATTTATCTTTCTATGCTCCCTTACTTAGTCTTCTTCTCTTCCTTTACTTCCTCATTGTCCTCACTCCCTCAATCCCCTTGTCTTACGCTCACTCGCCTTTATCCACCCTCTATCACTCTTCTTTCTTCAACGTCACTGCTCTTCTCTCACCCTCCCTCACCCCGTTGCCTTACTGCACTTCCCTCACTTATCGTCATTCCCCATGTTCACTCATCTTCCCCTCCCTCCCCTCCCACACTCACTTTATTTCAGTCCCCCTTATTTACTTCTTTTCCCCTCTCTTACCTTCCTTCACTCATTCACTCATTCCCCTTCCCTTACTCACCTTACTCCACTTTACTCACTCCTTCTCACATTCCCTCTGTCCTCTCACTTCTTCACTGCTCTCCTCTCACTCCGTCTGTTTTACCCTCACTCCCTCTGTCCCCTCATTTTCACTTCCCTTCAATCACCCTCACTCATCTTCAAACCCTCACTGTCATCAACTCACTCTCACTCACTTCACCTTCCTTCTTCCTCACTCCACTAGCCTTACTCGCACTCCCATTACTTTATCCTCCCTCACCCTCTTTCCCTCAATATCAATCCCCTTTTTTCCCCTTGACTCATTTCTTTCCGTCACTTCCTGTCACTCTCCTTCGTTCACTCCACTTCAACTCACTCTTGTTTACAACTCACCTTCTCTCACTCCTCTTCTGACACTTGTTCGCTCTGTCACTTTCTCCCCTTCATTCACTCATTTCATTCATTCATTTATTCAGTACATAGTCTCATAAAAAAAGAATTGCAAAATCTGTAAAGAATATAGCTCTTTTTGGAGAATTGGAGTTAGTTATTAAAAGAACTTTTTTTTCTTCTTTTCTTTTTATATTTATTTTTAAACTTTTTCATAACGATTTTATATTTTTTTTGTATTTTTTTCAGGGGAAAAACAAAACCAGGGATTCCAAAACTGCTCAACAGGAGCAAAAAAAGGTGAAAAATTAGGGATGGGGATGGCAGCGGTGTTCCTCTCTCTTCTGAGCAATCAGTTCAATACTCTGCTCCCCATAACAGAGCAGTTCATCGCAGTCCATGCATAGAATTTTGATGCGTGCAAACTGCGGCTGCACGTTCTGGATCATTCTTCCACCTTCTCTTCCAGAAGTTGTTGCACCACCAGTCGAGGTGCTGGCCCCATCTCTCGATGCTTTCCGTGCCAGGTCCCTGACACTCTCCCGGGCATAGTTCTGGGGGTGCCTTCTTTGCACATGTCTAATCATTGTGGAGTTCCCAAAACTGTATTTTTTTCTGGAGTCACCACGAGAAAGAATGGTATGACATATCTTGCATTCCACCTTTGGTGCATTTACTTTCTTCTCACCTTCTGGAATGCTGAAAAACTTCCAGATGAAGTGCTCCTTAACTTTTGGTTGAGGAGGGTTCTCAAGGAGAAACTCATCAGAGTCACTGCTGCTTGGTGCTCTTGCAGCCATTCTTTCCAGAGAATTGAAGAGGAGAAAAAGGGAACAGGTCTTGCTCTCTGCAAAGTGAAAGAGGTAGTGAAGGAAATGGGTGGGGTTTTCATTAGTTGTAAAAAAACTGTTAACAACCAATGAAAAGTGTTATTTTAAGGTCACATGACTTGACACGCTTATGCTACGCGCTCCGGAGCGCTTCCGGGGGCGCTTACGCGGCACGTACCTAGGAGCTTCCGGGGGCGCTTAAGCAGCACGTACGTAGGCGCTTCCGGGGGCGCTTACGCGGCGCGCCTGCATGACGTTTTGCTAGATTTTCGGAAATGTGTTCAAAGTGAAAATACGGTTATTTAAAAACAAAAATACTACTTTTATAAGTATGCCACTGAATGTCTTGCATTATTATTTACTTTAAATACATACTTATATATTTTTTTGCATGCGGAAATAGCGCTCTCGCTACGTGTACGGGTGCGTTTACGGGTGCGCGAACCCTGAGCGCACCGAGGTAAAATGATTAAAAAAAAAAAACTACAGGAAAAATACATTGAAAAATTAATTTTAGAAAAAAAATTATTACAAATATAATAATTAATAGTTATAAAAAACAGCTATTAAAAAACGTAATAATTCACTTTAAAAATCGTAGGTTACAAACTCGTTATAGTAAGGAATTAGCTTTTAAAAAAACTTTCAAATTCACTGAAAAAACCATAGGTTTCACACTCTTTATAGTTAGGAATTAGCATTTAAAAAACCTTTGAAATTCACTGAAAAAACCATAGGTTTCACACCAGTTATAGTTAGCTGATCATTTTACTCATACAAAACCATTGAAATTCCCACGTTATAGTTAGTTGGACTCACTATAACTCACGCGCCCGCAATCCACTGCTGATGATGTCACATATTACATCATTCATGACATGGTCAGTGACATCACTGATGACATCACTGATGACATCTCAAATGACATCACTGATGACATCACTGATGACATCTCAAATGACATCACTGATGACATCACTGGTGACATCATCAATGCGATAATATGATGCACCTCCTCACACTCTAATCTAACCTTTGATACATCCAGTGTTGAATACAGACTACCATTCCTGAAACATTGACACACCAATACCAGTTACTACATAAGCACTCACTGATTCCTAAGTCTACACACACATCCACTCATTCACCCATACAATCACTCATACATACAGTCACTCATCAATACAACACTATCATATGCACTCATACACCTATACAGACACTCACACACTGCCACTCATCCATGGAGTTACTCACACACCTAGTCAGTCATGCAAAGAATCAATCACACTCCCATTTCCTCATCTATACAGTTATACACACAAAACCTTACTTATTCAAACGTAGACTAACACATACTTACTCTCTTTTACAATCACTGATACAAGTACACATTGATCCATACAGTCACTTATGCAATCACGGGCTCTCATGTATAGTCATTTATATATGCCAACTCTCATATGCAATGTATTTTACATATGTACTTACTTGGACTTGTAGCACTGAGATATCCATACACTCACCAACACACCCTTGCACACAGTCAACCGCCCATACAGTGGTTTTCACATGCACTCTTAAACCCATACACCAAATGAATCAACTGCTCACACTTGTATGCACAGAGTCACACACCTCCTAGCCACCCACACACACACGCAGCCTCACATACAAATACTTGGGCAACCAATCAATAACTCATATAGCCACTCATATAGCTACTGATCAACACATGCAGCAGCTTACACAACAACAGACATAAAGATGCACACATTCAGACAGTTTAGTCACTAACCCATGCATTCAGTAAGACACATTTAATCCCTCACTCATACAGTCAGTCACGCACCTACTAAATCCTTCATCCAGACACTTATACATCCGCTCATTCTTCAATATGTAAAGCAAATTTAAACTTTCAGAAACACACAGACACTGTATGATGTCATCAGTGATGTCATCAGTGATGTCACTGACCATGTCATGAATGATGTAATATGTGACATCATCAGCAGTGGATTGCGGGCGCGTGAGTTATAGTGAGTCCAACTAACTATAACGTGGGAATTTCAATGCTTTTGTATGAGTAAAATGTTCAGCTAACTATAACTGGTGTGAGGGGGGCGGAGCTAGCCGGCGTTCATGGTGGACGCTTAAGTGCGGAGCTCTGCGCTAGCGCTGCCGACAATCCGTCCAATATCCTGCAACGGCGGCAAAACCTGCGAAATTCCGGCGGGGGCTGCCTCCCCTAACCCCTGCGGACCTCCGGTGTGACTCTCGAGGGGCTGCGAGCGCCGGTTCCCCCGGCGCCGTCGCCGACCGAAGAGCTGCGGACCAGGCCGGAATCCCCGCTCTGCCCTGAACGCCGAGGCCGCTCTGCGTCACCCGACGTGCGGCACCGGTGAGAGGAAGCCCCGCTGTGGTGCGGGCGGCGTGGCCGGAGGGAGCCGAAACCCAACCAACGGTCCGCGATTGCGCTGCGGGCCACTGCTGTGACGCCTGAACCCCTGGAGAGGAGCGGAGGCGCCGAGTGAGAGCCTGTGGCGAAACGGCCCAGCTGGGAACACCCACGTGGCGCTCTCACGGGCGCCATTGTATACGGCGGAGGGGACCCGCCTGACGGCCTGAACACTTGGAAGGAACCTCTCGGAGCAGCGGGCAGCTTTGGGACGGGGGCCACCCAACACGAGCCTAGCACCCTCGAGCGCTGCACCCCCGAGCTGACTGGGGGTGTCCTGACACTGAGGCACCTGGAGGAAGACAACAAGAGGCGAGTGCCTACCCTGACCTGAGGCTTTACTGGGCGCGCAGGACTACACGCGACAGCGGCCTGACCGCGTGGCCTCTGGTGCCGGTCTGTGCACGAGGTCAGCTCCTGCATCGTCCCATTGGGACCCATTGACACTGTAAGGTCTGTGAACGCTGGCCTCCCTGTCAGCAGCGACGATGGGCAAGGGCGATAGGACGCAAACGAAACTTTTGTTTGACCAGAGGAGACAGAAGGCACCGGAGGCACCGGCGGCCCAGTCCCCGGGTGCAACGGCGGACACGAACACTGCACTGTGCACGGAAATCAGAGGCATGCTCAACACGATGGAGAAGGGCCTACAGGAGGGCATGACGGCCATCGGCACCAAGATTGACGCCCTGGCGTATCGAATGGATCGCATGACGGAGAGGGTGGATAAGCATGCAGAGAGGCTGGACATGGCAGAGCGCAGGCTGACGGAGGCGGAGGAGGCGCAGACAACGTGGGACGCTGACCGCAAGCAGTTTGGGAGGCTACTACAGGTGATACAAGAAAAGTCGGAGGACTTAGAGGCTCGCTCCAGGCGGTCCAACATACGCGTCACGGGCGTAGCGGAGTCGACCCAGACAGGGAAAATGGAGCTATTTGTTGAGAAACTCCTTAAAACTCTATTGGGGGACGACACCTTCTCTCCCATGTTCATAGTGGAGCGAGCCCACCGCACCCTGGGCCCGAGGCCCGCTCCAGGGGCGAACCCTCGGCCGATAATCGCAAAACTCCTCAACTACAGGGACAGGGATGCTGCCCTTCGCGCTGCTCGAGAGAAGGGGGAGTTACAGTACGAGGGAATGAACATTTCGCTATACCCTGACTTTACCTCCAAGGTACAGGAGGAGAGACGGAGATTCGTCCCATATAAGCAGCAGCTAAGAGACCTGGGCTTGGACTATGCCATGTTGTATCCGGCACGGCTGCGCATCAATAGGCAGGGCCACTCCCATTTCTTCACCGACCCGAAGGAGCTGCAGAAATCCCTGAAGCAGTGGATCAAGGAGCATAAGGACAGCCGGACGGCGCCTGCGGAGGAGGGCGCTAACAACGAGGATCTGGACGAGCAGGACTAGTGAGACGGAGGGGCGCAGCGGTCTCTCCTGAGGACCAGGCCACTTGAGGCCTAGCAATGACCGCAGACTCTTGGCCCGGAGGTTGCCCAATCTGGGCTCTCCACTGCAGTGAGCGGACATCCGGACATGGTATCACGGGTGAGATCTGTACGGGTCACACGGGTTAAGGTGGTGGGCGATACTGTCCATGACTCAACTACCCTGCCCGGGGGCGGAGTGGATAACGGCCCACGTCAGGGAGAGTTTGATGGGGTCTGGGGGGGGGGGGGTGGTAAGGCGGATACGATATTGTTCTTGTTACCTAACAGCCGCACTGGCAAATGGGGGCGCTGGCGTAGGGGCGGACAAAAGACATTGCGCAGAGGCGACGACCGGACGTGGGTCGGTTGAGACATTGAACGTGCTACCTCTGCCCTGGCGCTCATAGTGCTTGCGGCTCTTCTTGAGACTGCTTGGGAGAGTTTGAAGATGGGTGGGGGGGGTGAATGTGGAGATTTCGGTCACACCAGGTTGGGGTTGGTTGGCTGTGGGCGGTGGGGGGCGAGGGGGGTTCTGAGTTCGGGGAAGTTTGGGATGAAAAAAAAAAAAAAAAATTAAAAAAAAATAAAAAAAAAAAACTATAACTGGTGTGAAACCTATGGTCTTTTCAGTGAATTTCAAAGGTTTTTTAAATGCTAATTCCTAACTATAACGAGTGTGAAACCTATGTTTTTTTCAGTGAATATATATATATATATTACCTACTGGCGGTCGCCAGTAGGTAGTTATAGTTAGGATTTTTTTCAATGTTAAATCTCAAAATTCTATTTGGAATAACTTTTGCGCCGGTTGACGAATCTGCCTGAAAATTTCCTGAAAATGGCCTCGCGGCGTTCCAGTCCTTCCCTGAAAGTTTGGGGGGGATTTGTCAAGCGGGAGCCGAGATAAAAGGGGGGTCCCAAAACGCGTTTTCCCCATGTTAATTTCCATAGGGCGGTCGATTTCACTTTTAGCCCGAACGGCTGAATGGATTTCCACCAAACTTGGCAAAATTGTAGGGACTGGTAGCCCGATGTGCCTTTGCTATGTCTCAAGATATGTGCTCCAGTCGATTTTGAGTAATTAAGGTTCAAAAAAATATATATATCTGTAGCCGCGCTCCGGTACGCGCACCGGGGAGCGCACCGGGCGCGCCACGCGACTTGCGCGCAGAAAGCTGATTGGCTCTTAGTTGTCTGTAAACATTCTAAACAGTCCGGAGCGGCCGCCATCTTGTCTATCGGTAAAATCTAGTCATAAGAGGTGGCAAAAACAAAGGGGGGAATTGACCATAAGGGGGTAGGGTAGACCCCCCCTGACCCCCTAGCTTTGATATGGGGGCCATTAAAGGGCCCCGCGGGGCCTCAAAAAAATTTTTTTTTTTTTGCGTTTTTCGCGGGGGAAGCGCCCGGTACGCGCACCGGGGAGCGCACCGGGGAGCGCT
This sequence comes from Lissotriton vulgaris, assembly GCF_964263255.1. Classification (NCBI taxonomy): domain Eukaryota; kingdom Metazoa; phylum Chordata; class Amphibia; order Caudata; family Salamandridae; genus Lissotriton; species Lissotriton vulgaris. Next base: position 657,923,926 of record NC_141698.1, on the reverse strand, counting down.
CCAAGGAGGGTACTTTGGAAAAATAATCACTTTTAAAAATTGTATGTTTATTAATTGTTTTTTTTATTTTTTGTAAGTACCTACATGTAGGTACCAATGCAGAGACTTTAATTTAATGTACACCATCTCCTCTGTAGATATCTTGCATGTTGTTATTGTATTTCTTGTGGTATATGGAAGTTATAACATAGTCTGTCTGGAAAGCAGAAACAGATCTTTTAAGCACTCCCTGAGAATTTCTAGGGGATCATGAGTAGTCTATCCTGCTCCCTTATGAAAAAGAGGTGTAAAATATACATAGGAGATACTATAGTGTGAGAAAGGTAGTAACTATGAGTAAACTTACTATGTAATAATAGAAAAATAGTTGAACAGTATACTATAAGTCTCACTTTATATTTTAAAATTTTTTCGTAATACTTTATGAATTACATATAAAAATGAATATTGTCTCAAACAATTTGAAATTATTAAATATAAATTTATTCCTCTGATTCTTTTTCATAATTTAATAAAATTTCTAACATAATATTGTCCGGAATTTCCTCATAATTATAAGTACATGATTCCATTTGTTCCAAACATTCTATAAACTGTTCATCCAAAGAGTCATCCATGAAATCAACTTCTTTTTTTTGCTCTTCTGGTTTTTCCACCTTTACTTTGATAGAAGTATCATTTGTCTTATTTTCTCCTTCCATTTTCTTTCTGAAAATTGCATAGAAATTAACTATATTAGTAGAGTTAGGGTACTGTATACCAGAGAAGCCTAACTCAATCCATAACTATTACAGAGAAGTCTATCTCTATCTCTAAGTATTAAAGAGGGATAGCATATAACTAACAGAATATTTTTTCAGAAATTAACTTAAACGGTACAATATACTTCCATAATAACAATTTACCTTAGAGAAATCAGTTGAAGTTGTCAGTGATATTTGTTTTCAAATGTACTTCTGGAAGCAGTAGTCAAAATGGCTGTGTTTCCCTCTCTTCTTTTATATATATTCTTGTACTTAACCAATCAAACGTCAGGAAATAATCGTAGAAAATGAAAGATACTTTTTAATTGGTTGTAAATTCTAACATTACAAGTGTGTTTTTGTCATGTAATTTACCTCAGGATATTTAGACAGGCCTGTAGCCTAAATGTCTCAATGGAATTTCACCAAATTTGGGCAAATGGTAGGGACTGCTATGTAGTAGGGCGTATTCTATATTTGATGAAAGTGTCTCCATTGGGTTTTCCGTTAATTACTTTCCCACCTTTTTTTATTGTGCGCTTACTGGTGCGCGCTCCGGTGCGCGCACCGGCAGCGTAACGGGAGTCCTCCATTTTGTGTTTCGGTACAATCGAGACACAAGATGGAGGGTAAACAATGTTCGGTATGGGTAGAAGGGGGCACTGTAGAGACTTCTTGACCCTCTACGTTTTCTGAGGGGGTCTTAGGAGGCTCATAAAGGTGAAAACAAAAAAAAAATATGTGATATTTTTCGCGGGGGAAGCGCCCGGTACGCGCACCGGGGAGCGTACCGGGAAGCGTACTTTGGTGAAAAATAGTGAAAAAAGTTAAAAAAAATAAACGTTTTGAATGATCAGAGGTAGGGTAGCTCTGAAAAGAGCTTTTGGGTTCTGTGGGTGATTTAGGTACCTACAAGTAGGTTCCAATGCACATTCTTAAATTCAGGAGGAATACTCTATTCCCTTCATCTGAGAAGTACACTCCATCTCCTCTGTAGATGTCTTGCATGTTGTAACGCAAGTTATTATTGTATATTGAACCCATTCCATAGTCTCTCATGTAAGCAGAAACAGATTTATTCACATGTTTCCGTGCTTTCTCAAATTGTGGACAAAATTGGTTGGACCAGTTCCATTTCTGTCTTTGGCATATATTGGAATATACCAAGGCAGTGTGGGGAAAAAGTATCATCAATTGATGAAAGGTGTCCTTTAAAAGCATTTCCAGACCTACCCCAGTCAATGTGCCTAGATCGTTCCCACCACAGTGCACAATTATAAGGTCAGGTTCTGGCAGATGCAAAAAGGTTTTCACCAATGGTATCAATTGGTGACATTTTAATCCTCTGTGGCCAATCCACTTGATTTCCACATTTGATAAATCAAGGTTATGAAAATTTCTGCTAGCTGCATACCTTTGAGCCCAGTGGATGTAGCTATGTCCAATAATCCAGACAGAGTACATGATGTGAGAAGGTTCTGGTCCAGTCAGATGAAGTGTGGGAATGAAATGGTAGTTGGAACAGTAGGAGTTTACAAAAAAATAATTGTGGAGTTTCTCTGCTCTTGAATCACAAGCAATGATTGGTGGATTCAGATAGTTGAAAACTGAAAGTTAGGGTGCATGGTTATGTTGTGTGAAAGAAGCAATTTGAATGGTTCAAAAAAAGTCACCAAAAGCAAAAATACCCTGTATAGGCTGCTGTATTGAGAGGTCAAACATCCTTGCTGAGTTAATTTGCAACATTGTAAGATAAACTTTTGAACCTTACAGTTCAGTTAGGAGGGAGTTGCTATGGTAACAGATAGAAAGGTTTGAGAGGGGGATGGGTTTTGGTTTGAAAATAGTGAGGGAAGAGTTTTCATTGGTTGAATTAAGGCATATGTGTACAAAGATAGAGATTTTCTATGCCAGTCTTGGTTTCAGTGTATTGAGAGCACACCTTTTCCTCTGCTAAAGAAAAATTGGTGTGTGTGTCTGACACTGTTTTCAATCTCCAAAAGCATTTGTAAAGGTAAGTAATGATTCATTTAATTTAGATAAAGATTTATTTGCTCTATGGAGAATATTTGGAAGCAGATAGTTATGTTTTAGAAGTGAAATTGTATGTTAGTATATAAGTCCTGCGCAGTGTTTCTTACATGTTATTTAAAAATCGATTTTTGGGTGCAATTGATTGGTATGTGCATTTGGTTATTTTTTATGATTGCCATGTGCAGCTGATGCATGACTTTAAACATGGGTAATAAGTGACGCACTGGTGGCGCAAGGCTTTCATAAATAAGGCCCTGACTTTCTTTGATGATATTGAGTGGTTGTACATAGGTTCTGCCCAGTGTTTCTTATATGTTATTCAAAAATCGATTTTTGGGTGCAATTGATTGGCATATGCATTTGGCCCTTATTTATGAATGCCATGTGCAGCTGATGCATCAGTTTAAACATGGGTAATAAGTGATGCACTGGTGGCGCAAGGCCTTTATAAATCAGACCCTGACTTTGTTTGATGATATTGAGTGGTTGTACTTAGGTTCTGTGCAGTGTTTCTTACATGTTATTCAAAAATCGATTTTTGGGTGCAATTGATTGGTATATGCATTTGGCCCTTATTTATGAATGCCATGTGCAGCTGATGCATCAGTTTAAACATGGGTAATAAGTGATGCACTGGTGGCGCAAGGCCTTTATAAATCAGACCCTGACTTTGTTTGATGATATTGAGTGGTTGTACATAGGTTCTGCGCAGTGTTTCTTACATGTTATTCAAAAATCGATTTTTGGGTGCAATTGATTGGTATGTGCATTTGGCTCTTTTTTATGATTGCCATGTGCAGCTGATGCATGACTTTAAACATGGGTAATAAGTGACGCACTGGTGGCGCAAGGCTTTCATAAATAAGGCCCTGACTTTCTTTGATGATATTGAGTGGTTGTACATAGGTTCTGCCCAGTGTTTCTTACATGTTATTTAAAAATCGATTTTTGGGTGCAATTGATTGGTATATGCATTTGGCCCTTATTTATGAATGCCATGTGCAGCTGATGCATCACTTTAAACATGGGTAATAAGTGATGCACTGGTGGCGCAAGGCCTTTATAAATCAGACCCTGACTTTGTTTGATGATATTGAGTGGTTGTACATAGGTTCTGCGAAGTGTTTCTTACATGTTATTCAAAAATCGATTTTTGGGTGCAATTGATTGGTATATGCATTTGGCCCTTATTTATGAATGCCATGTGCAGCTGATGCATCAGTTTAAACATGGGTAATAAGTGATGCACTGGTGGCGCAAGGCCTTTATAAATCAGGCCCTGACTTTGTTTGATGATATTGAGTGGTTGTACATAGGTTCTGCGCAGTGTTTCTTACATGTTATTCAAAAATCGATTTTTTGGTGCAATTGATTGGTATATGCATTTGGCCCTTATTTATGAATGCCATGTGCAGCTGATGCATCACTTTAAACATGGGTAATAAGTGATGCACTGGTGGCGCAAGGCTTTCATAAATAAGGCCCTGACTTTCTTTGATGATATTGAGTGGTTGTACATAGGTTCTGCCCAGTGTTTCTTACATGTTATTCAAAAATCGATTTTTGGGTGCAATTGATTGGTATGTGCATTTGGCTCTTTTTTATGATTGCCATGTGCAGCTGATGCATGACTTTAAACATGGGTAATAAGTGACGCACTGGTGGCGCAAGGCTTTCATAAATAAGGCCCTGACTTTCTTTGATGATATTGAGTGGTTGTACATAGGTTCTGCCCAGTGTTTCTTACATGTTATTTAAAAATCGATTTTTGGGTGCAATTGATTGGTATATGCATTTGGCCCTTATTTATGAATGCCATGTGCAGCTGATGCATCACTTTAAACATGGGTAATAAGTGATGCACTGGTGGCGCAAGGCCTTTATAAATCAGACCCTGACTTTGTTTGATGATATTGAGTGGTTGTACATAGGTTCTGCGCAGTGTTTCTTACATGTTATTCAAAAATCGATTTTTGGGTGCAATTGATTGGTATATGCATTTGGCCCTTATTTATGAATGCCATGTGCAGCTGATGCATCACTTTAAACATGGGTAATAAGTGATGCACTGGTGGTGCAAGGCCTTTATAAATCAGGCCCTGACTTTGTTTGATGATATTGAGTGGTTGTACATAGGTTCTGCGCAGTGTTTCTTACATGTTATTCAAAAATCGATTTTTTGGTGCAATTGATTGGTATATGCATTTGGCCCTTATTTATGAATGCCATGTGCAGCTGATGCATCACTTTAAACATGGGTAATAAGTGATGCACTGGTGGCGCAAGGCTTTCATAAATAAGGCCCTGACTTTCTTTGATGATATTGAGTGGTTGTACATAGGTTCTGCCCAGTGTTTCTTACATGTTATTCAAAAATCGATTTTTGGGTGCAATTGATTGGTATGTGCATTTGGCTCTTTTTTATGATTGCCATGTGCAGCTGATGCATGACTTTAAACATGGGTAATAAGTGACGCACTGGTGGCGCAAGGCTTTCATAAATAAGGCCCTGACTTTCTTTGATGATATTGAGTGGTTGTACATAGGTTCTGCCCAGTGTTTCTTACATGTTATTTAAAAATCGATTTTTGGGTGCAATTGATTGGTATATGCATTTGGCCCTTATTTATGAATGCCATGTGCAGCTGATGCATCACTTTAAACATGGGTAATAAGTGATGCACTGGTGGCGCAAGGCCTTTATAAATCAGACCCTGACTTTGTTTGATGATATTGAGTGGTTGTACATAGGTTCTGCGCAGTGTTTCTTACATGTTATTCAAAAATCGATTTTTGGGTGCAATTGATTGGTATATGCATTTGGCCCTTATTTATGAATGCCATGTGCAGCTGATGCATCACTTTAAACATGGGTAATAAGTGATGCACTGGTGGTGCAAGGCCTTTATAAATCAGGCCCTGACTTTGTTTGATGATATTGAGTGGTTGTACATAGGTTCTGCGCAGTGTTTCTTACATGTTATTCAAAAATCGATTTTTTGGTGCAATTGATTGGTATATGCATTTGGCCCTTATTTATGAATGCCATGTGCAGCTGATGCATCACTTTAAACATGGGTAATAAGTGATGCACTGGTGGCGCAAGGCTTTCATAAATAAGGCCCTGACTTTCTTTGATGATATTGAGTGGTTGTACATAGGTTCTGCCCAGTGTTTCTTATATGTTATTCAAAAATCGATTTTTGGGTGCAATTGATTGGTATATGCATTTGGCCCTTATTTATGAATGCCATGTGGAGCTGATGTATCACTTTAAACATGGGTAATAAGTGATGCACTGGTGGCGCAAGGCCTTTATAAATCAGACCCTGACTTTGTTTGATGATATTGAGTGGTTGTATATAGGTTCTGCGCAGTGTTTCTTACATGTTATTCAAAAATCGATTTTTGGGTGCAATTGATTGGTATATGCATTTGGCTCTTTTTTATGATTGCCATGTGCAGCTGATGCATCACTTTAAACATGGGTAATAAGTGATGCACTGGTGGCGCAAGGCCTTTATAAATCAGACCCTGACTTTGTTTGATGATATTGAGTAGTTGTACATAGGTTCTGCGCAGTGTTTCTTACATGTTATTCAAAAATCGATTTTTGGGTGCAATTGATTGGTATTTGCATTTGGCCCTTATTTATGAATGCCATGTGCAGCTGATGCATCACTTTAAACATGGGTAATAAGTGACGCACTGGTGGCGCAAGGCCTTTAAAAATAAAGCCATGAGTTGCTTTTGTATAAACTTAAATATGTTGCAATTTATTGTTTATATTGTTTGCTTTTTAACATTACTTTGTTGTTTGCTAATAGTGGTCTTTAATGTGTTTTTTTAACAGAACAACAGATTCAAATCAACTTCTGAAAAGGAAGCAAAAATGCCTTCAAGGCAAAGAAATATCAAAAATACCATACGGAAAAGGAGAACATCAACAACAGACTTTATGGAATCCTCTTCAACAAGTACTTCAAAAAACACCAGAAAAGCTTCTGGTAAGCCAATTAAGTCCTTTCTTCGCAACATATGTCGTAGGAAAAAAAATGAAATTGCTAATGTGAATATACAGAAAAAGTCAACAAATCTAAAAAGGAAAGAGAAGCCCACAAAAAATGTTTCCATTGGACCAGGAGAGAAGAGAATGGTTAGCAATAGAAGGGTAAATGTTTTTAGGGACATTCGTAGGCGAATGTTTCGCAATAGGGTAGTTTTAAATTTGCTAAAAAATGATAAGAAAAGTAAACTAAAAGCTGCTTTTTACAAGAAAAAGAAAAGTGTAGAAAAGATTGTTGATCAGGCTTTTGAAGTTAAGAAAAAATTATTTATTTTAATAATCAATAGAATTAGGATACTTAATAAGGCAATGGATGTTTTCAAATCGAACAGTAGATAGAAAAGAATTATTAATCGGAGTAATTTTTGTGAAGTATTTTCTGGTGAATGGATGCATAGTTCAAGTTCTGAGCCTTTTTTTAATGAGGAGAGTTACTTTCAGGAAAATGATTTGGTGCATGCAGTTGACACCAGTGGTCGTGCATATGAGGTGAAAGATAGTTGTGTGATGGAAAAAGAGAAACTTGTATCTAGAGATGCAGAAGAGGTGTTAGCTGATGAAGTTTTAGGGAGACGTACTAAGGGTCCAGTGTACACATGGAAATGCAGTAGTATTTGTAGTGTGCGACAGGAATCAATTGATTTGCTTCGAAATTTCTTACGTACATATAGTAAAAAAAGTCTCAAACAAAAAATGAAGATCCTGCAAGAGTTAGATCCTTGCAGAGTGAGAGAAAGCACAGGTTTGCAAGGGCATTCACTAGCATGTCTTTCTAGAAAAGTTTGTCGGAGTGTTTTCCATCATTTTAGGATGTTAGCAGTGCATCATAATAACGTAAGGAAATTAGTGAGGAAGTTGTATTATGCAAAAAGTCCTGCACTTAAGCTTAAACAGTTAAATAGTGCTCTTTTGCATGGATCTGAAGTGGATGTGAAGACTATTTGTGAAGAAATTGAGTTTTGTTATTTTGGGAACAAAGAGGACAGTGTAGAAATAGATATAGTAATGGATGGTAATGCAGAAGATAATGGACAAATTTCAAGTATTGAAAAGTTTGATGAGGAAATTATCAAGTTTAAGGTGAAATCAAGTGAGAGGCCTAATGTAACTTGTGTGTGTTGTCGACGGACTCATTATAAAATTCAGACTAGGTTAGTTGATTTATATGCAAAAAGTGAATTGGAAAATAATAGTGAATGGGAGGATTTTGTAAGTTATTTGTTGGTGGAGAATTCTTTTGATTTGAGTTTGGATCAGCGTATTTGCAATTATTGTTTGAAAAAATTAAATGAAAATAGAATGCCTGCAAGAGCAGTTTATAATAATCTTCAGTTGATAGATATCCCTTCTGAATTGATGGATCTAAATACTTATGAATCTATTTTGATTCAATGTGTCCATCCTTTTCAGGCTATTGTACGCATGGAGCCTAAGACAGGGAAATTGCCTCCATCAGATTTACTGAGAGGATTAAAGGGAAGAGTTGTTTATTTGCCTCTAGATGTAAAGAAAAATATTAATACAATTGGTGTAGAAAGAGTAGAAGAAGATCCTTTAGTTATTCTAGTTAATGGGGTTCCAACAAAGAGTAAGAAAATTTGGCAAGATTTAGTGGATGTTAAAAAAGTCAAGAAGGCAACGTTGTATTTAGTTAAAAACAATGAGTACTACAAAAATGTAAGTGTTGGAGTAGAGGAAACAGCTACAGAAGAAGATAGTGATTCTTCAGTTGGTCAAATTGAAAAAGTTGATGTGTCTAGAACTGAAGAAATATATGAACATTATACTGTTCATCCTTTGCATTCCAAAGAAGTAATGGGAAATGCAATTGACTTATTTCAAATGAAAGCAGCAAAAGGAAGTCCCATTAGTGTATGGGAAGAAAGTTTGGAAGCTCGTTGTTTTCCACAATTATTTCCAACAGGTTGTGGTGGACGATATGATGATCGACCAGTTCAAATTCCTGCAGCTGAATACCGGACTCTAAGATTATATGCAGAAGATCCAAGGTTTCGTCAATGCATTCCTTATTTATTTCATCTACTGTTTGAAAGTGATTTGTCTGGGCTTTCTTATGCAGTTAATCATATATTAAAAAGTGGACCTCATTTGCAGAATGTTTGTGCGAGGGACTTTATGGAGAAAGTTAATCTGCAAGACAGTATTTTGGAATCTCAGCTAATCAATCTCATGGCATGTCAACGTGGAACCAACGAGTATTGGTTTCGTCGTCATGGAGAATTGAAATGTATGCTAAGAAACTTAGGAACTCCTACATGGTTCCTCACTCTTAGCTGTGCTGAGTATGCATGGGACGATTTACTTCAATTTCTACGAGAGGCAAATGAAAACATACCAAATATAGAATTGAAAACACCAGGAGAACTGTGTTCTTTAGATCCAGTGAATGTTTGCAGATATTTTAATCATAGATTTGAAGCTATGATGTCTTTTATTACCAACAAAAAAAATCCTCCCCTTGGAGAGGTTTTGGATTTCTTTTGGAGGAAGGAATATCAAGCGAGAGGTGCTCCTCATATACATATGTTGTTGTGGATTAAAGATGCACCCAAATTTGGATCAGATTCAGATGAAACAGTGATGAGTTTCATTGAAGAGTATTCAACATGTGCTGTTCCAAAATCTACTGAAGAAAACAATTTAAGGCAACAAGTTTTACGTTTTCAATCTCATCGTTGTGGAAAGTACTGTCGTCGAAAATTTAAAAACAAGGAAAAGTACTACACGAAATGTCGTTTTGCATTTCCTCGACCAGTGATTTCTAAGGGAAGAGTAAATAATTTGATGTCATCTCTACGACATACTGTGACGAGAAAATCTCCCAAAAACACATATAATTTGAAAAGAAATGAAGAATCTAAGTACATCAACGATTACAACCCAGTGATTTTGTCCATGTGGAATGCTAACATGGATATTCAGTTCGTTGCTGACAACTCTATTGCTGTGGCTCGATATGTGACATCTTACATCACCAAAAAAGAAAAGACAGAACTGAAGGAAATGTGGGAGGACATTTCACATGAAAAGAGTCTAAGCAAGAAATTATACAGTTTCAGTCTGAAGATGTTGTCGCATCGAGAAATTGGAGCATATGAATGTTCTGATCGGTTATCATCAGCAAGTCTCTATGCCAAATCAAGAACAATCATTTGGGTGAGTCTTGGTCTTGCTGCAACACGAAACCGAGTTTTGAAATCTGTACAAGAAATTGAATATTTGGCGGAAAAAGAACCAAACAGTACAGATATTTTGAAGACAAATATGTTGGATACATACTATCCAAATAGAAGTACTCACCTTGAGAACACATGTTTGTATGAAGTTCTTCAAAACTACAGTTATAAGAGGAACATCACAGAAGATATCAATAATGGAAAATATGCACTCATTGGCAATGAAGGATGTCTAGTGAAGCAGAAAAAAGGCCATTTGATTAATCATCGAAAATTGAGTTGTGAAGTTCCAGACAAAAGAGAATTTTACTATTTAGCTCTTTTGCAACTCTTTAAGCCATGGCGTACAGAAGAGGAACTACTTGGAGATTTTCTGTGTTATGAAGACTCTTTTAATGCAACTAAGGATACCATAGAATGTCCTATTTTTCTAAATTATCTGCAAATGTTGAATGAAGAAATGGAGCAAGAAACCACAATTGCTGAAGAGATAGCTAGAAACAGTTCTCAAGATAGTCAGAGTTCTACTTCATTGAGCCAGGATCCACTAGGAGGACCAATTATCCAAAATGAAGCTGCCACTGCCATGGATGAGGTGGAAAGAGCTATGGAACAAGCTCAAGAAGATGGAGTTAACTTAGAAGATTTGGTAAAGCAACTAAACATTGAGCAGAAAAAGATATATGATGAAGTCACAGAGCAGATTGAACATGGATTCAGACATGAGAAAAAAGAGTGCTCATGTATATTATTTGACCCTGTCCGACTGTATGTAAGTGGAGAAGCGGGGACAGGAAAAAGTTTTCTAATTAAAGCCGTTGCAAGTTATCTGCAGAAAAGGACTGATTCACCACTGTCTTGTGTTGTAACTGCTCCAACTGGTCTGGCAGCACATAATATTAAAGGGATTACTCTACATCGTTTATTGATGCTGCCAGTTGAACATGATAATAAATTGCATTACAACAAGCTATCTGGAGATGCGTGTTCTGAAGTTTCACGAGTCTTGAAGAAAATGAAACTTCTTATCATAGATGAAGTAAGCATGGTCTCAAATCTAATGCTTGCTTTTGTGCATTTGAGAATGCAAGAAATTCTTAAAACAGACTATGATGTGTTATTTGGAGGAAAACACATTATTGTTTTTGGAGATCTATTGCAGTTGACTCCAGTAAAAGGACAACCAGTGTTTAAAATGCTCACGCATGAAGATACCAGGAAGTCCCTTGGAAGCATTGGAAATGTTAATATATGGCTAAATTTTAAATATGCTGAACTGCTTCAAAATATGCGACAGGCCAAGGATGAAGATTATAAAAATATTCTACAAGATGTAAGAATTGGAAAAATGACTGAGAAAGGGAAAAAAGCTTTGCATAGTCGATTAATTTCAAATTTGTATGCAAATGAAAACATTCTTCCAGAAAATATTTTTAAAAAAATGACTGAGAAGAAATCTGGGATATGTTTGATGCCAACTCTGCAAGAATGTTCCATCTTCAATCAAAAAATGTTAGACTTAGAAAATGAAGAGATTGTGAAACTGGAAGCAATAGATAAAATAGAGCATATGGGTGCAACAATTGTTTTGTCAGAAAATTTGAAAACTAAATTGCATTCATTGGAGAAAAGTATTTCAAAAACAGCTGGTTTTGAAAAGACTCTGAATGTGTGTTTAAATTGTCGTATCATTTTGAGAAGGAATTTAAATGTTGAAAGCGGTCTGGTAAATGGAGCAATGGGTTATGTTGTTGATTTTGTGAATTACAGAAATAGAGATGGAATTGAATTTTTAAAAATAAAATTTGATGGCATTGAAGAAGTACAACAAATAAGTCATTGTTCTGCTAGATTTTTACTTGTAAAAGACTTATATGTTCGCCGAAAACAGTTTCCTGTTTGTTTAGCGTATGCGGTGACAATTCATAAATCTCAAGGTTTAAGTGTAGATAGTGCATTGGTGAACATTGGAAGATCTGTGTTTAAAGAGGGTATGGCATATGTGGCATTATCTCGAGTCAGAACTTTATCAGGATTGTACTTGATTGCGTGTGATGAGACAAAGATTTCTGCCGATCTAGATTGTGTTAAAGAATACAATAGGTTAAGAAGAGAGTATGCTCCACATTTGCCTCAATATCCTCTGTTTGAAAAACGTGTGGTAGGCCGAAAAAGAAGAAATGAGGATAATTGTAGTGAGGTAGTTGCAAAAAGACAAAAAGTAGAGAAAACTGTAATTGAAAACAGGAAGAAAAAGAATTGTGGAGAAAATGTTGTTGGATTTCAGTTTGAAAATAGTTCTGGTGTCAACTGCTATGCTAATGTAGTGGTTAATGTTGTTTTTTTTCTTAAAAGTTTACAAGAACAGATTGTTGAAAATCGGGATCAAAGATTGTGTGGTTTATTGAATTCTGTGTTTCAGAAATGTAGCAGTGGTACACCACAAATAGAAAGTGTAACGGAAATTCGAAATATTTTAGATTTGTGTTCTGGTCAAGATAAATTTTCACAAAACATTCAGCAGGATTGTCAGGAATTTTTAATGTATATGTTTGGTGTTTTGGAAGATGAAGGAGTAGATGTAGATAATCTTTTCAGTCTTTCTTATCAATGGCAGCATGACTGCCACAATTGTAGTTTATCAAGTACTACTAGAATAGACACTGAAAGATTTATATATTTGACTTTACCAGACTGTAAATCAGTGTCTTTTAAAAATCTAGTTAAAGCAGCAGATCATAATATGGTGTGTACCCAATGTAACTGTACAATGCTGTCCACATTATTTATACAAAGGTATGGGCAGTATATCATTTTAGTTTTCCAACGATGTAGACCTGATGGAACTAAATTGACAACTTCTATAAAAAAATTTGTGGCTTCTCAGTTATCAATTTCTGGAAGGACCTTTACAACTGAAGCTATTATTTATCATGATGGACCTTCGACCACCTCAGGACATTATACATGCTACTTAAAATCTGAAAATGGATGGAGTTACTGCAATGATTCTCATTTAACTTATAAACAACGTTTGCCTTATGACTCTACAAATTCTTATCTAGTGTTTTTAAAACCAAAGTTTTAGTAAGGGGAATTGGCCTTTGAAGACGGGAATAGTTAATAAAAGTTAGTTAGTTAGTTAGTTAATCTAATATTTTAAATTATTTATCTCATGTAGATACTTTAAGTGGATCTCAAAGTAAAAAATACCGATATATCAGACACAAATTGGCCGTGAGGATTGTGTATGGTATGATGTTTTTAGATCTTTTTTCATAGGAAGTCGATGAAATGGAACTTATAAGGAACAGCAGACTTTTTTTCTACCAAAAGGACCTTCACTATCTTCTACTTGGCCTCATGGAAAAGTAAGTGAATCAAAGATTAGTGTACATATATGAGATGTATGTTTGAATGGGTTTTTTTAAACACAATCTTTTAGATTGTGTTTTTTTTTTCCCGCTGTTATATGATGAAGACTTTGAACTCACTAATTTAAGTGGAATTCAATATATTCTGAGAACAGCAAAAATAAATAATGTAACATATTGTAGAAGTTATTGTGTAGTTTGCATTATGTAATTTATATTGTGTTCACATTGTTATGCACTCATTTTCTTCTTCACCCTTATTTACCTCTCTTTACTAATTTACACTCTTTTTTCATTGCTGTTTCTTTACTGTACTTCATTCACAACTTCTTAATGTAATAAGAACTATCTGCATTTCCTCAGTTCCTTCCACCACTTTTTATCTTTTTTATATTCTCTTAGTACCACTGCTTTAGTTTCCTAACCCTCTTTCTCCATTTTTTTTTCTTTCACACTCATTGTACTCTAGTTCAGTTAGTTCTTCCTTTTGTCTTTCTTTTACTCTCTCTCTTCTTTCTCTCTATTACTCCCCATGTGTTGCCCTTATTCACTTATATGTACCCTCTTTCACCCCTCTTTACTTATATTCACTGATATTTACTTTCCCTCAATCACTGCTATTCTTTTCCTCTGATTCCGTCACTACCTGTCATTCTCATACTTATCTGTCCTTCTTTTTACTTTCAATATCCATTTATATTCTCCCTTAACCTCTACTTTAGTGTTCTTCCTATTTCTTCTTTCTTTTGCTCCCTTATTCATTTTTCTTTTCTCAGTTACTTCCTTTTAAACTTTTTATCTGTCTTACTATCTATTACACAGTCACTCCTTCATTTTTTTTTTCTTTTTTTTTTGTTAGTGCGCTGACGGTACGCGCACCGGTGCGCGCACCGGAAGCGCACCAAAGTGAAATATAAAAAAAAAATATTTTAAATTAAAAATATTATCTCAATATACATTATAGTGTTCATTTTTACAAAAACATACTTTAGCAATTCACTGAAAAACACATAGGTATGAGTCTGTATAAAAAGTTAGGAATTAGCATTAAAAAAACCTATGAAATTCACTGAAAAAAACATAGGTTTCACACCAGTTATAGTTAGGAATTAGCTTTTAAAAAACCTATGAAATTCACTGAAAAAACCATAGGTTTCACACCAGTTATAGTTAGGAATTAGCATTTTAAAAACCTATTAAATTCACTGAAAAAACCATAGGTTTCACACCAGTTATAGTTAGCTGGAAATTTTACTGATATAAAACCATTGAAATTCCCACGTTATAGTTAGTCGGACTCACTATAACTTGCGCGTACAATGCACTGCTGATGACATCACTCATGACATCACTGATGACACCATCCTTGTGACAGAGTGACAGACCTAATTTCAGTGTAATGTAACGCTTGAAACACATATTCAAAAATAGAAACAAACATTTTCAAAAAAATGGAGATACCCAAACCAGTAACAACAACCAATTCAGTAATTCCACCATCTATATACACATCCACTCATTCACCAACAGTTCTATATAGTCACTCATATATACTCACTCATCATATGTAGTGATACACCTATACATCCTGTTACACATCAGCAATCATCCAAAAGTTACTCACACACATACTCACACATGCAAATAAACTATTGAACATCCATTTATTTGCATATACATTTATACACACACTGCCACCTTACTTCTAAGGAAACTTACCCATACTTACTCTCTTAAACAATCACTTATAGAAACACATACTTATTTAAACAGGAACTCCTACAATCTCTCACTATATATACTATACTCACTTATATACATCAATACTCACATATACTAGATTAAAACATATGTCGTTACTAATGAAGACACTAGTGAGACAGTCATTCACTCACTAACACACACATATATACACTCATCCACCCATACAGTCCTGCACATATGCTGACTTCAAAACACATACAAACAGTGAGTCAGTCACCAACCCCATGCAGCCACTTATACACAAAGAGAAATACTGATACAAACATTTAAATATTTAAACAATACTCGCTAATATATGTATTCACTAAGATACACATAATATGCCAGTTACCCAACCAATTTTTTTTAAAAAAACATCCATTTACACACTTATTTAAACATTTATTCTTCCATCGACCTTTACAAATACATATATAAAACAAATTTATTTTTCAGAAAGACACACATTCACTGGATGGTGTCATCAGTGATGTCATGAGTGATGTCATCAGCAGTGCATTGTACGCGCAAGTTATAGTGAGTCCGACTAACTATAACGTGGGAATTTCAATGGTTTTATATCAGTAAAATTTCCAGCTAACTATAACTGGTGTGAAACCTATGGTTTTTTCAGTGAATTTAATAGGTTTTTAAAATGCTAATTCCTAACTATAACTGGTGTGAAACCTATGGTTTTTTCAGTGAATATATATATATATATATATATATATATATATATATATATATATATATATATATATATATATATATATATATATATATATATATATATATATATATATATATATATATATATATATATTCAAAAACCCTTCTTCCTCTGCTTGAAGAAATTGGAGTCGCACGTCACTGGGCTTACAAATCTTTATTAATTATGCAGGTTTGGCAGTCCTGACGCGTTTCGTTGATCACTCAACTTCTTCAAAGGTATGCCTCGCTCTGTCATCAATGCGTTCCTATAGAGATAGCCAATTAACTTTGTGAGTCATTTTATGGGTTGTCCCTCTGGTGGGCATGCTGGTCACTGTAGTTCTCGCATTGAGTTAATAAAATCCCTCGGGTGGGTGTGTTATTAAGCCATAGTGCCCCGCTTCTACCTCTCTTCAGGAAAACCAGGAGTCATGACTGATGTAATATGTGACGTCATCAGCAGTGCATTGCGGGGCGTGAGTTATAGTTAGCTGAACTAATTATAATGGGGGAATTTCTATGGTTTTGTACGAGTGAAATCTCCAACTAACTATAATGTCCCTGAAACCTTTTCAGTGAATATACACATATATATAGATATAGCTATATATACACACATATATAATCTGGCAGTCACCAGTAGGTAGTTATTGTTAGGAGCTAGTTTGCTTAGATGGAGTGTTTTTTGTTTTGCTAATGACTTTGGCGCCGTTTGATGAATCATTTCTAAATGTTTAAAACTAGTTTGCAACTCACTTAAGCTGCTGTCTGGAAAGTTTTTGGATGATTTGTCAAGCAGGGGCTGAGAAAACGGGGTGTCCCAAAACACGATTTCCATATGCACTTTCCCATAGGGATTTTAGACACAACTACAGCCTGAATCACTGAACAGAATTGCACAAAATTTGGCAGAAATCTAGTTCTTGGTTTTGAAAGAGTGCTTCTTGTAATTTGGTATAAATCTGTTCAGTGGTATTGGAATTTTTAAAGAAAAAGACTTATGCATATTTAGAGATGCAGATCCACTGTGAATCCACCCTGGCGGATCTGCAAATACATGGTCCAACAGAAATGCTGTGTCCTGTGCTGGCTGTAACCTGTAGCCAATCGGGACACTGTTCCGGGGGGGAATAAAGTATGAATAGGATATAAGAGGTCAGGATAGAGGTATCCGGACCCCACAGGACTGATGGAGGTGTCTGTGAGGATCCCTCACAGGCAAGAAATTGCCCAAAAATATTTTCTATTTCACATGTGAGGATCTGTGAATACACTACGTTGCTCAGCATGGCCCCCTATATGAATCTGCAGTGGACCCGGACTGAAATTAGAAAAACACATACACCCACTCACAGACCCACATCACTACTCACACACCCACACAACCATGCACACATTCAGCCACTCCCACTCACATACACATAAAACCACTCACACACAACCACTCACACACTCACTTACAGACCCACACAATCACTCATACACCCACTTACACAGCCACTTACATATCCATATAGTCACTCACATACCCAGTCACAAACATTTCCATTCACACACCCACTCACACATACCCATGCTTACAAAACCACTCACACACATATATCTCCACTTACACTCCCACTCACAGTCCACTCACAAACCCACACACCCACTCACACACCTACTCACACAACAATACAGCCACTCACATACCCACTCAGACCCACAAAACCACTATACACCCACTCATAGACTCACACAGTCACTTACACACCCACAAAGCTTTGCACACATCTATATACACATACACAGACAGTCACTCACACACCCACAAAACAACTCAGACACCCATTCACAGACCCACACAGCCACTCACACAACCACTCATGTACCCACTCACATACTCACACATTAACTTACACACCCACACAGCCATACACTGACTTACATACAAACCCACTTACACACCCAGACAACCACTCACACCTATACAGCCACTCACACACCCACTCATAGACCCACAAAATCACTACCAAACTCACTCACAGACCTCCAGAGCTACTCACACACCCATTCATACACATGTACACCTATTAGCACACCCACACACCTACTCACACACTCACTCATACCCTCATATAGCCACTCATACGCCGACTCACAGACCCACAGAACCACTCACATAACCACTCACAGACCCATACAGCCACTTAAAACCCCTCTCACATTCCCACTCACACATTCACATGCAGGCTTATACACCCACACAACTACTCAACACCCATACAGCTGCTCACACACTCACTCAAAGACCCACAAAACTACTACTACATCCACTTGTAGATCCAGACAACCACTCACACACCCATTCACACACTCACACACCTACACAACCACTCAAACACCCACTTATACACCTATTCAGTCACTAACACCCCACCCACAAAGCCACAAATCCACTCACACACCCATTCACAGACCCACACAGCCACTTGCACACCCACTCACACATTCCCACACCTGCTTACACACCCACATGACTTCTCACACACCCATTCAGCCACTCACACACCCTCTCACAGACCCATACAACCACTCCCACATCCACTCACAGACTCACATTGCCACTCACACATCCATTCACACTCTCACACAAAACCAAATGTTGCAGGAATGCCCTAGAAAGGAACTAGCCTTAAAAAAACTAGAAAGTCACTGAAAAAATTCAAGATTACAGGTAAGATATAGTTAGGAAATAGAATTGAAAAAACTTAGAAATTCACCGAACAAACAAAGGTTACAGTGACGTTATTGATATTATACACATAAAAACACAGAAATTCAGTAGTTATAGTTATCTCAAGTAACTATAACTCATGCCCTAAAGTAATATAACTTGTGCCCTCACCATGCACTGCTTCCTCAAATAATACATCACCCATGTCATTTTCTATCACATCATTGATAATATTACTGCAACATTTCCAGTGAAATTATTCATGAGAAAACTGTGCATGGTGGGGGTACGAGTCACTGTTATCTCCCAACATAGTCTAAGCTGGAAAACAGAACAGGGGGACTATCAAGTCTGGTTAGGGGTAGGGGTGGGTGGAACTTGCGTAATCACGTTACGCAAATCTCCGCGAAAGGGTAAAAAATCTCCGCGAACACGCAGAAATTCTGCAAACGCGCGGGATTGTTTGTTCGTGATGCTTATTTGCTGTTCGCAATTGCTGTTTGCGTGCTTGGGGGAAATATCTCACGAACACGCATTTTGAGAACGCGTACATGCAAAAAATTTCGTGAAGTCGCGGAACGCAGAATTTTGGGCAACTTTGCGTTCTCCGCGGAACGCGACATTACCCAAATTCCGCGAGCGGAAAGGAATTTACCGCCCAGGCCTAGTTAGGGGTCGCCTCTGTGAGCTGAAGCACTCGCAGGTACACAGGACATGTCAACTCCTGGAAGCTCTGCATCAGGAACCAAAGGCATAGAACCCATGTTTCCTCAAATAGAGGTAGTTTATATTCAACAAAAACAGTCAGCATTTACATACAAACAGGTTCCCACAGCCTATATTGCCAGTCTGTGTGTGTAGGCACCCCCTCCATGCCCCATTTTGACACGAGAACCTGCTTGGCTGCACGGAGGGTGAGGGTGATGGCTTTCCCCTTTGTCAAAGTGGGTAGGTCAAAGGGTTGGAAAGACCCAATAAAATATAACTAGGAAATTGGGGTATCTCGGTGCCGTACATTTCATCAATGTCTGCCCAGCTGTGCAATTTAGGGCAATGCAATAAAACAATGTGCCTATTTGGCCACAAATACGCCAACAGCTGTCATCATCACCTTGCTTCCACTTGGCAGATCTTGTTGGTATGTAATACCAATAAAGTGTAATTTTGATAAAGGTTTTTTTCCCAGAAGCACTACAGGCTGAGGTGTCGGTGTGATGCAAGATACCCAATCATTCCTAATTGGAGAACGAATGTTCACACTCCAATACCCTTTGTAAGCAGGTTGGTCAGATGATAGAATTTGGGAGAAGGTTGAGGAGGGCATAAATATCAGAGAGGATAAGTCTGTTATCATGGCGGGGAAGAAGCTAATAATCAAAGTTTTTGAGGGGTCTGCCTGCAAAAGGGCATACTAGACAATGTGTTATCTAGTGCTTAAGGGCAACATAGCACCAAATGTCAGAGTCAGGTAGACCATAGTCTGTCTTGAGTTGGGGAAAGTCAAGCAAGCCTTGTAGGTCGAACAAGTCCCCTATCCTCTTACACTTATCTTCTTGCCAAGAGGAGAACGTTGTACCATGTAATGCTGAGGGGAAGTCTGGATTACCAATTATGGGTGTGAGTGGTGAAATAGGCGTAGAGAGTTTTTTTAGGTAATCAAAGCCTGTCCCATTTCCTAATAGTCACCCTCACCACTAGGGAGATGTATACCCTGACAGACAATGTTTCCTGAGTAGCCAGGTTATTTTCCATATTTGCATGCAGGTGATTGCTTGGTCTATAAAATACCAATGTTTCTCCATGCTGAACTGCTGCCATTCCGCTAAGTATCTCAACTACGCCCATGGTAGTTGTGCACCAAGTGGGGCCATACCCAGTCCCTCCTCTGTCATTGGCAGTTAGATGTGCTTCTTAGCCAGGCTCGCCCACTTCTCATCCCTAATAAATGTTTCGATAAGCTGTTGGAGACTCTCTGGGATTTGTGGGGGTAGTTGCAGAGGGAGAATTTGCATTAAAAAGAGAATCCTTGGGAGAAGGTACATCTTGATGACTACTATCCTACTAAGCCACTATATAGGGCCCCCTCACCAAGACTAAATTATAGAGCAGGCAAAGGCCAGCAGGGAAGCATACTTACATTCACCCATTTTGTAAATGGTGAAAACAGTTGGATACCGAAATATTGGACCCCTTGAGTTGCCCAGGGAAAGGGGAGAAGGGTCTCCAGCTGAGTTCTCGCACCCAGTGGGACAGTGAAATTAAGTGCCTGGGATGTCAGAGGCTCTGCCAAATGTCTTAAGCTCTTGCAGTAGCGGGGGCAGGGAACTACAGGGTTGAGTGGTGTTCATAAGGATGATATCTGCATACAGGGCTACTTTTTGGATCTGGCCTCCCATAGTTATTCCCTCAATGTGAGGATGCACGACGATTCGCTTGGCGAGGAGGTCCCTATTCATAAAAGGGGGGACACAGGACATCCCTGATGAGTCCCTCATGAAACTTGGAAAGGCTTGGACAACAACCCATTGATCCTCACAGAAGCAGTGGGGTCAGCATAGCTGGACCAGACCCTGCTTCAGAAGCTCATACCCAAACATGCCCTGACTTAGACCAGTTGGAGGAAGGGCCAGTACACTCAGTTGAATGCTTTTTTAGCATCAAATGAGATTAACAAGGCGGGAATACGGAATTGAGTTGTTTTATCAATTTGATGGCGGATACACTTAGTATCATTGCTGCAGGTTCTCCCGAGATTAAACCCAGCTTGATCTGGGTCTATCAGTCACCGCATCTATGGCCCTAGGCGGGCATCAAGTATGCTGGTGAAAAGTTTACTGTCTATAGGTAGAAGTACACCAAAAGGATCCATAGATGATGGATTACAAGAACCTAGCCAAGGAAAACGGGGGGTTCATCAATTTGGTGTGAACCGCATCTGCTAGTAGAAAAGAAAAAAATCTTTTCCTGAGTCCCCTCACTCACCCAGGGTTGCCCCTAAGTGACATGCTTCATCATTGGGCCTATCCCAAACATCTACTGCTTGGGGCGTGCTACAACATGCGGAGTTACGTAGGACTACTTTTTGTGAGAATAACAAAAATGTGATTCCTTTTGAAACATACTTATTTTGTGGCAATAATACGCCTCATGGTCTGTCTGGGTGGTGGGGCCTGTAGTAACCCTGTCAGGTGAAAGAAACTACTGACACATTAGAGATGATACCACTGAACGGATTAGGATTGGAATCACCAGCATGGTAGAACAAGCACTCGCCCATGACTGGGTAACCAAAAAGGAAAGGGAATTTATGATCAACACCCACCCAATATTACCCTACTTCTACACAATTCCTAAGATACACAAGTCAATAGAAAATCCACTGGGACGACCAATTGTCTCCGGGAATGGATCCATTCTTGAACCAATAATAATAATAATAATAAAATCATTTTTAAAGCGCCTGGTTACACTGTAACAGTGTGTCCCCGCGCTATGGATACAGTCCACTAGAGAGGGTCTCTGATGAAGACGCAGAAGGATTAGAAAACCAGCTAGATAACATCGAGATTAAAGAAGCTATGTGCAATCTTCCTTCAGGAAAGGCAGCTGGTCCGGACCAGATACCTTTAGAGTTTTATAAAACTTTCTGGGGAATTCTGGGCCAAGATTTAAGTAAAACGATTCAAGCTGCTCAGCTGGGTGAGTCTATCCAAAAGTCTTGGGGGGGCGCGGACATCGTTTTAATATTAAAAAAAGGAAAGCCGGTTACTGAGCCAGGGTCATATCGCCCTATTACACTGATGAATAACGACACTAAAATATATTCGAAAGCCCTGGCAACGAGATTTGCTGGAGTGATAAGTGCCTTAGTCAGCAGTAACCAACACAGCTTTATTCCCGGAAGAGGAACAACCCATCACACTAGGAAAGTTATAACTCTGTTCGATGCCTCTGAGGTCACAGGAGATCCGATGGCAGTAATGTTGCTGGATGCTGAAAAAGCATTCGATCGGGTCTCCTGGGACTATTTGTGGCATACTTTAGTAAGAGCTGGATTTAAGTGTGGTTTTATTAAAGCTTTAAAGACTCTGTACAAGGAACCGGTTGCAGCCTTAAGAGTCAATGGGGGCATCACGGGACAATTCATGATTAAAAGAGGTACACGGCAGGGATGCCCATGCTCTCCACTGTTATTCGCCATGTATATGGATCCACTGATTCGCAGGTTAGATTTATGTCCAGAGATAACTCCGCTACCTACATTGCTGGGACCCTGTAAGGTACTTGCCTACGCTGATGACGTGGCAGTGATAACACCAAACCCCACGGAGGCAACTGAACTAGTAGAAGCAGAGGCTCGTAGATTCGGACAAGTATCGGGGTATGCCCTAAATGCTTCAAAGACCCAGATTATTAAAAATTCAGCGACCATTTGTGACGATAATCGAGTAGTTCAGGCAGGGACCTGACTAGGAATAAATATTTCAGCCGACATAAATAATTTGGTGGAAAAAAATATTGTCCCAATAATAGATAAAACAAAGAAAGACCTGGATCGGTATGAGAACTTACACCTGTCGTTAGTAGGTCGAGTCAACATCATCAAAACGATGGTGTTGCCAAAATTTCTGTATATTTTTAGGGCAGTACCACTCTTAGTCGACAACAAATGGTTTAAAATTTGTGAGCAAATGATTAACCGTTTTATTTGGGCTAAAGGTAAGACACGCAGAGCATTGAGGTATATGTCATTACCGCGGGAGAGAGGGGGTTGGTCGCTACCGGATCTAAAGTTGTACTATTGGGCTGCTGCATTTCAAAACATGTTGGGACTGGTCGGGGGGGCTGAGGTGGATGGTTGGGATAATATCGGTTCGCTTGCTATTTATGGTTTGGTTTTGGGTAGAAATGCGGAAAATGTTTTTTGAGATTTACGGAGGAAAGTTACTACAAAAGAACACGATTCAAGACAATAATGGCTGCCTATAATATATGGAAAGG
Source organism: Lissotriton vulgaris (assembly GCF_964263255.1). Classification (NCBI taxonomy): domain Eukaryota; kingdom Metazoa; phylum Chordata; class Amphibia; order Caudata; family Salamandridae; genus Lissotriton; species Lissotriton vulgaris. Next base: position 657,900,341 of record NC_141698.1, on the reverse strand, counting down.
AATCTCCAAAAAGGTTGGAATTGGGAAATATAATGCATACACCAGATTCAAAAACAACCCTTCTTTATCTAGCACGGTTTTTTCAGGAGTTGTATTTCAAGACTGGGAGAGGCGGGGGATAAGAAAGATTGGAGATATGTTGGGAAGTCATGGCATACTACAATTTGCAGAATTACAGAACAGATATACTTTGAATACAAAGCATTTTTTTAAATACCTCCAAATAAGAAGCTGTATATCAAATAAAAAAGGGGGATCATTGGGCTTTGACAGAACGGTAATGATGGATCTTATAGAAGATGGCTCCGACTGTACTATAAAGAGATTCTATTTGGAAATGACAAAACTAAAGAAAGATGATTTGGAGAAATGGATAAATAAATGGTCTACAGATCTGGATATAGCTAGGGATATTTTTACAGAGTCATTAGAAATGGGAGGAAAATTGTTGTGCTCATCATCTCTACAGGCTCAACATTACAAGATCTTATATCATTTGTACTACACACCCGGAAAAATTGCTCAATGGGGGGGTCTTTCGGGAACTACCTGTTTTAGGTGTGGTAGTGCAGAGGCGGACTTGATACATATTTTCTCGCTCTGCCCACAATTAGATAGGGTAAAACAGGATATCGGGATTTTTTTTCAGAACGCATTATCAACTACAATAGAATTAAATCCAGCTGTTATGTTATTGGGGGTTAGTCCCGACGGACATTTAAACTGTGAAAACTTTTTATTTGTAGCGATGGCTATTCTCAGATTGCTAGTGGCCTCGGCATGGCTTGATCCTAATCCTCCCACATATCATCAATGGTTGGGCAAGGTATTATCAATACAAAAATTGGAAACTGCTATATATGCTAGGAAGGGAAAAAACGGTAAGAAACTTGGTATGCAAATTTGGGATTCCTTTATTCGGTGGAAGCTAGGAACTGATCATTGAAAAAAATGGAGAATTTAATGTACTGAATTTTCTGTTTATATTGTTTATCTTGGAATAACTATGTATGATTTTGTACTTTATATTTTTATATATCTGTTGTATATACGAATTTGTGTTCTATGATTATGAATCCTATTGTGCCCTGCTCATGTTTTAAGGGAAAAAAAAAGGGGGAAAAAATTCTTCAATAAAAATACTTAAAAAAAAAAAAAGGATACAGTCCACTAAGTGAGCATACCTTCCAACAATCGGCCTCCGGAGACTAGAAAGAAGACTCTTCAACAGGGATTGAGTTCGCGGGAAGAGGTATGCTTTCAGTTTGAGGCGGAACCTTGCTTCCGACGGTTCCATGCGGAGTTCAATGGGAAGTTCGTTCCATCATTTACAGGCAAGGTACCTAAATGAGCGGCCTCCCATTCTCGCTTTATAAATACGGGGGACCTGAAACAGCATGCTATCTAGTGATCCCAGGTTGCGTCTAGGGCGGTGAATAATCAGGAGCTTTTGGAGGTAGATAGGACCTTTTCCTTGGGCAACACGGTGTGCAATACACAGCGTTTTGAACAAAATGCGTACATGTATGGGAAGCCAGTGGAGAGTAGCTAAGGCCTGCTTCCCTGATGCTCTTCTGGACAAATACAGGGCAAGTCGGGCCGCCGCATTTTGAACACATTGCAGATGCTGTAACCCTTTTTTGTTAAGACCAATGAGTAAGGAATTTCCATAATCCAAGTGGTGGGTGACTAATGCATGTATCAGAGATTTCCTGGTCTTGATCGGAAGAAGGTCAAGCATTTGCGTATGGTTTTGAAGGTACCATATCATTTGCCTGACAGCCTTCCAATATGCTGTCGAAAGGATAGGCTGGTGTCCAATAGGACACCTAAATTCTTCACCGTCACTGAGGGGGAAGGTGTAGTCCCTAACTCAGACGGCCACCACGCCGATGACCAGATAGAGGGTGCTCTCGCGATCACCAGTAGTTCAGTTTTATTCCCGTTAAGGCGCAGGTAGTTATTTTTCATCCACAGGAGGAGAAATTGGCAACTGCCTCGACCTGGCTTTGGGCTAAGGAGATCACCAATTGAGTATCATCTGCATAAGTGACGATGTCCACTCCATATGATTCTACAACTTGAGCTAGGGGTTCCATGTATAGATTGAATAACGTCGGGCTCAAACTAGAGCCCTGTGGAACTCTGTGCCTTAGCCATCGGGGAGAGGATTTAAACGGGGGACAATGTACTTGGAAACTTCTTTCTTTTAGGAATGAGCATACCCACTCATAAGCTGATCCCTCAACTCCAATTTCCGTGAGGCGAGTTAGCAGCGTAGTGTGCGACACAGTGTCAAACGCCACACTCAGGTCCAATAACACCAAGGCCGCCGTTTGTCCCTCATCCACTTTTTGCCGGAGCATCTCCGTTGAAAAGAGGAGGGCTATTTCTGTTGAATACCTGGCCCTGAATCCAGACTGTGATGGTTGTAGACACTGACCTTCTTCCAGAAACTCCATGAGCTGAATATTAGCTATTTTTTCCACTACCTTCATACAAAACGGGAGAAGCGAAATGGGTCGTAGATTCTCCAGCTGGGATATATGAAGGTTAGCTTTCTTTTTTAGAGGGATAACCTGAGCCCTTTTCCAATCATCCGGCACATGGCATTTCTGAAAGGAAGGAGAGGCCATGTGACTAATTTGATCAATCACCACTTCTAACTGGTTCTTAAAATTCTTGGGCGGGGCAGCATCGTTAGGGGAGCCAGATTGAATGCTCTTCGCAATCCTCTGCATTTCCTGTCTAGAAGGTACTTTGAAGCAGTTTAAGTTTATGTCCTTCGTGTGCTTCGTGCAACTCTTAGGATAGGTTGTGACCCTACTGGCCCCATCCGGGAAGAATGCATATATTTTCTCCACCTTATTCACAAAATGGTCTGCAATAGACTCACAGATCTCATCGGAGAAGGTGTCTTGGGCCACTGTCCTGGCAGGGGCCGTAAGCTCCTTGTATATAACGAATAGTTCCTTGGAAGGATTCTCTGCAGACTCTATTCTCTCCTTGAGAAATGCTCCTTTCACTGCTCTTATCAGTTTGTGATATATCTTCAAACTGTCCTTATACTACTGCTTGCAGATTAGATCGTAATCTTTACGCCAGATGCGTTCTAAGTTTTTGCAAACTGATTTGGCTGCCATAAGCTCCTTGTTAAACCACAGAGCAGTTTTGGTCCGCCTTACAGGGGCCTTAGTTGTCCATAGAGCTACTTTGTCTAAGGCCATCGCCGTCCACTCTTCGTATTTCTTCCAAGCCTCGCTCAGAGTATCACTCAGTGGTGGAGGCTCCCGTAGTAGCGCCAACTTATAGGCTTCCTGGTTGAATTTTTTCCAGTTCCTACATTTGGGGAGAAGGGGTTTCCTCTCATTCAGTTCTGATGAGCAATATTTCACACAGAACGGAATTAAGCAATGGTCAGACCATGGGACCCTGGTAGGGGGAAAAGCCTCCACTCCCTCCCAGATAGCAAAGATGGAGTCTAACAAGTGGCCCAATTGATGCGTGGGTGTAAGTGATTGAATATCCAGCATTAAGGGTTTCAGTGCGGCCAAGACCCCCTGCGCCTCCCTACAGTTTGCATCCTCAAAGTTCAGATTAAGGTCGCCCAAAATAAGGAGCTTGCTATAACGTAGCGCAGGCTGAGTGACAACCTCTGCCAGGCCATCTACAAACTGTGAGGCCGAGCCCGGGGGCCGATATATCAGAAAACCATTAATAGTGTTCTTTGGGGAAATTTTTATTGTGAAGAACCCTACCTCACTGTTCGCAACCTTTGCTGAATCCAATGTGTATCAGCGCAATACCTCCCTCTCGCTGGGCCTCCCTATCAATTCTTAGCAAGCCATATTCTAAAGGAAGGGCTTCCAGGATCTCCGGGGTGGATGCCTCATCCAGCCAGGTCTCAGTTAAAAAAAGCACATCCAGTTGGCGATCCATTAGAAGGTCATGGATTTCCAATTTGTGCTTCTTCAAGGAGCGGCAATTCAACAATGTCATGCTAATAGTTTCTCCCTAGTGTAGTGAATCCTGCCTAATCCCATGATGTCACATTGGGCAGGGGTTCTGGCCCCTGGCCGCGTCAGGCCGCGGACGGGCACAGACGGCGCGCCCGCTGCGCGTGTCCGCTGTGCGGCTGCTGTACTATCCACATTAAGTAAGGGCAGGTCAGTGCAGGGGCAGGACAGCGCGACTAGAGCGCTTCCCTGTTTCCTGCTGTGCCCGGAAGTGCTGGGCTGCCTCACCCTCAGCGATCAAACGCCCACAAGGACGCGGCGGAACGGGCGGGCCACAAAGCAAACAACAGTGAGTTATTTACAATCAGCTAAGTTTAAAAACCAGAGTGTGTTTTAAATAAAGAATAAATGTTAAAACAATTATGCAGGACAGCAGCGCGAGTCAGCAAGGCCTCACGTGTCAAAGCAGGCAGCTCACACCAACTGTCTCTGCCACCGACAGACCTGCATCCACCTCTCCAAATTTGCTGATGCCTTCTTATGCCCACTGATACAAGACACTAACGCCTACTTAAAGGGCACCAATGCAGTACTCTGCCTACTGAGGGATCTCCAATTTGACCCTACATGCAACATCCTGATTGGCCGTGATGTGGGGAGCCTTTATACAAGCTTACAACACAAAGAAACTATGGATATCCTTGAAGAAATTCTGTACGGGTCCACATGGCCCTACCATACACCACATGTGGTTCTAGAATGCTGAAAATGGGCTCTGACAGAGAACTACTTCTGTTTCGAAGAATCACTTTTCTAACAACATGGTACTAGCATGGGTAGTACTTTATAATGTTTTTATGGCATTTCCTTTCAATGAATAGCAGTGTTTGTTTTAGCTGTTGAAGGTTTAAAATTCTGATTGAACTTTAGAGTCAAACAGAAAATTCTGTTGGGATGCACACGGACAATGTCTTAATTCAAAATAAGTCCATAGTTTTTAGCGAGCTATTATGAGAGGATTCATTATCAACCCAACTTCTTAGGGTTCACAAATTATGCCAAGACCAATCTTCATCAATCAATCAAATACTTTCTCTGATCAATATAAAGAAAATCCCACCAGGCAGTGCGCAAGACACACCTGAATCGCCCATCAGGGGGCAATTATAGCTATATATATATATATATATATATATATATATATATATATATATATATATACGTATCCAGCCCGTCTACACAAGTGCTTAGCCGCACAGAAAGGCACACAGACCAGGAATCAGCACGCCCAGGCAAAAGTCAGGTATCCAATGCTTTTATTTTAACTCATAATGCGGTGGAAAACTGCCATCAGACGCGTTTCGGGCACGCCTGTGCCCTTGCTCACTGACAAATGGCAAAGATAAAG